>NC_092621.1:80672500-81382500 GCF_047663525.1 Anas platyrhynchos
TGCTATTATCATCATTATTGTTATTCATTTTATGGATATTACTATTTTTCTGTCTTCATAAAGCGTCTTTATCTCAACTCACAGGCTTCACTTTCCCGTTTCTCTCCCCCATCTCAGAGAGGGAAGGGGAGGGGGGGGCGAATGGCTGCGTAGTGTTTAGCTGCCGGCTGGCTTAAACCACAACATACAGGTTCGGGGAAATGAAAGACTTGGGAAGCCCACCTACCGGTGCAGACGGAGGCAAAGAAGTAGTTGAGTACCTCAGCTTTCTCCACCTCTGTCGTTACCAAGTACTCAGCTAGAGAAACTCATGCCTAGGATAAGAAATTAGCCACCTCCAATCGCTTACACACTCCTATTTTCACCCCTCAGTCTAGTTGCATAAATGGTAGAGGTGCACGGTGGCCCTCAGGTACTCCTGCTGTCACCCCAGTGCAGCAGCCCGAAGGAAGCTGGGTCCTCTCTTGTGCTCTTCCTCCAGGCTCTGCACAGAAGGGATGCCACCTGTGGCACAAGAGCTGGGGGATGGGAAAGAAGCACTCACACAACCCCTGAGAATCAGCAACAGAGTGGTTTATTGCCGGGACATCTTGCAGGTAAACCTGTGGCATGTCCATGGTGTTTGGGAGCACCATCGCAAGCTAATGCTTGCGATGGAGCCTGCGCGGCGGCGAGTAGGGGGCTGGCCCACGCAGGAGCAGGTGACCTGGCAGGAGCTGCTGCCCGTGGGGGAGCCAGGTTGGAGCAGTTTGCTCCTGAGGGATGGACCCCCTGGTACGGACCCATATCTGGAGCAGTTCTGGAAGAGCTGCTGCCTGTGGGAAGCCCACGCCGGATCAGTTCATCAAGGACTGCATCCCGTGGGTGGGACCCCACAGCACAGGGGACGAGAGTGACCGAGAAGGAGCGGCAGAGAAGAAGTGCTGTAGACTGACCATAACCCCCACTCCCCCGTTCCCCTGCGCTGCTCGGGGGGAGGAGGTGGAAGAGGGTGGATGGGGGGGGAAGGTGCTTCTGTTTTCTTTCCTTTGTTTCTCACTTCTCTAGCTTGTTAGTAATAAGCAATAAATGCTACTATCTCATTATGCCGAGTCTCCTTTGAATGATACAATAATTATTGCATGATTTTCTCATCCTTATCTCAACTGTTGAGCCTTTTTCACATATTTTCTCCACATTTCTCTTTGAGTAGGGGGAGTGAGAGAGTGGCTGTGGTGGAGCTCGGCTACCCACTCGAGCAGAACCACGGCAGCATCACTCAGCGGGTGGTGAGCAACTGCACTGGGCCAAGCCCCAGCGCGTTGCAGTGATTTGAGTCTCTCTGGAATTGCCAGGGTGATGACACACCTCTTCCAAGCCTTCCATTCTGCCATTTTGTTAGGATTTTGCACCTGTTCAGGGGTGAACTTCCAAAGCACTGGAGGTGTCCGCTGCTCTACATGCCTGTCCATATCCTCCCACACTGCCTGCCACTCACACCTCTCCTGCCTCAGAACAGACCTCTGGATGGCATTCCTAAGCAGTCGGTTAACCTTGGACAATAGCTGAAGCTCACTCGGGAGACGTTACAAGAAGAACATGCTGGCCTGAACACCCCCAGGATATTCAAAGACCTGAAGAGCTGCCTTAACTAGTCTGGACGAGAAGAGGCGGGTGAAGGAGAAAGCGGGGAACGAACAAGTGGGAAAAACCATCTCCGCCTGCCACCTGCATAGATTGGTTCCCTGAAGAAAAAAGGCCCTTGAAATATCCTCTCCTGAGGTAGCCTATGCCAAGGATGCACAGAGCATCCAGGCCAGTCCCAATAGGGTGCTTTTACCACTCATTCCCAGTTCGGCTTATGCTGCTATAGGCCTCAGGTAGTTCTTGATGCTCTCACGATATCTTCCCCTTTGTCTTCCTGTTCCTCGGATGGCCCAGCCACTTTGGAGGAGCCTGTCTCGTCTTCTTCTTCTCCCTCCCCAGACTGAGTAGGAGTTCCTCTGCTTTCTAAACGACCTGGCTTTCTCAGCCCTTTTGAACAAGGGGCGTGATGTTTCCCTTTTTCCACTCACCAGGGACATCGCTGGAGTGCCAGGACTTTAGAACTTGGATGGAGAGAGGCTTTCAGCCAGTTCCCTGCGTACCCTGCGATTCATGTCATCAGGTCCCATAGACCTGTCCCTGTTGTTTAGACTCATCAGCTTGTCTCGAACCCACTCTTCCCTTACAGGGGGTTTGTGGTGGTTTTACCGTGCTGGGCAGCTAAACCCTACAACCGCTCTCTCACTCCCCCTCTTTTTAGGTGAGGAGGGGGAGAGTAAAGCAAAGAACAACTCACGGCTTGAGATAAGGATAATTTAATTAAAGGGAAATAATAATAATAATTAAATAAAGATTATTATGAACTAAACAATTTAACTAAAGGAAAATTAAAAGGGAAAGGGGAAAAGGGAGGGGGAAAGAGAAAATAAAAAGAAGGGAGGAAAACAAGCAAATAAAATAAATGAAGGCTATGTGGAAGTGCAGAGGAAAGAAATTACTCTCTGCTTCCCACAAATGAGCGATGCTTGAGCACGTCCTTGAAGCAGGGCCTCAACGCACGTAGCCGGTGTTCGGGAGGAGGACCGACGTTTTCACAACGAGAGCCCACCCCTCCCCTCTTCTTCCTGTTTCCACCTTTTATTGCTGAGTGTGACATCACATGGTGTGGAATATCCCTTTGGTTGGTTTAGGTCAGCTGCCCTAGTGATGTTTCTCTTCTCACTTTTTGCCCAGCCCCTAGGAGAGTTAGAGAGAGGCCCAATGCTGTGCCAGTGCTGCTCCGCAGTAGACACAACACTGGTGTGATAACACTGCTGTTCCAGCTACAAGTGCAGAGTACAGCACTGTATGGGCTGCTGCAGGGAAAGGTAACATCCCAGCCAGACCCAGTACAGGGTGGGATTTTGCTCCTCCAGCCTCCATCTAGGGATTCACGGAAATGAAAGACTGAGGAAGCCTGCCTACCAGTGCAGACGGAGGCAAAGAAGTTGTTGAGTACCTCAGCTTTCTCCACGTCTCTCGTTAACAAGTACTCAGGTAGAGGAACTCACTCCTAGGATAAGAAATTAGACACCTCTAATTGCTTACACACTCCCATTTTCACCCCTCGGTCTCCTATTTACACAAATGGTAGAGGTGCATGGTGGCCCTTGTGGACTCCTGCTGTCACCCCAGTCCAGCAGCCCGAAGGAAGCTGGCTCCTCTCTTGTGCTCTTCCTTGAGGCTCTGTGCAGAAGGGATGCCACCTCTGGCACAAGGGCTGGGGGATGGGAAAGAAGCACTCACACAACCCCTGAGAATTGGCAACAGAGTGGTTTATTGCCGGGACGTCTTGCAGGTCAGCCTGCAGGACGTCCATGGTGTTTGGGGGCTCCATCGCAAGCTAATGCTTGCGATGGAGCCTGTGCAACAACGAGTAGGGGGCTGGCCGCGCACTCCTGCGACGCTGTTTTTGTGTTTGCAGAGCAGACAGCAAAGACGCGCTGCGGAAGTCCCATGCCTGTTCTGGCCGAGGTGGATCTACTTGCATTGGTTCGTCCAGGTTTTGTGGAGGTTCCACCTCCATGGGCTCCTCGGTGTTGGGCAAAAGGCTGAGCCAGTCCTTGCCCGGGACTGCCCAAACAGGATGCCTTCCAGACGAGAGCTTTCCAGGCCGGGGTGCTGAACCACGCGATCGTTCCGTTCCATGACGACGTCCACTGTCAGCTGGATTGCCATGCGTGGATCCGACGTTGCCATCTCGTTTATGGCCCTGGCTGGGTCCCGCACCATGGTAGGGCTGATAGGCACGCCTGTGCTCCCTGCGGCTGTCTGACTGATCCTGCTGCCTTTGCCCCACGCCGCTGTTGCGCCAATCGTAGGACCGAGGCCTGTAGTCTCTGGATGGATGCCGGGAAGGACTGCGCATGGCCCGGGATGGCTGATGACCATGCCCATCCTTGCTTGCGACTTGTTGCACGGGATGCCTTCCATCCAAGAGGCCACGGCCACGGCTGGGTCCTGTGCCGTGCTCCAGACGATCGGCATGCCTGTGCCCCCCACGGCTGTCTGACAGATCCTCCTGCCTTCTCCCCACGACGCTGTTGTACCAATCATAGGACCGGGGCCTGCAGTCGCTGTATCGTTGCCGGGAAGGACTGCGCGTGGCCCGGGATGGCTGATGATCAAGTCCGTCCCTTCTTGGGACAGGCCGCATGGGATGCCTTCCATCTGGGACGGTTCCAGGCTGGGGTGCGCAACGAGAGGGTTGTCCGCTTCCACGCTGCTGTCCCATGCCACGGTGTGCTTCCTTGCCCTTTGTGGGGCCGACGCTGCCATCTGTGTAGCGGCCGTGGCTGGGTCCCGCGCTCTGCTGTGGACTGGGGGCACGCCTGTGCTTCACATGGGTGTCCATCTGATGCTCCCACTGTCTCCCCACGCCGCCGTTGCACCACTGGGAAGGCCCGGGCCCCCTGTTGCTGGATGGCTGAGGGGCTGGCCTGTTCCCAGCATCATTGCGGTGCCAATGGTACCGCTTATAATGGTCAACAGGCTGCATGCCAGAGCTGCCTTGGGCACTGGTGTCTGTTGTGCCGCTGGTGCTCTGTCTCTGCCCATGACGCTTCTTCTCGGTTGCTTTCCTTGCTGGTGCTTGCTGGGACTGCATCGCTGTCTGCTCGCACCAACGAGGACCGCCTCTCACCTTGCTGCTTCTGGTCTTCCTTCTGCCGCCAATGCCGGCTCTCAGAGGGCCTAGAAGCTCAGCAAGTGGCGGGCCAGCAGCAGGGGGGCCTTTTTATAGGCAAGGGCGGTGCAGTGGTGGCCACTGTGACCCCGGCAAGCCTCAGTGATGCAGTGGCCCATGCGTGGCCAAGTTTGGGCGGCTGCGTTGGGAGTGTTCTGGAAGATGCCCTCATGTGGAGGAAGGAGGAGGGATGGCAGGGCTGAGGGCCCCTTGTGTGGGGCTGGCTCCCCCGGGCCATTTGGCTTGCCAGAGTGAAAGGCTGCGCCTTGGCCAAGGGGACTGCCCTGCACCTCCCATCTTGTGCCCTGCATTTATTTTTAACACTGCTTTTTAGATCATTAGTTCTATTCCTTATGCACAAGAAGAGAAGCAAGGTGCATCTTCAGCCCTAATTCCCAGGTGCGCTTGTGCTCTGAGTGAAGAATTTCTTCCCCACATCGCATCTAATCTAAATCTGCCCTCCATTTGTTCTAAGCCGTTATCCCTTGTTCCGTGGCTACCCTCCCCGACAGAGTCCCTCTCCGGCTTTCTTTTAGGCCACTTTTGTGGGTGAGGTTAGGTGTCAAAAATGCAGGACCTAGCAAATGGCAGCCCCATCTACCTTGTTCCACACGTTCCACATGACCTTATCCAGCTCAGGCTCTAGCCTCTGATCAGTGGAATACAGAGTCATAGAAACATTAAGGTTGGAAAAGACCAACCTCCAAGATCATCCGGTCCAACTATCACCCTGCTTCCAATGCCACCCACTAAACCATGTCCCCATGCACCAGGTCCAACCCTGCCTTGAACACAGAACCACATAGAATGGCAGAATCATCTAGGTTGGAAGAGACCTCCAAGATCACCTAGTCCAGCCTCTGACCTAACACTAACAAGTGCTGCACTAAAGCATGTCACTACGCGCTACATCTAAACGTCTTTGAAAGACCTCCAGCAATGGTGACACCACCGCTTCTCTGGGCAGCCTGTTCCAATGCCTAACAACCCCTTGGTAAAGAAGTTCTTCTTAATATCCAACCTAAACTCCCCTGGTGCAACTTTAGACCATTCCTCCTTGTCCTATCACCAGGCACTTGGCAGAACAGACCAATCCCCACCTCACTACAGCCTCCTCCTGCCCAAGACAGTTCCTGACCACCACATCTCCCACCAGTCCTTTTCAGTTTGTGAACAGAGGGCCTAGTGGGGCACCTCCCTGGTAGGCTCACCAACCAGCTGCGTCACAAAGCTATCTTCCACGCTCTCCAGAAACGTCCAAGACTGCTTCCTTTGAGCTCTGTTCTATTTCCAGGATATGTCTGGGAAGGTGAAGTCCACCATGAGAACAAGTGCTGGTGATTTTGCAACTTCTGCCGACTGCCAGAACTCCTCATCTGTCTCCTCATCCTGGTTTGGCAGTCTGTAACAGACCCCCGCCGGCATTCTTGCCTTGCTGGCCACCCCGCTGATCCTAACCCATAGGGACTCAACCTTATCGTTCCCAGTCTCGAGTTCCACAACATGAAAATGCTCTCTAATATAGAGAGCCACCCCACCACCCGTTCTGTGCTGCCTGTCCCTTCTGAAGAGCCAACAGCCAGTCACTGCAGCACTCCAGTCAGCATTCAACACCCCCAGGGACAGTGATGCCACCACTTCCCTGGGCAACCTGTTCCAATGCCTGACCACTTTTTCTGAGGACAAATGTCTCCTGTTACTTTGACTAGTTGCAGAGCAGTGCTTACACTGAGTCAAGGACTTTTCAGCTTCTCACACTGCCCCACCAGCGAGGAGGCTGGGCGTGCAGGAGGACCTGGGAGGAGACAGAAGCAGGAAAGATGACCCCAAGTGGCCAAAGAGATGTCCTGTGACCTACGGAACTGCAAAACTGGGAGAGTTGTCTGGCAGCTTGCCACTCCTAGGGGAGAGGCTGTGCATCGGTCAGTGTGTGGTGAGCAATTGCATTGTGCATCACTTGCGTTGTTCGTATATATGTTATTATCAATAATTAGTCTTTTCCATTATTTTTCTTTTCTAATAAACTGTTTTGATCTCAACCCATGAATTTTACTTTTTTTTTTATCTTTTTTTTTTTTTTTTCCCTAACTCTGTCCTTTATCCCACTCGTAAGCTCTGTTGTGCTTGACTGCCTGCTGAGTTAAACCACAATGACCACAAATGAGAATGGCCAGGAAGACCAGAAACATATCCTCTTGATGAAACAAAGATCCAAAATGATATGACAAAATCTTTGTACAATGCCTAATGCCAGTAACCTTTTTTCACATCTTTAAAAACAGATATTTGTGTCATGGGGTAATTACGTTTGTGTACAAATGGTTTGGTATCTTCTGTTTAGTTCAAGGAACTCTACTTTTGTTATTTCCTCATTGTTATGCACTTTGCCTTCTTCAAGAAAAGCTTCCTCCTTTTTCATGCTGTGCTTGATCTCATCTTCCATTCTTTCGTTTATTTTTGAATTCATTCAAGCTTCATGTCCAGAAGAAAAAGACTAGTCTAATGCATGTTATTCAGTTTCTAGGCACTAAAGATAGTCTATAAAAATACTTAAATTCATGTTGCAAATAGTTAAACCAGAAATAACAAGTTGAAAAATGTGTAAAATGAAAATGGAGCATCACTCCAAGACATCAGTAAAAAGGAACGATTACGGTTATAAAATTGCAAAACACAATTTATTTATCACCGAATTAGCTGGAGATGTTATTTACAAATTCTTTAAACGTCCAATATCTTTCTTTGAGATCTGGCTTTGTTAAAGCTAAACTTATGATGTGAGAAAAAAAAAAAAGTAAAAAGAAGGGCAGCAGTTATTTTATACTGTTACTCTCTGTTGTAGTGGTTAAGTGTATTTCATCTAGCTAAGGAAAACACAATGGAAATATTAATTCAGTCATACATAATTGTGTTGTGAACTGTGAAAGCAAATGCAAAACAAACATTAAAAAATCAAGCTACAAAGAAGGATCTGGGCATTTAAGTATAGCTGCTTATAGAAACTTCTCTGGTAACCTTTATATTTACTTCATTCCGGCAAGAGTCTAACTTGGAGAACCAGTCACACCATGACAACAATGCTTTTTTGCCTCTTTCTCCTCCTTTCCCATACAAAAGCTGAGATCCATGAAGAAATTAATATAGGTTAAACCACAGTTCTCTTCAACAGGCAGAGATGGTTTTTCCCACTTGTTTGCTCTCCCTTTCTCCTTCACCCACCTCTTCTGCTCCAGGCTAGTAACGACAGCTCTTCGGGTCTTTGAATATCCTGGGGATGTTCAGACCACCATGTTCTTATTGTGATGTCTCCTGAGTGCTCTTTGGGTATTGTCCAAGGTTAACCAACTGCTTAGGAATGGCATCCAGAGGTCTGTTCTGAGGCAGGAGAGGTGTGAGTGGCAGGCAGTGTGGGAGGATATGGACAGGCATCTAGAGCAGCGGACACCTCCAGTACTTTGGAAGCTCACCCCTGAACAGGTGTAAACTCCTAACAAAATGGCAGAATGAAAGGCTTGGAAGAAGTGTGTCATCACCCTGGCAATTCCAGAGAGACACAAATCACTGCAATGAGCTGGGGCTTGGCCCAGTGCAATTGCTCACCACCACTTCTTGTAGTGAAGGGCCCAAAGCATAACAGTACTCGAGGTGTGGCCTCACCAGAGCAGAACACAGTACAGAGGACAGGGGGACGATGACCTCCCTGGTCCTGCTGGCCACACTGTTCCTGATACAAACCAGGATGCCATTGGCCTTCTTGGCCACCTGGGCACACTGCTGGCTCATGTTCAGGTGAGCATCAGTCAACACCCCCAGATCCTTTCCTCTGCCCAGCTTTTCAACTGCTCTTCCCCAGGCCTGTAGCACTGCATGGGGTTGTTGTGACCAAAGTGCAGGACCCAGCACTTAGCCATGTTGAACCTCATCCTATTGGCCTCTGCCCATTGACCCATCCTCTCCAGGTCCCTCTGCAGGGCTTTCCTACCATCCGGCAGATCGACACTTCCCCCAGCTTGATGTCATCTGAAAACTTACTGAGGGTGCACTCAATTCCCTTATCCAAATCATCAATATAATATTAAAGAGGACGGATCCCAACACTGACCCCTGGAGAACACCACTGGTGACCAGTCGCCAGCTGGATCTCATTACATTCACCAGCACTCTCTGGGCCCAGCCGTCCAGCCAGCATCAAGTGCTCCAGAGCTAGAGTGGAATACTGTAGTTTAAGGCACTGCTGTGAACTTTGTCGGTTTTGAGTTCTTTTCTCACAGGACCTGTACTCTGCACAAAACCTTCTTAAGTCTTATTACTAAGCAGGAGACTTTACTTCCTACATTACTTATTTTGTTTGGTGTTTATCATCTACCTATCCACACAAGTAAACAGACTTTTTTACCTTCGTGTGATTTTTTACCTCAGTGTGATTGGTAAATGCTGTATGCCTTACCTACTGGCATACAGCATTTACCAGTCACACTGATTTTTTGAAGGGACTGCTTTTAAGGAAGGGACAGCGATTTAGTGTTCTTTGCCTATTTAAAGAGAAAATAATCTTAGTTATGCTGTAGATATGTATGTATATACAGATAAATACATCTGTACAAGCATGGGTAAAGAAGCATATTTACTAGAAAATAAACTAGCAAATGACTCCTCTTTGGAGTGTAAAAGAGTGGTATAGACTGAAACACCTTCACAAACAGAAGAAAGTGTCATCATCCACAAAAGGACGATATGGAGCTATCATGCAGACTGATACAGAATATAAACGTCTGCTACAGCAGAATTGGCAACTTTCCTTTCAACAACACTCAGACTGTAAGCACAGTTCCATTAATGGGGAGCTGGAAACCCAATGAAAGACTCCCCACTGGAATACAGCTGGAATGATGTCAAGCCTTGCCTTGTTTCTTCACATGAGTATGTTCAGGTGGGTCCTACAACAGCCAGAAGGTTACCTGTTCACTGGACATTGAAAACACCAGAAGATGAAATGGGCCCCAGGGACTAGGACTAGAAACAGACTTTGGATTTGGGTGTGGGTTCGAGACCCTCCAATTAACGGCGCGGGGAAGCAAGTGATCAACTCAATATGAGTGGTAATACAAGCTTCAACTTTAGTGCTCAGATATCTGTATATTTATACACACAGCTATAATTATGCCTACTGCTCACTATCCTATTGGCTAAGCCTAAAAGTGTTGCAAAAACACTTTTTCTCCTACTTGCGGTTACAGCGCATAAGCTACGCCCTCATCTTCCCAGGCCTCAGATCCACCTGTTTATCTCTCTCTCAAGGACAGACTACTCCTTGCATATTTTCACAAGAATGCTTCTCATCCGGCCTACTGCATGGCTATAAACTCTGCATTTTCTTTGCCTTGCTTGTACAATTCCTCCAGGGACCCGTGCCCTTGCTCTTTGAGCCATTCTTCAACATTTGGGTAAAGATAAAACATAGAATATATTTTAACTCTGGCCATATGACTGGCAGAAATAGTTTTTGGTATACATTCTCAGTCTCAAGAGACAAGAAGTTTCTTCCTCTCACACTTCAGACATAATTTAATAGGAATTGCTTCTGGTAGCAAGGGTCTCCAGGCCCTGCTCCCCATTCTGAGTCAACAAGTTTAGCCAGAATTAACTATGTTTTAGTGCTGCTGGAATAGTAAGAATCAGGTGAGTATCAATCTGCTTGGGTTTGTGTAGTTTTAAGTAAGAATAAAACTTTACTCGTTTTATATTCTGATCAAGACAGGGCATAAATAACCTTTGATTCAATCTGACTGTGCACAGATAAGGAAAACAAGATTTTTCTGCTTCAGATTTCCTCGATTTCAAGTCCGGTTATTTTTGCAAACAAGAACTACTTGCTCAACAGTAATATGACACTCTTGAGCTGGATTAAATACACTGTATTATTGCAAAGTTAGCCATTTTTACACTTGAGTAGTCAAAGCAAAAACTGCAAGTATCTTACAACTCCAGTCAGGAGTCAAGTGTCCAGCTGTGAAATGAAATTCCGTGACGCAATTGAATATGTGCAGTAGAAAAATAATAATAATAATAATAATAATAATAATAATAATAATAATAATAATAATAATAATAATAATAATAATAATAATAATGCTATCCCCATGGCTAACCTGTAATAATTCCGTTACATAAAATGTATTGAATTGTCATTCACAAAATGAACTGTTTTAAAGGAGAGAGCTGGATCCTAGCAACAAGCTGCTGAAACGATCAAATTCTTCAGAGAAGCTTTGCACAGATTTCCTCAAGACACAGAATAAGATGAAGATGACACGTGAAAAAAAACAAAAACAAAAACAAAAACAAAAACAAAAACAAAAACAAAAAAAAAAAAAAAAAAAACTTTCAAGCCACATATTTTTCACGGTGTTTGATAAATAAATACAGCAAGCATTTGATAATTTAGAGACATATAGGATTAAAAATGTCAGTAAATTCACTGAAAATCAATTTCAGGGTGTATTTCTTCAGACATTAAAGAGGCTTTTTTTTTTTTTAATTTTGTGAGTAACTATTGGATTGATTTAAAAAAAAATATATAGATGTTTAAGTAAAGCTCTGAATAGAGATTTTGGAGTTTCAGGTTCTACACAGCCTTCACACAAGGTACTGGATGCATCCTCAGGGCCTAATACTCAAATGTTAGTACCTCCATACTGTCATGAATGCTCAGGCATCAATTTCCATTTGCATGCAAACTCACCTTTGTCTGCGTGCTGGTTCACAAGCTTGACTGGGAGAACCGACCAGCTTCCAACCTGTGAAAAGAAAGGGGGAGAGAGACTGTATGGCTGGAGCTGTGACACCACTCCTTCTCACAGTCAGGCCACGTTTGCCAAAGAAAACAAACACATATGTTCTAGCTTCATTTCCCTTCCTGATGGACTTGCAGTCTGTCTCACTATCAAGCTGTCCCATCTCTCAAAGATTTAGAATTCTATTACTAAACCCATACCCTGAGGAGTATAAAAAGTGTTTTCACTTCTAGAGAGCATTTCTAGGCATTCTGTCAGGTGATTGATCGGTGTCAAATGAGTGTACAGAGAGTTCAGTTTAAGCATTCTGAGATAAGAAGGGCAAATCTGCATTTTCATAAAACCAGGTGGCTGTTTCAGGACCCAAGGTAGTGCCATCCTGAATATGGATCTGTATTAAATTTAAGCAGAGAAACTGCCATGGTCTTTTAGCAATACATAACTTCCTTACACAGCAAATAGTTCAAGTAGAAAGGTCTGAGCTCTAAGGCTTTCTAAAGATCAATCCCTTTGGACTCCTGCAGCGTTAGGTAAAAGATGTACTGACATCCAGACATGGACAAACCAGGCTCTAGCACTGACTGATGTCCAAGAGCCTACTTGTCAGAAGCCTTAAAGAGTGACCCTCCTGATTGCTTAGCCTTCTACAACAGACCATCAATATAAGAAAGTTTCCACAACAAAGTTTGTGCAAAGCTCAAGGGCCAAGTAACTGATTTTTTTTATTTTTTTTTTCTTAATGGGAATGTTAAGCACATCACTTGCTGCAGCCTGTGGCAGCGATCTGTTCTTGTGATGTATTCAGGTGACTTACTGGAAGGTAAGCTGGATTTTGTTTCTGTGTGAACTCCTACTCTGGAATGCCCTGTGCATGCTTTTCTCCCCCACAAAAATAAGGAGGTATCTTTCTACTAGAAAGCAATGTTTACTTTGTTCACACTAAGGTACAAAGGAACAACTGTATCCTATGTTGAGTTTATATGGCAAGTTTTCAGGAATGGGGGGCAGACATTAGCTCTTTGTTGACCTCATAAGCAAAGGTGTAAAGTGACCTAGAGATGCTGACACACAGCATAAAGTAGAGACCATCGGTCCATTTTGCATTCAACATTTTGAACAGTTGATATTTCAAGATAGTGATTATATAGATGATACATTCAGTTTAGCCAGCATGTTACAAAAACATTCTTAAAAAACAACGTTTAGAGCACAGATCAAAAGCAGACAGGTCAGTGGAGGGAGCGAATTGTCCTCCAGTAAATAAAATATCTTGACTGAGCTGAGATGTTAGTAACTGAATCAAAGTACGATAAGAAACGCACACAGTTTAAGGTGCCATATTTACA
Source organism: Anas platyrhynchos (assembly GCF_047663525.1). Taxonomy (NCBI): domain Eukaryota; kingdom Metazoa; phylum Chordata; class Aves; order Anseriformes; family Anatidae; genus Anas; species Anas platyrhynchos. Next base: position 80,685,388 of record NC_092621.1, read on the forward strand.
GGAGGGAGAAACACTGCTTCTGGAAAACAAAAAGGAGACTCCTGGGACATCATATTAAATGGTGCAGTATAACTGTAAATGCTGCTTCTCTTTTCTTTAATATATATATTGGTATATATATATACATTGCAGATATATATACACACACATGTATATATAGGTTTATAGCTATATATATAAGATCACTGTGAAGCAATAGAGCCACATTAGGTTTGTCCTCTAAAGAACCCTCAGTACGGAGGTTAACAATAAGCAAACTGCCCAATCAATATCATCACTACCACAGAATCAATGGGTATTTCAACACATTGTCAGAGGAGCTCCACTTGCCCCAAGGCAAAGCGGAGCAGCTCACTATTTCTTCTTACGACTGTCAGTAGATGAACAAACCATCTTCCTCAAAAAAAAACACAAACCACACTGCAGATCAAGAGAATATATTTTAGACGTAGGCTTTGATGGAAGATCCAGCTCTGAGCCCTACGAACTAAGATATTAAATTCTTTTTAAATCCTCAGCAATGTCAAAATTGAAATCACATAATTTCACCTCCTGTCAACACTGACATGTCTGCTTAGGGTATCTCAAAAATACTTTTTAGAAACACCAGCTACTACTCTTTATCAATGTAATTCTGAAGTAATTCCATTGGCAGCATCCTTGTAAAACACACAGTTAAAAGCTGTTGTGTATGGAATGTCACAAGTGAATTTATAGTCTGACAACACAGAAACAAGAAAAATGAGAGTAATACTTGCTTAACCGATGAACAATCTACTGCTATTAAGGAGAGAATTTAATAATACAGATAGCTATTGCTTATGACTAACTACAAGTTTCTGAACATGTCGAACCAGAAAGTGCATGCTGAAAGTATTTAAAACAATAGCAACTAGAGATGTAACTGCATTGGTCCAATAAATTACAGGCAGATTCAGTCTGGCATTTTTTTTTCATAAAGAATATAAAGATCATCCTTTTTCCACCTTTATTTCCATTTATTTTAACTGTAATTTTTTGTTGGTTTCATTTCTTTTTATTTTAAACCAGGTGTTTGTGGTTTTGTTGTTGTTGTTGTTTTGTTTTGTTTTCTTTGAAACTGAGTGTTTTCACAGAAATACTAACCAGCTAATCGGTTTAAATATCAAGGGACAATGAGCCTGCAATCAACTCAGGTTTTTGTAAGTCCCACTCAAATTAATTGCAGTTCTCTTTTCCCTTATTCCCCAAAATATTATGTAATAACATAATAACATTGGTCTAAATTTAGAGCTGAACAGAAGTTTAAGCAAATGGCACTTCAGCAGCCACATCATTCCCTAGATATCCCACCTGCAGGTTACGTCTGTGCTGCAGTCCCTGTACAATAACCACTTACTTTTATGCCTCCTCTGCACTCTGTTATCTGATCTTTGTGTAACAAAGCCAGAGCTCCACCTGCCTGCCAGGTTGGTCACAGCAGAAGCACTATTTCAGACACCATCATGAAGACACTGGTCAGTGGGACTCCTGCCTCATGGCACAAGTTTAGTCTCCGAGGCACTCATCTTCCTTGAGTCATCAGCACCCGCATGGTGCACGACCGCTCAGCTCCCCCTACAAACACAAGCAAAACACATTGTGTGTCCTCTGTAGCAGGCAATCTTCCAGGCAGACCCCCCAGCCTCCCATCTAACAGCTTCCAGCTCTGACCACCTGCCTCCTCTACCCTTCAGCAGTCCTGGCACATTCTTGGTGCAAGGATGTGCTGATATCGGCTGGAGTGTGCATAACATCTAAAGGACTTGATCGCTTCTCAGCAGGCTGTGCTCTTTCCACAAGGCTTACATCAACCTCACACTGTACGGGTCTTCATAATGAGGGAAGATGCTACATCCCTGTCAGCCTCAACCATGAGCCTCTGCATTTCTTCACAGTGTTTTAAATCCAGGTAGTTTCACTTCTGGTGAACAAACATGCCCTTTTATTGCCAGAACCACTTTTCACCAGGTACACATAAAAAGCTTTGGCAGGTGATTATTCACATCCCATACTGTGGAGTAAGTTCAGCACCAGCAAGATTTTATTCTGAGTAACAGTCAGAATGCCACACACATATTTTCAAAGCTTTTAACATTTTAGCCTCTTTTTTTTTTTTCATTTTTTATTAGACTAGTTAAAATAGACCAAAATAAATAAGTGAAGAGCAAAGGACAAACAGTCCATGCTAATGATAATCATACTTCCACCAACACAAATTCTCACTGCAAATTACTCCACACATTTTAACTACTAATTTTGCAGTCTCTCTAGCCTGGGCAAACTCCATTCCCCTTGTTAGGCTCAACACCTAATGTTCAAGGGCAGCCTAATTTGCCCAATTAAATCCAGAGGTAATCACAGAACACGTAGCTACCATGACTAAAAAACAAAACAAAACAACAACAAAAAAAAACACATTGATCACAGTTTTCATTGATCACATGTTTCTCAATTTCTTTCCTATACATTGTAATTTCTTTTTGTGGTGATTACATGAACTTTGTAGTATCCTTTGTCAAATATATTTGCAAGTGACCAGAGAGTTCAGATTTTATCCAAGGAGGCATATAAACATTCACACATAGCACAGTAACATTAGTTTCACTTAGGCTGTAAACACAACAAAAAAAATGCATAACATGAAAACCTCAAAACCTAGGTAAAATTTTGGAGGCTATCCTTAAGACCAGCTCCCTCTTTGTACCATACTTCACCATCAAGTACTAACGTGTTATTTTTAAGCTAAGATCTCCAAATATCTGGAGTTTAAGATATCACAGAATCACAGAACTGTAGGGGTAGGAAGGGACCTCGAAAGATCATCGGGTCCAACCCCCCTGCCAAAGCAGGTTCCTCAGAGCAGGCTGCCCGGGTAGATATCCAGACAGGCCTTGAATATCTCCAGAGAAGGAGACTCCACAACTTCCCTATGCAGCCTGTTCCAATGCTCCATCACCCTCACCGTGAAGAAGTTCTTTATGACCTTTTACTCAGATTTATCAATACTTACTTTAGGCATAGTAAATAAATAGGTATCACTAATCTGCTTTAAAGTGTGGTGGAGGTGTTGTTTTTGTTTGTGTGGTGGTTTTTTTGTGTGTGTGTGTGTGTGTTTTTTTTTGTTTGTTTGTTTTAATTAAAGTACATATATTCGAACAAGCTGTAATCTGCACATAAGTGTCTAAACACGCGAGTGAAACTGACAGCTGACATAAATCAATATGCTTGACAGGAATGCCCGTATTGATGTAAAGCACCTCTTTCAACCAATAGCATTTGTATTCATGCTATGTATGTGATACCACTTTACCACGTATACAGTAGGCCGGGTTTGGTACACTAACAAGCCCTTTTCAATTCACTGTACATCAACCTCTTGATTTGGAATTTTGAGTGTTATTTGGTCTCTTAACTATCCACAGGGAAAAAAAAATAAATCAACAAAAAATAATAAAACAAACAAAAAAACCTTCCTAGGTAGGTTAAAGACCTGCTTCAAAACTCAACAGCATTTGTGCATTACACTAGGCTTTTCAGTTAACCCAGAATCCCAGAATATCAAAAGTTTTAGCATGCTATAATATATACTGCCTTGATACAATACTGGAAGAAACAGTAAGACAACTTCTAACCCTTCTGATGGGAAAAAAAAAAAAAAAAAAAAAAAAAAAGGAAAAAAAAAAAAGGAAAAAAAAAAAAGAGAGAGAGAGAAAGAAAAATAGTACAAATGAGGCAGAAAAATTAAGGGCATTTTGGGTTATTATTAGCTATGTAAATTGAGCATTGTGCCTGCAAATACATTTAGGATAAACATGATGATTGCAGGGCTCACAGATTTTCTAATAGCCAGGAAAGCTCCTTGAAACAAAAGTTTTAGTAACCAAGCCAAGATTGTTACAATGAGATAGTTCAAAATGCAAGCAATTACAATGGTTCTCACTGTAATTATAAACCACTTCTGTCTTGGTGTCTCTGACAACAAAAAGGGAGCTTTACATACATCATTTTACAGGAAGACTTCAAAACTAAATTAGTACTATAAAGTAGCTCAGACCTACCCTTTACATGATAGATTCTTGCAAAGCCTCTAAAATACATTCCATATAACAAACGTTCCAATACCTATTTTATGTGAACTTCTGTGAGATACAATTAAAGGGCTTTAAGAGGCTGACAATTTAAGGGTTGAAAGGGCTTTGAGGTTAATGAAAAAATCTGTCAGGGTAAAACATTATTGTCAGACACTCATTTTTGCCTGTGAACCATGTTTTTGCATATACAGATGAGACTTCACATCCATAAGGAATCATTTATATGAAGGAGCAATTTTTTTTTAAATCCCCCATTGTGTGAAAATAGTTTATCTAGGTATATTGCAATATTGTAACTAAGCACAACCAGGTTCAACTTGCTTTCATAAGTAACATTTAATCCATAAATGTATGCCCAACTTCTTATAATACCTGTGCTCTTCAGAAAGATTTGCTACAGTCTTTAGAAGTGACTTGTCTGCCTAATACTCAGGAATGCCACAAAGAAGTTCCTATGACTTTCATAGTCCTGATTTAAGAATATGTATTACACTCGTACAATGTTACTTCTAATTGCAATCCTAACAGTAAACAAACTGGTACAAATGGTAAACAAACTAGAGCAAACAGAGTAAATATGAACACATAGACCTTCTTTTAGGTTTCAAACAGAGAAACCACAGCACTTCAATTCAGGTTGAAAACAGAAAATCTAATTGCTTATTTCTGTTCTTTAACATTTACGTCTGATACAATAATTGTAATATGTCATTAATGGTAATTACACAATTCTAAACAAAAACTTAAGTTGTATATGTGGAGCAGCAATTGATAAAGACAAAATAAAACAAAAAGGCAGATGGCTCACACAAAAGTGTGAGATAGACTTTTGCATGTAAAGATATTCCAGTACAAAAAGAAATCCCAATGATTTTATCCTCTTGATTGGAACATGTCAAGATAAATTGAAATCTATATATAGAATCACAACATACTGTAACATCTATCAGAGTAATATCTTAGCTTGAATATCATCAAGGATGGTCCTAGGAAATAAAATTTATAATTGCACTGAACATTAAGAATCTGCAACTCAGTAGATAATTGATTTGTGCATGTAATAATATTCTCATGTCTTAATCCTTAATAATCTCTCAATGCTCCTTACGTGACTATATGTATCCATCACTGAAAGGATAGTTGTACAAACTTTTTGCCAAAATAAAGTGATGCAGCCACCAAGAAAAGCACAAATTCTATCCCCTCCCATTTCCAACTTTAAATTGCTACAACTATTCCACACCTTTCTGTGGACCTGCATAAAATTTTATACAGCTGTATAGTGAACTGGATCTGTGAAACGGTCCACTCAAAAAAGAAAAAAAAAAAGAAAAAAAAAAGTAAATAAAGGAAAAAAAAGAAAAAAAAAAAGAAAAGAAAAAAAAATAAATAAAATGAAAAAAAAAAAAAGGAAAAAAAAAGGAAAAAGAAAAAAAAAGAAAAAAGAAAAAAAAAAAAAGACATGGCAAAAACAACCAGCATCCTTTGAACTAGGACTTACATAAGTTATTTTCAGTCTGGATATATCTTCAGAAGTTACTGCATCAGTTTCAGACCTGACAATAGGCTTGCGCATCTGAAAGCTTAGCAGTTTCTAACAGCTATAATCAAAATAAAATATTAAAAGATCTCACCCCTTGCAGTGACGTTCTGTCACAAGCATACTTTTACTAACAGTGCTACAACTGTATTGTAACTGTTTCCACAGGACAACAACTCTTACTAGTTGATTTTACTTTCCAGTGACTTACAGGGGATCTTTGGAAGCAAAGAAAGTAACTTCTTAAAGAATTATTTTAAAGTAACAATCTTTCTTTCCTTTTCCAGTTTTTCAGCCTTTCCTTGTGTTAAATACAGATACTTCACAAGCTATCACTTTTTCAGTTGGTGATCCCCATATCATTTTTAATACTATTATTTCTTCATGTATTTAATATATTTTTAAAATTTGGAATATTCACTTTGCTAAAAAATAGACCTGCCATATATAAGGTAAGCTAAATTACTGTTATGAAAGGAACTCTTCTACAGTTGTGAAATTAGAGTGAGACACTGGCAAATTATCCTGTTTCCATCATGGATATTTCTGTTAGCCTACAACTTTACTAGGAATATGTAACTAATACCAATTATATAGCACCTCTTATAGCTTATTTTCAACCTTTCCCTTTCATTATTTGAAATTTAATAATTGCTTGAGCTTATGGTTAATAAGTCAGTTTTAGGTGATTCATCCTGACCTTACAACCAGAGGGAGGGGATTTCTAATTTTAACTGTTACACAAAATAGTTTATCTTGCCAACAAATACGTGGGATAATTTCTAAAGAAAGCTAATATTTTCCTATATGTCTTACATAATAGTTGTTTAGTGTCCTGAGGCCACTGTCCATGATACTACTAAAAATGTTGGGAATATATGCTACTAAAATATTTTCATGAAGTGCAAACAGGTGAATTTAACCACATACTATTTCAGTACTGAAAAATACCCATTTACTTCACTCATAAAACAGGACTGAAAAATCAATATGACCTGTATCTTGGTACCATTTTATCTGTGACTGGCACAAGGAGCTTAGAAACAGATGGCCCTGCTAAGATGTCCCTAAGCTTTCTATGCTTCTTTCATCAAGATCACAAAAGTTAGACATCCAGAATTACCTGCTTTAGTTACCTGTTTTTCTTCCTTACTTGGATTTTCCCTTATAGCTCAAGAAAGGCATTTTTTTTCTAGTGAAAAGTGAGCAGCAGTGAGAAGCAGCACCTGAAAGAATTTATAAGAAAGTCCTATTCACAAGGAGAAAAAACATAATCTATAATTGAAGATAAAGAAGATAACCTGACAAATCTAAAGTAATAATTTATTTAAAAAAAAATAAATAATTGTACATATAAAAAGCTGGATATAAATTAAAAGGCTAGATTGAAATATCTGTAAGTTTAAAAGCCGGAGCGTTCCATTGTACTAATCTGTTCTGGCCCTCCACATAGCACAGGCCAGAGAATTTTACCCAGCAATTCCATGTGCAAACCCCACAACTGGTCTGTCTGTTAGACAGTATTTTTACAAGGGCACCCATGGGAAAAATCACTATCTCCTACAACAATCCATTCTGACACTGATTACCCTCATTATATGTATCACTCACACGTATATATATCACTCACAAATACAGTATATATATCCCTCATTATAGTATATATATCACACTTCTAATAATTTACACGTCACATTTCTAATAATCTGAAAGCCGAGGTGATCGGCTCCAGGGCAGATGCATTCTGCAGCGGAGCAGGGGATCAGGACAGACAGAGCTAATTTTTCCGGCATCGAGCGTATTTGAGGGAGCCACCAGGACCCTGCAGCCTCATGAGGGAGGCTGATGAGGTGCAGGCGGAGCCAGCAACATCCCCTCCCCCTGGACATTCATAAGCTGCCCCTAGGGAGTGCAGCGGCCAGGGTGTGGCGAGGCAGTTTGAGCAGGGAGGGCAGAGCGCTCCCTCCCACCCATACGAACACCTCCTATGGCGGTCTACCGCTAGCTAGTCTGCGATGGTCTCCACCAGGCATGGTGCGCTCTCCAGGAAGTCAGTACGCACCCAGACTGACTGCCTGTCCAAAAATGCGGCAGTTCAGGTCATCGGGTGCAGGGAGTGCCTGAGCCCTTTGCTGCCATCAGCGGGAGGCAGAGAGACTGTTCTCCACCTGCTCTGCTCCACCAAGACACACACCAGTTACATCAAGTAGCTGATTTTTATGCTCCTAGGCTAATACATACTCATTACTACTTCTAAAAAAACAGGGTTATTATAATTAGTTTCCGGAATCTGAACCCTCCCACTGGAGGATGCATATCAGTCTCCGGTGGTCCCTCTGGGGGTCTCTCGTGCTGAAGGCTCATAGTCTTCCTCCCTCTTGTCCTTCTCCTTTGTCCAACCTGGCTGTATGGCAGGGACTTGTGCAATGTCCCCTGCAAGCTTTGTCTTTTAGTTGTTCTTCAGCTCTCCCCGTCTCCTTAATCTCCTGGCTAGATATCAGAGACTTGCATAGTGTCATGCAATAGTCATAATAGTTAGCAGTTATTCTGAAACCCCCCAGGTATCAGAGACTTCAAGGAAAAGCCTACAAATACATTTACCTTCAAGTTCTCTATTGACACGAAATGCTAAAACATTCCTCTGCAAAATACAAGAATTATATACATTAACCACTCTGTTTTTCTTAGACTTGTGGTTATACAAGGGTATGTAAGACAAGGTCACATTCATCATACAGTGCAGCCCTAGCATTGTTCCATACTGACACGAATCAGATGAACATATCTCACACCATTAAAGACAACAAATTTTTTTTTTTTTTCTAACCCAACGCTTCGTTGGGTTAGAAACTGGCTGGATAGTTGGGCCCAAAGAGTTGTGGTGAATGGAGTCAAATCCAGTTGGAGGCCGGTCACTAGTGGCATTCCCCAGGGCTCGGTGCTGCGGCCGGTCCTCTTTAATATCTTTATCGATGATCTGGATGAGGGCATCGAGTGCACCCTCAGTAAGTTTGCAGATGATACCAAGCTAGGTGCATGTGTCGATCTGCTCGAGGGTAGGAAAGCTCTGCAGGAGGATCTGGATAGGCTGCACCGATGGGCTGAGGCCAACTGCATGAAGTTCAACAAGGCCAAGTGCCGGGTCCTGCACCTGGGGCGCAATAACCCCAGGCAGAGCTACAGGCTGGGAGATGAGTGGTTGGAGAGCTGCCTGGCAGAGAAGGACCTGGGAGTATTGGTGGACAGTCAGCTGAATATGAGCCAGCAGTGTGCTCAGGTGGCCAAGAAGGCCAATGGCATCCTGGCTTGTATAAGAAGCAGTGTGGCCAGCAGGGCTAGGGAGGTGATCGTCCCCCTGTACTCGGCTCTGGTGAGGCCGCACCTCGAGTACTGTGTTCAGTTTTGGGCCCCTCGCTACAAGAAGACATGGAGGTGCTCGAGCAAGTCCAGAGAAGGGCGACGAAGCTGGTGAGGGGCCTGGAGAACAATTCCTACGAGGAGCGGCTGAGGGAGCTGGGCTTGTTCAGCCTAGAGAAAAGGAGGCTCAGGGGCGACCTTATTGCTCTCTACAGGTACCTTAAAGGAAGCTGTAGCGAGGTGGGGGTTGGCCTGTTCTCCCACGTGCCTGGTGACAGGACAAAGGGGAATGGGCTTAAGTTGTGCCAGGGAGTTTTAGGTTGGATGTTAGGAAGAACTTCTTTACCGAAAGGGTTGTTATGCATGATTTTCTCAAACCCTGGACTGGACAGCATTACTGTATCCTGTTAATAGGCTGAGGTACTTCATTTCCTAGTTCACATTTTGAAGACAAACAGATGGGAGCCATCATATTAATTTCTTCACCAGGAGTGAAACAGCTACTCCTGAAAATTCACCTCTGTTTATGTCTACATAGAAAAGATCTGCAAACCATCAGCTATAGGAGTAAACTACCATTTCTAATAAAAGCCTGTAATTGTATCAGCTGCAACAAACAACATAGAATCCACTACAGGAAGGGAGGAAAAAAAAAAAAAAAAAAAAAAAAGGAAGAAAAATCCAGAAATTATATCTTTGTAGGTGGCATGGTGACCACAGAAGGTAAGCAGACTACCATGTAAGAAGCAGAGCATCATTGCAGTATTAACTTCAATTAGGAAAGGCTTGAGAATAGGCAGAAAGAGGCCTGGCTGGGCTAAACAGCAAGGGAAGCTAGCAGAAACAGGAAAGCATTTTTGGAAAGTGAAGAAAAAGAATTGTAAACTCTGACACATAAAATTAAAAACATAACTAGAGAGAGGAAAACATCTGAAACACAACTAGCTAAACGCCAACTAAATCTGCTGACTGGAAAATGGTGTGCTAGAGTTCTGTATTGCCTGTTAATGATCGAGGAATAAAGAAGTACTCACAAAAGGCAAGTTGACTGAAAACAAGCTTACGTATATCCTTTGTACTATTACTCACTGCTGAAAAAAAAAAAAAAAAGAAAAAGAAAAATATTTAGGTTGTATGATGTGGTTTAATCTGGCAGGCAGCTAAGTACCACCCAGCCATTTGCATCCCCCCCCCCCCTCACTGTGAGGTGGGGGAGAAAACCTAAAATACAGGGTAAAAACTTATGTGTTGAGATAAAGACAATTTAATAGCACAGAAAATGAAGGGTAAACAATAGTAATGATCAAATAATAAACAAAGCAAGTGAAGCACAGTGCAATTGCTCATCACATACTAATTGTTGCCTAGCCATATCCTGAGCAGAAAGTGCACACGTGCGTGCACACACACGTGCAGATTTATTGCTGAGCATGACGCCTTATGGTATGTGGCATCCTTTTGGCCAGTTTGGGTCTCCTGTCCTGGTTGGGTGCCCCCCAGATCCTTGTGTGCCCAGATCCTTGTGTGCCCACGACCTCCTGGTTCATGGGGCAGTGTGAGAAGCTGAAAGTCTTTGGCTCTGTGTAAGCACTGCTCTGCAACAACTAAAATGTCAGTGTGTTGTCAACATTGTTTTAATCCTAAATCCCAAACACTCCACCATACCAGCTACTAGTAGGAAAATTACCTCTATCCCAGCTGAAATCTGGACACTACACTCTGCTTTTGTGAAAGATGCAGCACAGGACCTGCATGAAAAGCCTGTGGTAGATCTGTGGACAAAATAAGCACTAACAGATAACCAAGACCAAATTACATGCTCATACAACCCCTACGAGAAATCTGTGAAAACCAGATGAGTGACTAATGATTAGGTTAAGCTCCCCATAAAAAACTTACTCAAGCGGCAACTACAATATGTTGAGGGCTTTCTTGAAACAGCAAAAGTCCCATGGCTTGCTGTAGCTGAGCAAACTAAGCTACCAGGGCAACTATGAGAAGCTCCCATGACAGTGTTCCCACATCACCCAATTGAGGAATTCAGAAAAATATGGTTACCAGTAGCTGGCTTCAAGGACAAGGTCTATGTGACTGCTAATCACAAGGGGTTGTTTTCTTGCAGGTGGGGTTGTTTTCTTATAGTTGTTTGTCTGAGTGCTTTTGACCAATAACCTTGTGTGAAACACTGTCCACCCCTGTTAAGTTCTCTTTAAAAGTTAGGCTATTCGGGCAATAAAATGGAGCATGATCTGACTCTACTGGTGTCTGTCGTGCTTTCGGCCGTGCTTCCTGCAACAACAATACACATTTATTCCAAAAGTTTCCAAGAACTACATGATTGTAAGACTGTAAGCCATACAGTACATTTTAGTAGATATATAACAATTCTAGAGCAAGTAGGTGTCTGAATAAATAAGATCATGGCCACAGTAGAGGGAGGAAGTGACTAATGATATCATTTCCATAATGAGAAGTGCTGCATTAGAGATCTCTTGAAGCTCTATGACAACACCAATAAGGGTATAGATGAGGACGACTAGACTCAAAATTCTATTTTCCAAATAGATTTCCACAAAGTCCCTATACAGTCAACAGAACAACAAAGCAAAAAAAAAGTTTAAAAAAAAAAAAAAAAAAAAAAAAAAAACAGTTGGTGATAATCCCTATTTTTGCAAAACATTCAGTTATAACTACACAGCTAAATTATATTACAGATAATTCAGGAACTACATTCCAAGAAAGTCAGAGATACATCTTGGCACACTTTATTCAAGAAAGTCTTTATGTGTCTTTTCTGTGTCTTCTGCCTGAATAGATTTTGCCTCTCAGTACAACCTGTAATAACAGCTCCTCACTGTTCCTTAATTACGCTATTTTCCAAAACAGATTTTCTAAATAAAAACTAACGTAATTACGTCTCACTGCTCAAATTTGCAGTTCAATTAACCCACCTATACAAATGTGTCATGTTAACAAGGAAAAAAAAAAAAAAAAAAAAAGAAATCCTGGTTTTAATACTTCCTTAGATACTATGTAATTATGCAGAAAAGCTTTGGAAAAAAAAATACATATATTATAAAATATTATATATGTTATATATATATATATATATATATATATATATATATATATATAACACGAATGGTGTGGGGGGCTGTGTGCCGCGCTGCCCGCCTCACAGCCCGCCTCACAGCCCGCCTCACAGCCCGCCTCACAGCCCGCCTCACAGCCCGCCTCCATTTCCCGCCCACCACCTGGGGCGGCCGCCGCTCCCCTTCCCCTACGGGGCGCGGCACCGCAGCCACAAAATGGCGGCCGGACTCCATCAGCGCCGAAACGGCCGGGGGCCGCCTCGCGGCCAATCGCGCCCCGCCGTTCAGGCCACGTGATCGCCGGCAGGACTACAACTCCCATCGCACCCCGCGCGGCTCCTGCTTCCTTCCCCTCCTCCCCGCGCTGCCGCCATTTCCCAGAGGGCGCCGGGCCGCGCTGCGGGAAGGTCGCGCAGGGGAGAGGCGGCCGCGCTCCGTGTCGCTACCATGCTGGCTGCCGGCGTCCGCAGGTTCGCCACCTCCGCCCTCCGCAGGAGCCACTACGAGGACGGGCCCGGGAAGGTACCGTGAGGGGAGCGGAGGAGGCCCCGGCCCCCTGCGGCGCGGCGCCAAGGTCGCGGGGCAGGCCGCGGGCCCGGGGTGCGGGCTGCGGGGGCCTGGCGGCGGGAGGGTGGCGAGGGCTGGGGCTGAAGGCGAGCATGGGGGTGACCCCAGGAGCCGTAAGGAGGCCCCCTGTGCCTCGGGCGTGCTCAAGGTGAGCCCGTCCCTCAGCCATCCCCGCCAAGGTTTTGGCACTAAATCGGGTTTTAAGGTTCCGGGGTGCCCTTGTGAGGGGCAGGGCGAGTGCTCTGCTGCCGCTGCTGCAGCTGGTATCCAAGGGGATTTGGAGCCTTGAGGTGCTGCTGTTACGGCTGCAGCAAGCAGGGTGGTGCAGATGGCTTCGGTGTCCTTCTGGTTCTGTGGTGCAGATGATGAGCTTTTGCGGTATGAGGAGAAACAGTGATACTGTAAACGCTTTCTGATGTACCTTTGTGCTTAGCGCACTGTCTTAAAATCTACACCTAAAGCTTAATTTGACGTACTTCACATAATAAAAACATTCTTTGTCAGGAAAATAATGAAGCAATGGCAAGAGATGCCTGGAGGCTGTGGGGTCTGTGTCCTCAGGGGCATTGAGACATTTACAGTTGACTCAATGAGCTCCTGACCAACCTGGTTTCCGTATTCCTTATAATGTGAATTGTGGGTGGGAGGGGTATTGGACAAAATGACCTCCAGAGGTCACTTCCAAATTACTGCAAGGGCAGGGGCAATTGGCCTGAAAGGAACGGAAAATGTTCTGAGAGTGAATATTTGCAGTTAGTTGTAATCTGACTGTTAGCACTCTGGGCCTCTCGCTACTGTCAAGCAAATGAGGAAGTAATTTAAATACACTGTATTGATTGCAAACTAACATTCATTTTTTCTTTTCTAGAACCTTCCATTCTCTGTGGACAACAAATGGCGATTACTTGCAGTAATGTGTGCATTCTTTGGAAGCGGATTTGCTGCCCCTTTCTTTATAGTCAGACACCAGCTTCTTAAGAAATGAAGGGGACAGACTGTAATCATGCTAGCTGGGTAACTATCGTGTTTGTTATTCTAGTGGAGTGGTTGAAACAGCTTGAGAGAGTGTAGCCTCATTTATAAGCAGTATAACTTTTAACACCTCCCAGACCAGTCACTTGCAGTTTGCAGTTCCTTCTAAACTCAAATGATGAGTAGGCTTAAGTTTGCTCTGCTGGGCTGCGGAACTCACTGATTTGTGAACTTTGACTGCCCCAAAGCCACACCTCTCTAAGTGCAGCTTCTTGATAGTCTTAAACTGGCAGTGGAGTGGTACTAAATTGGATAATAACTAAAAAACAAACTTATACCTTACACAGTGTGTATGGATATCTGGCATATGTGATGTGAACAAAACAGTATGAGAATCTGTGATACTGTAAACGCTTTCTGATATGCCAGTTAAAACTCAGAAAACAAAATCCCTCCAGTTCCAGCTCGATGTCAAAGCAATCACATCAGCATAAAACATTCATATTTACTTCTAATGTAAACTGCTTTTAACATAAGGTCATTAAGAGCAGGTGCTGTTAACTGATGCTTATTGATGATCTTTTTGAAGACAAAACAAGCCTCAGCCATTGTTCCAGCCTCTGGAAGCATGTTATTTCCATTCGGAAATCCACTTCTGTTTATCTTAACCTGATTCCAATTTGGAAATATCTGATTATGTTAATTCTGTAATCTGAAAAACAGTAGTTTTGAAGAGCTGAGATGACCTATGTAGCTGTTGGAATGAAATACAGTGATTGCTGGAATGTCAGAGTTGGCACAAATTGTAAAGTCACCTGTATAGTGCTTTTGCCAACCTGATGGCTTTGTCACCTTAAACTTAAATAAAGAGAGGATCTGTGCAGTATTTGAGCATTTAGGATATGTATGTAACATTCATATAAGTAAAGGCCTTTACTACAGAAGTTTGTGTTGGATGAATGAAGGCATGTCAAAACTAATATACATCATCAAAGTTAAATTTCTCCTATAGCTTTTTCTAGATGCAGAGGTAATACAGAGTCCTTAAACTTGTTAATTCTTCTACATTTTCTTGCAGAGTTGAAGTCTTCTATATGGCAACTTTAAATGGAAAAAAGGATATCTGCAATTGTGTACAATGCTGAAGGTGTCTAAATAAATGTTAAATCTTAAGGTCCTGGGCTGTGTATTTTTTGAAGTTCTTGAAGTGCTTTTTACAACTGGTTTATACTGGGAAGCCTTTCAAATTGCACTCCATTGACATTAAGTTAAACACTACTAGTCTAGGAAAATGGAAACATACAGGTTTAAAATCGAAGTTGGGCTTAAGATAGCCAGCTGAATGCTTAAGTAGTTTTACTAAGCTATGTGGTCATCTCTGGTAGTCTTTGGACTAGTCAGAGAATAACTATTTGGGATAGATTATATTTTATAAGCCTGACAATAGGGATAAACTGTCACCATAATCCATGCTGCACTTTTTTTTCAGGATTTTGGGCTGACTAGTTGAGAACATTTTATTTGACTTTGCTTTTACTAAGTCATTCTGAAGAGCTTGTGTTACTGTAGCTCCTTGCTGTGCTGCATTACTGTGGCTGTGAGCCCTCCAGATCTCATTAGCCTTCACACTAAGATGATGCTGTAGCCTTGAAAACAAGTACAGCAACAGTAACTACGAAATTGAATCTTTGTTACCAACATTTTCTAGTCAATATCAAAGTCTTGGGCAAGATAGTACTTCAAATTAGTAGCTATTTGGAAAGAATTGATAGCTTCACAGTAGAAGCTGTAGTCTCTGCATGCAAGGTTATGCCTAACATTGGGCCTGTGTAGTGGACATCAAAGAATTGAAGAATGCTGTCAGGATATCTCTTCCAGGTGGAGTATGATATCTTCAACAGTCCTGTTGACAGCATGGGTAGAAAGCTGTTTTCATCTCCACTGTCCTTATTGTAGGATAACCCGACTGAAAGCCCCGGGACAAACGGACACAACGACCAGCGTTCTGTGCCGTAAGCCAATTTATTGCTGCGTGACAGTATCTTATATAGTGTTAAAACGTCCCACCCAGGAACCCAGGACCCCTCCCACTGTGCTCGCAGGCACCCCAGACCCCTCCTTTTGTGCACGCAGGCACAACCCAGAATAATCCCACACTTATGACTACCTCATTGGCTAAATAGGGTGTCTGAAAAGCACTAATGTAACCCAGTAATTGTTACTGTTATCTACTGTAATCATAGGATATCCTGAGTTGGAAGAGACCCATAAGGATCATCAAGTCCAACTCCTGATAATAATTATTATTTATAATAATGTTAAGTGGTAACTATTCCAACTTGCTTTCATTAAGTGATGTTTTCTGGTTTATTTTTTCCCCTCAAACAAGTCCATTTGTTCTAGTAGTGTATTCAATATAGCTTGCGACATGTCAGCCATTCAACTGAATGGTTGATCTTTAATAGAAAAGGCTATTTAATAGAAAAAAATAATAGAAAAGTCTAAAATAAAAGTCTCAGAGGAAAGATTCCAAGCAGCTATAAAGGATTTGGTAAGAATGCTGTATGGTCACAGCTGAGGCGTAGTGAGGTGTAATGGTATGTGGTATAACTTATTTCTTGCTGAGTATGCCCTTGCATCTCAAAAGAGCAACCAGTGTGCTTATTTGCATCGGTAACAGAATGATGTGACACTTGAGGGATCTTGAAAAGTTGACCATGTCTTGATCGAATGTAAGGACTTCATAGGAGAACTTAGGTGCTATGAAAATAACCTTTTTATGCAAAAATCAAAATGGAGCTGATAAATGACAAAGTTGTCTCATATTGATGATGAGGAAGTTGAATGTACTTGCAGCTGTGTTGTTTCCAGGATGAACCTTTCAGTCTTGTTTGTAGGTTCTAACAGAAGGCAGGTTCTAGCAGAAGCCTTTTTTGTCTTAATTTTCCTCTGAACTCCCAAGTCCTTGATGCATTTGAAGGGATCCAGTGTCTTCTGTGAAAGTTTATTTTGTGGGCTGGGCAAACTCGTGCCTTTAATCTGCTTAAAAGATCTCCCTTCTTCACCTCCTTAATCGAAGCATCACAGAATGGCTGAGGCTGGAAGGGACCTCTGGAGATGATCTGGTCTAACCCGCTCTTGTAATCTTGTACTGGGGAGCCCAGACCTGGACACACTACTCTAGGTGAGCCCTCACCATGGCTGAGTAGAGGAGGAGGATCTACCTCCCTTGACGTGCTGGCAACACCCTTCTTCACACACCCCAGAATACCTTTGGCCTTCTTGGCCACGAGGACACTTTGCTGGCTCCTGGTCAGCCTGCTCTCCTCCAGGGATCCCAGATCCCTCTCTGCAGAGCTGCTGCCCAGCACGTCAGCCCCCAGCCTGTAGTGGAGCTTGGGGTTATTCTCCCCTAGGTGCAGGCAGGATGCTGCACTTGCCGTTGTTCAACTTCATGAGGTTCCTCTTGGCCCAACTCTCCACCCTGTCCAGGTCCCTCTGAATGGCAGCACAGCCCCCTGGGGTATCAGCCACTCCTCATAGCTGTGTGTTATCAGCAAACCTGCTGAGCGTGTACTCGGTTCCATTGTCCAGGTAGGTGATCAGTAAGGTGAGCAGGACTGGACCCAGTGATGTCTGGGGGACACCGCTAGCTACAGGGCTCTGTCTAGACCCTGCACACTGGCCAAAACCCTCTGAGCTCTGCCATCCAGACAGTTCTCAATACACCTCACCATCTGCTCACCTAGGCCATGCTTCCTGAGCTTGCCTACGATGATGTTATGGGAGACAGTGTCAGAAGCCTTGCTGCAGTCAAGGTAGACAACATCCACTGCTCTCCCCTCATCCACCCAGCCAGTCATCCCAACACAGAAGGCTACCGGATTGGTTAAGCATGATTTCCCCTCGGTGAATCCATGCTGACTACTGACCACCTTCTTACCCTCTGCGTGCTTGGAGATGACCTCCAGGATGAGTGATTCCATCACCTTTCCAGGGATGGAGGTGAGGCTGACTGGCCTGTAGCTTCCTTGGTACTTTTTCTTGCCCTTTTTAAAGGCTGGGGTGATGCTGGCTTTCTTCCACTCCTCAAGCACCTCACCTGTTCTCTGTGACCTTTCAGAGATGATGGAGAGTGGCCTAACAATAGCATTGGCCAGCTCCCCCATCATGTATAGCTGCATCCTGGTGGAGCCCATGGATCCGTTTGTGTCAGGATTGCCTAAATGATATCTAGCCTGGTCCTCCTCAGCCAAGGTGAATTCCTCCTTTCTCCAGACTTCCTCTCTTGTCTATAGGGTCTGAGGTTCCAGAGGGCTGGTCTTAGTGATGAAAACTGAAGCAAAGAAGACGTTCAGCACTCTGCCTTCTCTGTATCTTTCATCACCAGGGCTGCTGAATGGATTTAGCAGAGAGCACTTGTCTTCCTTTTTCTCCTAATGTATTTGAGGAAGCCCTTGTTGTCCTTGTAATCCTGCCACCTTGCAATGGGCCTCGCCCTTCCTCGTTGCATCCCCACATATTCTGGCAGTATCCCTATATTCATCCCAAGTGGCCTGTCCCTTTTTCCACGTGCTGTATACTTCCTTCTGAGTTTTGCCAGGAGCTCCTTGCTCATCCATGCAGGTCTCGTGCCACTCTTCCATGCCCTCTTACTTATAGGGATGCACTGACCTTGAGCTGGGAGGAAATAATACTTGAATACAGACCAGCTGTCTTGGACCCCCCCTTCCTTATAGGGCCCCAACCCATGGGATTCTTCCATGTACGCCGCTGAAGAGGCCTAAGTTTGCTCTCCTGAAGTCCACTGTTATGATCTTAATTTTTGTCCTGCTTCCTCCTTGCGCGATCCTGAACTCCACCATCTCATGGTCACTGTGGCCAAGGCTGCCCCCAGCCCAGCATTCACATCTCCAACCAGCCCTTTGTTTTTAGTGCAAGGTTCAACAGCACCCCTCTCCTTGTTGGCTGCTCCACCACCTGTGTCAAAAAGGTGTCTGCAGGAACCTCCTGGACTGTTTGTACCTAGCTTCATGGTCCTCCCTGCACACATGAGGGTGGTTTAAATCCCCCATGAGAACCAGGGCCTGTGACTGAGAAGTTACTTCCAGCTCTCTGTAGAAGCTGGAAGCTCCATATACCTCCTCCTCCAGATCAGGTGGCCTGTAGCAAATACCAACAGCAGTGTCAGCCACGGTAGCCTGTCCTTTAATCCTTACCCATAAACTCTCAACTCACTCTTCATCCACCGCTAGGCAGAGCTTCAGATGGCCTCTCAAATAAAGAGCATCTCCAGCAGCTCACCTTCCTGGCCTGTCTTTTCACAAAACCACGCAGCCCTCCATGACAGCATTCCAGTCACGTGAGCTATCCCACCATGTTTCCTTAATGGCAATGAGATTGTAGCCTTGCAACCTCACACAGATCTCCAATTCGTCCTGTTTATTCCCCATGCTACGTGCATTGCTATGCAAGCATTTCAGGGAGGCGAGCAAGCCTACAGGTTTTCCAGGAGGTGTGCAAGAGGATTCTCCGTAGTCATGTCCTGCACTCCTCAAGCTGCATGCACACACTGGAGACATCCTGACTTGAGCCATTTTTTGCTCTCTACACTGTCCATGTTAATTTTCCCCGTCCTTCATCTTTTCCAGTTTAAAGCCCTCCTACCAGGTTGGCGATCCTGTTAGCAAAGACATGTGTGCCCTTCTTAGTGAGGTGGATTCCTTCTCTCCCCATCAGTTCTTGATCTTCAGACAGGGTTGTCTGGTCATAGAAACCCAAACCCCATTGACAGCAACAACAGTACAGTCAGTCATTAGCTAGGATTATCCAGCTCCTCTTCCTCCTGTCCTTCCCTCTCACTGGAAATATTGAGGAAAAAACGACCTGGGCTCCCAGACCCTTGATCACTATGTCCAGAGCTCTAAAGTCCTGATTGATGGTTTTTAATTTACCCGATACTTTTTCTATTTAAATATATATTTAATCTGTGGGGATTATTTTAATTATAATTTTAGATAATATTTTTAGAGTCTTCTTCTGTAACGTATTCTAAAGCTGTAATCTTTTTTTTCATAGTGGTGTTACATTGATGGATCACAGTCATTTATGAACAAAAAGGTCTAGGAGGTGCTAGTTAATGAATTTTCAAACTAGGACCCTTTTTCCAACCCTGTTACCAACTTGCAAAAATTACCAATATGAAGCACAGTAGCCATAACCTTACATATCCTTACATAGCCATTTTTATATATAATTAATGTAAGGCATACACTGGGGGAATGATCTGGGCTTCCACTGTGTTGATGGTTGTTGTCCACTTTCACATATTTTAACTACTCCGGGTGTGCTGGTAAGAATGATACAAAAACTAAGCCACACCATCCCTGCTTTGAATAAGCTGACTAAATCACTTGATAAACTATTGCTTAATAAACCCATGTTCATGTTGTTCTGTTATTAATTGATCTTTCATTTAAGCAGAAAGTTTAGTAAAACTGTAGTCTCTTTAATCTGCTCAGTTAATTTTCTCAAGCTTTCTTGAATGTTAACTATACTTGCTGATTTTGATCCGTGCAGTTCTCCAGTTTTTAATTTGTATTTTTAATAGAAATCTGCTCATTGTAAGTTTCAAAATGAGCCACCATATTCTCCATTCATTGTAAACTCCATTTATTTTTACATGCCTTCAAAGCCATAATTAGTCCCTTTAGATTTGATCTATTTCTCTATATGACTTGCTCAGGCAGTTTGCAGTAATTTCCAAGTCCCATCAATTATCAAGTCTGTAAGTTCTCTCTCTGACTTGGCAATTGGTTCTCTTAGGTTTTCAGACCTTTTGCTTCTGTAATAGAAACATTAACAGATCTGTTTTGATCCAAATATTTATACCAACTGAAGCATTCTGCCTTTTACCACAACACATATTTTACTACCAGATTATGTATAGTCTCATCACTGTTCAGTAAAGCAAAGTATAAAACACTTCATTTGGTTGCTTGGCTGGAAAACACTGGTTGTCATACAGAGATACAACGCTCCTATGGCTCCTATCATTAATATCAGACATCTGATTCTAATTTCACAGAGACAAAATTCCAGATTGTATTTGTTTTTTGTTTTCTTTTTTTTTTTTTCTTTTTTCTTTTTTTTTTTTTTTTTTGTTTGTTTTCTGCTGTTATATGAATATCTTTGTTTATATTCTAGCTTAATTTTAGGAGCATGTTCAGTCCATAGAACACGTTCCCCCTTGAACCATGTATTTATTTATTTATTTATTTAACTGCTACTCTTAAAGTGATTCTGGCTTAAATCTAATCGACCCATTCTATGAAAATCAGGTTGGTCTTTGAAATATATGTACCACTAACCCCTCCATTGCATCTTTCCACTATCTCCTTCCATTCCTAGCTTCATGGGGTGAAAAGCCCCTCCATCACAACACAATGCTAGGGCAGACCAAATGATAGCCAACGGAAAAGCTCTCTGTGCTGGGATCAGGAAGCAATGCTGTGAATAATAATAATAGTCCAAAAATAGTGTTCCATCATGCTCAGTTATATAATAGCTTGAGTATACACCTAATGAAATACTTACTTTTAAAAACTTGACTTGTTTGAATATAAAACAACTGAAAGAAGTGAGGTGGGAAAATAAGAGAGGCTTGATGTTGCAGGTAAAAAGTAGTATGTAAATAGTGCTTTTCTGTCATTAAAATTGTACAAATGAAACTAGACAGTGGTTAAAGGACATGTGTGTGAATGATAACATTTTTAGCTTGGTAGATGAGAAAAATATCCTTTACAGACTCTGATTTTTTTTTCCAATTTTCTTGTCATAGTTTTCCATTTCACAAAGTCTATTTTGGCTCAAACTCAAGAGTTTCACTTTTGTTTCCAGCAATGTTCACACTTCAGCATTTTAATGATGTTAGTTACCAGTAGTCTTAAAAACTGCTTGAACTTAAATGCAAGAAGATACAATTTAGATGTCTTCATGTTTTAATACTTGGAGTCTTTCCAGTTTGAAGATCTTTCTGGCATACTCTGGAACATTACTTTTTCTCATTCCCATAAACATAGCTGAATGTTCATAAAGTCTTTATAACAAGTGCTCTGAAGCTGCCAAATCAAGCATTTAGATGGGGAGAGGAAGAGTGTTTCAGAGGTTAGAAATATTCAGAAGTAACAAATAGTGAAAATGGCAATAGGACAGTGAAGTAACCTTCCACATATATTTGTCTGAT
The DNA here is from genome assembly GCF_047663525.1 of Anas platyrhynchos. NCBI lineage: Eukaryota > Metazoa > Chordata > Aves > Anseriformes > Anatidae > Anas > Anas platyrhynchos. Next base: position 80,707,273 of record NC_092621.1, read on the forward strand.
GAGTTTATATTATATATCTCAGAGGTGTATAGAGGTAGCCGGTTCTTAATATGATAGCAGATGAAATTCAGTTTTGAACACTGGACGGTGATAATGGAGCAATTTAAAGTTCTTGTGGCAGTGATGTATTGTGAATGAGTCATGATTACTCAAGCATGAAAACATCTGTTGTGTACAGTGGTAATCAAAAAGGCAAGGACGGTGTAAAGCTCTTACAAAGAAAGGGATGATAAACATAATTGCAGGTATCCCAGCGATATTGTATGTGTAAGTGGCATGCCATTTCTTGAATATCATGTGGAATGTTCTTATTCTACCCAGATACTGTTTGAGGGGAAAAAAAATAAAAATCTAACAGTTTCAGACATGGAAAGGTTCCAGGATGAAGGAGGATAAAACTATTTGAGCTTTTTAGTTTAGCAAAGGATGTGAGGAAAATGATGTCTTCTCTAACTCATCCACATCTGAAAAATATTACTATTTCCAATAAGAAGAATTCACAGCTCCAAGGCGTGATTTCCATGGAGGGTAAGGGACAAAAAGATTTTGTTTGTTTATTTGGGGGGCAGAGCAGATGGAGCATCAACTTACAGCTACATCAGTAAGCAATATAGTTACCTACGGTAAGGGAATTTAGTATCAAATGGGAGGGAGGGAGGAATGAAGCACTTGTATTCAGTTATATAAAATGGAGTAAATATTTTTATATGGTGAAAAAAAAATCAAATTTATTGGTTTTCCAGTTCAAATCTTCCTGGATTTCCTATTCAGCAATTAACCTCACAACATATCTTTTTCAGATCCAATTTTCAGAGAAGAATGAGCATTAGATAAAGAACAGTTTAGATTAGATAAAGAGCAGAAATTCCAAGTTGTGTTCATCTGTGCCTGAAAGCACCTGGTGTTAGCTTACATTGGAGATAGGATACTGGATTTGATGACCTACGCTCTTGAACCATTGTGCACAACCCCTACATAGTAGATCTGCATATAAGTACAAGAGGAATCTAGGCTAAGACTACTTCTTGCTTTAAAATTTAGAATTAAAACTTTTAAGATATTGACAGGCATTTGAAGTGATACATTACCCTATATAATAATTGGAGCATGAATTACAAAACATAGTGATCTTTTAACTACCAATTAGATAGTTTAAAAAAAAAATAAAAAAATCTTTTCTAATGTAAGTTGCTATTCCTTTCTTTTCTTTTTATTTTTCCTTTTTTATTTTTTTTATTTTTTTCCTCCTTTGGTCACAGATGTTTAGTTAGGTTATGGAGGTTAATGTAGGAAACTGAAACAATTTTAAGGTACATAAACAAATTGGGCTTGAGGAAGAAAATATGGAAGTAGAGATGTGGTCGTCATGACAACCAAATTAGCAGCCGTTCTTGTTGAACATAAGCAGTGGATGAGCGCTTGGACGGTATTGTACTGGCCAACACACGAAAATTATCTTTGCTCTTCAAAGACAAAGGTCATGTATACAATGTATTTCATTGCCTTGGCTGGCTTCCAGAGTCTCAATGTAGTGGTATCATTGGATATTATTTAAAAAAAAAAAAAATAGCTTCAACTTGAAAGAAAAGGAGAGAAAGGGAGAAAGAGAAAGAGAGAAAGAAAGCGAGAAAGCAAGAAAGCAAGAAAGCAAGCAAGAAAGAAAGAAAGAAAGAAAGAAAGAAAGAAAGAGAAAGGAAGAAAGAGAAAGGAAGGAAGGAAGGAGGGAGAGAGGGAGGGAGGGAGGGAGGAAAAGAGGGAAGGGAGGAAGGGAGGAAGGAAGGAAGCCACTAGTTTTGTTGCTATCATCTAAAGACAATGATTTACTTTTTTTTTCAATTTCATGAAAAACAAAATACAGTTATAGAAGGGTCAAATAATTCACCAACTAAGTCATAGTAGAGCTGGGATATAATGCAGCCTGTCCAATGCTATGGAGATATTCCTGCCTGTTTCCACCTCATCAGGTCATGTTAAATAGCCATAAGTACTATGTGTGATCATGATTTTCATGTGTCGAAATATTTAGAGTGGGGCAAAACAGCTTAATTCTCTACACTGAAATTGCAGTGGATATTAAAGGAACATGATAACACAATTTATTTTTATAGACATCGTAATTACGCCTCCAATTACCACTAAAAGACATAGGTAGAAAAATGTGAACACTGCAGGTTTAGTGGGCATATGGTTTTGGAAACACAAACTTCAGGGTAGCATTTACTAGTTTACAGCAGATCTGGAATGTATTTCTGAAGTGACAGTGAGCGTAGGATTCTCTGTGCAGATGGGAATGCATGCAATTAATCATTGTTCCAATTAAATAAAACATAAAGGTAGAATTGCCCCTCCTCTGTGGTATCTGTAGGTTTTATCAGAGCCAGCTGTGCTAATGGCCTGTTTCTGCAAACTGTGAATGTCAGCCTATGACCAATTTCCTAACCCACGACTGTTTGCTCTGATTATAGCAAGAAGATAAATGTTAGTCGCTCTCTAGGATGATATGCTCAGTAAGTTTGACTTGCATTTAAATGAGTTTAAAATAATAGTATTTGCTGGAATTAATGTGATCCACTGCTCCATTTTCTCTTTCAACATCCCATGAATAATATTATTTTTTTTTTCCTGTGGTTGTGCCACCTTTTTCATTAGCTATGTAGAGCATGCAGCTCTTTGAAAAATGTCGGTGTATAAATAGCGTTACTGAGAACCTAATTAAACCTCTAAGAGCCAGCAACAAAATGTGGAAATGTACCTTGTCGATGGAAAAAAAAAAAAAAAAAAAAAGGTGGTGGAAGATGGGGAGAGTGTAGGGAGAGTGGGGAAAAGATTGTGATTTGAGGTTTTGTTTCTTTTTTCCACAATTTTGACTGCAATCAGAACTGCTCAAGGGTTCTTTAGACTAAGCTTAGCTGAAAAAGTGCTCCATAATTCTGGACTAAATATACTTTTGTAACTACAAAAGGAAAGATTTCATCCTTTGGGAAGGAAAAGCCAGTAGCCGCTAGCCTGCTGCATAATTCAGCACTGATATTTGCCTAAATTGGGTTTTGCAGCTAACCAAAACTATTACATCTTGCCTGAAGCAGTGGCAGGATAGAAGAAGAAAATAAGCAAACATATATATACAGTTCATTAATATGAATGAGCAATTCTTTTTGCACGTGTTCACGAGCCATCCAGATAATTGAAAGTGAAAGCTAAAGATCCGTCTCGCTAAAGAAGATCCATCTCTTTAAGTCCTTGTCTGTCGGAGCTATTTTTTGACAGCCTGAAGCACTGCTGCTTCAGATTTCGGGGCAGATAATTGGAAACTTTTCCCGGAGACATGCTCGTCCCCACGCTCCAGCACTGTGTGGGCAGTGCACCTGCTCCCTTGCACCACGGCCATCCTTTTTTTTTTTTTCCCTGTTTGTTTTTCCAGACGAGGTGCTGTCCTCTGAATCCAATATTGCAGAAAACTGTTTCCAGCCAGCCAGCAGCAGTTATGCTGTTAACTCACAATTATCCCAGCCTGCCGTCAGGAGCTCTAAATGCCTCTCCAGAGCCCGGCTGGCAGTGTTTCAGTGCGAGCTTTCCAAAGCAGGGGGGTGCCAGAGGTTGTTTTTTTTTTTTTGAGAGAGGATGGGGTAAAAAGGATGGTGATCCCTACATAATCTCTTCCTTTTCTTACTCTGAAGTAGCAGCACAAAGGGAGAGGTGTTTTGCAAAAGCATTTAGATACAACATCGTTTAGCTTGTCATCACTGTCACTCCCACTCTAAGCACTTCTGCCCAGCATGTAATACAAAAGGGCACTTTAGAGATTGTCTGTAGGGTAATTAACAAACTGAAGGTGCAACTTCAGAATTACTTCAACTTTACTTAATTCCTGTTTTGACACTGCTTTCAATTTAGAGCAGCCCTTTATCAGTTTAATTTAAATTTACCTATAAAATGAATTCACACAAACCGATTTGCTAGCTACTCTTAGTTCTAAGTATGTCAGAAAAAAAAAAATGAAAGAAAGAAAAAGAAACTAGTAAAACTTTAACTAGTTTGTTTGTTGTTGTTTTTGTTTGTTTGTTTGTTGTTTGAGAATTTCATTCAAATTAATTTTCCAGATATTTGCAGTGGAGGCAACTGTAAGAATGGGAAGTGCAAAACCCAGAAGTCCAAGCAAAACAGCAGTACAGTATCACGCACAAGGACGGGGCTCAGATCCTCCCATTTGTCTGCAATGATCTGGGTGCCTCACTTGTAGTATCGAGGTAGGAGCCATGCCTAAGGGAGGGGACATGTCCAGCTGCTTTTAGTGGTTCAGTTTTCATTTCATTATGAAAAGCCCATAACTTGATAATCAGCCTAATATTATCTGCAAGAAGACTTGATATTTGGTGCTTGCCCTCCTTGCCCTCCTCCCTCCCCAGTTTAAGTACAGTTTAAGTACATTGTATACAATTAATATTTTATATTTATTAGAACACAAACTCAGGTCTGTTCTCTCCTAGCAAAATGCTCAACCCATCCTTCCTGTGAAGCAGATGCTAAACAATCCTTGAAAAGTCACATTGCTCCAGCAGGTGGTACTGAGAGAACAATTTCATCAGTAAACTTTAGCAAAGCACGCTGTCAGTAAGCTTCTGGAGATCACTAAAAACTAAACCTGGGTCTCCCACATTCTGTATAAAAGCTCCCCTGGATGGGAGGTGGCTCCGTAGAGGTGTTTTCTCCAGGATCCCCCTTGAGAAGCCACGTGAAAACCCTCTAAATTAGGTCATGCAGGAGAGAAAACAACCAGAGATTCTGCTTTTGAAAATGGCATTTCTGTCAGATACAAATTCTTGAAGGTTTCATGAAATTATAGGAGAAGAAAAATACAATATGTCAGCAACTGAAAACATTCCTTTCACAAACCTGCCCTGCAATTTTCAGTTAAGATTACTAAATAAAACCTTTGTTCTCCCTTAGAAGTCAGTGACCTTTGAAAAGGTATTGACCAAACAGAAATACAAGACAACTCAAGGTAAGTTTACAGAGCGAAAGAAAAGGAGTTGAAACCATCTCAGTAAGGATGAGAAAGTCAAAGGCACTGCCAGATGAGGGATGCTAAGGTAAGGCTAGAAAGGCCCACATTGGCAACAGAAATAAAAATGCCAGAAGGGTCTTTGTCCACATACTAAATGGAAATAAAAAAAAGAAAGGAGAGGGAAGAAAAGAAAAGGAAAGGAGAGGGAAGGAGAGGAAAGGGAAGGAAAAGGAAGAAAAAGAAAGGCAAGGCAATTAAGGAAAGGAAAATTTGTGCTTATTTTTTTCCCAGGTAATTCTCCTCACTCCCTCATTCTTTAGCACCGGCAGGTGAATCTCCACTGTGCTTTCCCTACTGTGTAGATGCTACGATATTAACCATTACTGATTTAGGCTATCTACAGTCACAGGAGTGTAAAAACAAAGCAGCAGAGTGGATCTCCTTATTCTGGCTTGTATTTTCTAAATCATTGGTGATCCAAGGTATTCAGTTCTGAATCCTCAATCTCAAGTAATTCTGACAGGTGCTTTTTTTATTATTATTATTTTTTCAGAAAAAGCCTGCCAATCTGCTTTGGAAACACCAAATCTATTTGCAGAGCATGCAAAGATTTATTCCCAAAATTAGAAGTTATGAAACTGATGGATATTTATCAAAAATAAATGGCCTGTGTATTTAAAAAACTATTTTGCTGCTTACCTTAAGCCCAAACTTTTTCTTTCACACAAATCTGTGTCATCTCACTAGCCATTTTGATAGTGCTTAAACACTGAAGTTTCTCCATTTCTAGCAATACTTATGAAACACCAATGCTCTTCCCATTTGGTGCTGGTGATTGGCTCCAATTCAACAGATGACACTTAAATTTTTTCCAGTCTTCTAGTAGAACTCAAAAGTCAAAAGCAATTTAGAAGGCAATATGCCATCTGGCCTTGTAACATCTCTCCTACTCAGTCAGGATATCAAAATTCACTGCTCCCTCCCCGTCCATCATAATCTTCTGCAGGTTCTTTTGTCTCATCGTGCTTCATTTTATCTTAGAAAGATAGTAAATTCAGCAAGCATAGAAGCAAAGTCTGGCATCACAGGGGCAGTACAGAGCTGCAGTTCACATCTGCAGGGAGAAAATGAGAAAAACAAAACTCAGCTTGAGCTGACATTGGCCACCCTGGTATCAGATGGACAGAAAAGGCTTTTTCAAGTGTATCAACAGCAAGAGGCCAAAGAAAAAAATTGGACTGAAACTTGTAGTTGATGGTCATGTAACAAGTAAGAATAAGAAAAAGGCAGAGGGAAAAGAGGACCATGTCTGAGGGAGCTGTGACTTTCCTTTTGCAGTCACTGAAATTGTAAGGGAACGGCAGTATCAGCTGTTCCCAAGTCCATGGGGCCTGACGGGATTCACCCCAAGTGCTGAAGGAATTAGTGAACGTTATTGCTGGATCCCTCTTAACAAATAGACAAAAGTCATGGGAGACACGGGAGGTCCCTGCCTATTGGAAGCTAGCCAGCGTTGTATCCATGCACATGAAGGGCACATGAGCAGACCCAGGAATCGACAGTCCCTGAAGGTGTTACAAAGATTGTTCACTACAAAGGGTTGTAGTGAATGGGCCTACATTGGGCTGGCAGCCAGTCACTAGCAGTGCTCCCCAGGGCCCAGTTCTACTCAACATTTTTATCAACGATTTGGGTGTAGGCATGCAGAGCATCCTCAGTGGCTGTGCTGATGGTACCCAACGCAGAGATGCTGTTGACTCTGTAGCGGGCAGAGAGGCCTTGCAGAGGGAGCTACATACATTGGAGCACCGGCTGTTTGGCAACAGCACGAAGTTCAACAAAGGAAAATGCCAGGCACAGGCACAGACTGGAGGATGGATGGCTGCAGAGCAGCCCTGGAGAAAGGGGCTTGGGTGTGCTGTTTCTTACCAATTGTTTTCAGACCTTGGAAAAGATAAGTGCGTTTCTTGAAATGTGTGCTGTACTGTGTCTGGTATAGAGTTAACTTCCCAGGAAGTGTCTGAACATCCCCTGCTGATGTGAAGTAGAAAATATTTTTTTTTTTTTTTTGCTTTGCTTGACCGTGCAAGACCTTTGCTTTTTGTCATTAAACAGCCTTTATCTTGACCCATGAGGATTTTTTGTTGTATTTACTCTCCCTGTCTTGCTGATGAGGGGGAGTGAGGGAGTGTCTGGGTGGGCACATGGTGATCAGCCAAGATCAACCCAACACATACGTATATTAAAAAAAAATGCAGAATTCCTACAAAAAGTGCAGTTGGTTTGGGTTTGCCAGTGGAGCTATAAAATAGCAATTAGATATATTCTTAAGGCTACTTAATTAATAAATTATTTTGAATTTCTGATGGACTGAAAAGCATTTGTACAAGAAGAAAGAAAAGCAGAATTATGTCAATGTGTTATGCCACAATTTTATTTAACACTATTTGATGCATCTTTCCCTAGTAATTGATTTTCTTCCTATTTTTGTATGTGTCTCTTATTGTAAGAACAGTAATTTACAGAACTGTCTGAAGTGCACAGAGTTGCTCTCTGTTACAGACAAACAGTATTTGTTATGTAGGAATAGATGTGCTCAGATTAAAGAAATTAAAATTATTTGTATAATTTTCCAATTAACGTTTTTATCTATACTGTAACGGTTACCCGTAAAACCTCACTTTCCTATAAAGTCATTCTCTGCCCAGAATGATTACTTAAATAGCACTGCAACATCCAAATAAATGTTGTCTAATTCTTACTTCATTTCTTTGTTCAGTTAAAGTGGTCTTGTATAAAAGTCTAAAGGACTGCAATCATCTTCTTGCCTCAGTTTATCAGCAGGCAGTGTTTTTACATTGTTGTGTTGCTATAATAAAAATTATATGGTTTTGACAATAAATAAATAAATAAATAAATAAAAATTCTGGACAGTTACCAAAGAAAAGGAAAAGATTTCCAAGGGAACAATTCAGCAGATATTACCCACCCATTCAAAGAGAAGTCAAAAGACCAGAATACTCCTTCACTTAGTGAAGCTCAGAATTAGAGGCCTTTTCATGTAGGTTTGCACAATTGCTTGATTCCTCTGTAACACCTACAAAATAATTTGTTAAATGTCCGAGTTTTCCCTAATATACTACTTGTGTCTAAAACATCACTTGTCATTAAGAAATGACCTTTCCATGAAGAACAAAATTGCTGCTTATGTCTTTTTAAACGCTGATAAACTTACGTCAGACCAAAAAGAGTATCACAGTTTATTGTGCAAAATAAAAAAGTATATATGCAACATCAGGTAACTTCACAACCTCTGATGAATAAACAATTGAAGTCGTAATCATTTCTGCATTCCTGAAAATGTCAACCAAATCAAACATCTGTCATGCCAGATAAGGAAAGGTGACTTACTTAATATACTTAGCACTCTGCTCAGCCTTGAAAAGGTCACTCAGATTTTAACAAGCAGTGCTTACTTTACTGGCTTCTAGCAAATGACCACGTAGTGACAATAAAGTGATGGCCACATTTGGTTCCCCTTCAAATGACATATTTGATTATGATAACACATATTAGCACAATCTGTTTTGTGTTTTTTTGGATATGCTCTAACCTTTTCAATTACAATGGACTTTATAAAATAAAAACATTTTTACCAAAGCAATGTTCATAACCCCCAGTCCCATCCCACCAAAATGTGCATAGCAATCTAGTACAGTTGACTTGAAAGCTGCCAATTTACAAAACAGACATACAAAGGGAGCATTTATTTTTTTTGCTATCTTCTGTAGCAATAAACAAAACCTGTACACAGCTCAATTGTGGCTTCAAGCCACCACCTACAAGCAGGTATTGCTCATTTGCCAAGAGTACAAACACTAACCATCCTTTTGATCATATTTTGGCTTCCTGCACCAGGCTCCTTGATCCAGTCCTGAATCCTGTCAGAAATGACTCATGGCAAGTGTTGCTTGTTATCCTCACTGACCTACACCAAAAGGCTGTTAGGAGAGCCCAGGAATGTCTCCCTTTGCACAGAGCTATTTAGCTGAAAAAACATCTTTTGAAACCATTCTCAGTAACCTTCATTATTCTCCTGTTGGTCTGTACCCAAAATAATTGCTGATTTCAGTGAGACAGAGACATTTAGGGGTGAACACAGACACAGTATGGAAAAGAGGATCATGCTTGCTTTACCAGATGGTGCTAAGGCATGGGCTACAGCCCCTGGATCATTCAGTCAATTTTTTATTTGATGGCTATTGCAACCTAATGCAAGAATGTAGTGCATTGGGTCTACTTGACCGTTAAAAAAAAAAAAAAAAAAAAAAAAAAAGTGTTAATACTCTTGGTAGTCATTAGTTGATGCTCTTCCTCCTTAAAACATGGAAACTCATCCTGAAAGATACTACACTACAATAGTATAGGAGATCCAAATAATCAATGTATTTCACAGCCTGGTTGGCAGGTTAGAGTTAGCACAGATGCACAAATTAGTTGATCATGTCTCTGGACAGCTGGTGGGAGCTGGCCCAGCTCTGTTTTCTCTCTTCTTCTCCCAAGTATCTGACTCCTGAGCCAATTCTGGGAGCTGGCTCCAGAAATTCATTTATAATCTATGGGGGTAATTTGGGAGGATAAAACAATATTCTGAGAAGGTCTGTGCTTTGTGCAAAGGTGAATTTGAGTGCTTTAGATGTCTAAATCATGGAAGCACTTTTACAAATCTCATGAGCTGTTCTTCCTCTCCATTCATTTTGGGCATACAAGAAAGTCACTCCCCCACTGAGCCTGTTACTACTTATAGAATGATTTTACATCCCAAAAGGATTACAAAACACTTCATTAACTCTCGGTTTATTTCACACCTGTCAGTAATGGAAATGCAGATTACAACCCATTGTGCCAAGGCTGATCACTGCTCCCTTGAGGTAGGACAAGCAGGTCTGTGTATTCAGTCCATTCTTGAAGGACTCCCTTGGAGAAAGGAGGTTGAATTTTGTCTGGTACTTAGCTAATTGAATAGGCAGGGTTTGCACGGGATTGCTTACAGCTTCTCTCATTGCCTACTCCTCCTGTTTTAGAGTTTGAGCTGTGCTGACCCTTTCTACTCCTAGTGCGTGATAGGTACTGACATGCAAGCAAAAGTCAAGCTTGAGGTAGAACATGGCATCACTGTGAGGTGCTGGCCTACCTTATCTAGAACAGTCCGTTCACATGATTTGCTCTTGTATGCATATTTGCATGCAGAGCTATCCTACAGTATTTTGCAAAACACGGTTACAGAGATAAATAGCAGCAGAACTGATGAAGAATTGCACATCAGGAAGAAACAATGCATACAGACTACACTCCACTTTCCTGACAGCTGAATAATTGAACAAACGGAATCTAAAATTATTTCAATGGGAAGAGTAAAGAAAAATATCTTCAGAATAGATCAAATTACATCTACAGTCTTCCTTCAAAATCCATAAAATTATAATGTGCATGTACAAAACAGCACCACCCATGGAGCATGGATGGTGGTCCTTGTGCATGGGGGAAAATGTAGCTGATGGGGAAGGGCGTGGGTGGCTGAGGCAGATCTCACAACTTGAACTAAGAACAGTGGTTAAACTACAAATGTAGGAAAAAAATGTGAAACTCAGTGCATGTGAGATTTCAGTTAACAAGAAGACACAAAACTTTTATGAGAAAACTTTAGAATTGGAAGAGCTACAGATAAGAGAGGTGGCATACAAGGACAGTGTAGCCAGCAACTTATGTCTCATGACAAACATAGTCACTCAGAAACACTCCATTTCAGTACTGCCAGACAACTTCTGCTGAACAGAAATAGTCAGTATTTCTCAATTCCATACCAATTAGGACCCTAAGCAAACAGAAGGATTTTATTATTTTTTTTCGTTTGGCAGAGTGTGTAATTCCATCACAGAAGACATTGCTACAAGGGAATAGAAAGTGTGGAAGAGATAGCAAAACGTTTAGACAAACAGGGCGGGCTCATCAATACAAAATAAACAACATGGGCCAAATTCAATGTAAACTGTTGACCATAAACCAGAAAGGCATGGTATCCCAGAAAGAACCTCTATATGATTCTGTAATTAGGACCGCTACATAATTCTGTAATTGCCGTACTTCTTATGTTCTTGCATGTCTGCTGCTGGCTGACCTCAGAGAGAGGACACTGAATTAAGATGATCCTGGGTCTGAGACAGTAGGGACATTCTTATGCAAAAAGATTTTTGAATATTAAATCTTAAACAACCAGTCCTTTTAGGTGCGCCTTTAAAAATCTAATTGTGTTTCAGACCTGGCAAGTGCATGATTAATCTTGATCAGGAAGATATATTTCTCTTTGTTTTATATTTTTAATCATAATTAAGGCCATTTTTCTACTTTGGGCCATATTGCTATTTCATTTACTTAAACTGTAATGATTAAATCTAATTTGCTACTCTGTGAAATCTTAATCCTACTGAAGACTAATGGGTATAATACACAGTTCAGTTAAGAAACAGATTCACCACGTAACCTCCATTAAGTAATTCCATTTATTTCAATGAAACTAGTTGGCACATGAAAGAAAGAATCTCTGGTGGTCTTTAGTCTCCAGAAAGTCATAAAAATTTTAATACAAGCACTGAAGAGATGTTTTGACCTCTTCCTGAACATATGATTTCTCACAGTCAGAAGTCATGAGAAAAAATTCAAAACAAATCCAACTCATAAAATCTGTATTCTCGATTTAAAAAGGAAAAGAAGAAGCAGCCACCTACATAATGTGCTCGATTTTATTTTACACGTACAGCATTATCCTTTCAAATGTATGAAATGTCAGCTTGAAAATACAGGGAAAAGTGTTTCTCTATCCACGATGAGCACTACTTCTTGGGAAAAAAACAAAAACAAAAACAAAAACAAAAACAAAAAAAGAAAGAAAAGCTTATTACTAATAAAGCATTCTCACTTTAATCACATTTCCTTCATTACCTCCATATTTTAGGTGATATAAAAGGAGGAACAATTATTGCCTTGTTCGCTTTGATTTATTTGGCTCAGTGCCTCCTTACCTAGGTAATGTAAAATAAACTGTGCTACATGGGTCATTTATGATGTGATTTAATAAGATGCTTTATTTCTAGCCCTCAGGGAAACATATTAGTTTGCAAGCACCTGGAAAAAAAATTTCTTTCGTTGATTTTCTATTTTCATTCAGTAGACATCAGCCTACAAAGTAATTTAAAGCTACAATACACAGGTTGTCATAATGGCAATCTACTAAAACAAGACTTCAAAACCCACTGAGAGAAATGGTGACTAGATGTCAAAATTAAGAAGGTCATTACTACAAGCTTGACCAGTTCCTAAATTCCTTTGAGTATTTCTGTGTAAATTAAGACTTGTTCTTTTTCATTGCCTGAAATTGTTCACATTTTTCCTTAATAGGATATGCTATTTACAAACAAAATTATACATGTGCAACAGGCACATGAGACAGATCTGGAGGCAAAGTACAGAGCTAGGAAATTGCTTTTCTACAGACAGTCTGAAAAACATGGGCAAGTTTACTTGGCTCAAACTCATAAAGTCATTTATGGGGACATGGGTCCTGATTCTATGGCTTTTAGTTTTTTTAATGGTTCATTTTTAACCATACTGTGGAAATAACATTTAGCTAAACTTTCTTGAGGGCAAAAGATTAAACTAACTGGTATTTCAATATGCTATACAGGGTTATTCCATATTTCATCAGTGGAGGAAAGTGCCATAGCTAAGATCTCCCAACTGTTTCTGGTATGAGCATGCTCCACATTATCAGCCCTTCTCATTTGAAACAGCACTGCCCACATTTACATTCAGCTGCAAAGAGATTCTTCAGTGAGAAGCGCAAAACAAACCAGTGGCACATCCAACATAATTTTTCTGTTTCCAAAACCAAGTACAACCTTACCTGCATAGTTTTGTCTTTATGTCAGCAATTGAAACTCACACATCCAGCACTGGATTTTTCTTGAGGTTGATGATAGAATGCTAGAATGTCCCCAGCTGGAAGGGACCCCTCACAGATCCTCTAGTCCAGCTCCTGGCTCCACACAGGACCCCCCCAAAAAAAAAACAAAGCACATGAGCATTGCCCAGATGCTTAGTGAACTCCAGCAGGCTTGCGGCCCTCATGACTGCACTGGGAGGCCTGTTTCAGTGGTCAAGCCTGTAAGTGAAGAAACCTTTCCTCACCTCCAGCCAGACCCTCCCCTGTCCCAGCTCCATGCCGTTCCCTCGGGTTTTGTCACAGTCCCCAGAGAGCAGAGCTCAGCGCCAGCCCCTCTGCTCTCCTCATGAGGAAGCTGCAGGCTGCCGTAAGGCCTCTCCTTGGCTTCCTGCACGCTGAACAAACACAGGGACCTCAGCCTCTCCTCATCCGTCTTGCCCTCCAGACCCTTCACCACTTTGAAGCCCTCCTTTGGACACTCTCCAAAAGTTTATGTCCTTCTGATATTGCGGTGCCCAAAGCTGCACTCAAGTGCTTGAGGCGAGGCCGCAGCAGAATAGAGCAGAGCGGGAGGCCGATGTGCTGTGCCTCGAGGTCCATCCCCCACGTGTGCTGATAGCCCAGGCAGCACTGGGCACCGCCACACAGCCAGCATTTTAACGATGCTGATATGCTGGTGGTAGGTCAGGCGGCTCGGCTTCTGCCAGCAGGCTCCTCAGGAAGAGGGGCTGTGGGCACATACACCTGCAGGGAAGGTACTTCAGAAATTCTCTGTAAATATATTCCTAATGCAATAGCCGGATCGAGCAGGCAGATCAACATGCTGCAGTCCCCTGAAATAGCAGGAAAACTGCATTTGCACAATCAAGTCAAAGTTTTTCTGATTACCGTAATCTATGTTAGACTGACCTAGGCAAGTTTATTTGCCAAGTTTTGTTTCTGGACATGGGAAGAATCCTTCCACAACATGCAAGAAGAAACCTACTGTCTTCCCAATGAGAAATTAAAATTTCAGGTTTCCAATATTCTTTGATTAAAACAAACAAAAAAAATCTCTAAGTCTAAGACACATACAAACATGCTTTTAAGTTTACAGCCAAAGTATTTACTAATTTGCAACTTAATTATTTTCCTCAGAAGATAAGGATATTGAGGCAACTCTTTTTTTTTTTTTTTTTCTTCTTTTTTTGTCTGTTTTTCTTGTTTGTTTGTTTGTTTTTCCTACTGCACTAATAACATCTGATGCTATATCTTTTGGCAGTGTTTATACATGTGAAGTAAGAATACAAGGAAGCACTTGCCTAATGGGATATGAGGTTAGTACATCACTGTAGTCACATAATCTATAAACATTTCCCTTATCATATTATCACTGATTATTTAGAAAAAAAAAAATCATTATATGACATTGGTCTTATTTTTAGCCTTAAGTGCAGTTAAAACATTCTGAGGAATAGGGATATATGATGGCGAGCAATTTGAGGCAAGAGTGGAAACGGAATAATTGGATCCACTTCAAAGCTCTTACAAGTTTTAGCTCTATTACTCCATTTCACAAACTACAGCCTGTAGACATCTGGTCCAGGGTTGGGTGCGAAGGAACACTCATGGTGTGCCAAGAGCTGGGTTTGCCAACCCAACCAATTTGCCACGCTGGATACATAAAGCAGCACAGTTCACTATTCAAAGGGCAGAGTGCGCAAGACCAAGCTAAAATAGATATTTGCTATGACGTTCTTTTCAGCTGAAGAAGCAGAGACAAACAACGTGTCAAATGTGCATGTAAGACTTTCAGAAAGAAAATCTACGTATAGACGAAAGACACTAAAAACATCTCTTGACACAAGTCACCAGGAATCACACCAATTCCTCTGGAAGAGCAATGCTCCATCGCTCACTGAAATTAGCAAAATGAATTCTCTTAACTCCAGTGGGGAATCGAACAAAGACCAAGTGAATGTGTTGATGCTGCTCTTATATATTCAACAAAATATTTTGTTTTGTTATTTTACTGTAGCAAACCCGACTGCAATAGCAGATATGAGGGAGCTAAGACAAATGGGTATAAGCAGTTATTTATGACTGGATTTTTGTCTCATTTCCCTTAAGCTGGCTACTGTAGTTAGGTTTACTTTAATAAAATAACAGGAAAAAATCTTAGTATCTGTCTCAAAGATTAGTATTGTACTTTCAGAGAAAATAATCTCTTCCTGGGCTCCCTGCTGAGCTGTATTAATTGTTAAAATTTCCTTCTGCACCTTTTTTAAAAAAGACACTGTCATGCCATGTACATTTCTGTGAACCACTGAGGTTTCTGCTTTGTCTTTTCTTGGGTTATAAACATTCATCAGTCTTGGTCTTCCATTTTACATAGAGCAAGGGTTTTCTCTTAAAGCTCATAGGAAGCATGTGTTGCATGGAAACCACACACCACAATGAAGAGAGCATGAAGATTCACTGGTTTTGATCATAACATTATGAGAGACAAGGAGACTTGTCTCACAGACAACAGCATCTAGTGGAATGTGTCCATACTAGGAGAACATTAACTAATGCACTTTTTAAAAGCAAAAGGAGCCATACTGTCAAATGACCTAGCATAATGTATTTCAAATGTTAAAATGAGTCAAAGATACCACTGTCCAATTTGATCAATTGCAACTGTATATAAAATTTATCTATGGAGTTTCTCCTTGAGGCAATCAGTGGCCTGCAGTAAATGCTGGAAGCATGTCTAAACAGCCTTTGGGAGTGAGACAGCAAAACAGCTCACGTGTAAAACTTTGCAAAGTCACGGACTTCTGGGGTTGTCACATCTACGGTACAGCTGTGCAAGCCTGTTCTTCCACATGTTAGTGAAAGGAAAGGAAATAAAATGTCATTGCTGACTCCAGTTCTACCCATGATCTTGCTGCTGCACTGAAAGGTTATCAAAAACTAAAAATCAGCAGATTCTTGTCATAAGCATTTTGTTGTTGTTTTTTGTTTTTCTCCAAAGATTACAAAAAACAAGCAGCTGACACAAAAGCCAGCTCACATTCAACAAGTAAGACTGCTCAATCTCTGCAAAGATTTCCCCAACTAACTCAGCGTGAGGCTTCAACACAGCTAATCTTTGCAGGTCACTGGTCAGTAAATGGCAGTGCTGCTGTCTTCATTGTTAACTTCTGTGGACAAAATTGTTCCACCTGCAGGTGCAACCAGTACATTTAGAACTAACACTAGTTAATCCTGGTTGGGGGGCAACGGTGAGATGGCTTCCGAAAGCCTCCTTCAATTTCCTTATCTATGCTGTGACAGTGGTTTAGTTCTGCAGTTCAAACAAGGTTTCATTTCCTCATGAAGAAGTAATGTATCTACAGTTTCAGTTATAAATCTGTGACCAACTATTTCAGCTGCTTATAGCACAGGATGGAGATGTTAAAAGATCCTGTAGATATTGCTGACAGCTTAGACTGTGGTTATGTAGGAGCCAGTGAAAGCTTGCTATGCTCAAAATCAGTCTATTGTTACAGAAAGTCAGAGTTTAAAGCAGAAATAAAAGGGAGACATTAACACTACATTTCTAAACAAAGAGTTGAATTCTGACAGAGAAAAACCTTGCAAGCATTATTCTGTCTTTCCATCTCCCCGTGTCCTCGATACTGACATGAAAGGTTACATCTTAGAGGAAGCTGCAAAGCTGCTATTTCTTTAAAGCATTTTCAGGAAAAAAAAAAAAAAAAAAAAAAAAAAAAAAAAAGGTATTTTTCAAATGTGCACAAACTCATTTACCACTGCTATACATTTAGGGTCTTTTATTCCACTGCTTAAAAATAAGTAATCTTACTGTTGTATCATTTCCATATTTATACCATTGTTAGTGTCAAAATGATCTTATGTCTTCTGAAAGCATTCTCAAATGTAGATATGCTTGAATCTAACAAGTCAGTACATCAGAAGTTTTTATTGCTTTTTCTAACATTCAAAAAGCTAGCTCTTTCCTCTTCATAAGCAAATCACCTTATTCCCATCATAACAACTATCACATTTCCCTGACTTTTTTTTTTTTTTTAATGTGCCTAAAATCACCAGAAGTCTTCATGTGAAGAGGAGTATGTAACACTTTATTACCTTCATATGACACACAGCAAGGAAGAAATTGGTGAATGTGCATAGTAGACACCTATGGTTGATGGAGCAGGGTTGAATGAGTGCTGGTAAATTTTGGGAAGCACAGTGAGTCTATATTCTCTCCAATAATACAGCTGTATGATTTTTAATTTAATTTTGTTTTTTTTGATGGCTTCTTTTCTTCAGCTGCAGAATTACTACTGTTGACAGCATAAAACAAATTATATAAATTATGCAGGTGTCACCTCTCACTGCACCACTTGAAACACTGAAAACTTCCAGCTCCATCCAGAGAAGAGGACCAGCTGCTATGGGTAGTTAAGCCAGTTCCTTTGCATCCTCTACAGTTCCACTGACTAAAGCAAGTGACAAGGTGTCCTCTGAGACCAGGATATCTCAATGCATATTTATTTTTGGCTGCTTTGTGGGATGTACAGCAAGCAAGAAAATTGTGCTGTGGAGGTTGTATCTTATGACTGGATCAAGATTCAGATTTTCCTAATTAATATAATGGAACAGAGAGTCTACTTCAGTCTCTCGGCGAAGATCAAATCTCAGAGTTTATTAGCAACAGCTAAAGATCTGAGTGAAGTAACCTGATTTGGAGATAAAAGTTCCTTTCAAACTAACACTCATAAAATTGATCTGATTGCATGTTTCCCCATTTTAATTCAGTCAGGTAAAAAACCACCAAAAGGCTGCTGAGAACAGTTTCCACTGACAGAATGGGGTAGCTTGCATTGCTGTTATGTGTCTGAGGAGCTGGAAGAGAAAGCTATTTCCCAGCCTTGTGAAAGTGCATGGGTGCATGTGCTGAACCGCAAAATGTCTGACGCTGCTTGCTACCACATTTGTATTGCTGTCCTCAAAAAGAAAACAGGAGAAGCTTTTGCTTAAACTTGCTACACACCAGTGAGAATTTAGCATAAGCGTATACTGAGCAGAAGTGATTTGTCCTTTCTTTGGTACACTAAGTGTTCTGCAAGTCTCATAAATAATTTTTAAAGCTACCTACTGCGATAAAATATGCAGTCAGACTCTGACTGGAATATTTTGATATACTGATATTGAGAGCTCCACATCTCCACGTTTTCATTCTTTTACCTGATATCTTCCCACCTCCCTTTTAATTCCCATGAAAATTCGAATTTGTTTATTGTGCAACATCCATCAGGGAGTATACAGAATGTAGATTATTACCAGCAGGATGGCTATATTTAAATTAACATACAAAATACTTTGTGTAGAGACAGAGAATGATATGCTCATCTTCTCTGAGAACATTAAAATGGTGAACTTGACCATCTTATCTTATTCAGTCATTTTATTAGTGCTTTTTATTTATGTATTTATTTATTTATTTTTGCAGAAAACTACAGAATAATGTTAGTTTCTATGAGATTACATCTTGACTTTTACATCATTTTACAGTGAATTATTACAGACCAGAATAAATTCAGAATATAAAAAATGCCTGTCTCACACATAACATTTTGTCAGATAATATCGTCTTAGTAAATATTGTTTTTTCATTGTATTTTATATATTTATATAAATATATATATATACATAATCCTGAGAAAATTCAGAGTGTAGACGTTTCTAGATGTATGAACTTGGGGGAAAAAAATGAATTGAATCCATACTTCATATCTGATTAAAATGAATAAGAAAATAGATGGATCAAAACACCCTGTGTGTTTTTTAAGCATTGTTCACCCCTCTGAACCCATGTGCCTATGTTAATTTTCTTGGTAAATACTGCCCTCTGCAGCATGCATTCAATTTCTGCAAGGTTCTAAGTACAATGTACTCTTTCACTGACCCTTAATGCATCACAGGCAAGGGACATTGTGCCAGAAATATGTAAGTCCAGCAAACCTTCATAGCTCCCATGTTGCTTTGCATTGTATGTTGGCTGTCTAAATGTTTCTCAGGCTTCAGTCGGCACCAAGAAAAGGATTTTTGGATGTGAGAGAAAGATGACGACAGTAAGGAAAACAAAAGCTAGATACATATAAAGGAAAAATTAAAATAATAAAATAAAATAAAATAAAATAAAATAAAATAAAATAAAATAAAATAAAATAAAATAAAATAATAAAATAAAATAAAATAAAATAAAATAAAATAAAATAAAATAAAATAAAATAAAATAAAATAAAATAAAATAAAATAAAATAAAATAATAAAACGCCTTCCCATTCAAGCAGTTAAAGCAGCATAATAAAATGCTGTACATGATTCTTTCTAGTAATAATAGTACGCATTTGTATGCTGTCTTTCAGCCAAGAATTTAAGTAAGCAGTAACTGTTTATTCATATGAGCTTTCTATGTGTCATTATAAGCATTATTAACACCTTTTAAAGGATAATTGATTTTTTCATTGTTTTTTTTTATTTCATTTTTTATGTCAGTGTATGTTGTAATGATTATTTATCTATTAAATCCTAAGTTATTTTTAAAAAGATGTTTTAGTCATGATAGCAGTATCTGGGGCAGATATTTTCTTCTGATTTTTTCCCTTGCCTGCTGTACATATTTTTTTTCTTACAGTGTACAGCCTCTTATTCAAAGAGAACTTTTAATCTTTTATGGAGACTTGATAGTGCCATAATAGAATAAGTTCAGCCAAAGACTAAAGGCATGCTGGGATGAGAAAAATAAGAGCTAGATAGACATCTGTCACAAATGGTTTAGCTATAATTGGGACCAGAACATTGACTAGGTGACCTCTTGAGGTCGTCTTTGTTTTCCAATCCCATTTTTTATTATTCTGTGAAAGCCTTTGCTTGACAAGATCGCTTTTCTTTTCTACTGTGTCATTCTGCTACAGAAAAGATCAACACGAGTGTCCACACTGAGGAGCTATCATTATACATACATGAAAAAAGAATTACAAGTGGATTGTTATACAGGCCTCCTAAGACATGGACTTCATCTAATAGGCAGCCTGAATCAGATGACATTGAACTGCATGCTGCAATATCTTAACTGCTTACCAAAACCTTCTTAAAGTCCAGCTTGGGTATCTATATATTTAAGGTTTTAGGCACCTGTAGTTAGGACATTAAAGAGATTTTCCTTCAACTCTAAGTATGCTTCTTCAACAACAACAATTTGTAAATTCTTGGGGGTTGTCTTTCCTCTGAGTGCTTCTGAATATGTCAGAGGAGGCACAGCTAACCATTTAACCTGTATTTTGCATTTTGGGGATACTTCATCCACCTCCCAGCTTCAAATTCCTCACAGCACTCTGGTGTTTCCATGTTCATTTTACACACAGATAGGAAGTCTGTTAAGTCTGTGACACTTCCACAAGTATGTAAAAAAGCAGTGACGGATCTGCCATGGAAGGAATTCCCAGCTGAATCCTCCAGGGCAGAAAAGCAAACCTCATTTTCCTCTTCTGGCTGAGCAGAGAAAGGCAACACAGCATGCATCGGACCAAGGCAGGGCCCTCTGTACAAAATCTCCTCCAGGCCTGGAGTTGGAGGCCAGATCGGGCAAGCTGTAGGCTGCACCAAGAGCTGAGGCAGAAGGTAAGCTGCTGATATGAAAGAGAAGCTGAGGGCAGCCGTGTTCAGCAGGGTGTGTTTTTTGTATCACCAGGGTGTGCAAAATTTGAGGGGAGAAAAGCAGAGACTGACTGAGCCCTGCAACAATGTCCTGGTTCCAGTTAGGACAGAGTTAATTTTCCTCCTCGTAGCTGGTAGGGTGCTATGTTTTGGCTTAGGATGAGAAGAGTGCTGATAACACGCTGATGTTTTAATTGTTGCAGAGCAGTGCTCACAACAAGCCAAGGACGTTTCAGCTTCACCCTGTCCTGCCAGCGGGCAGGCTGGGGGTGCAGCAAGAGCTGAGAGGGGACAGACCCAGGACAGGTGACCCCAGCTGCCCAAAGGGGTATTCCATACCATCTGGAGTCATGCTGAACAACATATAGGGGTGGCTAGCTGAGGGGGTGGGGGTGCCAGACTGCTCGGGGTTAGGCTGGGCATCAGTCAGCGGGTGGTGAGCAATTGCATTGTGCATCACTTGTTTTGTACACATTATTGGTAGTAGTACTATCATCATCATTATTGTTAATATTATTGTTGTTATTTTTCTGTCTTAACAAACTGTCTTTATCTCAACTCACAGGCTTCACTTTCCCATTTCTCTCCCCCATCGCAGAGAGGGAGGGGGGAGTGTTAGAAAACAGCTGTGTGGTGTTTAGCTGCCGGCCGGGATAAACCACAAAAAAAAAAAAAATAAAAAAAAATAAATTGAGCATCATTAAGGACAAAACAATGAGCAAAAAAGCAGTGGAATTGTTGGTCCTGAGTTTTGTAGGAGACAACTAGGGGTGTCGTGGCAGCTCTGCACAGAATGTGTCCCAGACATGTCACAGGAATGTCTCAATTTAAGACATGCCCATAGGGTTTCAGCCACAAGCCACAGCTGTGGTGTGTTTGCCGAGCTGGGTAGGTGAAAGTCTTTTAAGGATCCTTTGAAAGAAAGGAGTACAAAGAAGAACAGGCAGAGAAAGGGTGAATATGCTTTGAATCTTTGAATATATATATATGTATAAGACTGAAAGAAAGGTAACTAGTCCTGTCAGAGGACAATTCTCCTTAGCTGCAAAGTGGAAATGATACGGGCTGAGAAGAAACGTGGGGGCAGGGAGTTATCGGGTGCCTCCCATATCAGGTTAGCAGCACCACAGTGGGGAATGGAGTCATCCCACAAGTAGGCCCTGATGGCAAGTCTGAGAAAATCCCCTGGCTGCTTCTGGTGGCTCTTGGGTGCCCTTCCTGCCCTCAGGTCCTGGTCCTGCTATCAATTCCAGGACCCAGTCAGCTCTAGCTCACCTTGAAATGCAGCTGCAGGGCATGGCTGTTTGTAACCTTCCCCATGCTGTCATTTTCAGTGAAATGAGCACATGTGGTTCACAGCTAGGTGCTCCACAACGTTTGGTGCATCACCACAGGGACCACTATATCTGCTGTGGGCCTTCTGGTAGAGATGAGGATTAACATCTCTAAACAGCCTAACAGGTGGTATTACCATGTGTTTTGCATCCACAACTCAGTTACTTGCCACTGGGTGGCCTGCTTTAGTGGTTGGCAACCCTGCCCAGAGCACAGGGCTTGAAACTAGATCATCTTTAAGGTCCCTTTCAACCCAGGACATTCTATGGTTATATGGTTCTACTTCTTGCAGCACAGGAAGGTACTGCTGTATCTCAAAGCCATGTAACAATGACGTTCACGTCATTGCCAGACACGTCTGTAGATGCTGCTTGACCATTAGGGAAGGGTCTGATCTCACTGGAGATAGGTAAATGCTGAACTAATGGGCAGCTGCAGAACAGAAATCCTGACCTGCCTCACAGCACTGTCCTGATATGTTAATGTACCATATACAATGTACTAGCTCTGGATCTCATGCAGTGTTCAGTCTGGAAGAATTTGAGATGGGCTCTTTTCCCTGTCTCTCTGAATGCGGGAAGTCCAAGTCCCTATAAATAAATCCCTATAGCTACAGAAGTCTCTGCTGTCCAGAAAAAAAAAAAATATATATATATATATATATATATAATTATTTTAAATTGCAGGATTGGACCTGATATTTTGTGTTCGGCTTGATAATTTGTTTGTGTCCTCCCTCTACTGGCGATTGACATTAGGAAAAGTCACTGCTATAGAATAGTACAAAGCCAATAATGTTTCAGTGTTTGGCCCTCTAATTCAAGAGAGGACATTTTCACCTTGAGTTTTCAGCAATTAATATATATGTATACAAATATATATTGTAGAAAAACAAATCTTTCTCCTCTTTTATGGCCTGAAAATTGAATTAGTACAGGTGGTGCAGAATCTATGCTTTAGCACTTTATGCCAGGTAAAGGGCATAAGAAGGAAGGACAAAACTATCACTGAATGAAGCATTGCTGTTCAGATTGCTCCTATTTTATCCTTCTTTCTTTAGGTTAGACTGTGAAGTGGAAATAGATACAGAAATCATAGTGGAGCTGAATAAACATTTTTTTTTCAGTTTATATATGCATATTTCCTTTTTTCTTTTTTTTTTTTTTTTTTTAGAATTTTTAATGGATATAAAGTGTATTCATATTCTCTTAATTTTTTTAAGGATGTCTTTTGCTGTTCAGATAACTGAGTTATACCTTTTTCCCAATACAACCATGCTACCACATTCTTGTTTAGACTCTTACCTTCCCAGTTCAGCCCAAATGCACTCATATTAAACAAGTAACCAAAAGATGTGAACAGACGTGTTAATGGTCTCTGCCAACAAGATGTGCAAAACTCAAGCCTAATCTGTGTTGCACTTTGTGTTTGTTTTACAAAGGTAGAGTCTTAGAAGCATATATTGGCATATTGACATATCCTTGACATATTCATTGAAGATCAAGTTCAACACAATTCCCAATTGTTCTCCATAACCCACATATCCAAGGAGAAGTCTTGGGTTGGCGTCTTCAGAAGACAGCATGGACACCAGCTGCAAAGGAATAAAGATACAGAACAGAAGTTGTTGTAAAGTATCACGGTTGGTCTGTAGCTTGAATGTGGACCAACAATAGTACTTTTGCCTAGGAAATAAGATCCTTGTTGCAGGACATCAATGATGCAGGTCCACAGACACGCTGCCAAGCCAAGTGAACAGGAAAGGTGAAATAAAAGGCTGGCAGCAGATGCCAGGCTAACCAACAAAGTCTGAGAAGCCACTGAGCCTGAAATCAGTACAGCTACTTCAAACACATGGGCAAGAAAAAAGCAGGCACTGGGCTGTAGGACTAAGGGAGAGGTATCTAGAGGTTAGAGGAAAGGAGAAGAAACCACTCACACTCAGACAGGAGAAAAAGTACTTTGGTTTCTCATTCCATCACCAACACTAAGCAGGATGTGCCACTCATTAAGAAAGACTTGTCCATCCCTCTTTCTGTCCTTCCATGCCACAGCAAGACAAAGTTGCACAGTTTCTTCACTGAGGCCTGAAGGATTCCCCCTGAGACAAACAAATGATCCAGAAGGAAGACACCACCACCACAACCTGCACATAAACTGTCTGTGGTTTGCATGTTCTAGGTCAGGCATGCCATGGGGAGAGACAAATGTGCTGGAAATGGGCTGCCAGGATCTCAATTAGTAACACAAGGCCTTCTTAAAATTGTTTGGAGCATGTATATAAACCTATGAGAAAGCTAAGGACTCATAGGATGCAAAGCTGTCAGAAATCCAATTTACCCATGATATTTGCTTTTCATATGTTTTTAGAGGTGTAGGAGAAAATTTGCTCTTAACCTTTAGTTTTAATCAATCTAAAATGTTCTGATAAAAAGGAGCAAGAATGAAAAAATAATAAAAGAAATGTTAAGCATGTAGCATATCTGACATCAGGCGCTTTTTTTCTTCATTGCTTTTTTTTTTTTTTCCTTTTTCTGTCCTGAGGGATAAATATATTTTGTGCAGTTACTGCCTGAGAAGTTATAGATTCACTGAACCTTCTCAGTTTGTACAAATCTAATTGCTGGAAATACATTGCAAGCCTGAATTATCATCATTCCCAGATGAGTTCCTCGCTGCCTGTAATTAACAGCAACTAACAAAAATAAAGTAAGAAAACTGATTGATTTAATGTGTGTTTTTCTCAGTTAGCCCAAGGAATTCTTTCAGGCTCCCAACCTTAAGATGAATTGAGTCGTCCTACTCTACACCTAGTGATGCTCAGCTGGGTTATTTGGCCTTCTGTGGCAAAGAGGCCAAGACCTTGAAGACAAATATGTTGCTAGTATGCCTGTTCAGTCTTTAGGCCTATTGAAAAGGATTTTTTTTTTTTTTTTTTAAATCATATCATACTCGGTACAAGTTTAGAGAAGAATTAGGCATGTGCCCACACATACCATATTACTAGATGGTTTACTTACTAGAACAGCACTGAATTTGTGTTTGTCACAGGAGGGGCTGTGAACACAGAGAAGCTCAGGAAGATGGTCCAAGGATGAGCTCTCAGCAAGCTGAGAGGGGATGCCTCTGCCCAGCAGAAAAGAACAAAATGTGTGGAAGCAGTGATGAAAAAGAAGGGCTTCCTAGGTTGAAGTTCACCTTCTGCAATGACAATCCACGCATCTGTGTCCTTTACTTTCTGCACCTCTTTAAAAAAAAAAAAGGAAATTTCACCACTAAGCAGCAGTGAACCAGTGGTAAGTTTTTCAGACTGCTTTGTACAATGAGAAGCAAATGAATCAAGGGTGGAAATGGAACAGAGCAAAGAGCAAGCTGATGCTCTGCCGGACATATTTTGAGTTTTATAGTATTGGTCTAAGGGCAAAAAGAAAGCTAAAGTGCAAAAAATTGTGTCACACTTTAAATTGACCAAAAATGTGTTTTAATGACATCATTTGATTACAACCCTTTCCTCCACCATAACTCTTGTGTTAGCAACTTCGGATACAGAAGAAATAGGACAAATTCTCTTGGTTTATTATAATAATATAACCATTATATTAATACCTTTAATAAGTCAATACCTAGGTGATCTTCACAAATGTTTAATATTTGAGAATTTAATAAAAGTGTTCCACTTAATGGTTCAACCTTATTCAAGGAGGATTTTATGGGGAGAGTATATGGTTTCATCTATCACTCTCTTCATGTGGACATATTGGTAATAAAAGTATATGTATTAGAATTCATCTTTAATAAGAGCCATATATTTAACCAAGGCAGGATTCTGAGAGTGGACAAGTTCATTTACAGATTTCAAAGGAACCTATAAAAAAACTATTCATCTGCCTTAATTATGTCAGTTCTGGGACTTGGATTTACTCCATCTTCGTAAATACTACTTAAAATTTAATTTCAGATGTTCTGCATGGAGTACACTTAAAAATTAAGGTTCACAGAACTTACAGCTTCAAATCAGACTAGTCTTCCAGTGTCCTGAATTTAAAACTTCTGGAGTCCTGATAAAGAGATTGAGAGATTCTTTTTATCATGAGCATCATGAGAACAATATTGACTAAGGGAGTGTGAAGAGCTCTTAGCCTTTTGGAGAGTCTTGTAGGTAAGCCTATAACACTGATGATTATTCTGGCAGCAGACAGGTGTTATAAACTCTGCTATGCCTTGTATCAATCTCTCCCCCCCCCCCCTCCCCCCCCTTCCTTTTAATTTTAAAGCTCGCTCACATATTCAACCTATTCAGTAATCAGAATAAAGAAAACAAACAAAAAAAAAAGTGGAGCGGGTGTCAAAAAAAAAAAAAAAGACACCTCAGAGATAACAAAGTTGTTATCAAGAGTGGAGATGAGTCTGCCTCTTCATCAGCTTCAGCATGGGTGTAGACTTAAAGTACTTTCCTGGGCTGACCTCAAAATGTCTGAGATATAGGAATGGGAAAAGGTGGAAGAGGGTAAAACTGAGTTTCTCTGAGCATAGGTGTGGCTGGCCTCCAGCCACGTAAGGGTAACAGACATACAGTATGCTGTTTTCAATCAAGTTATTTATTAGATTTTAGTTAAATCTAACTGAGTAGCCTGATAGATGGTTTGTCCTGGTCCTATGTGGAATTGTCCATCACTCTGACTTATGCTATCTAGAGAAAAGCTAAAGCTAGCTAACATAAAACCAACATCTCAACAAGAGCCCAGACATCTGGCATTCATCCTGAGAGCTTCATCCCTGCCTACAAATGAGATATTTTTCTTCTGGGATTCATTAAGCAGGTGAATTGTATGGGAGTACCATCCTCTATGCTGCTCCATTGCGTATTTCCTCCTTTCTCCTTGTGTCATGCAGTGATAGGACTTGGAGGTGTCTGGGTGAGGAAAGGTAAGAGAGGGAGAGGATGCAGATCCTCTTTATATTTAGGTCTCTCCTCAGAACCAAGACAGAAGTCCCTTTTTTTCACACTAGGGTATCATGACCACCACACAGCAAGCTTTTGAAACCAAAGATAGTGCACTGACAGTCACTACACACAAAGCTGGGGGTCTTCCTGACCTGGGCTGTGGCACAAGTGCCAGAGGCTGGACCTGAGCACTCCCCTCACAGTGGCACTGGGCTCCTTACTTGTTCCTTACAGTAAAACAGGTCTGAGAGGAGGACTGCCTCGTCCTCCCCACTTCTGAAGGTATGGACTCAACTATAACCAGCACAGGAACAACTGCTGGAAATACTGAAGAGAAAATACTTTTTGCCCACCCATTTTGAGTCCTTTTTTTTTTTTTTTTTTTTAATTTGGTGGCAGGGCAGCAACTTCTGCTCCCAATTTACAGATGTCAGAGAGAAACAGTACCTCTAATGCTGCTCTTCCAGCTGCTTTTCATCATATGACAGCAGAACATCCTGAGAACTTGCCATGTAAGTGACTTTCTTTCTTGCTATTTTTTTTGTTTTATGAAGATAGTCACTAGGCTTCAAAGAAGTTAGTTTTCATTTAAACACTTCCTGAAATTAACTCACTTCTCCCAGTTTTGAATATAGGTAACAGAATATTTTAAAATGGGAAGGTTGTTGGCCATGAAGCCACAGATCTGATATTTTGTAAGGGCAGTCAGGAACAACCAGAAAATTGGGTTCTCCAGAAGATGAAAGAATATATTTTCAAAGATTGTGTTTTTGCCTCCTCATCACTTTACGAATTTTTAAATAGTCTGCCAGCAGACTGCTAATTGCAGAGTGAATAAAATAGAGAGCTACTGACACAGACACAGCTAAGAATTAAATATAAATCTATGCAACATTTAACACTGTCTAAATGCAACCACAGTTATGGTTATTGGTGCTTTTAGACACAATTTCTTTTCCCATTGGCTGACATACCAAAAACTGGGACTCTTCTGTCTTGCCCTAGGACAGCAATGCCTGCACAGAAGTGAGGCACACAGCCGTGGCTGGTACCCACTACATCCTCTCCATGACTCCTTAACCACACACCTGCCTTTTTAAGGTGAGCTTAAAAGTGTTTAAAATAAAACAATCACACAAGGAGATGTAGAGTCTATCTTCTCAGCTGTGTAACCTTCTTCAAGGCCCGACAAGCTGGAAAATACGTCTCTGGGACACAGGACCCCTGAGTTTCAAGGGGTGTTTATTTGGGGCCACATTCATTTCAGCTGAGCTGTGTTCAGCTGTTTCCATTACACCCCAGAATGAAACTGCAGCTACTGCAGATCAGACAGAAAATAGAGGTCAGTGTTCATTTTACAGCCGACAAACAAACAAGCAAAAGATTGGTGTAACATGTTGGCATCTCAGCGTATCTGAAGAAAAGTTGTGATTCATATCCTTGAACAGTCTGATTTCTTATGTCATGTGTCAACTCCAACATAGCAGGTGTTAAAATCTGAACACTAAACCTAAATACATAATTATATAGATTATCAAAATTTCATCAGAAATCAATAGCCATGAAAATTGAGATTTGAGTCATTTTTGTTCAAGAGTTCATCCTGCTCAGAAGTTTCAAATCATACGAGTCCAGCAGCTGGTAAAGTACAATCTTCCTGTGTACACTCAGCGTTAACTTCTCCTTTGGCTTCAGCATTTGGCTTCCAACTAAGGCACTTTCAAACCTTTCTTCACTGTCTTTTATAGGCCTAATGCAGGGGTTGCACTTACCTTTTTCTGGAGAGCTCTACAGATCTAAACTGAGGTACAGCATCCCTGGAGGGCAGACCATTTACCGTGCTTGTAGTTCCCAACTAGAGTCTGGCAGAAAGGTGGCTGTGCTATGACTCGTCCTGTTTGCAAAACTGGTGGGGAGGTGGCAATTATCCTAAAACAAAACAGCGCTGTGCACTTTTCAGTGTCACAGTGGTATTTACCAGAGAATCACTGCTGTTCTTGCTGGAAACTAACAGCCATCAAGGATAAAATTAATGAATTTAAAGGATCTACCACAGGAAATGCAAAAGAAAGAAATGAGCATACTGTGTTTAATGAAACTCATACACAACAGCATGACTCAATCCAAAATAGCTATTCAGACTGTGAACCATGTTTGCCTGACAAATGAGCTCTACTTACCTCTCAGAATTAACCTACATTTTCCTTTAAAACCCGTTAGTTTAGAAACAGATTGTACCACTAGGCAACAAATTAGACAGAAGAACAGTAAGACAATTAAACTGCAATAGATTTCACTCTAGATTGTGCTCTTAAACATACATTAATGGCCTCCCTCTAATTTCTTTAATGCTTATTGGGAAATCACTCACGGACCAGTCATACATGGAACCTAAGGTATGCTCATGACAAGAGTAAAGACATAATTGTTTGAGACTGAATAATAAACACCCTTTTATTCACACTTTAAAATTACTCCTATTGCCGATGAATTAGAGCGTGTTAGAATTTGTTAGCACACCTACACTGTGTATTTAATTTGTTATTAAGGATTTGTGTTAAGCTACAGGTTCCTGAGTCACCAACATTACACAAAATGTAATAACATTTTGTGTTGAAACATAAGTAAGTGCTCTAATTGTAAGCACATTTGAAATAAAAACAACGGAATGTGTTCATATTTAAAGTGACGATAAGAAATACCAATAAGAATACCATCAGATATAAGTATCGGGGTAGGGACCCCATTTCATCATCCTCTTTTAGATAACAGCAGCTCCCATATGATGTAGGTCTTTGTGCCACGGGGAAAGCTGCTGATATGGAGCGATAAGCACAGCGTATGTCATGGAGCTGCATTATCCAACAACTTCTAGCTCAAACACCTCTGCGCTAATTGACTATACCCATTTGTGATAATTGCTTCCATACTCAGCAACTGATTTTCAAAAAGAAAGGCTTTGCAGTAGTCATTACAACCACTGAACACTGCCACTTGTTATATGACACAGCATAAGCAAGGTGAGGATGTGAAAATGTTAACAGCTATCTTGATATTCTGACCGATCGCGAGCACCTTTGAGTCAGCCTGCCAAAGGCAGTGAATCTTTAATTAAGCCCCTAAATAAAGTTGCATGATTTCCAAGGGACTTAAACTGCAAATTTATGAAAACTGAGAGGTGGGTTTTAAATAATGGCAAATCATGAAACAATGATCTGTTTAGTCAGTTATTAAAATAAAGCACATCAAAATGTATGCCATCATTTTAGTTCTTCTCTCATCCTCCCTACTACTGTAAGTAAAGCCACAGCCTTTCCTTCCCTGGAAGGCAGCATTTCATTTGCTAAAGATAAAGCTTTGGCATTAAAACAAATGATGATGTTAGTACAGTGGGGGGAGGAAGGGGAGTGGGGAAAGGCAGTATTAAAACAGTCTTTACTATTTCAAAATTAAAATAAAAACTGCTTCTCAATTATGACTCTGTTCATGTTCATTTCAGGGGAAAAAAAATGTGATTTTTATGATCAAGACATTCCACTTCTACTGAACTATTACCGCATTGCACCACACTAAATTCTAATCCGATATTTTGAAAATTGACAGATCTCCACTAATAGTTTCACTGACAATAGTAACACAAACTCTGCAACATTGTTAGCAGCAAGTTTGTACTTTTCCCCACCTATCACGTCTGTCTGAATTATTTGGGGAAAATTTTATCTCTAAGCCTTAAATGTGTCCCAGTGTGAAGATATTTATTAGATACAGGACTATAAACTGATGCTCATAATTCTGCTGTTTCTGTTGTCATGTGCAATCCAAAACCAAATTCACTGATGCTAAAAGTTTCAAAATTATACCACAGAAGTCTAATTCTGGGGTTGCCTGGACCCCCTTCCACTGACTTTAAGAACATTAAGAACATGTTCTGGCAGTTGCTAAGAAATAGCCACATTATGCTCAAGGGAGCTGGTTCATCCGGATGGAGACAGAACAATGCCAAAAAAAAAAAAAAAAAAAAAAAAAAAAGGCACTGATTTTACAGAAATTCATCAGAGACCAGTTAAGATCAACACTGCCAGACAACAATGAAATAAGTATTCAGGACATTCAGATTTGTGAGTTGGTAGGAAGCATCACTCCCAAAGCAAACCTGTACAAGAAATATTTTCTTAATAAAATCGTTGATCTAGATGTCCTTCACCATAGATAGGGGTTATTCTAGAATATAGGTATCCTTTCACATTTCATTAAAAATGGAAATCAAAGTGTCTTGAAAATATTCGAGAGATAGGAGGTGGAAGAAGGAGGCAGGAGTAACACGGGCACCATATTTATTTAGCTCAAATGAAACAAGATTTCCAAAGGGCCACCACCACCAACAGCAAATCTAGCTACCCAGTGCTGTTAGTTTGGGAATTCACAGAATCACAGAATTTCTAGGTTGGAAGAGACCTCAAGATCATCGAGTCCAACCTCTAACCTAACACTAACAGTCCCCACTAAACCATATCCCTAAGCTCTACAATTCATTGCTCTTAAATTCGTTTTGTCACTGTCAGAGTCCAATACTCTCTGGCTAGGCTGTGTCAGAAAGTTTAATATAAAGTTTTCTAATTTGAAGATATACGAGGTTACGCAGCATTTATGATTTAGCAGAGTGGTAAAAAAAAAAAATACTAAAAATACAAAAATACAATACAGGTATAAGTTTTGCATACCAAAATATAACAATTCTAGTACACAGTTCAACCACCATATGAATGTGATTCCCATCGTTTCCTGCTGTAGTGTGCTCACCGTCACAACTCTGGGCATACCCAGTAGCCAGGAAGGAACACATGGGCTGAAGGCAGCTCAACCCTGTTCTCTGCAAAATTCTTTTGCTAGTTGTTTAGTTTCTATACTCTACATTTGGCTGAGCCACATATTCACTCACACAGTGCTGGCCTCTCTAAGTCATGGAGAAATATTTGCACCGTCATTTGACCCACTCAACTGACATAACTGTCTTTCTAAGACAAAGGGCACCCTCTGGTCACCTTTGTATTGAGATAAAGTTGTTATCTGCAGTTGCAATAGTCAGTCACACCCTGGGTTATCCTCTGAGCTTCATGGGTGTAGAGCCCAACATGTACATATTGGAGCGGGTCCAGAGGAGGCCACAAAGATGATCAGAGGTTCGGGATCCTATCATCTCTCCTATGGAGACAGGCTGAGGGAGTTGGGTTGTTCAGCCTGGGGAAGAGAAGGCTCTGGGGAGAGCTTACAGCTGCCTTTCCATACATAAAAGGGACTTACAAGAAAGATGGAGAATGACTTTTTACCAGAGTCTATAGTGACAAGAAAAGGGGCAATGGTTTTAAAATCAAAGAGGGTAGATTTATACTGGATATAAAAAAGAAACTTCAAAGTGAGGGTGGTGAAACACTCTGATGAGTTGACCAGAGGAGCTGTGGCTGCCACAATCCTGGCAGTGCCCAAGACCAGGCTGGATTGGGCCGGGGGCAGCCTGGGCTGGTGAGAGCTGTGCCTGCCCATGGCAGGGGGTGGCACTTGGTGGACTTTCACATCCCTTCCAACCCAAACCATTGTATGGTTCTATGATCTCCACTGAGCCTTATTTCATTGTAGGGCATTGTAGGGATTTATTTGTTAGTCACAGGTATCATACCTTGGTATACTTCATGACTATAAGAACAGGGTAATTACCTTAAATTTTATAGCCTTTAAAAAAAGGGGGGTAAGGAATGCAAGAGATATTATTTCATATCCAATTATTTTAGCTTGAGGATATGTGTTTCAGCACCTGTTAGTCCACTACGCATTTAAAAATAAATTTGTACAGAACGGTCCCTAAAATAATCAATATGGAGAAAAAAAACAGGCATAATACAACATAAGGGAATGCCTCACAAAACATTTTGAAGACAAGTTGAATTTCTAGTCAGAAAAGCCAACTCTTTTTATCAAATTGTTTTTATCAACTGTAAAGAAGCCTCTGGCAATGAACTTAGGGTTTAGATAACTCACTTTCTGATGAATCAGAAGAGAAATGTTAAGTGAAATGAATATCACCCTGAAAATATTATTTGTCTTCTCACGTTAAAGGAAGGAATTATCAAGAGGTGAATTTATATCACTGGTCTGAAACAGCAACATAAGAAACTTCAGTAGTTATCTCACCTAGGAAGAAAAAGGAAGAAAAAATGTATTTCACTTGGTTTTAGTACGTGACAAGGAGCCTGAGTAGTTCATCTCGAAAATTAATGGTTTATGGAGTCACTTCAGAGGCCAAGGCAGTTCAATCATACATTAGAGCTGAGTGAAAGTCCAGACTGATGCAAAACCTGATTGTAGACATTATGCTTTGCACATGTAGGGAATTAATTTTATTTTTGTGCACCTCTGTTTAAAATCTGGAGTTCTCAAATGAGCCAGAAGATAGAAAATAATCAAGAAACACAAAATTTCCACTTTTCATAAGACTGCAGAGAAAAAGTTGATGATAACATTAATTTCACTATATATTACCTCTCAAATTAAGCGAAGCATCTTTAAATTATAGATTCAGTACTAACCAGACAATTAGACTGGGTAGGAAGCTCTAAATCTCTGTTCCAGAGGCTCTCAAAGCAGAGATTCGTGAGCTCCCACCTGAACACTTCAACTGTACATGTATATTTTTAACTAAATTGTATGGTCACCATAGGTATGGAATAATTTACAGAAGTGATCTATTTCCCATGCATTTATCACATTTATTTCAAAACAATTAAGTCATACATTTTACTATGTCTTAAATGATGAGGTGATATCTTCTGGAAACATATACATGAGGGAAATCATGTTTGTGACAAAGTAATATGCTGGGTTCTGCAGCCGGGACAGAGCAGTGCCGGACACAGGCACAGACTGGGGGATGAGTGGCTGCAGAGCAGCCCTGCAGAAAGGCATCAGGGATGTGGGTCCAGCAGGATCCACGCGATCCAGCAGTGTGCACTGGCAGCCAAGAGGGCAAACTCCACATTGGGGTGCACTAAACAAAGCACAGCCAGCTGGCCTAAAGGGATGGTGTTCCCATTGTATTGAGTGTTGGTGCGGCCTCACCATTGTGTGCAGGCCTCACTTGGAGCACTGTGTGCAACTGTGGGCTCCCCAGCCTACAACGGGTGTTCAGGCCCCTGGAAGCACGCAGAGGAGGACAGCAAGCCCAGCCCAAGGGCTGGACGGTCGTACTGTGAGGAGAGGCTGAGGACACTGGGGCTGCCCAGCCTGGAGAAGAGGAGGCCCAGAGGCGGCCTCGGGGCTCCCGGCAGCTCCCTGAGGAGGGAAGCGCAGAGGCAGGTGCCGGCCCCTGCTCCCTGGGAGCTGCTGGCGGGGCACACGGGAACGGCACAGAGCTGCGCCAGGGAGGGCCTGGCTGGGCATCGGGAAGCCTTTCTTTACCCTGAGGGTGGCCAGACACTGCAACAGGCTTCCAAGCGAGGTGCTGGGTGCCCCGAGCCTGTAGGTGTCCGAGAGGCATTTGGACAATGATCTCTGAAGGTCCCTTCCAGCTGAACTATTCTGTTCTGTTCTGTACTGTTTTGTTCTGTTCTGTTCTATTCTATGCTACTGCTCAACTTTTTGTCTCTTTGCTTACAGAGCCACCAAAGATCAAGGTCTTACAGCTCAACAAGTTGCCCCAGGCTCTCAGCTCCCCTGTCAGCTTTAGAAATTAAAATAAAACACGTGATGGGGCTCTTGCTACCCAAGCCAAAACCTCTTGGGTGAAGTCCACAGCAAAAGCTCTGCTACCTTTAAAAGTATTTGGACTGAATCCTTTAATGTCATCTAACTGAAAAAGCACTTAGATAATACCCCTCAAATTAAACTAAAGACTTAGGAGTAGATGAATTGCAGTCTATAGTAGATCCAAACTAGTAGGAAAAAAAATGGCTTGGATAAAAACATGCTAAGAAAAAAAAAATCTTTAAATGTTAAGTACATCAGAACCTCCCAACAATAAAATATGTTTGGATCAATATTCCTAGAAAACAACTTGTAATAGATGTTAGGAGAAGCTATTGAATTGGTAAGAAAACACACAAATCAAACCCTTCTAAGTTCCTTCAGTGACAGTGTTCTGAACGTGTAATTAGTTTCAATACATGTGTAATTTTTATCACCAGTCTGAAGAGGGAGATATAATCTGTTTCCATTTATCTCCAAGACTGTGAATACTGTCCATCAGCCTATAAAATATCTTGGTATTGATCACTGAAACAAAACTGCATTAAACAATTTATGCTTTACATTACTGCATATCATGATTTGAACCATTAAAAATGATCATTCATGTGAATGATTTAAATTTCTTCTTATGATGTCATTAAGATCCATGAAGTCAGTCCAGCATGCATTAAAGTCTACAGAAGAGCTTTCATTGGGATCAGTGAGCTCTGAATTAAGTCTAGTAATAGCTCATCAGATAAAGGATCAGAGAAGTTCCCTGAACCTTTATGAACCTTCATGAAAGCAGTTTTTCTGAACACTGTGAATTTCCTCTAAAGATGCCTATCTTTAAAAGTAGTTGCACATAAACCATGCAGACTAATTTCTCACTCCACTGGCCTCATCAGAATGATGTGACATTTGCTATGGAAGAACAAAGGGATATGTAAACCTGAATCAGAAACTTACTTATTGTCTGTGTAAGATAATGATATAAGATATATGCACCTGGTGTATATTGTAGTATAGGTATATAGGTATATTGTAGTGTACCTATCGGTATATTGTAGTAAAACATTTAGAATTGAAGACAAGAAAACCATCACACCTGATTAACTTTCTTAATTTTTCACATGGAGGTTTTCTTTTGAATGCTTCTCAGATCTAGGTAGGCATTCAAAAATGAAGTTTTTGTTGTCTGCTAAGACAGAGGGGAGATCACCTAGCAAACAATATAACCAAAGAACAACTGGCCATCCCCAAGACTCTGTCTCTGATAGCACAGGAGGCAACTTTACAGGACATGTACAGAGGTGATATATACACAGCCCATGGGAACCAGATCATTAGCTCCTTTAATTCTGTTGAACATACAGGTTGTTCCAACAGTGATGTGATGAGAAAGGAAAGGAAAATTAGGTCACTTCTATAGAAGAGATGATATGAAAGGTAGGATAAATCTGACAAAGTCACAGGAGAGACTGAGTTAAATTTATCTAACACTACATGAGTCCCTATTGAGGCCTATCATGTAGGGATTTAAAATGCTTTAATTTAACTCAGAGGCTGCATTTATCTAAGTGCAGGGCCTGTAGAGACACCTAAATCTCTCCTGTTTCAATTGTTGTGAAAAAACGTAAAATCCATGGAGTAATGGACAGAACCATAAGACACGTATTTTTTCCATGTGCATTGAAATGCTTGACATTACTCAGACTAGTACTGCATAATCAGCAGTCATAAAAAGCCAAGGTGGACTTTTAAAATTGAAAGCTTCTTACATGCATTTTGAACCTCTGTGGCTTGAACCTGGCTTGTAGGGCTTTCCAAATATCAGCCTTCTAATTCATGAAACAATCTTTTTATGAAGTTCCTTTGAATAAAAGATTGGCCTGCCAATAACATATATTCATCACAAGCCTTCTCTCTATAGCCTACAAATGTGTCCAATTATTTCACTTAATTAACTGGCACAGCATAACAATTTCAATCTCTTTTTACAGTATGTTCTCTCCTCTTCCAAAGGTCAAGATTAAGCAGGACAGATGTCTGAGAAATGATCCTTTGCAACTGTTTTTAGCCCATCTGGCAGCTGTTTATGAGAATCGTTGTACAGCTTTTAATTATTCCTTTTTAAATTATGCAAA
This sequence comes from Anas platyrhynchos, assembly GCF_047663525.1. NCBI lineage: Eukaryota > Metazoa > Chordata > Aves > Anseriformes > Anatidae > Anas > Anas platyrhynchos. Next base: position 80,744,112 of record NC_092621.1, read on the forward strand.
CTAAAATAAATTTTCTAACCATAATTCTCATTTAAAATAAATAAATAAATAAATAAATGAAAGAGCTACATAAGTAAGTAACAGCTAACCTTTAAAAACTTCCCTTTAGCCAAGAACCAGCAGTTCACTGGAATGACCTTACATCAAAACAACTATAATTGCTTTAATTTTGTACTCATATTTCACAGGAAATGGCACATTGGTGACTTTGTTCCATGAAGCTTGACACAGACAATAGTAATGATGAAGTGATAAAATTACATGTATAAGTATTAAATCCTAAATCATAAGACACTTACCTACATAAAAAATAAGAACTGGGCTCTACAGAGCTCTTCCCTCTTCAGAATGCATAAAGTATTCTTCTAAACATGAAGATAGCTGAAGAGGTTTGAGCACATCCTCAAAAGTATTTTGAATCTCCCTTGTGGTTTATTACCATGTTTTTGGTCCACCAGGAGTGCAGAAAAGTGATTTTTCTCCTGCTGTATCTGTCCCTGCTAAAACAACAATCAACTGCAGTGGGGTCATGGGACTGGATGTAAAGTGTGGCTATTTCCTCATGTTTCTTTGCTTAACTTTCAAGTTTTTCCCATGCTGATTTGAAAAGGCTTCTAAAGTTCTAACATGTCTATAGCAGACTTCAAAGATTTCTTCTGGGTTAGTCTACATCATCTGCAGATGCCCCTTTGCTAGTCTGTGAAACATTTTAGTTTGAGTAAAGAGGCCCACTTATTTAGAGAGGGATATATGAAGAAGCTGAGGTGGTTTCTTTCAAGTACGTAAATGATAATGAAACTACAGTGAATGCCGTGCATTCTTCTTTCCATACGCACTGCAAAAATATCTTGTAATAATTTAACTCCCTTGATAACTGTCCTTTCCCAGTTAACTCAATAATCTCTGTTAGAAATCACTAATGCGAACATTTTCCCATTCTTGAAAAAATGTAAGGAAAGAAGAAATTAACAGATTAAAAATGGATTTGTTAAATGAAGTTACTACATCGCTTCACATTCTGTATGCATATTAAAAAATAAACAAAGATATAAATGTTGAATCTATGTTTGGATACTAAACTGTTAGGTCAGTAAAGAATATGAAGGATGTGCAACAAACTTATGGGCGAGTAGTTTCACATTGGTGGATTTTACTGCTTTTTACTATTGTTTAGAAGACTATGGTGTTTGCTTATTTTAAATGGACACCTTATCACAGGTAAAGAGATTGCATTGAACAGGTTTAATTCCTAGGGCCTTTGATACAATCAAGGGAAGAAATTAAATATACCCTTTTAGAGGAAAGCAGCATTTTGACTGTGCTTTGGTATTTGGCTGCCAAAACACAGGGAACTTAAATTTGTGCTCTTGAGTTCCAGGGCTGGGCTGTGAATTGAACTTGTTCCTAAAATTATGACTGTCTTCGTTTGACTAGCTTGTTCTGATCTCCTTTAAATTACCTCTGAAATACCAAAGATAATTTATAGCATTTTGTTTGGTGCTAAGAAGTCTCCATTGCATTAATCATTTGCAATAGAAATACTTTAAAAAACAATGCAGACATATCAGAGATGTGAACATAATACTAAGCAGTATGTTGCCTGGATAGAGCCTACACGAATTTAGGAGTTAACATTGATAGCGTTATAACTAATAGAAATATTCTAACATGTACTCCTTGACCTCATTTCCAGCTCACTGCGTAGGTTATTCTTAGCACCTCAGAAGAGGAAAACATGGAAAAAAATATCATGTACTGATTTCTCTACCAGTGCATATCAGCCACAAGAGACTTTAATGAACAATTTTGAGAAATTAGAATGTAATACTGCAAGTGACCTGAAGGATGTGGGAACCTTGTGATGCAAGAGATAGAAGCAATGGGATATCATTGGTCATGATGTCATAGGAGGGAAAGAAAAAAGAAAAGAGAAAGAGAGAATAACCAACTGTGTTTACTTGGTCCCTTCTATATCTTGTAGGATATTACAATGGAATAGATTGTGCCACTGTGTTTCACAAAGTGTCTTCAGTGATTGAAATCCAGCACCCTTCACACAGCCAAACACGTGCAAATAAGCACAGCAAAACAAAGAAGGCTCTCAGGGCCCTGAGTGATGACTTTGATGTGTTTTGAATTTTGAAAGAAGTGTTTGTCCAGAGAAAGATGAAGGCTGGACAGACGTAATGCAGCTGTGAATTTCCAGGAAGACTTGATGCCTTGCAGTTGTAGGCTGGAGAAGAGAACAAGGTGGTGCCACAGCAATCAAGATTAAAGGTCTTAGAGCTGTTTAGTTTGGCTGGGTTTCACTGCCAACATGAATGAATACTGCTATTTATTTTAACAGTTCTAGCTGTGCTCTGTTTATGGCTGTAACATTTTACTTACATTATTTCCTCTCTTCCCTTCAACTCTCCTTCCCATCCTCTTATTTTACCTACTTCAGTTCCTTTTAACAACTCACAGTATTTTCTCCATTTATCCTCATTTCCCCAGTGTTACCTGTGCCATTTTCTGTCACAGCAGAATCTCTAAGTCAATAAAGTGATCTCACGCATGAGGTCAAATTATAGCAGCCAGCTTAAAAAGCATTCAAGCCAAGGGTTACTGAATGAAACCCTTTTTCAACTCATGAATAAAATATTCTGGCAGTTTTTTTTCATAGTTTAGTGAGATATCATTTTAAAATCACTTGAGAAAGAAATTCAGGACAAATAGCTATATTTTCTGGGAACTTTGTCGCTCTGGAGTTGAAAGTTCAACATCAGAGTCAGTTTCTGTGTTTTGGCAACATCATCAAAATCAAGGCAATTTCATCCCTAATTGCAAAAGGTTAATTGGGTTATCATGAAAGGCCATCCCTTTTTAAGTATGGATTATCGCTCACAACTTCAAGTTTTATACTGGAAAGATGAAGCAGTGGAAATAGGTAGTAGGTAGCTATGGAAACAGATAATTTTGGTGACCTGTTACACAAAGCAAACAACAAATGAAAAGAAAATTATCAAAGATGCAGTGAAAGCTAATAATTAAGAGAACTCCCAGATGGAAACACATTCATATAAACTTTATATTGAACACCTGCATGCAATGTTCCTCTTCCCTTATTTTTTTCATGGCAAATTTAGTAAGGAAAGAATAGTGATGCATTTTCATATCAAATATTACTCCTGTCTATCCAACTGAATTTTTGAAAAATATTCATGCTTTTTTGTCTTCAGTTCTCCCCAGGGAACTGACTTTATCTAGGTCTAAATAACTTATTGCACAGGGTTTTAGTGTGTATAGGTGATGTCTTTCACAACAGTGTAGAGTACGTTTGTTACGTAGAAACAATATAGTAGGCGAATAAAGCATAGTTAGTTCAATTTGTGTACTTGTATATATGTGTGGAAAGATTTTTAAAGACATAAAAAGCAAGAAAGTTATTTCTAATTCATTATTATTTTTCCTCTGACTGTAATGGTATACTCCTCTACATAAATCACTGGATTTGTCCAACACTGGAAAATTATTCTTAGTTTCAGTGATAGTAATTTTAATTTTAATACAACATTATTGAAGTCCTAAGAGTGTCCTAAGAGAAGGACAGACTCTCTAATGACTTAATTATGAAAGTGAAATGGAGAAAGTGTAAGCTTACACACAGTTTCCACCTGAACCTTCCTGTTTGTGTTCCTTCCTTAAGACAGAAGGCAGATCAGAGGAGGCACAGAGCCTGCTTGGAGAGAGCTGTGCCACCTGCCTTCATCAGCCCTCTCAGCATTGTCATTTCTAGTGAAGTCAGAGATTGTTTACCTGCAATATGCATGAGAGACACAGTTTCAAGAATAGCAGGTCCTGTCTCAGAGTGCTCTTCTGAGTGCTGTCCTGACCCAATTTCCACGGTTGTGAGGCTGGCACAGGGAACTCAGAGCCTCGTCTCCTCTCCATGCGCAGCCCTGGCAGGAAATCAAATCTCCCTAAACTGTTTATGAATTATTATTATGAACTTTTTCACTTCGTGACTGCAGTCACTGTAACACAGGGTCATCCTCTGCTGCAGTTAATTATTCAAACCAAATTTGCAGGTCTGTACAGGGTTATGCGGTTTGGCTTCAGTTAGATTGATAAAGACCAGCTGTAGATGGAAAACACATTTGCACTAAAAAGGTTCTCTTAATTTGGAATTAAGCAGTCTCTTGCCCCATGATAGAATAACACTCCTTCAGTTAAGGAAAGATAACATAATTTAATGTTATTTTTTGCCATGTATAATGCATGATCTGTCGACACGTACGGCATATTTTTTACTCTAGTTTTCTTTTGTAGAATTATCATGCAGAGAACTCAAAAAGAAACCTCGGAGAGACAAGGATGAAGGCTTTTCAGTAAAATAATCTGTTAATAGATTAAATTTCCCAAAGGTGATTATTAAATTAACTCAGCCTGGATGACCTTTGGATGATGCTGGAAGATTTTTTTTTTCTTAATAAACCTTTGCACCATGACCAGAACAGTGCTCATAAAGCAAGGAAATTCCGACTGGTACAACTTTCTTTAACTTGAGATAAAGTAATATTTTTTTTTCTCAGGTTCTCTGAGGACTTCACCACTGTTAACCTGCTTTACATAGATTTTTCTTGGACTCAGTGGTGAGAAACCTTTACTAAATAGAGAAAGAAGTGGGAGGAGGAGAAGGCCAGATGGGAGATTGCCAGCAGGACCAGAGCACAAAGAGCAAGAAAAAGCAAGGTGAGAATACCCAAGGAATAACAATTTGAAGGAAAACATTAGGCCTTTCAAACAGATACCAGATTCACTGTTGAAACATAATGCTGAGACCAACTCTATTCTGAGCAAAAAAGACACATGATTGAGTGGGTTTCAGAAAGGCCCAGTGAGTGCATGGAGATCACATTAACTGAAGGAAGAGATGTATTTTGTACAGATTATTTAACTTTTTTTTTTTTCTTTCATTTTTCTTACTTTATTTTATTTCACACAGGTGCTGTCCTGATGACCACGAAGTCTTTCCATCAACAGTTGTTCCCTCCAAATAAAGGAAAGTAGTCTTAAAGACATATTTCTTGTTTCATCATTGGGTTAGAAATTTGTGACTGACTGCTGCAACATGTGGCTGGTGCCCTTTGTTGATGACTAGCTGATTGTTGGGGGCATTATATTCTTGTAAACAGTTTTCAGCTGCCTGTTCCATGAGCCAGCCGCCTTACCCCGATGATTAATTGAGCCATTATTCCTGCTAAGTGCTGCTGCAGTTTTGTCATTCCTGAATAAGACACGTTCTCTGTTCTTATGTTTGCAGTGGTTTTGGTTGTGTGCCAACTTTTTGAAGAGGGTTTGATCTGCGATTTGAAATACTTGGCGTTTCCTAAGTAATTGGATGATTTTTGAGACTTGGGCTGTGCAGAGCTTTCAGTTTTCGGATATTTGATATTTTCCAAGGATTACATTACAGGCTATAGTGCTGACATGTTTTCAGGAGCAAACAAGGTGGGTGAAGTTGGTGAGAAACTGTGTTTGTGGGAAAGTGGATAGGGAAAGGGAAAAAGCAGTAAAACTGCACTCCTAGGGCATTGCTCTTAGTTTGTTTGCAATGGCTGACAGGTCCGAAGTGCAAACACTTCCTGAATTCTGTTAAATATAAACATTTTATGTGCTTAAAATTTTGTAAGGGAAGAAAATACGAGACTTGTATTTTGTACTGTCTTCCACTCTGGCTTCAGTGCAACAAAGCAAGGCTGGGGGAAGTTTTTGTGCATTTTGTTTTGTTTTGCTCTATTGGCCTTTATGGCAATTTCTGTTTTAAAAGTGTTAGTGGTGTTTGATCCCTTTTGCAGTTGAGCAGGTAGGAAATAAGGTACTTTCTCCACTTAGCTGCAGTCATTTCTTCCAGGTCAGAAAAGGTCCCTGAATAGCTTTTTGTCTTTGCCAAGGACAACTGGAAATCAGCACAATAAAGTCGTATGTAATGCACAGACAGAAACAAACTCAGACTGTCCTCCTCGTTAAGTTTAAAGAGAAGCAAGGTCTTGTTTACCGACAGGAACGGCTGGCGGGGCAAGGTTAATGAATTATCATCTCTTCCAGGCCTTATCTTTCTGCCTGCACTCTGTCAAACTTCTGCTGAACAGAACAGAAGTCATGCCACTGTATTACCCCCTCTAAGCCTGCAAATTTGACGCCATGTAGATGCTGTGCAGGCTTCGGTATGAAGTGTACTGGCTTCCCCCAAAGGTGAGCCCAGCATGCAATGATTATGATCTTACATTTTCAACTACTCACAGAAATGTCTCATCTCCCATATTTTATCCAGCTTCAGAGAAAATAAATTCTAAAATCTTTGTGCTAAGGTAAGATGCACAGGGTTTCCAATAGGGTGTTTATGTTCTCTGTTACTCTACTACTGAATCGCATATAACTACATTACTCAGTGTTCAGAAAAATAGATAGCAAACTGTAGTGTTCCAGTGTTTATGATGTGATTAAAATTACTGGTTGCATAAAGCCTTGTATGGATTTTATCTCTTTTTCCCCAGGAATATGACGAGTTTGGGGACCCATCTTCACAAGAGCGAACTGGAGGATCAAGGCTTACCTAGATGGGAAGCAGGGGGTAACAAAATCATTGCCATAGTTTCACTCACCTACTCACCAAAAGTTATGTATCCAAGTCAAAACATAACCAGAAATGAAGGGAAAAGGGAGATCAGCTGGTCAGAGAGAACATCAGAGACAACATCCCTACTGCATTTACATCAGGTCACACAGCAATTTTCTGATAACCTGCACAGCCTCATTCTTCCATGAAATATGCTGTTCAAATCAGAATAAAAACTTAGTGCCTATGTGCATTTGCAGTACAGAAAAGATAGTTTATGCAAGCTATTAATTCAGTATTTTGACAGAATTACTGCAATTTGTGTGAATGTTGTTTTGATAAGTGCAGAAGACACTCATCCAAAGGAGACTACCACAGCAGCATTTCATGAGCTAGCAAAGTGACATAAAATAAATATGGAAAATGCTCTTGTGTCATCTTAGAAGCCAGTTAATGTACTGTCATTAACAACACTGAAAAAAAAAAAAAAAAAAAAAAAAAAAGTAGCATGCTTAAAACCTCAATGCCTCACTTTAATTAGCTTTGTAATTTGATGGGGTTGTATAATTTAAAATTCATTCAGGTGCCATTTAGACTGGAGGGAAAAAAATCAGTTTCTATTTATAATTAGAAATTTATGAGCTGGCTATAAACCCAACACTTAAACTAAAGCATTTATGGAAACACTTTTGCTATGGAGTTTGCTCCCAATCCAGTTGGAATGGATGGCCACCTCTCCATCACCTGCCACAGGTTGCCAGCTTTTTGCCTTAAAATCCCTTTTGGCAGCAAGCACCAGGACAGTCTGAGAGGGGGGGAAGTTTTTCATGCTATAATCAAGCCCACTGAAACCTGAAAGTGGCAAACCCTTAAAGCAGTAAGGTAGCATAAGGAAGACTGGCAGGAAGATACAGTGGAAATGATGCAGAAAACAAGAAAATCATGTTGTAAGAGAAATAATAATCAAAGGAAGCAGGAGGCACAGTGCAGCATCCTGGCAGATCTGGATCTGTGTTGGCAGGAAGGTGTCAGCGGGCAAAACTGATGGAGAGATGTCACAAGAGTAGGGGCAGTGAAGTGCTTATTGCCAATCAGCCTATGTAAACAGTTTCCTTCCAGAACGAAGCTAAATTACAAATATTCCTGGGGTTATAAAGAAAACCAAAACTCTGCAAGTATGAGTTCCCAAATAATTCAAAACAATATGGAAAACAAAACTGAAAAAAATAAAATGCCGGAGCAGATATTAAAGACTTCACAATTATCTCCTTTAAAAGCATGCATGCGAGACACTTAATTGCAGGGTAGAAATACTTGCAAGTTAATAATGAAAATGTGGAATATTTACCATCTCTGTTATCAGCCAAGCCTTGGAGCTGGCAGTCAGAAAAAAGCCTGGAGTTAAAGGCTTGTTGTTAGCTTGAGAAGCATGTTTCTGTCTGAAAACCTAGCCATTACTGTTGACCATGCTCTCCTTTTATGAAGTGATGCTTTTTACAGCCCTGTAGCCCAGGAAATGCAGCACAGCTATTGCTAGAAACATAATAATAAATTACTGCACTTATGGTGTATTCCTGTTATGCCCATAACAAATACTATGAACGCAGATCATAGGGTAAAAGATATTTACTTATTTGTTTTTTTTGTGTGTGTGTTTGTTTGTTTGTTTGTTTTTTCTATCAGAACATAGTAGTGATTACTGCATGAGAAAGTAGAAGTTAAATTACTCTCAAGGAATAATTTGCATCACTTTAACATCAGAGATTAGGGCGAAGCAGCAGCAGTTCAGCCAAGGAGTTGACTGTGTGCACTCAGCATCTCATCTGGACTTAGAAATCACATAGATAAGACAGTAGAGGCAATGATGCAGGGAATTGGCCCTAGTAGTGCTAAGAAATGCATAGGGAAACTGATTCTGGAAAGCAGGCCCTAAGCTTGGACAAATTAGTCCCAGCAGTGCCAGGATGGTCCCATCAGAACACCTTGCTCCCATCTGGCAGCTTCTGCTTCCACATCCCTGTATGAAGCTGACGCTTGTTTGCAAACCCTGCAAATCCCCAGAGCGGGTGGGATGTCTGGGCAGCCACGCAGCGGGCAGCCCGGCTGTAATCATGAGTTCGCTGCGGATTTGCTGATTCGATCAATGTGCTCTTTCTGCTCTGCTACCTGTTTTCCTAATCTGATTTCCTTATCCCTAACCTGCTTGTTCCCAGTACAGAGAATGCATTTGTTTCAACATGAAAAAGCAGTCGTTCCTAAATCTGGAGCTGATTACACCAAGGCAGATCCTACGGGGCGTTTCGGGAAGCACCCATTAGCAAACCAGAGCACTGATTCCTGTCCTCACGGGTGGGGGTGCTTGCTGCCCCTCTGCGCACAGCCAGATGGACATCGGCACTCTGCTCCTAGGATCATCACCAGCAGGAGACCAGACCCCAGGCAGGGCCTACACCCTGTTGACACCGCAGATTTTGACAGCAGATTTCCACTCTCTGCTTGCCAGTGGGTACCGTCACACTGTTTTGGGTGGGGGGCTCCTGCCTGGGACTTCTGGCTCCATAAGCCCTACAAGAAGCGGTGCACAGACATCCTCCTCCTGCCTCGGAAAGGGAAGGAATCATCAAGCAGGATTTCTGAGGATCTCAGTCTTGTAGTCTAGCACAAAAAAGTATCTAAACTGTTATGGATGGTGATGGACATCGTATTGCTAATGTGATGCAACCTATCAGGCAGGACTGCAAGAAACCTGGTAAAACCATCAGCTCTAGAGACTGACTATGCACTCCCTGTTCTTTTTTCGAATAAGAGTGCAGGTCTGCTCTGGTTCTGTAGCTGACAGTGTCCATTACTGTATTAGCAGCAAACTATGCCATTTACAGAAAAGCACCTAAGCTTTCAAACTACCTATGTCACAACTACTCAGTATTTTCAGTTCATTTTCACAAGCTGTCTTTGTCAGAAAGCCAGTAACAAAGATGCAGTACCGAGCATTTAGCACTTGGGCAGCAATGTGGACAACAATACTGTGAACAACAGTGTGGGGAGGCTGGGATGTTTATTTTGAACCTAATTTTGTTTGCACACTTCCCTGTGTGCAGCATAAACTACTCATTCAAAACATTTCAATCCAGAAACAGCCAGGTGGGCTGTGGTGGGGTCATTGCATACATTCAGCTTCGCAATGTTGCTGCTTCATTTGGATTCACTTGTGTGGTCCTTCACATTAAGTCCCCTCTCCCAATGAGGTGCTATCAGTGCAAGACAAGCACACGGCAGAAGTGGATGCAAGTCAGAAAGATTCATGGAAAGCTCTCTATCTGCTCACAGCCTCCCCCTTATTTGTTATGTGTTATTGCTGGTCATCTTCTGGTGCTGTACAGCTCTTCCAGCTGCACGGTGACTGATGTCCACCTTCCCGTGGAGTGATGCTGGCTGTCACACTCAGCCTGCTGCATCCCTGCCTCTCCGAATTTCTTCTGACATCTCTGCTCTGCCACAACACCTCCTAATAAGCAGGTCACGTAATGGGAAATGACTTGGTAGAAGAACGCACTCAGATGAAAGATAGACCTGAGTGAGGATCTCTGATGGATTGAAAAGGACTCCATTTCACACAGTGCTGCTTGAGTTGCTCTCCTGCAGAGACAAGTAATTCATCCTGAACAGATGATCGCTGCTTTCCTATGAGATCTGAGAATCAAGGGAAAAACTAGATAACAGCTTTCCAGATACTTTAATCTATGTATGAGGTTAATTTTCCTAGTCTAGTGAAAATCTGAAGCTGCCAGAGGAAAAAAAAAAAAAAAAGAAAGAAAGAGAAAAAAAAAAAAAAGAGCTTTAAGTCACAGTATCAGAATTAAAATGACTTCAGAATCCAGATTTTGATTTCTGGTGGAAGCATGAAGAATTTAACATGACTTAAAAGATACAGAGAGCACAGATTAAATGAATTTAGCAAATACACTCTGAATGAGATACAGAGCTAAAAGAAGACCTTGCAATGAATATTGGCATCATATCAAGCCTAACTTGTGTGCGTTTTCTTGCACTCTTCCTGGTTTGATGGCTCTGGCATTCCTGAATTGGCAGTGGCCAGACTTCAAAAGGAAGCTGTGCATGGACTGTCTTGGTTCGTGGTGGCTAAGGCTGCTAATGGCTACCCCGGGGCAGTCACCAGCTGAATGCATTTGCATGGATCTACATTGCCTATTCCATCCTTAGACACAATTAGTATGAATTATTCTTCATACTGCCCAAGGATCCACATTGTTTGTCTTTGTGCCCAGCCCCTTCACAGATTTGCCCTGCTGGGCTAGATGCTAGATTTTTTTAGGCGCTGTGAAACCTACATGGAGCTGCACAGTGTGCCCTTTTCACTTTGGCACAAAAATCTAGGTTCCTTTAAAAATGCTGTCCTTAGGACTTACACTGTCCAACATAGCCCAGCATCAATCAAGTTAAAAATCTTTGTTCCTTTGCCTGTAGGTGTTGTCCTCTGTAGCTAGCACGAAATTCTTCTGTCAGTTCTCTCATTTATTTCAGCAAACTCTTTCTCTCTCTTCTGAACAGTTTTGTCATTTTGGCCTTATCTTTGGCTAGAGGTTAAGAAAACTCTTCTGTCTGATGTTGATCGGCCAGCAGGGAATGCTTACAGCATCAGCTAGCCAGCCCCTGCTCTACCTCCCAAGAAACAAAACAAGTCATTCTCCAAGCCAGCTTCCCACAGCCTGGAGGGCCTGGGATTTACAGCCTGTTTGAACTCTCCCAGATGGTAACACACCAGGCTGCTGCAACACCACGCTTGGTGGCTAGTCCAAAGACACTTCCTCATGCTGATTTATTTGTTCTCTCAGCTTCAACAAGATACTTGTCTGTGTTTCTCTCTGCTCTCTGGCATTTTCCCTCCACTTCCAAAGTCTATACAAATTATGCCCTGTACAAATTATACCCTGTACCATTCTTGTCCACCTATCAAAACACATAAATCTGAAAAAAAAAAAAAAGTCCTATGTGATCAAATGGATCAGATCTATTTGATATTTCACACCTATGAGTTTAATCAGATCCAGTAAAAGCTTTCTCACAGCTCCCTGTGCTATTTTTTCTCTTGCGTTCGAGCTTGAAAGGAATAAGGAACAGGAAAGCAAGTGCAGAAAGCTTGTTCAAGGTATGTGGACTACCAGGTATGCCCCACAGACCAGCAGCTCTGTGAATAATAAGGTGACTGTCAACAGTTAACACATATATGTCTATGCCTGGGAACTCTGCAGTTTTTGCTTTTGTGGGTTTTATTCAGATACGATGTACATAGTAGTCATAATAACTTTGGAGCAAAACCATTTGTGTCTTAATTATATGAAACATGCTGTTCAGAAAGAAGACAGCTTGTAGACTTTGGAAAGCACTTCAGATATGCTTTGAGCTTATAGGATCAGTCTGGCATTAAAAACAAAGGAGGCAGTGTATGTGTGTGCATTTATATAAAAATAAATTATCATACAGCCCTTTACTGCACAGTTCCTGATAATTCCTTCAGTTTTAATGCATTAGCAAAGAAAATGAGGAAGTGACTATCAAAGGGTGAAAGGATAAATGGCAATCCTTTCAACTCTATGAGGAGTCAGGAAACCCCATCATCTGCACAGTGTAGCTCTGCTTTGACAATCTCCTGGGAGGCTCTTGAAGACACTGTTGGGTTGATACCAGCCTTATCATATGGAACCAGGACAACAGTTTGGAAGGAACAGAAGCAAAGCCAGAATATATTCACGAAGGAGGAAAATGGAATGGAATGAAATGAAGCAAAAACCTAAAAAAAAAAGAAAAAAAATAGTTTCAAAGAAGCCTTTTCAATTAAAACATAAAAATTAAAAATGTTCTATTACTCAAGGGCATAAAGGGAGGCAGAAATATTGAACAGAAATTTTCCAGATGAATCATGCAAGATTTACAGTTATTAAAGGTTTTTGTTGCTGTCATTTATGAATGTTTCTAAAGGGAGTACTTTAATTTATATGCTTGTTAGATATATTTTTTTCTTTTTCTTTTCTTTTTTTTTTTCTTTTTTTTTTCTTTTTCCCCAATATGCAACCTAGTTCTTATATTTCCTACGCCAATCTACAAAAACACTTATCCTTTCTTTCATTCTTTCTGGTCCTTTGCTACCTAATTTAGACTAATTTAGATGTCTCTGCCTCTGAAATTCTACCTGTAAACACCAAAAGACATGAAAGTAAACAACATTTTCAAATATAATTTTGCCCTCTAAAAACTTTAGAAGATTTGTTAATCTGCCTCAGAATGAAATCTTCCTCACGTCTTTGCAAAACAGCTAAGGAAATAAATTTTGTTTGTTTGTTTGTTTGTTTTTTCAAGCAGAAATTAAGAAAGAGACAAAAAGTTGCTTTCCTTCACCAGGTCTGTGACTGAACTAGCGACGGAACCCAAAGCTTGTTACAACAAAACCTCTCACCATCACATTTTCCTGGTCTCTCCATGCTTTAACTCAAAATGAAGAACTCTGGGTTCTTCTAATGAATGCTCATATTGAATTCTTCCAATTGATCTCATGTTGTGACAGTATGGCAGAGGAAGAAGCAGTTGCCACCGGATCTCCACCCCGTGTATCACACTGAGCGTCACCATTTGGGACAGCTAGCTGTCATGGAGAATGTGCATGCACATGCACAAGACCAGAAACCTGATTCTTGCCTTGAGATTCTTAGATTCCTTCAACCCCTTGTTTTAAAGTAATTTTCTGATGAAGTTCTCATATAACTGCTGGATATTAATTGATGAACTATATCTCATTTCTCTGCTACTTTTAAAACTTTTTTTTTTTTTTTTTTGGTATTGCAATACAGTTTGTTTGTTTGTTCTTGCCATATGATCTGCCTAAAGCTATTTCTTCTTTATTGCTGTACATAAAATCTTAAAAAGTTATTTTCTCAGCCAAAGAACTCATTTAAAGTCAATTGCACTTTTCCATGAGAAAAAAAAAAATAAAAGCAGGGTGTTGTCCCAATGAACTTTGAATGTCTTTCAAATCTTAAGAGCATTCCACACCACCTATAAATCTAGCTGCTGTTCTATTTGATTAAAAACTGCATTTTTCAAATTAAATTGCTATGGTGGGTAAGCTGTAGGATATTTTAGTTCCTATATACCTGTGCATAGTCTCCACTCTGTAAATCTCACCTCCCATTTCCTTTCTTTAATAAGCTGGCAAGACATCTGTGAAGAATTTAAACTACATATCCAACAGGAAATATTGGGATTTCCCAATTGGACCAAGCTCAGGCCAACTGAGTCTGGCACTTTATCTCTGACAAATATTTTATTTTTGGTAAATGTTCTGCCCTCTATGAATTGTTTTTAGGCTTGTGACATTTTGTCACAGCATTCCAAGTGAAAAAGTGGTGATTTCCTCTTAATCGCATTAAAGGACCCTATTGTTATTCTGTTTTAAGACAGCAAAAAATATTGATCTGTCTCCAAAATGTATTTTACCTACTTTCATTACCTATATATATACCCACATCTATATTTGTATCAATATGTCTATGCTACTTGCTTTTTCTGTAACATTGTATGTTAAGTTATTGCAACTGTAACACCCAAAGTAAATAAATGCATGTTTAAATCCCTAATCACAGTGATTTCAATCCTGTGCAATCAGTGACTGTACTTATAAACAAAATTCCATGATAAATTTAATTTCTTTTCAAGCGATGGATTATCATACCTTCTGTAAATGTTTTTAAAATAGAATCAGTGAACATATTTAAGAATTTTGATAGCTATGTCTAAATCAGGAGCCTCAAAAGCAGGCAAATCTTATTCTCCTCCTACTGTCTACGCAAGCAGAGAGACTTGAAGTGAAGTCCAGGTCATCCACAGTTTAGATGTTGAAGGTTGTCTTGGTCAGAATGATATGAGTCAGTTCTCACCACCTTGAATCTTGCCCTTGGATTTTGTATTACAGTTTTCAGTGTTTGGTATAAAAGGTATTAATTAACAGATCAATTTATTAGATTAATATCTGCAGATTAAGATCTCCAGAAAAAAAAAAAAAAAAATCAGACAATCTACAAAACACCATTGGACACACACACAAACAAAAAAATCCCTCAATATATGAAGCCAGTTAAAATATCCCCCAAAATTCTTTAAAATTAATCTAGCACATATTGGTGGATACTGTTACTGTAGCTGGCTGCCTTACCAGGTGTGCCTGTGGGCACCTCAAAAACAAACTCATGCATTGTGGAGCTCTCTCTGTTGTATTTAGGGAGGCTGAGACTTTGGGGTGGTTCGATTTCCTAGCTACAGCTCAGATAAATGCTAGAGCTCTGAAATGTTACACAGCAGCTCTTTGTATTTTCTGTTCAAACAGTGACAGAATTTCTTTCCAAGGATCACTTAAAATTTGTGATAATATTTCCAGAAACTCAACAGACTTTACAATTATGTTAGACATTCTGAAATAAAAGCATAATGAGAAGTAGAGTTCTTCTGTGCATTTTATTTCTATTGCATACCTTATGTGTCTAGAATAAACGGGGCATGTAAATCTTAGAAAGGCATTTGATTTTTCATCATAATGCACTGACAGCAGAGATGTTGTTTACATCTTTAACTTAATGGAAGGGGGGAACTGTCTTTTTGGCTTACTGTCTCTGTAACAGTCAGGAGCAGGGTGAGTAGTTTGTGGGTGAATAGCGCCAGTGCCATATATTTGGCTTTAATCACAGTGTCTTGATGGAAGAACCACTTAACTACCAGTTGATTGAGAATCAAGCAAAGGACAGGAGAAATTGGTGTGGTGGTGCTTTTCCCTTCTAGGCTGTTTTTGTTCTTTCTAGTGTCTGCTTCCTTCCTTCCTTCCTTCAGACCTCTAATATTTTTCATCCTCTTTGGTGATGGGGGTGGAGAGCCAGCATAACACTGGTGAAATTCAGTCCTAACCTACCTCTGGCTTGTGATAGAAGTCTCAGCACTTCAGGGCTTTGCTGATTTCCTTGTCATATAGGTTGTTCAGACTCAAAAAACTTGGGAAAAAAAAAAAAAAAAGAAAAAAAAAAAAGTGCGAGTATATCATTTATATTCGGTTCAGCATGAATATGATGTGATAAACAGATCACAGAAGCTTACATCAAAATGTTCCTGCAGCCAGACAGGGGAGAAATACACCCACCTTTGAGAAAATTTCTCTGAAATTGAAAGATGTTTTAATAACACAGATTTTTTTTCTGGCATTCTGCATTGCATTAAGTAGGTGTTATTTCAAGATGTATTACATATTCAACCTGCTGTATCAGGTGTCCTGGCCAAAAAATAAAAGATTCAGAGCTCAGGGATATCTGTAGCACTGACACAGGTGTGAGAAGAAAGGTGGGGATGTGGAGCTGATGCAGTCACAAGCAGTAGTAATAACAGAGGAGGAAAAGAGGAGGTATAGTCCTTCTCAGCCTGCTTCCAAATCTGTGTCTGGACAGGATAGACTTAATATTTACTGCATGTCATTCACCCGTGCATCCAAAAGTAGGAAAGAAATAACATGTAAAAATTGTATCGTGGATCTAGCAGACCAGAATGATGTTGTGCATATCATTCCAGCTAAATTTCATTCCAGCAGCACCTCGTATTGCAAACTGAAAATAGATATTTACTCACTGCCAGACTAGTACAAAACAAAGTTTGAGAAAAGCTACTCATGATTCGCATTTAATGTATCAGAGTGCAGCCACTTTTACCTTCCATGTAACCTTTACAAAGGTTAAATACCGCATAGTTCATAAAGTGGTCTAACATAACAAATCTTCTCCCTTTTATTTAAATGAGCAGGTGCTTGTTCATATTCACAGAGTTGTGTTCATGGACCATCAGTGGAGGGGCAACACGGGGCCATGCACCCAGATCTTCTTCCCACTTGTTCTGCCAGCACTGCTGACGGAGCAATGCCTCTCTGGCTTAATCCGGCAGGCAGCTCAGCACCACGCAGTGGGTTGGGGGGAGCACCATTAGTGGGATGGAGGAGGTAATTGGGGAAAAAAATATAGTAGAACTTGTGGATTAAGATAATGACATTTTAACATGAGAGAAAAGGGAAAGAAAAAGAGAGAGAGAGAGTAGATCCAAAATACTTGAGGTGCCCACTGTCCTAGGCACTTGACCATACTATCCTACATATGCTGCCACTCGTAACTATCATGCCAGGGGCAAATCTCTGTGTGGCATTCCTTAATAGTTTAACCTGAAACACATTCAGGAGACAGACCAACAGGAATCCACCAGTTTGAGCATCCCAAGGATTTTCAGAATTTTCAGGTGTTATTGTAACTGGTCTGGAAGAGAAAGGGAAGGGAAAAGGGAAGGGGAAGGTGAAAGGGAAGGGAAAGAAGGGGAAGGTGTCCTCCAGAGATTAGCTTCTGAAGTATGAAGATGAGAGCAATACTAGATGAAGCTCCCACTTGGTGTAACATAAGCAATGGTTATGTATGTAGCAAACTGAGTAAACCAAAATCAACCCTAAGCCAGCCATCAGATGTGACAAACAGTGGGAGAGGGGTTACATAAAACAACCTTGTGAGCAAATAAATAAACTTGGGGAGTAAATAAATCAACATTGTGATCAGCAGCTCTTAAATGAATACAGTACTTATAACAAACTATTTTTAAAAATGTTACAACACACAGATCTTTTTCTTTCCTTCCTCTTCTTCTCCTTCTTCTTCTTCTTCTTTCCTTTTTTTTTTCTTTCTCTTTTTCTTTTCCTTTTTCTTTTCCTTTTCCATTTTTCTCTCTTTTCCTTTATCTTTTTTTTTTTCTTTCTCTTGTTCTTTTTCTTTTTTCCTTTCCATTTTCCATTTCCTTTCCCTTTCCCTCTCCCTTTTCCTTTCCTTTTCCCTTTTTTTTTTTTCAAATCTTCCGCACAACAACATTTATTATTTATGTTCTTTGGGGCATTTTGGCAGGAATATAGCTTTCTGTGGTTGTGGGAGAAAATCTTCACTGTAAACAATATCTTCAGCCTGGGAATAGATGATTTTACCTCACTATAGGGAAAATGTTGCTTCTCATTTAGACATCCCAGTTCAAATACTTAATCTTCTATTTCTAGGGAAAAAAAAAAAAAAAAAAAAAAAAAAAAAAAAAAAAAACAGCTATTCAAACTATGGGAGTGGCTGGATTTATTTTTTTTAATAGTTTTTTTGTTTTGTTTTGTTTTTTATTGAACCTGGCAAAGTGTTTAACAATACAGATATTATTGGGCAGGTAATATTGTGTCTGTAGGGCTCATTAAAATGCTAGCAAATTTGAAGGGTATCAAGGCACTTTGTCCAGGTAAATCATCAGATGCTTTCTGAGGCAAGATTCTGGCTGTTCTGTGCTGCTGGGCAGAATATTTTCTCCTACAGGTCCAGGTCATAAATAAAATGAAAAATAAGACAAATTTAAGAAGGCTAAAAGGACAGAAAAAAAAAAAAAAACAAAAACCATTGCCCTCTGTGTTGTGTTCTCTCTTGTCTATCATTGCATGGTCATGAAAATGGAGTTAATATTCTAAGCTATTTTACTCTGATATGTTTTTCTCTTCCCAGTCCAACCATTAGTGAAGCAGCTATAGGACCACAAAAGCACCATGAGATTACCCAGCTCATCCTCTTGGAAATCCAGGAAGATTGTTTGTTTGTTTGTTTGTTTTTCTTCTAAGCATTCAGTTACTCATAATTATATACCATTCCAGGAAATTAGAATTTCAGCACTTAAACAATCCCATTGCCAAAAGTGTATTTGTACTGTTGGGCCTGTGTCATAAGAAGTATAATTTGCCTGGTACTTTCAGTGAGTTTTAAGCCCTCCAGAAAACTAGTCATTTCCAAGAAAATGATCTTACACTGCAAGGAGGACAACTGCTTCATAGCCCTGTGGCTCCTGAGCTCCTGCCGTGTCCCTTACGTGGTGAAATATCACAACATTGCAACTGACCACGGCAGGAGACCGACAGCCAGTTCTACAATAAGTGTGTTGCCTAGTCTTGTGAGGAAAAAAAGTAGGATAAAGCAGCAGCGTCCATCTTACAGGGAGCAGAAATGCTGCCGGAGATGCTCTGGCCATGCAGGAAAGACTCTGGAAATGCCGCCAGCATTTAGCACCGGCTCTGCAAACAGCTGGGCACCTCCAAGGGTTTTAACCCTCTTGAGCTAAACAGAACCATCCTTATCAGCAGTCTGGCTGTGTCTGGTCACAAAAACACTTACAGCAATTGCAGCGTTCGTGTCAACACAGGCTTCCTAAAGCAGCTTTATGCTCTGGGTTTAAAGCAGGCTGCAACGCCGAGGTTCAGCTTCTTCCTTAGGGCACAGTGACATCTAGTGGTCCCAGGCGGAGTGGATGGGGCAGAGAAAAGGTATATGGAAGCACAGATTTTCCGTGACCATGTAACTTCACGTGAAACTAATTTCACACAGCTGTGCGGAAATTATGACAAAATTTTCAACGCCACTCAAGGCTTTGACCCAGTGAGGTATTTTTCAATGGGAATTAGATACGTATATATATATTTCTGAAGCTGGCCTTGGGGACTTGAAGTGTACATGTAACTGAAAACAGACACTGAGATATAATAGACTGTCTATTCAAGGTTATATGTATACAAATAACATAGTTTCGTTTTTATTTGTTACAATTAGTTCTTGCAATCTTTGCATGGTTTTGCGAATACATTTATATTGCATTAAATGCTTTCTCCACTAGAGGTGTTGGTAGATGCTGCAGAAGAGAAGAGAAATTTGAGTATTTATGCTGTTCAATGACTTCATTTCAATTCCATTAAACTCATGCTAGGATGGGGCTTTTACAGCTATACAGTTAACTAAATTTTGGGTTTGGTTAATGCTGTCGATTTCAGTGTTTGGAGTACTTGGTAGTCATATATTTGAGAAATCTGATTATTAAACCAACCATTCATTATGGTATCTTCAACTTGTTAGAATTTCAAACACCAAAATTCTTCCCATTCTCTTTTCAGTGATTTTTGCCAACATTTGTCATGATGATGAGTGGTAAAGAGTGCTTTTATTATTGAAACTTAGTAAGAGAGGCGAGCAAGGAATTATTTTGAGATTTTTAGTGCAGGGATTTTATGCCAGTGAAATGGTCTGTGACTAAATGTCTCTAACCCTCTGAGAAGGGATTATACTCCAAAGTTATCTGTTTCATCTTAATGAGAGGACAAAATATATCTTTCCACACCTGTTTTTAAGCATCTCGCATTACAGACCAATCCACCTGAAGAGCAAAATAGCTCAGTTTGATTTCCAAGTCAGCGGTATTGACACTTTCATGGCTCATGGAAGCAATACCATGGGTCTCATCAGTCACTTTTTCACTCTCAGTGTATTTATATTGTATTTTTATTATTATTATGTATACTCTATACATTATGCTACTAGAGGAGAGGAAAACAAACAAGAAACAACCCAAAAAAACCACAAACATACTCATTCAATAAATACAGCATATCACTGATTTGGAGCCCAGCCTTACAGAACTCTATGATAATTTTAGCTGTCAGATTAAGACATTTAAAATACACTTCCTTAGGCAAAATAAAACCTGGAGGGAAAAAAAAAGAAAAAAAAAAAAAAAAGAGTTCTGTTATAGTGATTAAATTATTTTACTTTAAACCCTCTTTGTTCCTTGAAACTACATATGTCTTGAATGTAGGTAAGGTGCATGATGGTAAACAGCTACGTTCAGAAGAGATATTGCTGAAACAGTGCATTTTTCATAAGTTACAGATAGACTCATAAAGTCTTGCCATTGATCTATTGCCAGAAACAAAAAGTGCCTAATGCCTTCTAGCCTCTCACTTTATCTGGAGAACTATTCTACATCGTTTCTGCAAAAGTTCCATTGTGCAGTGGTCCATTCTTGTGTGTGTGTGTCTGTGTCTGAAATAAACAGTCTTTTCTTTAAGGTTTGCCAGTACAACAGAGAAGAAGTCCTGAATCAACTCAGAAATGAAAAATGTTCATATATGATGTCTTTTAAAAAATATGTATTGTACATTGTTACAATAACAATGATTCGGAGATCAGAACTACTCTATTAGACCACATCGCCTAAAATAGCTACTCCAAAACTCCTCCCCAGCCTCTGACTGTGCTCAGGTGGGACAAGCAATTGCAGCAACTCTACCCATATTAGTATTGGATTTTAATCTAGTTTCTATAGTCCAGGAAGACACAACAGCATTAAGCATAGGTAAAGATGAACCCTTACATAATTCATTCATGATAAAGCTAGTTTTGCCATACCTTGTACACTACTGCTAAGGAGGTTAAATATTTAAAAGTGACAAAGAATGTCTTATCTAACACATAGATTTAGTTATACTGTAGATAATTATTAGAACTTTGCCCACCTTCAGCTGGAATTTTCCCTTTTTAAGGTTTTAAGTGAAGTAAAAGGAGTGCATGTAGGTATAGACACTTTTAGTTCATAAAAAAAAAAAAAAAAAAAAAAAAAAAAAAAGAAAAAACCTGATTTCAAATTAAATTAGATACAACAAAAATAAAATCAATAAAACCCACTTCAGCAGAGAGATTTAGAAGAGCAGTAAAACGCTAACCAAGTTTATTATAGGTTACACACAGTATTTTATTCTGACAGTCTATACCTGAGCAAGAAACTAAGATTCTTCTGAAAACATAATATATATTATTACATTCTAGTCTTATTACAGTATGCACAAGTGAAAGACTCAAGAAATCAGCCTTTAGACCCACTGGCAAAACTTCCATGAAAGTGGTTATTCAGGTTCATACAAGACAGCTGAGTAGCACTCTTAAAACTTCATTCATGAGGCAGTTGTCCAGGTTTGCAAAGCTACATGTATGCCCAAACTCATACAGATAGAGCCGGGCCTGAGCAAAGGACAGTGTGCCACCATTAGACAACTTTCAGAAATAGCTAGAAATATTATACACAGCTAAGAAATAATATAAGGTAACAGATTTTTATGAAGAATTACATGGTAAATCAAACAAAAGAAACAAGCTCTTTCCTCTTCATCATATGGCTGAGACCGTTTTTCAGTTTTCCAAGCTTTAACCAGGTTTTTCTCTGCTAACAGAAAAATACAGTTCTCATTTTACAACCTACTGATGTGGCACAGTCATGTGAAGACATAATTAAAATAAACATTGCTCTCCAAGATCCTTGTCAGGTCTAGCTGAAATGGATAAAGACGGTGTGTAACATTCAGAAACGTGATGAAATGAGAGCTAGGGCAAAGTGATTTTTGGATCACTGCAGGGCCATACACTGGGAAGATTGTTTCCCACTCTTGAAGGAGACCTCACAGTGTTCACAATAAAGCTGCTGTATGCTGCTGTATATTTGCACAGGGTTAAAAGGTGTTTTACACATGTGCATGCATTTTAACAGGTTTGCCATTTGTGTCTTTACAGCTTGTGGCTGAAACAAGTTGGGATTTTTGTTTGTTTCTGTTTTTATTTTGGCTTTCATGTTTACCCCAGGTGGACTATATGTGCTTTCTTTTACAAAAATAAGCAAACACACACACAATAAACACTGTCTGCTCCAGTTCAGGAATGTCATTATCCTTTCTGCTCTCCTGGAGTTTATGCTCCCTGATGGCAAGTCAACTACAGTCATCTAATCAAACTTCACAATCTGATGAGATTCAGATTACTAACTAACCTGGTAACTTAAAGGATGTGGAAACTTCATAGAATAGTGTCACAGAATCATGGAATAGTTTGGGTTGGGGAAGGATACCTTGCACTAGATCAAGTTGCTCAAAGCCTCATCCAAACTTTCCTTGAACACGTCCAGCGATGAGCCATGAAATGAAGGGATGCAAGACATGGACTCCTGCTGGCTCTTGAAAAGAAGACCTTTTTATAGAGAGTGCAGCACACTTTCCCTGAAACAATTAGTTCAAAACATATGTTTTGTGTGTGTGTGTGTGTGTTTTGTTTGTTGTTGTTTGTTTGGTTTTGATTTTTTTTTTTTTTTTTTTTTTTTGAACCTGATCTCCTTCTATGACAGTGACATGCTGGGTGAATGAGGGAAAGGCTGTGGATGTGGTCTACCTTGACTTCAGTAAGGCTTTTGACACCGTTTCCCACAGCATTCTCCTCAAGAAACTGGCTGCTCATGGCTTGGACTGGCGCATGCTTTGTTGGGTTAGAAATGGGCTGGATAGCTGGGCCCAAAGAGTCGTGGTAAATGGAGTCAAATCCAGTTGGAGGCCGGTCACTAGTGGAGTCCCCCCGGGCTTGGTACTGGGGCTGGTCCTCTATAATATCTTTATCAATGATCTGGATGCACCCTCAGTAAGTTTGCAGATGACACCAAGTTAGGTGCATGTGTCGATCTGCTCGAGGGTAGGAAGGCTCTGCAGGAGGATCTGGATAGGCTGCACCGATGGGCTGAGGTCAACTGCATGAAGTTCAACAAGGCCAAGTGCCGGGTCCTGCACCTGGGGCGCAATAACCCCAAGCAGAGCTACAGGCTGGGAGATGAGTGGTTGGAGAGCTGCCAGGCAGAGAAGGACCTGGGAGTGATGGTGGACAGTCGGCTGAATATGAGCCAGCAGTGTGCTCAGGTGGCCAAGAAGGCCAACGGCATCCTGGCTTGTATCAGAAACAGTGTGACCAGCAGGGCTAGGGAGGTGATCGTCCCCCTGTACTCGGCTCTGGTGAGGCCTCACCTCGAGTACTGTGTTCAGTTTTGGGCCCCTCGCTACAAGAAGGACATCGAGGTGCTCAAGCGAGTGCAGACGAAGCTGGTGAGGGGCCTGGAGAACAAGTCCTACGAGGAGCAGCCGAGGCCGTTTCAGGCCTTCCACCCTTGCCCGAGCTGCCGGCGGCGTCCCGCAGCGCTACGAGCGGGGCCTGCGGGCTGCGGGGGGGCTGCGGCCGGGCGGGGGGCGAGCGGCGGCGGCGGCGGCGGGCGGCGAGCGGGGCCCGGCGCGGGGGCAGCAGCGGGCGGGGGGCGGCAGAGCCCGGGGCGTGCGGGCGGGCGCTCGAAGCGGAGAAAGGCGGCGGGGGGCAGCAGCGGGGCGGGCGGGCAGGGGCTGGGGGGCGGCAGCGGGGCCGCAGCCGGCGCCGGACCCCGCGTGAGCGCCGCGTTTCGGCCGCTGGGTCGCAGCGGCTCCGGCAGAGCCACCCGCAGCGGGTCCCCGTGCTGGGGCGCCGCCCGGCGCGGCTGCTCCCGTCCTGGCCGCGGGTCGCAGGCTCGGGGCCCCGGGGCGGCGCTGCCCGGGGTGGGCACGGCGGCAGCCGGGAGGGTCAGCCCGGAGGGGCGCTGCGGCGGCGTCCCGCGGCCCTCCTCCTTGTCACCCCCCGGGGCCATCAGCTGGCACGGCGCTGGGGACCCCGCGGGCGCTGCCCGGGCAGCGGCGTTGTCTGCTTCGTGCTCTGCCTGCCACGATCGCAAAGTCTCCGTCACCAGGTGCCACGTAGCCATCACCTCGGCAGCATCGGTGTCCCCACTGGACGCTGCTTCGCGTATTTTTTCCCCCGCGTGGTCCCAGGTTTTTACATCGAACACCGTGGAAGCCATGGAGGGGAACCCTTGTTTTCGCAAAAACTTCAGGAGTAGCTTTATCTTAAGCGGGTCATTTTCTACTCCCCGTTCTACGAGGAGCTGCGTTAGCAGTTTCACTATGGCCTCTTCCTCTGCCGAAAGGCTAGCTCCCATGACCAACGCCCAGCCGCTCACCTGCCCTCCAGGTGATGTCCCGGGGTTGAAGCTGCCGTCCAGCGGCGAGCTCGACTCGTTTGGCTGGGTTCCCTTCGGACGCTCGTGCAGTGCTGCTCCTCCCGCGTCGGGGTCACCACCGACGAGATGCAAGACAGGGATTCCCGATGGCTCTTGAACCGAAGACCTTTGCTGCCCTTTTTCACCACTACATATACGTTCCCCGTAGCCCAGCGCGCTCTCCACGTTCCCGAATCTGTCACACAATTGGTCAGAGACCCTCGGACACGCACCTGGAGCCAGCCAGCCAGGAATTGGCCACTGCCCCAAAGCTCATCCTTAACACTGTAGCCAATTTTCTTTATCTCGACCTTGCTCAAGTTTTTGCTTCTTCCGCTTGTTTACTCATTATCTCTAATCCAGGGACGTGTGAAACAGCGCGGAGCCACCTGCAAATTCCTTTCCCGCAATACACAGTTTTTCTGGGCAACTTGTTAGAGGGTTTAGCCACCCGCATTGCAAAAACTTTCATTTTTATATGGAATCTAAATCTAACCTCTTTCCATTTAAAACTGTTGCCCCTTGTCCTGTCACTGAAGACTCTGGTTAAAAAAAAGTCGTTCTCCATCCTATAACCTTATAACCATCTTATAATCTTTCTCCTCTTATAACAATACCCTTTTATATACTGAAAAGCTGCAATAAGGTCTCCTTTGAAACTTCTCCTCTCTGGGCCTATCTCAGCCTCTCAACCCATCTTCACAGGAGAGGTGCTCCAGACCCTTCACCATCTTTGTGGCTTTCCTTTGGACTTGCTCTAACAGATCCATGTCCTTCTCGTGCTGGGGTCCCCAGAGCTGAGCACAGGCTCCAGGTGGGGTCTCACAGAGCAGAGCAGAGGGGGACAATCCCCTCCCTCGCCCTGCTGCCCACGCTGCTGTTGGTGCAGCTCAGGGTACGGGTGGCTTTCTGGGCTGCCAGCACACATTGCTGGCTCATGTTCAGTTTTTCAGCTAGCAGTACACCCAAGTCCTCCTCCTCAGGGTTGCTCTCAGTCCACCCAACTCCAGAGCTTTACTCATATTCGGGGTTGCACCAACCCAGATGCAGGATCTTGCACTCGGTCTATTTGAACCACATGTTGTTCACACAGTGTATTTGTTTTACATGGCAAGGTTTTGGTAGTGGGGGGCTGCAGGGGTGGCCTCTGTGAGCAGAGTGTATACACACACACACCCCAAACACTCTCCTCTACTCCCCCCCCCCCCACACACACACACTGCTGAGCTGACAGTAAGAGAGACTATTAACTGGGTTCAGAAAGGCTGTATCTTTACTTACTGCACCATGGTGGAGCAGGTGGAGGCTGCGGCCTGTGGAGACGAGCCCACGCAGGAGCAGGGGTCTGGCAGGAGCTGCTGCCCGTGGGGAACCCAGGTTGGAGCAGTTTGCTCCTGAGGGATGGACCCCATGGTACGGACCCATATCTGGAGCAGTTCTTGAAGAGCTGCTGCCTGTGGGAAGCCCACGCTGGATCAGTTCATCAAGGACTGCATCCCGTGGGTGGGACCCCACAGCACAGGGGACGAGAGTGACCGAGAAGGAGCGGCAGAGAAGAAGTGCTGTAGACTGACCATAACCCCCATTCCCCCGTTCCCCTGCACTGCTCAGGGGAGGAGGTGGAAGAGAGATGGTGGTGGGGGAAGGCACTTTTGTTTTCTTTCCTTTGTTTCTCGCTTCTGTAGCTTGTTAGTAATAGGCAATAAATCTTACTGTCTCCCTATGCTGAGTCTGTTTTGCCTGTCATGGTAATTACAGTGTGATCTTCTTGTCCTTATCTCAACCCTTGAGCCCTTTTCATCATATTTTCTCCCTGTTCCTCTTTGAGGAGGAGGAGTGAGAGAGCAGTTGTGGTGGAGCTCGGCCTCCCACCCGAGTAAAACCATCACAGCAGGCATATTTATTCTGAATAAACTCATATTAAAGTATGTCAAATGCAAACATATTTCTAGACATAATTAATAGGAAAAATAGAGGAGAAAAAAAATCATTATTCTCACTGCATCACAGATTTTCTCTCATCCAGTAACCTGAACTATCTTGAGCTTTTACAGAGTTTGTTGTTAATCTTTAACCTTCATGTAAAACCGGTAATGAAAAATATCCAGTTGATAAGAGAAAGTTACCCAAACATGTTTCTAGATCATTGGCACCACTGACATGTTTTTCTCCTAAGCGTAGCAGGGAATCACATCCAAAGAAGGGCAAAGAAGCTAGTGAAGGCTCCAGAGAACAAGTTTTATGAAGAGTGGCTGAGGGAGCTGGGGTTGTATAGTGTGGAGAAAAGAAGGCTTGGGAGACCTTATTGTGCTCTACAATTACCTTAAAGGAGGTTATAGCAAGGTGGGGATCTCTCTCTTCTGCCAAGAACAAAGTGATAAGAGGAAATGGACCTGAGTTGTGTCACAGGAGGTTTAGTTGGGATATTAGGAAAAATGTCTTCACTTAAAGGGTTGTGAAGTATTGGAACAGGCTGCCCAGGGAAGTGTTTGAGTCACCATCCCTGGAGGTCTTCAGAAATGTGTAGACGTAGAGCTTAAGTGACATAGTTTAGTGGTGGACTTGGCAGTGCTAGGTTAAAGGTTGGACTTGATGATCTTGGAGGTCTTTTCCAACCTAACTGATTCTATGTATCTGTGAACCCCTGCCTTCTCAAAACTTACCTCTTCCATTTTTAAGAAGTAGAAAGGAAACAAACAGAAAATATAAATGTATTATGTGCTCATGAGTTATCCAACTTGGCAGGAGAAAAGAAAAGTAAAAAAACAACTCACATGGGAAAACCGTCTACACTCCACAGCACCCCTCTATGATGCAATATATGGTTGAATGTGTTAAATAGTGTGTAGATAATTTGTAATCACTCACTGCAATAGCTGAATAATTTCAGGTGAAACTCAGGTTTCTGAGTAAATCATTGCTTTCCAGGTCTTTCCAGAACTGGTCTTAGCTGTCCTTCTGTGACCATGAGTTCCTTTGCACTACACAACAATAATCAGTTGTGACAGGCACTTTCATCAAAGAAATTGGATTAGACTGTAACTGAGATGAGGCTTGCACACAGCAACAAGTGTGCTTTTCCAGGAGCTGGCAAGTACTACAATGAACTTTGAAGAACTGATAGTTCTTTTTCCTCTGTTCTTTTTACACTACTTTCCAAACTCCTCACCTGGCAAAAGACACTATTGTTCTCTTTGGATAGGAACTAAATTTCAGGGTAGATTTTTGCCTAATTTAACTTTATTCTATGCTAGGATACAAAATGCAGAAATTCCTGTATTCCATCAGAAAATATACCAAGTTTGTAAAAAATTATCAGAAAGGAGAAAAAAATATGTTACATGATTGTCAGTACTCCATACCAGTAATATACTGGGAATTCATGAAGAAAAAAGACTTATGTACTTACGAGCAGAACACAAATATTTCCATTGCTGATAATCTATATACTGATAGCCAAATTCTTAATTGCATTACAATTTATTATAATTTTCCCTGCCGTTAAGTGACTGTAATTTTAAAAATTGCTAGTTTTATTGAGTATCATTACAAATAAAGCACAAAGCGAAGTAAGAGTTATAGTTTCCTGAGAAAAGAACTGAAGATGTGCTCCATTATGTCCATTATCTTTCAGGATATTTTATTAATGATATTATTAATATCTGTGTACCATATTAAAATAATATATCTCATTAATCTGAAAGCAACATTGACAACATGTGTAGCTACGTCCACTCTGTAATGACAAGCAAAGTTTCCAAGACGGCCAGTACTTGAAGAGGAGCAGGACTTTATGTGAGAAAAGCCAAAGCAGATGCATTGCCTCCCTGTTTTTCCAAAGATTCCAGGCACCCTTTTACTGCAAGCAAGGTACAGTGCTATGGGAAGTCAGATCAGTCCTCACAGAGACAAGGCACTGCAGTTTGCTTTTGAAGGATCCAGATGTGGTTGAGCTAAATTATTTCACCTATGTGGAAATAAAATCTGCCATGCTATGGCACCATGGGATTTACACTGAGATACTCAGTTCCACATAAAACCTGCCTTTCACTGGAGGCTTCAGCATTCGTGTCACCACTTCCTTGCTGAAACACGGAAAAATAGAAGTGTCCATTCATCTACCTCAGTTAATATTGACAAATGGATAAACTCTTGAAAACCTCAAGACTTCTCAGCTACGTGCTCTGGAATGTAATGTAATCTGCTGCTAAACTTTAAATCTATTCGCTAATCTACAATTATTTTTTTCCTACATGTAGCTACTGTGTTTTTGTTGTTGTTTGTTGAACTCAAACCTCCTGTTTGTTTGATTGACCACAGAAGTGTAGAAAAAGATGTGACCCTCCTCTCTCTTAGTGTCTTTCATGTAACTGATCACAGTTAAATGCTTTTCTTCCTTTAGCCTTCTCTTTTCTAGACTCACTGCTCTGATTTTTCCAATATTTTATTGGAAGGAAAATGAAGTCAACTGATTAAGCTAGCTGAACAAATATATTTTGTTTCCTTACACAATATATTACATTTTTAAAGGAGCACAGTTTTTTAAATAATTGTTATGTAAATTAAAAAAATTATTTTTTTTAAATAAAAAGTGTGACGTTCCTTTGAAATGTGAAATTGAGAAGTATATTTGCTGCCTTTCAGAGCAACAGAGTTTCCGTTTTAGAGTTTTAGTTGAAGTAATTAAAGTCTTGCATATTTTATACGGAGATTTTGAAAAGGTACTTTCAATTCAGTTGCGCCTCCTGGCTGTGGAGACAAAAGAAATAATAATTATATAAAATTATATTTTAAACTCTCAAAATTATATTTTCACAGTTGGACCAAAAGACTGACATGAAAAGCAAGTAATCCACATTACTCTTCTTACTTTGGATGCATTTTTGCAATCTGACCTTGATGTAGAATGACTTATTTCTTGGCCTTGCTATGACAAGAGTTCTTCCATATTAATTGATCATTTCTTCTCTAGCAATTCTGAGTTTTGCTTCTTCAGTATTTGAAAAGGGCCTACCGTATTGTGGGTGTTGCTGAAAAATAATTATAAATCCATCAACACCATTTAGCTTGAATTAAATAAGTGCTAAAATGAAATTAGAGGTCATGTGTGAGGACTTTTTCCCTTTTTGATTTAGTGTCTCCTCTGCACTAAGCTACACTAGCTTAACTTGACAAAAATAGATATTTTTACAAGGGCCAAAGGCTAGGGAGATCAATCTTTTATGTCTGAGAACCCACTTAAGGGTTGATTTTGCTGCCATTGTTGCTGCCACTCTTTTACTGACTTGAATAATAATCAAATTTTAATTAATGAGACTATATACACAGATGGTGACATAAATAGCTTATGATTAGAGCAGATCAAAACCTTTTCTTTTTAGTAATTTTTCAATTTCAGTTTATGCAGAACCATGGAGTAGTACAGATAAAATATGTTTATGTCCACTACTGCATTTGAAGGGTGACTGCATTCTCAGTCAGTAACCAGAATCCAAATTCTGATCAGCCGATAGAACTTCCTTGAAGGCCACAAACAATTTTCAGCTGTTTAATTGTTGAATAATGCAGTGTGGCCTTAAGGTTGTCTCTGCTCAGGAAGGTACACTGCATGAGCTAGCACTGGTATTTAGAATAATATGCTGCTGCTGACATCTTGTGGAAATCTAAAATAAAACAAAAACTGGAAGATTTTGTTTAGCATTTAACAGGAAGAATCTTGAAAAAATGAGTAATAAAAAGGATAATCCAACTCTGAACATTGTAAAACTCAGCAAGCTGTCCTTGAAGAAATCCTACAGCCTCCCTTCTATCAGAGGAAATAAAAGGCCATATATGAGAAAACAGGTGCATTTCGTTTTAATTGAGAAATTAAACTGTATTGTTGAGTTGGAAAGCAAGCAAGGGAAGAAGGTAAATAGCTGTTGTTTATGGTAGGAAATAAGAGAAACATGAAAAGTCCTGGGAGAATTATTACAAGCTTACCTTCCTTCCCTTTGGCCTTCTTAAGATCAGCATCATGGCATCTTGCTTCTACAGAGATAACCGTTATGGAGAAAGGAAATATATTTAGGTGGGTTTTTTTTGTTTGTTTGTTTGCTTTGTTTTTTTGAGAAAGTTGTCACATCTGATTAAACATGCATTTTTTCTTATGAATATATAGGTGTTAGGCACACACAGTGTGTTCTTCTATTGTAAAGAACAATTCAGGAGTAGAGTTTTTATTTACATATCTCCATTATTGTTTTCTTCACTGTTTTAAATCATAGAATCACAGAATGGCTCGGGTCAGAAGGGACCTTAATGATCATCTAGTTCCAACTCCCCTGCCATGGTCAGGGATGCCACCCACTAGATCTGGTTGCCCATGGCCTCACCCAAACTCGTCATGAGCACTTGTAGGTATGGGGCATCCACAACTCCTCTGGGCAACCTGTTCCAGTGCCTCACCACCCTCTG
This sequence comes from Anas platyrhynchos, assembly GCF_047663525.1. Lineage (NCBI taxonomy): Eukaryota > Metazoa > Chordata > Aves > Anseriformes > Anatidae > Anas > Anas platyrhynchos. The sequence continues at coordinate 80,774,968 of NC_092621.1, forward strand.
AGGGAAGAATTTCCTCCTAACCTCTAATCTGAATCTCCCCTCTTTTAGTTTAAAACCAATTCCCCCTGTCATTATCTGACCAAGCAAAAAGCTCCTCTCTGTCTTTTTTATAAGCCCCATATAATTATTGAAAAGTTGCAATGAGATCACCCTGGAGCCTTCTCTTCTGTAGGCTGAACAGCCCCAGCTCCCTCAGCCTTTCTTCACAGGAGAGGTGCTCCAGGCCTCTGATCAGCATTATGGCCCTCCTCTGGACCCCTCCTTACAGACCCACATCCTTCTTGTGCTGGGAGCACCAGGCCTGGACACAGCACTCCAGATGAGGCCTCCAGGAGCAGAGCAGAGGGGTGCAATCACCTGCTCACCCTGCTGCCCATGATTCTGTTGATGCAGCCCAGGACGCAGTTGGCCATGGCTTGGCACACTGCTGTCTCGTGTCAAGCTTTTCATCCTCCAGAACCCCCTAAGTCTTTCTCCGCAGGGCTGCTCTTCATGAGCTCTTCTTCCCATCTGTAAATCTGTCTGGGATTGACCCAACCCAGGTGCAGCACCTTGCACGTGTTGACTCTCACTAGGTTCACATGGTCCCACTTCTCAAACTTGTCCAGGTCCCTTCGGATGGCATCCCTTCCTTCTGTTGGATCACTCCTCAAAAGAGGAATGACCAGCAGGTCGAGAGAGGTGATTGTCCCTCTCTACCCTGCTCTTGTGAGGGTGACTTGGAATACTGCATCCAGGCTTGAGGCCCAAAGCACAAGGAGGTTAATCTGTTAGAACAGGTTCAGAGGAGGGCCACAGAGATGATCAGAGGGCTGGAGCATGTCTCCTAAAAAAGAAAGACTGAGACAGCTGAGGCTCCAGGATAACCTCATTTCGGCTTTTCAGTACTTAAAGAGGACTTATAAAAAAGATGGAGAGTGACATTTTGCTTAATCAGATAATGACAGGACAAGGGGGAATGGTTTTAAACTAAAAGAGGGGAGATTTAGATTATCATTCAGAGAATCAGAATTTGTTTATTTGTGAAGATGAGCAGAGAATCCAACTGTTTCAGAGATTACCCAGTGCTACAAAGATACAAAGACTAATCTCACTGTCATCAGAAAAGAGCATTGCAACCAGCCTGCAATACTGGGTGGATTCTTATCCAATATATCCTACACATAATCATTTGGCTTCACTTTTATGCCTTTTGCAGCATCTTCATTATAGCCAGTTTTCAAAAGTGTGCATTATATTTCCTGCTGAGTGTATATGCTTCTGCCCTATTACGTACTTCATTGCTTTATGCGCCGATATACTTGACTCTGTGCGTGCATGTGCATAATGCATTTAAAGTCTTTTTCTGATGAGCTCTTCATTGATTTTCACTTTAATTTCAAATTGCTTTAAGAGCTGAGAAGTTGTTTATATTGTACATGAGGACTTTACAATGATGATACTGATAATGGATATGAATTTTCTGAGTTTTCTATTGTTAACACACATCCAAACTGTATTGAAATCACAACACAATGACAAAGCTGGTGCTATGACTTGTGTAACAATTCATCATCTTCTATGCATTTGTATGTCACGGCAATACATGGCTCCAAAATATGGCATAATCCCTCTAAAAATGTGAAATAACCAACAGAATATTGGTAACATTTATGATTTAAGTTCAATGCAGTTTTATAAGCACTGTAAATATAACAATGTTCAAGCCGCCTGATGTATAGTCTCATACTGCATATTTGTACAACGCAAGTTTTAAAAACACTTTCAGACAGCCAGTGAAAATTAAATTAATTTTGTATGTGTTTTTGGTTAGATACATGGCAAACATTTCATTAAACCAAGGCAGAGTACATTGAGACAGTCTTAAAGAGCAAGCTAAACATTTCAATAATGTTAGGCAATCATTACCAAAAGGAAAAAAAATGTTAAATAAATTAAGCAATCCATTGTAGTGCATAAAATTAATTGACAGCATTTTAAATTCCAGTGCAAAGCATTTTCCATCTGGAAAAAAACAATTTATACTTTCTAGAATAGCTTCTTTAACCATTTATCATATTGTTTTTTCAAAATATATTCAGGAATTTTTGTTCTGTGACCAACTTTACATCTTAAATGTAGTTCTAGAATCATCCAGAAGTAGATACTAAAATTTCTACATGAATAATAATGTTTCAAATGGACTCTTAGCCACACATCAGTTTAAAAAGCTTAGTTATTTAAAATGTTTGGAAAAAGAAGTTGGGTAGTAAATATTAAGAGTTGTCAGTTTTCCTGTCACAGAAGTGTTGCATAGATGAGGTGGGTATTTTTACCAGCAGAGTTTGTATGCCCTGTATTTATATTATTTATTTTTGTCCATTGAAGCCACGTGACTAATTAGCTGGCATGGAGCATCAGTAGTGTATTTTCTCCAAAATTTTCATCTATTTTTAAATTTTAAATTCTCCTTTTTTTTTTTTTTTTTTTTTTTTTTTCCAGTAAGATTTTCTGCTGTGTTACCCAAGACCTGAGTAGCACACTGCTTTATGACCACTCCACACTTCCTTCTTCCACACAAATCTCCCTGTAGCCAGACCCAACCATCGATCGGTGTGCACTGCCTGGGCTAGGTTTTGGCCTCAGTTACAACCACATGGTGACATCAATGATCTCTGTGGATGTACTCCTGACATACGGAGGCGTGACTAAGGCAAGGATCTGAAACAATTTTGGTGGCATGCATTCTTAGAAATGAGCCAGTCATTTTCTCCCAGTGTAACTGAGGTGGACTGCCCCTGGCTGACCACCACATGCTCACCAAGACAATCTCTCTCCCCCCTCCCTCTTCAGCAGGACAGGGGCAGAAATTAACAAAAAAAAAAAACAAACTGTATGGTATGATAAGGACAGGGAAATCACATACGAATTAACTCAGGAGCAAAACAGACTCCACTAAGGAAAAAAATGATTTAATTTATTGACACTTGAAGTAGGTCTGGAGAGCGAGAATAAAAGACAAAATCTACAACACATTCTCCTTATACGCCCTTCTTTTTCCAGGCTCAACTTCACGCTTTCACACCTCTTCTACCTCCCTGCATGGCAATGGGGAATGGGGGCTCTGGTCAGTCCATAATAATTCATATCTGCTACTCCTTCCTCCTGATGCGTTTCCTTCACTGAACTGAGGGCTCCACTCCACGGGCTGCAGCTCCGGCCCGGGGCCTGCTCCTGCGGGGGCTCTCCATGGGCCGCAGCCTCCTCCAGGCCACATCCACCTGCTCCACCGGGGGCTCCTCCACCCATGGGGGGGCTGCAGCGTGGAGATCTGCTCCATGGGGGACCCATGGGCTGCAGGGGGACAGCCTGCTCCACCAGGGGCCTCTCCCTGCACAGCCCGCAGGGGAACTGCTGCTGCCTGCCTGCAGCACCTCCTGCCCTCCTGCTGCACTCACCTGGGGGCTGCAGGGCTGCTTCTCTCCCCTCTCTCCCAGCTGCTGTAGCACAGAAGTCTTTTGTTTTGCCTTTTCTTAAATCTGCTCTCCTAGAGGTGCAACAAACATCACTTAATGGCTCACCTCTGGCCAGTGACAGGTCCCTTTGGAGCTGGACGAAACACACACTTATCTAACATGGGGCAGCTTCTGGATTCTCCTCACAGAAGTCATCCCTGCAGACCCAGCTACCAGAACCTGGACATGGACAGCCAACACTCAGAAGGTCCTATTTCAGGCACTGATGTCTTTATCTAAAACAAAGAAAAGTCCCTGAGTCCATGCAGGAATAAATGGTTCAGTTCCTACATAGAACTTCAAAGACCAAAAATAATTAATAGTTGGATTTGCTTTCATGAAGGTCTGTGTTTCCTTAATAGCTAAGGGCCCATTCCAAAGATGGCAGCAGAAAGACTTTTTGATACAAATGTTGATCATTGGTGTCTAAAATACCATCTCAATAATTTCAAAAAAAGTGAGAGGGAACTTAATAACACAGCTGCAAAATGCAGTTGCCTTTTTTTTTTTTTTTTTTTTTTTTTTTTTTTGAGTCATAGAATGGTTCAGGTTGAAAGGAAACTTAAAGATCATCTAGTTCATCTAGTTCACAGACACACAGACACCCACTCCCCTCCCTCCCACCCCCCCTCATTGCCAGGATCATCTCCCACCAGACCGGGTTTCTCAAAGCCCCATCCAGCCTGGCTTTGAGCACTTCCAGGGATGGGGCATCCACATCTTCTCTGGCAGCCTGTGCCAGCGCCTCATCATCCTCAGAGAAAATAATTTCTTCCTTATAACTATTTTAAACCAACCCTCTTTTACTTTAAAGCCACTACTCCTTGTTCTATCCCTAGACCCCCTGACACAGAGTCCCTCCCCAGCTTTCCTGTTGTTTTAAATGAAGTCTCAACTCAAACTGAATTTAGTAATATTTATAAAAGGAATATTTATAAAAGGCAAGTAAACAGCACTGGGTGCGCAGGGAGTCTATGCTCTACCAACACGCACAGACGAACATTGAACCTTCTAAATACACAGAACACTGCTTTTACATACTAAACCCAAGTATGCCTATACATATGTACAATCAGAAAAGGTAAGAAACAGTCCTTTAATTTCCATGATTTAATGGTCTCCATTTTCCATTCCTTCTGAACAATATGTCTTGCTTTAAGCTGTCAAGCAACTCAGCCTTTGGGCCTTATGTATCCCGTTCTTCACGGATTGAAGAAAAACATATCCAGTTCCTTTTCTCCTTTTCAAGGCCAATAGGGCCTGGGTCAAAAGGCACGTCCAGGTCACCAGGAGGTGTAACAGCAAAAGCCTTCGATGGCTGTAGCATCAGAGCGGCCAATGGCGTAGCAATCGGATCAGTAAATGAGCCTGCTGCTCCCTCACTGTCTGGCAAACCACACGTTTCTGACTGTGGTCCCACAGGGCTCTGTAAGGCCTCAGAGACTGCTTGCCAGGTGCCGAGCAATCCCGTCACAACCTTGTCATTTTTAGTTGCAGAGTCCCACACTTTGACCTCAATTTGGTCCCATATTTCAGGATCATAAACTGTCTGATTGTTAATAAGGAGAATAAGTTGTAAGGTTACCAGGACAGTCTTTGTTCCTAAGGACATATGATTCCCCATAATGCGCAGCTGCTGACCAGTGAGGGGCAGTTGTGTGCGCGGGTCCGCTTCGCTCAGCTTGAGCTTCTTCCCAGCTCCAGTGTGCCTATTTCCAGTGACTTTCAGTACGATCTTCTTTGAGCAGTTTTCTGAGTCTGGCCGAACCCATCTTCATGAGGCAATCAATGTGCCTGTTCCCGTCCTGGTCTCCATTCTGCTAGCCTTTTCCTTTCCTTTCCTTCTTTCTACTTCTTTATTGATGACATAACTTCATCGTGTTGCCTTTTTTCATCCTGAGGACAGGCTCCCCTCTTATACCCTTCTCCCCACAGCAGTCCTTTTCAGAAACAACTTTGCTTATAACAACAACAGCAAACCCCCAGCAACTTCCATGCCTTAATGGCTGGAGAACAAGCAACCCGAGACTGCATGGAGTCTCCTGAATCACCCTTCTGTGTTCCCTCTAAACTCTTTTACATTCCTGATGTCCTCATCGTTAAGAATCTGATGTTATCATCAACCATGGGGCTTGCCAACCCCCATGGCCACACTCCCAAATCTCCCCCTTCTTTATTAATATCAACCATCTTCTTGACATGAATTATTATGCCATATATCACACTGCAGTCCCCTTTAGGCACTGGCAGGCTGCTCCGAGGTCTCCTGGGAGCCTTCTTTTCTGCAGGCTGAACAACCCCAGCTCTCTCAGCCTTCCTCTGTAGGAGAGGTGCTACAGACACTTGATCATTTTTGTGGCCTCCTCTGGACTCAGTGTAATACTCCTTGTGCTGGGAGCCCCAGAGCTGAGTGCAGGGCTCCAGGTGGGATCTCACGAGAGCAGAGCAGAGGGGGACAATCCCCTCCCTTACCCTGCTGCCCACGCTGCTGTTGGTGCAGCCCAGGGTACGGGTGGCTTTCTGGGCTGCCAGCACACATTGTTGGCTCATATCAAGCTTCTCATCAACCACCACCCCCAGGTCCTTCTCCTCAGGGCTGCTGTCAATCCATTTTGCCCCCATCCTGTATTTGTCTTTGGGATTGCCCCAGCCCAGGTGCAGGACCTTGCACTTGGAGGCTTGTAGTGCTTTTAAAGTAAACCGTCTTACATATAGGCTAAGTTTCTTTAACTTACGGATCAAGGAGCCAGAAGAATGTAGCACATCAAGAAAAACAATTAGAAGAATGGAAACAAGGTGGTTTCCAAACTACCCATCCACTTGTGGGTCATCATGAGATGGTGATGGGGTATTAAGCTTAGTCCTATGACTGTATTGCCCTTCTAGCATTTTCTGTAAAGGACTAATCTGCAAGGGATCTGCATGCTTCTTTGTGTATGTAAACAGTTTAGCAAAATTCCCAGTTTAATGTTTTTCTGGGTCCCATTAAAAAGTAGTAGTTATGGTAGTGGACAGATAAGAAAAACAAAATAAGGGATAATCATCCCATGAAGTTGGAACTGACAACTGCAATCTCACTGGGGGAAAGAAGACACTGCATTATATTTAAATTTCTTTCATTTTGCCTGAAGGAAGGATGCAAAGTCAGAACAATTTTCTGCTTTGAGAACTGAAACTAGCAAAGTCTTGTCAACCCAGCAACTTACAAAAGTTGTGCCCTAAGTGTCTTTCTGGAGCAACTTTCTAGGGAGATCACAGCTTTGTTTAGGATGGCAGAAATCCCAGGACACATTGCCACTTTCAATTACAGCACTCGGCAGTCATACCAGACTCAACCTGGTTTAACATGAATTCCTAAACCTTTGATTTACACCAAGAATTAAACCTGATCTTCTCAGTCAAAGAGTGGGTTGATTATGCATTGACAGCAAGGAAAAAATGTTATGAGAGAGATACAGCCTGGCATAAGAAAAAAGAAAAATATTGTTACAATTTGTTGAAATTCTCTCTAGACTCCTTCACTGCAAATGAACACTCTAATAATGAGCATCAGAATGTAGGAAAAAAAAATAAAGAAAAAAGGGGGAAAAAAAAGAAGAAAAAAAACCAGTGATTTATTCAGTAAAAACATTTTTTCTGTTCTTTGTTATAAATCCAAAAACAAGGCAAAGGTTATGTGCTGTAGACTGCTTGAAGGGAAAACAAAATGTCCTAAAAGATTGTGAAGCCTGAAGACAGTAATCCTTTCTTCTCATAGTTAAAGTCTTGTGATAAATAATACAAAGTTTGCGATGTCATGTTTTCTCTGGACTAGACAGTAAATACTATAGAACTGGAACACAAAAGGTTAGGTTAGTTATGGCTGCTCTAACCTGAACTTATAATTCTTATGACAACAATGATTCTACTGTGAACTAAAGCACTGAAGATTTTGCTAAGCATTTTATTTATACTTTGTATTTATGCTCAGAAAAATTCTGACCACTGAAACAGCATCTACTACAAAAACAATCTAGCATGGTGAATTAAGACCATGTTCTTTATGTTTGTGTCATACAGAAGTTCCTACTGAAAGCTGAATGGGACTAAAAACCAGTATGACATCTCGCATCAGTGACAAAAAGGTCATGATTTATTTAATTATTTATTTAAATACAATAAATTAATAAAAACAAGAGGATATGTTATGGATACATTCTTCCACTGACACTTTATAAACTCTTAAAAAGAATATTTTTTACATGATTAAAACACAATGCAAATTAGAAGTGAGCCACTTTATCTTCTTGTCTGTCAAGGTTTCACACCACTGAAATTACCAGTCAAGTACACTTAGAGTAAGTGAGCAAAATGCAGTGCCACCTTGTCATTAACTAACAGTGTGAGCCTGTTTTCTTGTTGGTTGCTGTGGTTTCTAATAGCAATAAGCTCATTCTCAATTCCTGTTTGATCCCTGAAATATCACAACTTATATTTCTGACAGTGAAAGTAAAGACTTTTTAATATTCTAGGTAAATCTTAGTGCAAAGAAATGCAGAAAAGATCATTCTGAACAGAAAACTCTAACTACAGCAAGTCTCTGTAGGATAATTTGAAATAATAAAAAATCACCTTCTATTCAAGATTCCTGGGTAAGCAACAAGGTGAAAGTCTATGAGCTGCTTTCTTTTCCCCTGTATTAATAGCTACTTAGGTACACAGTGTTGTATTTCAAGAAGGGCTCATGGGCTCTGTATTTCAAGGGTATGCACGTGCAAAACTTACTATAATTTTGCATGAGCATGTTTGTCTAATTCTTTTCCCACTGAGAGTGTTTTGCAGAAATCTAGTTCAGACTAGGTGCCATCTACTGTAAATCACTGAAAAGAAATTCTGCCATCACTTCTCTGTGAACAATAGACATAATCCTAGGTGTTCAAATTCATGAACACAGGAGGCAAGCCTCCACTGTGGAGATGGGTGTGAAGAACAAGTTCTCTGCACAGCCTGATCTGTCTGCCCACTGGTGTGATGGCTGGCAAAGTTTCCCAGCAGGTTCTCTCTCCTTTTTCTGACCTGCACTATGATAAATACCAGAAAGTCTCAGTAGCAGGGATGGTTCCCTCTGGAGCACCAGCTCCATGGATCAGACCATCAAAGAGCCACAGCCCACTGGCTGTAGTCCCCAGTGTAGACCACTCTGCTTCTCAGTGTAATTTGCTTCTTTTTTCTTCTGTTGCAAAGGGAACATGGGAAGATGTAATTTCCTTCTGAGCTATCTCTTCCTCTCTGTTGAAGTCAAGGGAACCATCCTTAATAGCCCAAGATAAGGTCTTTTCAAAATATTTCTCTCCTCCATAAAATGATGGGCCAAATGATTGCCTTACAAAATTAGTATTTCTAAACACAGTTTATTCTTAAATACCTTCCAAACCTTCTGCATTTACCCGGACACTGGTGTCTGAAACACCACATTAAAAGAGCAACTAAAATGTAATTAAAAAAACCCACCCACCCACCCACCCACCAAACAAACAAACCAACAAACAAAAAAAAAAAAACAGAAAAATGAACTTCTTAAGTTTTGGCTTTAAATATCTTACAGATTTCACCACTGGATAGTATCCTATAGTATAAAGTCCTGTAATTCAGAACAAATGGGATTTGATTATTTGTGAGTCAGCCTTCCCAAGCAATAAAACATTTATATATTTTTAATTATAAGTTATTTCACGAACAAACCTGCTGTCTTTGATGAGACTGTAAAAATCTAACCTGCATATTAATTGTAGGTATAAACCTATTCTTCCTTTCTCATTAGAAGATACCTGGCATTATTGACACAGATGGGATAGAATTTTCAAATTCATTTTAGTCTGGACTCAGGAGATTTAAAATCCTTAAGAATCTACCACACACTAAACGCACTGTTTGGAATTCCAGTAGAACAATATAATGTCGTATCGCAGGCTCTGAACCAAGGAATACTCGTTAAGATTTTATGTACTGGTTTATGTCACTAACACTATAGTGGTTCCAGACTGAAACAAGTTTCCATGAGTTATGTTTAGCAATTTATTTGTGACTTGAATTTTCTATAAAAATATAACTAAGGCAAAAGCAAGTAAATACTCGGATTCCATGTAATTCAGTATTCAAACAACTAGCTGCAATTGTAGAAATGTTCATAAATCCCAAAAGTTTAGTCACTTAGAATTCCTATATATTTCTGTTTTTTTCTTCTCATTAAATAAATTCAATATGGCTATCAAGGAAGAACCTGACTATACTGCCAGACAGATAACAAAAAAATAATTAAACTATAATAACAAATAATTAATTGAATTAAAATTAATCTTCCAAAGATTTTTGCAGATGCCTGTGAAAATCAAATTCATTCAAATAAAACAAGATTAATTTGCAAATGGATGCAAACCAAGATTCTTGCTTTGCAAACACGTTTTCTCAGACAGGAACTCAGTGAACTGGACTATATTTATATAACGACTTTTGTTGGTTCAGTTCCTGAACTTATTTCAGAAAGGACAGGTAGGACTACAAGAGTTATTTTATTTTGTTACTTGGCTTGAAAACCTTTCAGCCCATGACAAACAATGATTTTTCCAGCTGCAAACCATTTGCACAGTGCTAGGGACTCAGGTTGGAACGATTCCCCTGCTGTAGTGTATGTGCTAATTACTCCTCTTGAAACTGACCCGATCACTTTCTGCAGCTGACGTTCCTCAATCACCACCAAAAAAAAATGTGAGTTTCACATTTGTGAAAATGTGAGTTTTTCACAAATGTGAGTTTTGCAATACAAAAAAATGTCTTGGGTTGGAAGGAGGTGACACTGCTCAAACTTACCGACTTTCATTCCTGTTAGCCAGACTGCAGGATTTCATGCACAAGATATACTGAAAACTAATCCCTCCCAGGTGTGCAGGGAAGGCTTCCATGGCAAGGAAGGCCTCAGAACTGTGGCGTGATGTTCTGGTTTGCTCTTCTTTGTCTCCAGTCCAGGAATAATAACAGTTAGCCAACATTGGTGACTGTGCTTGAGACTCAAGTGGAACGAGATTCAGTATCTCATCAAAAAACAGAGAAATTATACTCTTGTTAGAGTAGCCTTAATGACATGAAGTTGCTAAGCAAGTTATCTTCATAAACTGTTTTTCCTTTTCACTGTCTAGCATGGGAGAAATAAACTGAAGTAATCCCAGAGTCTATCAAAGCAAACTGCTCCAGCCAAAGATCCCACAACAGGAAGGATTGGATTTACATGTTAAAAACAGTAAGTACTTCTTTGTCTATTGTATTTTGATTACAAGTATGAGCTTTCAAAAGCAACACAATTATTCTCTAATTGCTAGCTATTACAGTACTATAGGCTGAAGAGAGAATTAAAGCTCTTAAACTTCATTTGAGCTGCTCTGGCACAGCAGCGATAGAGTCCTTAATACCAACTGCAGCTGAGCCAGTATTTCTACAGAATAGCAGGGTACATTTCACAGATTGCAAATAAACATCTGCTATTCCAGCCACAGCTGTGTGCCAAAGCCTTTTGCAAAGATGTTTGTCTGAGGCAGATGCAGCCTCTTTCACTAAAGGCATGTGCGTTGACTTGTTTCATACTGTTGGTTTTTGATAGGATCCTAGCAATAGCACTGAAAAGGCTGAGGGAAAAAAAATAAAAAATGTCAGAACAAGGCAATTTCTGTACTTGTCAAAACGTCTGTGGCCAGTTCTCAGAAAGGGAGCCTGTACAAGTTACATAGCCAAACCAGCAGGTGTTGCAAATCTGATTATTTTTGTACAGATCCCAACTTTGCAGATTACCCCTACTTTTCATAGAATCGTACAATAATTAAGGTTGGAAAAGACTTCCAACATCATCTGGTCCAACCAACCCCCTACTACCAATGTCACCCACTAAACCATGTACCTAAGCACCACACCCAACCTTTCCTGAACACCCTCAGGGACAGTGACTCCACCACCTCCTTGGGCAACTCGTCCCAATGCCTGACTACTCTTTCTGAGAAGAAAAGTCTCAACATTTCCAAACTGAACTCCACCTCCCTACCCCCCACCCCCCCACCCTCCTGGTGCAACTTGAGGCCATTCCCTTTAGTCCTATCACTAGTTATTTGTGAGAAGAGGTCAACACCCAGTTCCTCACACCTTCCTTTCAGGTAGGTGCAGAGAGCAATGAGGTCTCCCCTGAGCCTCCGCTTCTCCAGATTAAACACCCCCAGTTCCCTCAAGGAACAGGACTTGTGTTCCATGCCATTCACCAGCTTCGGAGCCCTTCTCTGGACAAGCTCCAGGGCCTCGATTTCCTTCTTGCAGTGAGGGGCCCAAAGCTGAGCACAGTACTCAAGGTGTGGCCTCACCAGAGCTGAGTACAGGGGGACGATCACCTCCCTGCTACTGTTGGCCAAACTGTTCCTGATACAAGCCAAGCTGCCATTGGCCTTCTTGGCCACCTGGGCACACGGCTGGCTCATGTTCATGTTCATGGCTCAGGTGAGCATCAATCAGCACCTCCAGGTTAGATCCAACCTGTCCAGGTCCCTCTGCAAGGCCTTCCTACCCTCTGGCAGATTGACACTTCCTCCCAACTTGGTATTGTCTGCAAACTTATTGAGGGTGCACTCAATTCCCTCTTCCAAGTCATCAAGCAAGATCTTAAAGAGGATGGGTCCCAACACTGACCACTGGGGAATACCACTGGTGACCAGTCGCCAGCTGGATTTCTCTCCATTCACCACCACTCTCTGGGCCTGACCCTCCAGCCAGATGTTAACCCAGAAAAGAGTGTATGCAAAGAGTGGACCTGTGCAAACCGTGGGCTGCCAGCTTCTCCAGAATACTGTGGGAAGCCATGTCAAAGGCCTTGATGAAGTCTATAGACAACCTAGACTAGTTTTATGTGTAACTTCAGCCTATGCTTAGGTGTTTCGTTGGTTTGGGGCTTTAGCTTTCATGATTTTTCCTGCAAATCAGTTAGCTTAGAAACAAGCTTTAGTACTTGAGAAATATTCTGTAAGCTCAGAATGTGTTCATACTAAGAGACCTCTTGAAAGGTTACAAGTTTCTTTAACAAATAATGATAATTTAAAAATTCCTTTGCTTGCTGCCTTTCCTAAAGTTTGACTGACATCTTCAGTGCTAAGATGAGAATCCAGATCAGACACATTTATGAAAAGATTAAAAAAAAAAAAAAAGTAGTATAGCTGTGAGAGCAGTGGTCTTGAAGAATGTATATGTGAAGCAACTAATTACAAATAGCAGCAGAACAAAAGCCAAGAAAACAAGAAGAAAAATGAGGGAAAAGACCAAAAGACTGTAAGCTTTAGATAATGACTGGTTAATTTAACCTTCATGAAGAATGGCAGTTCCATGGGTAACATATACTGAAAATGATGTAATGAAATAGGAATGTATTTTAGAGTTTATCTACTGACCAAAAGCAGTTTGGGGGGACAGTTTTTGTTTTGGTTTGGTTTGGTTTTAGTTTGTTTTGGTAAGGGGATGGGGAAGGTTGTTTTGTTTTGTTTTAAAGTAAAGCTTCATTTCACTTACAAACTAGGTCCTTAGTTAAAATGGGAGATTAATGTGAAAACCATGTACTTCAGACATTCTGAATAAAAATATATGTTTCAGCTTTCTAGATGGATTCAAGCAAGTTTCCAGTCCAAGTAACTACATTGGTGTTGTTTTTTGTTGTTGTTGGTTTTTGTTTGTTTGTTTGTTCTGTTGTTGTTGTTTGTTTTTAAGAGTTTTTTATTAGATACAAATATACACAAAATTAGATACAAAGATTCACAAAACAAGCAGTGGAGAGCCACCTGCCTCAATGACTTTGCCTTCACCTCTTCTGAAAGATGCTATTATTTCTCTCCAAAATTGTAAAGTAAGACAAGCCATATTCCACAAACATCCTGGTCTTGTCTGTTGGAGCAGCATTATGTAGCATAAAAAAAATATTTAACTGGAGATATGGTGAGTATGACTATGCAAGGCCTTGTTACAGGCCTCCTACTCAAAACCACTTTCCCCTTTCTGTAGGAAAAAGCAGTAGAAAGTCAGCCCAGGATGTTCTGTACCCTATTAGCTCTATCGCTTTGGTGGCAAATAGGCCATTTCAGCTTAAATCCTTTTGCATTTTGGACAAGTAATGACTGCATGCTCAAGGCACCACTTCAAAATCGGTAGCACTTTTCCTGTGTTAGTTCTGAGAAGGTTGCCAGCATCCCCCTGCTAATCTAGCCCAGTTATGCAGATAAGGCGTGCCAGGTTTGTGAATAACTGTGAATCTAGCAAAACTGTATTTTTCCAGTCAATGAGCTATGCCCCAGTGCAACTCCAACATTCAGTGATCATCTCACTGAACTTCAGTGTACTGTTTCAGGTCTATCTGAAAATTTGATGGCAGAGTAAGGGTAGAAAACATCTAACCACCAGGGATAGCTAAATATTTTCTGTCCTTACAAGTTTGCTCTGCCACTTCACATTGCTTATGTGTGCAGTATCCTGTTACAAGAGGCAAATCTAAACAATAATCAAGACGTACATGTTTTCAAGAAGGAAAATCTGTTTTGAATCACAAGGATAGCTAGAGGTACTTTGCAGCAGATATTTCCTAGTAAGTCTAGTTTTGGAGGATTTTTTTTCCCCTCTTTCTTTTGAGCTGTTCACAATGGCAGAGTTAGAATTCAAGCTACAGGCACTCAGACAAAACACAGTGGAGATACAGTGCTTGATCTGGCTGAAAGAAACTGATAAGAAAAAACAGGACACAAATTGGAACCAGCAAACAAAATTAAACACAATAGTACAAGCAAGAAAGAACAGAGCAGCAGCACTCCAAAATCAAAAACTTTACATATTGCTTTCCAGGTAATAAATATAAAATGCTCATCATACGCCTCAGTCATTGTTGCTTGTCCTAATAGCTCAAACAAAAAAGAGTGTTTGCTCAAAAAAAAAAAAAATTATAAAAAGCAGCTTTGTGGTCTAAATACAGAATAATAACAATAAATACAGAATTTCTAGACTCAACTCTCACATCCAGTAAACCACTCCAGCGTCAATGTGTAGAGAGGATGGTAAGGGTTTCTCTAGTAATTGAAGAGCACAGCAAAATAAGAGATTTAAACATTTTAATCTACTTAGAGGTTTATGATAATGCTTTTCCTTTCTATTCATTAATGTATGAAAATTCTTGGTCCAGACGTTTATTTTCATTCTAGGTTCAATGTTTCAGAACTCTTTAGTCTTACTTTAATGTGTCACTATTTAAAATTATCTTGCTTTTAAGAATATGTGGAAGCATATTCAGAAAACCAAATAGAAGTACAGCCCCATAATCCTTGTCTGGAATGTATAGTCTTATTCCTCCTAGGAAGTCTCATATATAATGTACTAGTAAACAATTTTCTTATTCTTTTATGTTTTTATTCAAAAACATAGAACATGTAAATGATTTTACTTAGTCATCAAGCAGTCTGAGAAGTCAAATCACTAGGAGGTGGAGAACAGCAGGGAGGCCAATTATCAAATGAAGGATGGGAAGATTTTATTTTGTTTTAATAAATGAAGGCTTCATCAAGAGCTCTTTACAGTACTGGCTTTAAGAGATGTTAACTGTCTGCATGGGATGTAGGGGAGAAGAGTTGAGCTGACACTTCTGTTCATAATAGTGCAGTGTAAACAAAAAAACACATGCATTTTGTGTCAGACCGGTACCAGCTACATCCTCATTCTGGAGATATTAATGTTTCTTTGAAAGAAAGTGGATTTGATGATAGTTATCCAAGACATACTAAAATAATTGTGAGACACTTCTTTCACTGGAAGTGCACTGAGTCAGATCTCCAATATATCTTTCATGTCTAATTACTGTCATCCCATTAAAGGAAGAAAGAAGTAAAAATCTTCAGAAAACATATGCATAATACCTACAGTTCTAAAACATTCAGCCTGCTTGTAAGCCTGTGTTTTAATGTCTGAGACCATTCATAATAAGTAAAAAATATCTATAACATGTAGAATCTGTTACAAAATGTCTGCAAGGCACAAAAAAAAAATAAATAATTCCTTGTGGGGACAGTTTATTGCAGTGGGGACACCCTGTGTGGAGTATTTCAAGAGGTGTGCAAGGAGAAGCCTTGTCAGAGGTCACCATTAGGTACCACAGTTAGAATAGGTGAATTGTCATTTGGTCCAAAACCTGGAGGTAGTAGGATGCTGGCTTACATGGCTACATCAGGAAAGTCACTTAGCTCCTCCTCTTCCCATACAAAAACCCCAAAGTCATAATTAACTCAGAAGAAAATGTGGATGAAATGCAGAGCATGACTTAAAAACAGATGCTATCAAGCTTCACTAGATATGTAGCATTTTGAGCTAATAATACACAACTTACAAGGCAGGTGTTTTGTATAATCATTCCAAAGTAAACCTAGCAATATAGTCAGAGATAACTTTAGAATACTGTTTAGCCTTAATGTCTGATTTAAACTGTTATGCTTTGTTCAGTGTCATGGTGAGGCTGTTTATGAACATTTACATTAGTATCAGTGATCAGAATTGCATCTAACAGTAACATTAACAAAAATATCCTATTCTCAAAGGACCAGATGTTGCTTTCTGAAGAGATTTATTTATTACTGATTTATTTAGGTTACCCCTTGAAGCAGTTTATTTGGTTATTAAAATATATTCGGACAGGAAATGTATTAAGTCATATGCCTTGTCTCAAAGTAGAGCATCTTGGACAGCCATAATAACAAATGTTGTTTCTGAACTCAACTCTATAAGCATGCTATACTCAAGCATTATAAAATAAATCAGTACATAAAGTTTTAAAATATGTCATAAAATCCTTACAGTTTTCTGACATGATTATTTCCAGTTTGTGCTGTAGATAATTTCTACAGAAAGCAAACACATATGGAACGGATATCATTAAGCACTGACAAGCTTTTGAAGCCACTATAAACTTGGTCATGCCTCTCCACTCACACTGGGATGAGTAACTGCATGGAAACCAATCAAAATATGTCAGCATAACTCCATGAAAATTGGGAATGGAATGAAGCTCAAATGAGCTCTAGCTCATCTTCTCCAAGGACAGGCATAAGAACGGGAAATAAGCAACTCTTTAATACTGCTCCCTGAAGCAAAACTGCATGCAGCTGAGGTGCACAGCTTTCTGGGGGTTTCTGCTGCAAAACACCATGTCAGCTCTACCGAGATCAAGGGCTTCCAGCCTCATGTCATCGGGGTATAAAATACAGAAAACTGGGGCATGGTCAAATGCACAGCATGCTGAGGACACTGCAGTCTTCCTGCCTGTTGCTCTAGGGCAGCCACTCTGATGGGTCTGTCCCCGGCTGGGACACTGGACTTCTGCTCTCCTAGATCTGCACTAAATATGGAAATATTACAGATTTTCCCTGAGGATAGCACTTAAACGTGGCTAGCATAATTCACTGGTTTTGTAAAGCAAATAAACTTGCTTTTGGGCACACATAACAGCTTTTTTTTTTAGGCTGTTGTTCACATCTTAGTAAAGATCATGCAGCACATCATGATGTTTTATAGATATGGTCTGTAGTGGAGATTTTGATAATAACCTATTAAGTTTTCAAGGGTAACATCAACTGAAAATGTTAACAAATAACTTAAAATGTCTCCATCAGCAATTTAATATATATATATATTTAAGTAAATGGGTATCAAGGCCAGATACAGCTAAGTATAATCAGAAAGGTACCCAGTGATCTTCACTGTACACTTCTGCAAGCCTTCCAAACCCCTTTAGCTACAAGAAAGCAAGAAAGCAAGAAATAAGAAGAAAGTGGTATAAGAAAAACACATTAGTACATACATTTGTTTATATGTGTATGTTGATATTTCAAACAGAACTTTAATTTTTAAAAAACTGTTATTGGAGGTAGAACAAAGTTGTTTGTTTGGTTGTTGTTGTTTGTTTGTTTGTTTGTTTTGTAGGAAAATGGATAGGAATCTTACTTCAACAACTTAGTAGTACTGTTTGCTTGCAGATTGTTTTCCACCAGAGATGTTCCATTCATTGATTACTGATGTTGAGAAAAGGAGTCAGAAAGACAAAAGAAGACACAAACCTCCACCTTGCTATTTACCTTTCTGTGTCTCCATATGAGTGCTCTCAGTGAGGCTGAGATCTGCTGTGGTTTAACCCAGCCAGCAGCTAAACACCACGCAGCCATTCACTCACCCTCCCTCCTCCTCCCTGGGATGGGGGAGAGAAACAGGAAAGTGAAGCTTGTGAATTGAGATAAAGACTAAGACAGAAAAATAATAATGATAATAATGATAATAATGATGATAATAGTATACAAAACAAGTGATGCACAATGCGATTGCTCACCACCCGCTGACTGATGCCCAGCCTAGCCCCAAGCTGTCCAGCCCCCCACCCCAGCTAGCCACCCCTATCTATTGTTCAGCATGACCCCAGATGATATGGAATACCTCTTTGGGCAGTTTCGGTCAGCTATCCTGGGTCTGTCCCCTCCCAGCTCTTGCTGCACCGCTGGCAGGACAGGGTGAAGCTGAAATGTCCTTGGCTTGGTGTAAGCACTGCTCTGCCACAATTAAAACAGCATGTTATCCGCACTCTTCTCAACCTAAACCAAAACATAGCACCCTAGTAACAGCTATTAGGAGGAAAATTAACTCTGTCCTAACTGAAACCAGGACAGATCTAAGCAGTAAAATGCCCTGGGAGAAAAGTTTGCCTTGCTATAAAGACGGACAACCTGGAAAATACAGTTCTCATCAATTCCATTCTCTTGGAAGTTACCTGTGAAAAGCAATCTAAATGTGGTTAAACTTTAGAGTACACTTGTCTTCTTCCTTCCTTCCTTCCTTCCTTCCTTCCTTCCTTCCTTCCTTCCTTCCTTCCTTCCTTCCTTCCTTCCTTCCTTCCTTCCTTCCTTATTTCTTTTTCTTGTGACTTTCAAATATTCTTGTGATTTACAAATTAACTACAGGTTATCTACAGATAATGCACATATTTTCCACCATGTTGGGAATAAAGAGAGGTAGAGATGATATCAAGAAGTACAGAAGTTTTAGTAATTTTCAATGTTTGTTCACTTCTCTTCCTTACTTTATCAGCTAACATTTCAACAAAATATTTAATAAATACTTACTTTGCTCAAATACTTCACCCATATTTAACCCACCCCAGCAAGAAGTCATAGCAGTGAAGTTTTCTTGTGGCTCTTCCAACTGTTCATGGAGAGCACCACAACAACTGAGAACTTGTAAGGAGGGTGTGCTCTGCTCTGAGTTGCAAGAAAGCAGTAAATTAGATCACTTACTGCATTCCAGAAGCAGTTCGGTCACAGGGGTTAGGACTGTTACCAGAGTAATTAGAAGAGCTAATGCTGTGGCTTGATTAAGAGTCAGTTTTGCTTTAGTGCTAAATGAGCAGCTACCAAAGGGAAATCAAAACATTGCCAAGTGCAATAAATAGATATCACCGATTTTGACAATTTTAAGGTTCTGACCTTTTGCCCTGGATGATGTTCTGGGAATTTAGGGAATTAGGGTGTTCACATATACTTACAATACCAAATGGATTTTACAGGAAAAAGGGATCAGTCTTTCCATATTTGCACTTACATATGTAAGTACCTTGATTTCTAACCATGTCAGTAATCTGACTTAATCCAAAATAATCAGCATTTGTTAAATTAATGTAAATAATCTACATTCTTACATACCTGCACATAAGTATCCTGTTAATAATATGATTTGAAAAGATATCTAGAGAAATATGCACATATATTATTTACATTTGGAAAAAAAAAAAAACTGAGTTTAGAAAATTTGTATGAAAGCTTCATGTAAATCCAACTCATTAATATCAGCAGCAAGATTCAACTTTGCTTCTGCTCCTAAAGCATTTTACTTTTAACTTTCTCACTTTAAAAAGTGCACTAACTTTGGAAAACACTTTTCAAACTGTTGTTATTATAGGTGTTTTTCTCACTGTTGCTACTTCTGCTTATGTCTTTTATTTTAATTTCCTGCTGAACTACGTGATAATAGTGATGAGGAGTATGAGTGAAAAAAAATAAACAATCTTGCCAGATACACCCCATTAAAGAGAACCCTTCTGTACTATGCATATGGGATTTTTTAATAAGTGCAGAGTGGACTGTCTTTTCTTCTTTTATTATATTTTTCTGGTCTATGTGTATTGCCCTGCTGAATGTAGGAAGGGGAGAAAACAGATGAAGGTAGAATAGAGAAAGAAAACCTCTTCTTACAGTAACATTGAAAAATCCCCTCAAACACAGGGTTGAAAGACAGGTTTCTATCCAGCTTTCACAAAGATGCACAGCACACCACAGATGCACAAGTTGAAATAACTTAGTAAGTTGTGTTTCAACAGTGACAGTGGCAACAACTCAGGGGGTCAGCAGTTCTGACATACCAAGCCACTCGAGCAGAATGGTAAAACCGTTCAGCTACTTGTTGGGTACATCCCACGGAAAACCCTGGCTGCTGTTCTGCGTCCTACTCAGTGAGATCCTTGGCAGTGTTATCCCACTGATGCTTTCTGCAGAGGGAGAGCTGAGAGGGCAGATTCCTGGAATGATGCATCAAAACATGCAGCCTGAACTTTGGTAACTTTCTCAAATACGTTCTCCCTGGCTAGAGAGAGAATCCTGTCCTATCCTTCCCAACCTCACTTTTTCTTCTCACTCCATCCCTTCGTATTCACAGCGAGGTTCTGTGCATGTTTTTGCTACTTGGTCCCTTTCACAGAGTATCAGTCTGCATGCAGGGTAGTCTAGCACCACATTCCTGGTGTGATAAGAAGCACAGAAGGTTTGAAGCACTGCTGTAAACAGGAAGGGGAGACAATGTCTTGCCTGGTATTCATAAAGGCATGCAAAGACTCGGAGAGCTGGCTTCATGCTTCTGGTTTGTCACCCAGGAGAAACTTAAGTCAGGTGTGCCCTCGGTCATGTGTGTCTGCATCATGCTGCTGTGTGCTGTAGGCATTTATCCATAAATATTCTGTTCACAGCCAACAGGATCAGCTAAACTGGGGTAAGCAAGCTGTAGGCCAGGGGATGGCTGCAGGAGGAACAAAATCAGCATCACTGCAATCAGGAGGTGCCAGTGGCAGGGTGCTTGGAAGAAAACTGAGAGTTCTTTTGCTATAGAAGAGCAGTCTTAAACAAAACCACAGGTCCTTGTCAGCACCAGAAACAAAGGAAATGCCTATGCAAATATTTTTCTGGGATGTGTTTGGAAATACAGTGTGCTTTCATCTTGGAAAGAGGAATAAATGCTACAGAAATAGCACACACACACATAAGCACAGACAAAAGCAAAGCTGGATTACACCTAAAAAGAGCATCAGCCTGAAGGCAGAGATTTTTAGCTAGCTTTGGACAAAAATGGCTTGGGACTGTGAGCAAGGGGATTAGCTCCTGTCATTCAATTTTTCTCCCTTCAGGAAAAAGAAAAAAAAATAAAAATAGAGGAGATTTAGTGTAGCCTTTGCAAATAAACATCACTGCATCACAGTTGCCTCAATCCACCATCGATCTATAATCCTAACAAGCCTTCAGGATCTGTAACTTTGAACCAAAGAGACAATAAAACTAATCAGTTCCGTGTTTGGATTCAGCTTCTCTGTTTCTTCACTCAATTCTGTAATATATTAGTTGTTTTTCTGGGTACCTCCTGCATCTCACTGGGTTTACAGAAGGGAGTCACGAGGTCACAGTGAATGGGGGTAGGTTCTTGGGCACCTTCCCAGGGCTCAGAGCACTGCACCCCATCCCGTGCTTGTTTTGTTCTGGTAGAGCAGAAAGAAAGGGAGGCTAACAGGGCCTTTGGGAAAGGATGGAAACACGTTGACAAAAGATCCATTAACTTAATTGAGCCTGATGCAGGAAAATAAGGTTTTGAGAGGGACTTTGGTCTCACCATGACACCAAAACACAGTTGTTTTCAGAAGCTTTAAGAGGTCCCTGCATTCAGCAGATCACTGTGACCCTCAGAGCCGGCTCTGTGACCTGCCATGCAACCTATGAGCGATTGCTCTCACACTTTGTAAAGGTGATCCAATCCAAAAGCTTAATGGAAAAACAAGATTAATTAGAAGCCTACAGCAAGCAGAGATGATGACCAAACCTGTGGGGCAGGAAGGAGGTATGTTTTTAAGCCTTTTCATTGTTTTGGGGACTTAATTTCTTGCAACCTCAGGAGATGGCTTTCAGCAGCCTTTCATTGCCATCTTCCCATGACAGGTGTGATGTGTAATGCTCTAAGTTTGACCAGGTCAGGCTGTTCCCAGAACTGCAATTTGACAGACAAATTACTGGGAACGAAGGTTTCTGTAAAGGTCCTGGTTGTTACTGGACTAAGATGAACCCAGTTGGTCAGAAAAGTAATAGAAGTCACCAATTTCATTAATTCCCATAGAAGAAAACATTTACCCATTCAAATGGCTGTAATTAAAATTATCAGAAAGAAATGTGGACATTAGCAATCAAATGCAAAGGTAGATGAAGAATAAAATAGGAAGACTTACACAGGCAGTTTAAGGAAAAAATGCACTCAGTTATGTGTTATTTTTTGTGGACAACAGTTTGATTTCCATAAAGTAGAATGTATTTCAGATGATGATGACATTAGAAGGAGCCAGAAGGGGATGAGCAAGCAATATCATCATGCCACCTTTAGTGCTGTGATCAAAGGGCTGTCACACAGAAAGGAAATCTGACCACATCCACCATGATGGCTGGCAGTGACTTTGGATTTTAAATCATTCAAACCCTGACTCAGGCTCGGTGTGTAGCAATACTGAATTTCTAAACCAGAAGAGCTGGGAGGCTTGTTACTAAAGCAGTGCTATTCTGACTGAATATAAATGACATTTGGTCACTTGTAGTACCCATTGGCCTGGTTCTCAGTGGACAAAAATTGACTAAAACAACTACTAAAACAGTTTACTAGCAAGGACATTTTCCCATTTTTTCCCTTTCTTATAGTGATATCTACAGAATAACTTCTTTTGACTGAAAGGTGCAGATTCTGCTCCAGTCCAGATCAACTAGCCTGCTATGGAGGCACAAACAACTTTTTTTTTTTTTTTTGTAAGTTTATCAAGAATTATCTGCTTCTGTTTAATGTCTCAAGTAATTTCCTACTTTAGTAGATATTTTCTGTAATTTTAATATACTTCTGTTATTTCTTCCCAGATCAGTAAAAGTCTGAAAGAATTAAAAACATTTTGCATTGTAGGTTTGCCTCATAGCGTGAGAACTGACATTTTCAGCAATCGTTGTTAAAATAGCTTTTAAGATAAAGAATAAAGGAACAAAATACTTTGCAATATAAATTTCTCTCTTATAAATGAAATGTAAGTAAATTATTTTGTATTTTTACTTTAAAAAAATAAACTGAATACAGAAGCAAATGACAATGGAAGTAAAGAAAAATATAAAAAGTGAATTGTATAAACAGGGAAACAAAGCTATGCAATCATACACTTCACTACATTTTCATTTTAACAACATAACAACTTTGAGTCTTCCCACTCATGCACTCATCTTCCTGCTCATCACTCTTCTAAAAGGCAAAGAAGGCATGTAAGGACCTTTTTTTTTTATTTCTTCTTCTATATGTTTTATCTTGTTTCACTTTATTCTGACTGGCAGATAAGCAATGAAATTGCATACTGAAAACCATACTGGACTTACTCCAGTTGCATTTATTTTTGTAGTTTTTACAATAGTAAGAATATTTCTGGGTATCAGTCATCAGTACCTTGTCTTGCACAACAGGATGAGGAGATGCATCAAATTCATTTTTAGGGACACAGAAACATTCCCTGCTACTTTGAAAGATGCAGTCACGTTGAGTGAAAGTGGAGATGCAGAGAAGAGTTGGGTTGGAGAAGATGGATGAGGGGGCAGAAGGAAAAGGAGAGACAGCCCCTACTTCTGCCAGCAGGCCCCTTACGTCATTACTGAAACTGGCCAGTGAATCACTTCCAGCAGACCTCACCCTGAAGATCTACAAAGCACCACCAGACTACCTGGAACCTCACACACTTTACATCCCCTAGTTCCTCCCACCCAGTCCTCTACTTCTCCTAATGCCTACTCAGCTCTCCTGGCACCGTCCCACTGAGCCTTCTCTACAACTACTGCAAACATAATATTCTTCTATTCTTCCCATGCTCCCTTCAGAAAGCATCTATAAAATGCTTTCCCCCACAGATAAACCACGACTGTTAATCAATATTGTGTTTAGAAGGTCAGTGATCTTTTAAAAATAGAAATCAGATTATACTGAAGTGATCATAGGTTGTCTGTTGCTACAGTGCAAGACAAGAAACATTCATGGATTGTTTTTTACATGGGCAACAGAGGAAGTGCTACAGTTCTGGAAACTGACTGATATTAAAAAAAATGAGTTTTTATCAAAACAGATAACTTTTATCCAATATGAAGGGTTTGTCTTAACAATATCAGTGGGATCAATATTAGGCTTGTTCTGTTTTCTTATTCAGTGTTCTGTCAGTAGGGAAAAGGAAGGCTTTCTTGTAGGTATTGAAGAGAGGGAAGGGAAGGGAAGGGAAGGGAAGGGAAGGGAAGGGAAGGGAAGGGAAGGGAAGGGAAGGGAAGGGAAGGGAAGGGAAGGGAAGGGAAGGGAAGGGAAGGGAAGGGAAGGGAAGGGAAGGGAAGGGAAGGGAAGGGAAGGGAAGGGAAGGGAAGGGAAGGGAAGGGAAGGGAAGGGAAGGGAAGGGAAGGGAAGGGAAGGGAAGGGAAGGGAAGGGAAGGGAAGGGAAGGGAAGGGAAGGGAAGGGAAGGGAAGGGAAGGGAAGGGAAGGGAAGGGAAGGGAAGGGAAGGGAAGGGAAGTCTGGCCACCTTCAGGATAAATAAATGCTTCCTGATACCCAGCCTGACCCTCCTCTGTCAGAGTTTTTTGCCATTCCCCTGTGTCCTCTCATTGTTTACTCAGGAGAAGAGACCAGCATTTCCCATTCCACTTCCTCTCCTTAGGATGGTGTAGAGAGAATTTTCTCAATTGAAATTTATCCAGACTTGAAAAATAAAGTATGTTATCTGGTTTAAAATAACCAGAATAAAATAGAGGTTTTTTGTTTGTTTGTTTGTTTTGTTGTTGTTGTTGTTGTTTTTAATACAGTCCTATGCAGCATATTTGAAAAGATTATTATTATTACTGCCATTAACATTGAAGAGCAGAGGAAGCATATGGGAAGCCTTTGAAGATGAAAGTAAAAAGGAACAGTGGTTTATCAGCTTTGAAATGGTTCAAGTCTTGCATACAGCAACAGACAGATAGTGGCAATCAGGAAAAAAAAAAAAAAAAAAAAAAAAAAGCAGATTTCACTTTTTCTATCCCTGTAGGCAATCAAGCAACACCAGGAATAAATTATAGACCTATATGAAAGAGGTGGCACAGCATGAGATGCCAAGAGAACACCTGAGGATCTGTTAAGATGCTTCTTCTCTGCTTTGCAAGTATGCAGCCAACGGGAAACTCAGAAACATCCTAAAGGTCAACTAAAAAATTCATAGTTAATGTTATGGAAACCAAGATAAACACATAAAAATATAGATACAAAATAAACACACCTATATGAATATTGAAAAAAAGTAATTTTTAGCTTTCTGCAGTGTTATGGAATAAAGGATTAGCATGAGAAAACAGATGATCCTACTGGTAGTGTAGTGCCTTGTCATATATATTCTCAGGAAATGGCCTATTACCAAGAATTTGGGCCACTACTGTGAGTGGAGCAGGCCAGATCCTCCCTCTCACCCAATGACTGGGAACTTCCTTTTAATTGCCAATGTTATGGTCTTCAAATGTAGTTCTACCCACATGTTCTCCTGCCAGCATTGGCATATGGTTTAAATACCTTTGTTTTCTGCTGTGATATTTATTGTCCTGAAACAGTGTAGAGAACAACACATATCCTCTCAGCCTTCCTTGTGCTAGACCAAACAAGCAGAACTAGTGTTGTGTTCTCTGACATGTTGGGAACAGTCAAGACCGTAGTGACCTTCTCTTCCTGGACTCAGCTCATCAGCTGTGTTCTGTCTTTAAAAATGTAGGACGTGTGCTAATCTTTGTTTGTTTGTTTGTTTTCTCCCTGATAAAAATATGCATAAGAAAACATGCTGTATACTCCCCAGTCTTTACCAATACTGCTTTTGCATTTTTCTCTAAACAGGTAGTATCTTTTGTACAGTTATACCACTAACTTTATTAATACCACCAATATTTCTAATATGACTTCTCTGTCTAGTAAAGATACTATAAAACATTCACAGAAAGCTTAGACAGCACAGCCCAGAGAACACACTATGTCTTTGTTGTGTCTTTGAAACTTATGTCTAATAGCTACATACTCAAAATGCTGATGCAAACACAGGCCAAACACAAAACTGTGTTTAACTAGAAATCATTATTTTCCTATTTGATTCTGTACACAAGTTTTTTTTCTCCAGCAACGGTCTGCTAGAAGACTACAAGTCAAACTTGGATGTCAGACCAAACAGGTATCATGCAAAGTGTCATCCTTTATTAGCTCATCAAACCACAAGAGAATTAACACTATGAATTCCTGTCTAGCAACTCAAGTTACGTCTTCTTATGGAAGAAGACACTATTGTCCACATAGAAGTACAAACCTTCACTTTTGAATGATGGAGACCAGAGAAAGGAACAAAAGCTTTTCACAGAGTCAAACCAATGGAAAAAGAATTGAATTGAATTAAATATTATTTATTTATTTATTTATTTTGTATTTAATTTAAAGGTTTCCATTCCACCTGTTCTCATCCTGAAACATTCCCTTTTCATCTGTTAGGTGTAAATACGGGTCTTGTAATACATCAAAGGTATCGGAGATTTTCTGTTTGGTTGTGGATTAGTTTTTTTTGTTTGTTTGTTTGTTTACTTGTTTGTTTGCTTTGTTGGTGTTTTTTCATCTGTTTAGTTACATAAACTCCCGAAGCTTCATTTGTTTAATGTTGTTTTATATAGTGTTCTATAGTATTTAATATAGTGTTTTGTTCTCTCATAAAAAGAACTAAAACTTAGATGTTATAAAGAACTTGCAGAACTTGCAGATCCTCTGCCAGGATCCTTAATTTTTCTACTGTGTGGAAAAAAAAATGGGTAGAGATCAGAAAGTCATAAATTAATCTTAGCTTTCTGAGGCATGAGACATTCATGCCATATGGTACAAAAAAAATACATTCTCACATTGACTTCAAAGTGTCTTGTTCATAGACATGAAGCCTTCTACTACACAGAACTGGGCAGTAAATTGTAAAGTATTAAACTCTGACATGAAATCATACACTTTACACCTTCTAGGGATTTTAGCACTAAGGATTTTGAAACGTAAGTGTGTTTTGTAACTTTTTTAAGGAAAAGCACACAAGAGTCAAAGGCTTACTGGAAATGGTTTTACAGAATTTTGACAAAAGCAAGAGCAGAAAATACTCTGAGGAGTTTACAAAACTGTCAGAAGCAAACAAAGTGTTGTAAGATTCAAGAATAGAGGTTTATCTGTGGAACCCTGAGCAGATGCTTTGATGATATGTTTGGTCTATCGCTTGATCATCTTTGACCATCATTTTGATCATGTTGGAAAATTTGAGTTAGTTTAGTCCTTACCCAAAAAATAAAATAAAATAAAATAAAATAAAATAAATAAAATAAAATAAAATAAAATCACACTAATGTCATGCCTAAAATTTAATAGGATCAAGCCTTCATTTTTTTTTGTAGATGTATGTGTCTATTATTTTAGATTTAATGATTATTAAAAAAAAAGAAAAAAAAAAAAAAAAGGTACTCTTGTTTTCCTGTTGTCACAAATTTCCAGGGAATTAATTTTATAGATTGGCTTGTTTTTACTTCACATTTTATGTAATGATTTAATTACTTAATTGACATTTATATACTAGTTTGTATCCTGGAAAAGTAACCTTTTAAAGGATACTAAAATGAAATTCCCTTTATGAGTAGCTGTTAACTTTTCAAGTTTTCTTCCACAAATTAAAGAAGAAAAAAATTATGATGCTCTTCAAATTTCCATAGGTAAGATGCAAAACTTTATCTGGCTGGGTTAAACAAGGCTATATAAACATAAAACTAAAACACTATGTTTTCCTTTATACCAAGAAATCTTCTAAAATGACTTCACCAGAATCTACATAAATTTCAAAGCAGAACTACTAAATCTGAGGTGTTTTATTGCCAAGCTACATAACTTATATTTTAAAAGTTGTAAACAAGACCTTGGAAATGATTGTTTCATATCCTTTATTGGCACAGTGGTGAAAATATTGACTTTTTATTGCATTTGACAAACAGCATCAATTTCATCAGAGTAGTTAACATGTAACCAGGTAGAAGAAATATTATACTATCAGTTTTCTGCTACTTCAAATGGTGATTGCTTAACTTAATAAAAAAACTTATTGTATGTGTCTCACTATTGACTACTGTAGTGGGTTTACGTGGCAAAGGTTTGGAAGTGGAGGCTGTAGGGGTGGCTTCTGTTCTGCTGCCCCAAGATAGATAAGGGCCAGTTTCTGCCGGCTTCAAAGGACCCACTGTAGGCCAAAGCCAATAAGTGATACTGTTTGCACCTCTCTGAGAGCAGGTTTAAGAAAGGGGAAAAATAACTGCTAGTCAACAGCAGCTGGGAGAGAGGGGTGTGAGCCAGCCCTGCAGCTCCCAGGTGAGTGCAGCAGGAGGGCAGGAGATGCTGCAGGCAGGCAGCAGCAGTTCCCCTGCGGGCTGTGCAGGGAGAGGCCCCTGGTGGAGCAGGCTGTCCCCCTGCAGCCCATGGGTCCCCCATGGAGCAGATCTCCACGCTGCAGCCCCCCCATGGGTGGAGGAGCCCCCGGTGGAGCAGGTGGATGTGGCCTGGAGGAGGCTGCAGCTCATGGAGACCCCTGCAGGAGCAGGCACCAGGCTGGCACTTCAGAGTTATCCGAGTGGCACAGGGGTGTGGGGACTGGGGGCTGCAGTCAGTCCCTGACACTTGTCTCCACCGCTCCTTCATGGTCCCTCTCTGCCCTTGCTCCCTGTGGGGTCCCTCCCACGGGATGCCGTCCTTCCCAAACTGAGCCTGCAGGGGCTGCCCACAGGCAGCAGCTCTTCAGGACCTGCTCCCACACGGCTCCATCCCATGGGGTCCATCCATCCCCCAGCAGCAAACTGCTCCAGCACGGGTCCCCCACGGGTGGGCAGCAGCTCCCCCCAGACCCCCTGCTCCTGCGGGGGCTCCTCTCCACGGGCTGCAGCTCCGGCCCGGGGCCTGCTCCTGCAGGGGCTCTCCATGGGCTCACCTTTGGCCAGCAGTGGGCTCATTTTGGAGCTGCCAAAAGTAGACATGTGGCAGTCCCTGGTCTCCTTTCAGACAGGCCACCACTGCAGAACCCCCACTACTTCAGACCTTGCCATGTAAACACAATACACCTGAACATGTTCCTGTACGTAAACTCTAAGTTCAGTGAAAGGTTCAGAAATTTAAAAGGTGTTGAATCTAACACTAATGTTCAAGTACTGAAAAACAACTGTGTGAAATCACTATGGTTTCATTTCAAATATAGACAAAAGCAGTTTTCAGCACCTTTGTAAGATCCAAAATGGCAACTCAGATGTCAAGTGTCTCAAGTTTTGATGGGAGTGTCAGTCTTTGAATCAACTTCCTTTTGTCATACATGCTCATAAATCTGTTATTTTCTTCATGCTTTGTAGCAGTTGCTTAAGTTTCAGTCTGTGCAATCACTTTGTACTTGAATATTTGTGGAAAGTGAAAAGAATTATGTCTAAGACATTTATGTGGAGAACTGGAGTATTCTGATGAGAAGACTCAGAAAACTACAATTTCTGTCAGAACTCAGCACTGTTATGTCCTGGTGGCTTCCTGCAACCTCATCTGGGAGGCTGATACTGACCTGTGATTTGTGGATTCAGGCCTAAGTATCTGCATTACTTCTGGTCAAAAAAAAAAAAAAAATTACTTCTGGTCAAAAACATTTACTTCTGTGCCTCCCACAATCCCTTTTGGATCTCCATGAGGCTGGAGGCCTTGGTAGCCCAAGTTCTTGGACTTCTCATTGCTCTGCTCTTCACTAGAGCTCTGGGGGAGGTCCTTACAGATTGCAAACTTCTGTGGTAACCCCCAGAATGCTTCCACTGACCCATGGACATGTCAAGGTCATTATCAAACATTAGGACAGTATGAAAAGTTCCTGGGAACTGGGTGAGAAAAACAGAAGAAAATGTTTGATCCCATTTCTTCCTAAAACTACCTTTAAAATTTCTTCCGAAAGTAAAAAATATCGGTTGGAAGCAAAGGCCTCTTTTGACAAACTCCTCTTAGATTGTGTCCATTAAGGAGCCCTCTCCCTCAGTGTCTCCCTTATCTTGCCTGTAGCTTCTTATTATTTTGCATGTGTAATTAGTATGTTAATATATCTGTGAGAGAAGACCCTTTTAGAGTATCAGTTTTGCCTGCAGGACAGGAGTAGCGGTATCATTGCAATGCAATGGAGATCACTGCAGTGATCTCTAAGCTCCATCTGGTACATCTACACAGCTCGGTTCTGATCATGCATCTATAAGCCATGACATTTTATTTTTTGGTGCCATGGGTACCTGAGCCAAGTAGACCAAGGTTAGAACTGGCATATTAAATCCCACTGCAATCAGCTCTCCTGATTGGTCTGTGGCTGCAGCCTCAAGTTCTTATGAAAATTATGTGGTAGAACAGGGAAAGCTGGCCTTTCAGATGAGTACATTAAAATAGTCCTGTCCTTCTGACAGATTCATTTAAATACATGAATTATAATAATGGATTTTTTTTTTTTTTTTGTAATTTTCACTCATTGATATGTTTACAATTGCTATGTCTGTGTATTTGCAAGTAATAACCAATGTTCCCAAGATCCTTCAAAATACCAAATCTCCATTGACTTCTGGAGGAATCTGGAATGCAAAAGGAATAAGAGGTCAGACAGTACCATTTCCACAGCTTATTTTCTTACAGCAGTTATATGATTTTCTGCTGCTATTTTTTTTTATGCTGTGTGATTTGAAAGGATTAGTAATTAATTGCATTTTTGATTATAAAGTGTCTCATACCTGAAAAGTGCAATTATGAATGCATTTTCTAAGGTCTCTGATTGATGTTCTTAACACAAAAGGTCAGCATCTGCTGAAGAAAACAAAGTAGTCACGTTTCCACACACAGGAGGGGCAGATCTACCTCAGTAGACCCTAAGGTAATTCTCTACATGAGAAGTCACTGTCTCTGCTGCACTCACCACAATAGAAGCAGCCTCTGTGTACTTGGCTCAGTAATTCTCATTCAGAGTCACTCTTCCTCTTGCAAACTTCCAACACTCGGTGTAACATGAAAGACAGAACCTTTCATTTAGGCATCATTTTAAATTCACTTCATTTACAGGAGTTGAAGCTCTCCCTAATGCAAGAAATCAAGGTGTCCCAGAGTTGAGGAAAAGCCTTATTCGTTCCTGTTTGGAAATACAATTTCTTAGCGACAAATAGTATAAAGAGAAGCAATACTGGCCTCAGCACAGCACTCCATGGGAAAAAATGGGCTTGTTAGAAGGAAGCTGTGCTCTATGCCAGGTAATTTTTATAACCCATTCCCTTTATGTGCTGAGTGCTAGGGAAAAAAGTGCTGAACAGCAAGAAATAAAGTTTGGAATCTACTCACATCCCTCACTATGTGTCACATAGATTGTTTTCTCCTCAAGTCATATTTATAAATTCATAAGCATGTATACTAGAGTTAATTCTTTTTTTTATTTTATTTTATTTTTTAATTTATTTATATATATATTTTTTTTTTCAGAATTGTAAAACTGTAGAATAACTCAGTTTGGAAAAGACCTCCAAGATCATCATATCCAACTGTTAACATAGCACTTCCAAATCCACCACTAAACCATGCTACTAAGTTCTACATCTACATGTTTCCTGAAGATCTCCAGAGACTCAACCACTTCCTTGGGCAGCTTGTTCCAATACTTCACAACCCTTTCAGTGAAGACATTTTCCCTAATATCCAACTGAAACTTCCCCTGGAGCAACTTGAGGCCATTTTCCCTCATCTTATCACTTGGTCCTTGGCAGAAGAGCCTGATCCCCACCTCACTATAGCCTCCTTTAAGGTAGTTGTAGAGAGCAATGATGTCTCCCCTGAGCCTTCTTTTCTCCAAGCTAAACAACCTTCAGCTGCTCCTCATAGGGCATGTTCTCCAGACTCTTCACCAGCTTCGTAGCCCTTTTCTGGACACACTCCAGGGCCTTGATGTCCTTCTTGTAGTGAGGGGCCCAAAACTGAACACAGTATTTGAGGTGCAATCTCACCAGAGCGGGGTACAGAAGGAATTAAACAGCTTGAATTCCTAGTTTTTACTCACTGAGTGACATTGTTCTTGAGGTCAGGCTGAAGTGAGATGTAGTGAAATCACCCTTTAAATGGTTCAATAATACAACCCTGGAAAAGCTTTTCTTTGCCCGAAAAGGAAATGGTGTGTCCTGGCAGGAAGATGCTGGCTGCACCACCTTTGTCATGCTCCACAGGCATCTAACACCTCATGAGACTCTGTCCTCTCTCATGTTGCTCCCAGGACACCTCTCTACTCACACACAGGCTGGGCTATGACCAGGGGGTGCCCCAGGAACCTACTAACACCATCAAATGCTTTTGAGTCATGTAAATTGATTGTGTGCATGTTCAAGCCTAGGACTGAGTATTAAGAGTTTTGATCCAAGCCTTTCATAATGACATGCAAAAAGCTCAACCAGGCAGCACATGACACCTGAGAACTGAACTTCTCTCTTTTATATCCTCATGGTTAACTACTGACAAATCTTTCCTAAGCTCTTTTTACAAGCAGAAGACTTCAAGCATATTTGTACACATGCAAAGCCCTTGGAGGCATGCAGCAAACTCCTTTTGCTTACAAGCTGCTCCATCCCTTTTCTCTGAGACACAGCATGGCTGACCCTGTTCTGGAACCCTTCCACAGTAGAGCAGCACAGCAGGAGATGCTCATGCTCAGGTCCCATCATTTCCCCCTGCATGTCTGTCCCCATACACCCGTGTGCGTTGTGCTACCATGCTGGTGCTTCCCCTGCTGGCTCAGAGCTGCTGGAGGTCAGGCATTGGCACAGGTTTTGACAAAGTTGTGTGTGGGCATAAAAGAGACCAAGGCAGCCCTGGGGCCTGGAAAGCATGCAAAACACAGCAGACTGTGAGGCTGGCACACTGCTTATAAAAAGAAGAAGCTGTTTCTAAGCTTCTCTCTTAGGAGAGAAGAACATAAATCTGTGTCCTGCAGTGATTTAATGGATTAAACACTAACTCCTCTGTCAAAGGAGTATGAGAAGGCTCAGCACAGAAAAAGAGCTTGAGTAGCCACCACTGGGTTCCAGAGTAGAAAGTACATTTCCAAAACCCCAAGGTCCACTTCAGAGAACCGTAGTAAAATGTTGTTGGTATTTGCGTTGATAGGAACCTTGCATCTCTGTGCATTAACAGGTAGGAGAAATAGTTCTTCCAGATAAATAAGCAAGAAAAGCAATGAAAATCTAGTCTCTGCAGAGAAGAGGTGGAAATAATAATGAACAGCTTATTCCTTGCAGTAGTAGGGAATCTCTTTTCCTCCCAGAAGACCAAAAGGATATAAATGAAATTAAAGGTTCATTAACATGACTAATTAATTTTGTCTTTTATTCTTCATTTCGCAATTGTAGCCTACCAACATTCATAATTAGTTTGACGGTACTTCACTTTTTAATGGAATGGAAAAATATGAGGAAGAACTCATTCTGATTAGACATAGCCATTATTTCTAATATGCAATATATCAACTTCTCAGCTAATTATACTATGGGAATTATCATGCTTCTTGCTATTGAATTTAAGAATTCATTTGATAACTCATCTTTTGATAGGTTATTGAGGTTTCAGGACATTTGTTTCTCTTAATGAGGCTATTTAAGTGCCGGATAAGATTTGCTGGCAGAATATGAAAATCCTTTTGGCTCTAAGAGAATTAATTGTACTTTAACTATTATTTTAACTTTTCAACAGTTTTAGGGTCCAAAGACACATATAACAATTATATGCCAATAATTCCCTTCAACTGAGTTGCCTTTAATACTGCCTTAAGGAGGTTTGATTCCTACCATTATCTCTTCTCAAATCCCATTTTAGCAAGGCTGAAGTTCTGCCCTACTTAACAATGGTGTTTAAGTAGATTTTCTTCAATCTATGAACTCCAATGCTGAGATTAGACTTTCCATTTGTAGGTTATTCTGTGAATAAAGCCAAGGGCATGACATCAGAAAGGGACGCTGAGGTCCAAAGAAACCAGTTCTAGCACAAAATGAGCAGAAATTTTAAATCTAAATTATTTTCAGGCAGGGGACTTTTCCATGTGCTGCTGTCTGTTGCTGTCTAGCCACTTTTGACAGTAAGTGAACCAAGAGAGTGCTGGATTGCTGGACTGCTGCATTTTTCATGGCAAGATACATGCTTTTGTTATCAGTAAGGAACAGTCATTGTACATATAAATTGCCAAAGACTTGTGAAAGGGATATAAAATTAATTTGTCTCTTGATGCTCCAGAGGAAAGCTTGCATGGGTAGGGTATAGCTAAATTAGTAAATATTTTTTCAATTAAATCAATACACTGTCTTGCTGTAAGACCTAATGGTTCTCAAAACCTTACTCAAAGTATATGTTGTCATACTGACAATAGTTAAAATTTTGAACGTGAGCATCAATCAAATCCCTGCTTCCAGCTCCAGATCGTATCCAAGATGAGCTCAAAATATGAAGTAAAATACCCATACCTAACATACATGCTGGCCATACTGGAACTCCATATCTATAACTTACTGGTCATCCTATTTGGCAGTGGCCCACCGTTGCCCTTTTCTGTTATTTTCTCAAGATATTTCCGTCTGAGAACTTGAAGGGACCAGGAAATTGAATGTCCTGATTTCCACTTTCATTTATCATCTTATTTATCCAGGATACACGACATTTTCAACAACACCTCAAAGACATCAGTCTCCTTTCCAGGCTTCTTACATGTGAGCCACAATGGTAGAAATATTATCTAATTTTCAGTGGTGAAATCTACATTACTTTTCAAGATTCCACACTTTTTCTCTCATTTTCACTGAAGGACCTCCCTACTTTTCATCTAGTTTCCATACAACTGTCTCCTTTGTTGGTGCTGTATGCTTCTAGGTGGCTTAGTTAATGAAGCTCATTTATGATTTGCCTGTTAAATTCGGTTGCAGGAAAATGTTCCCCTGCATATTATTTTTATTAAGTTAAATAACATATTTAACATTTCTTCCATTGTACATCCAAAGCCAAACCAAAACCATTTTTCTAACTTATTTCAATACTGAATCAACAGTATATAGATTCATTTCTTTGCAGTAGCTGCCATAGGGAAAAAAAAAAAAAAAAAAAAAAAGAAAAGGTAACATCAGTGTATGAGAAAGTGTCTTGTATTAAATGTATTCATGAAAAAATGAATATATTATATGGATGTGAAATATATATATGGATATTACAGCAGTTATTAATAAGGTAACAGAGGAGTTATACCAGTTCCCCTAAAATATTTACAGTTTGAGGAACTTTCCTGACATTTGAGTACTTAATTTAGTCAATTTTAGCACATTTTCCTGTCAGTATTTCCCCAAAGTTCAGCTTGCAGGGCCTTTTTATATGATGCCAGAATTTCAGATTTCTAAGATAAGAAATATTTATTTTTATGACTTATGGAATGAGGGCTTTCACCTCAAATATTTATGACTGGACTTAAATTAGTATTTTATCTAGACTTGCAAGATGGATGTCAGGTGTACTGCAGGGTACAGTGGCTGGTACTGAAGACTGGTCTGGTATTCCTCTGAATCAAAGATTCTCTGAGAAAACTCAAGTTTTGAGTAACCAGAGACTTTAACATAGTGAAGCAAGGCATATCAAATGTTGGTGTGGTCATGAATATGGGCTGGACTATCCATGCAGACAGATATTAAGCGCAAAGTAAACATTGGCTGTGAAAAAATATGACTGGAAATGAGCAGATTTAACCACCAGGAGAATGAGATGCTGGAAAACTCCTGAATGTTAGCAGGAAGTTGCGTGGTTTATACCAGAGGGAGAATTAGTTTTCATCAGTTTAGATGAGGTGTTGCCCAGCGTAGCAGACAAGTAGGCTCTCTGTCCAAGAAGCTCTCTACCAGCTTCAACACCAGTGACTGCAGGTGCCCAATTTCAGACATTTCTACCCTGAATTTCTTACACACTAACAATTCTGTTAAGTAGAAATTAATGAGGTGTAAGGCAATGATGGCTCTGTACCTTAAAAAGATCAGGTAAACTCATCACCTTGGAAACCTTCCCTTTGTTCATCTGCTTTCTAATGACAACAACCACAAGAGAGGCCTTTCATTAATTTTCATTTTCCTCTGAATCTTTCACCATTGATTTGAAAGGTAAGATACAGTGGATACTAATCAGTGTCATCTTACAGTTTTGATTGCAAATATCTCAGAAACTGATACTCTTTAAAATGCCAGAAAGATGCTCACTGAATTATTTCCAGTCTCAGATGTTCTTCAGCAGGACTCTGTGCTCTCTGTCTTAAAAGCCCACAGCTGTAACTTGGTGGGGCTAAGAAAATTGAAGCAGACTTTATAAAATGATTACAATTCCACCACTGTCTCATTTCTTTAAACTGTGCACCTCAGGATGCATTGAAGCAAACTAAATCAGCCACTTCAGTTAAAGAAAAAATCCAAACATGCCATTGTTTTCTTGGTAATGTATATTAGCCTTCACTGATCTCTGTACGACACAGTTAAGCTGCCTCTGCCATTTAAAGTCAGCTTCTGTATTACCAAACAACATTGCAATCTTACTAATCTGACTTATTTTTGCATGTTTTCAGATAGCTCAGGGCATGAATTTTTGAAATTGGAGATAATTGGAGGGGTGAGGTTGCTCTCTAATAGTGAGCACAGCTTGTACTGTGTAATTTGCCCTGTTAAAGAGAAGACTGTGTCCACCAGCAGCGTTGGTGCCTGTGGCAGCTGCACATACACCCTGCTGTGTCAGGTCTGCTGCCACGGGATTAAGCACAACAAAAACTGTTCAGGCTTAGGTACGTCCATGCAGAGGAGCACACCTTCCTCTCCTCCTCACCACTTACCGAGCAGTCTTCATCTGTCTCGTTTCAGTCTCCAGTGTGCCCCTTGGTTGCTTAAAGATGTGTGACACAACTGTAGATAACCAGAGTATTTCTTTTTTTTTTGGTAGACAGAAATCTGTATGCAGTTGATAAAGCCAAAGTATTCTGAAAGCCCTTCCCAACAGTAGCGCAGAAGGGCATGTTGGAATGCTGACTAGAAGAAACGAAGCCGTCTGATAGCTGTCCAAGCTATATCCAAACCTCCCAAGCATACCACAGACCTCTGTAAAAATGAAACTATTCTACATTATTTCAAAGCTTGTACAGTTCAAGAATGGGTTTCCATATCCCGTATGACTGTATCCTGGGGCAACAAGGAACATGGGCCCAATCAGTGGAATAACACCACTGGGAAGCAATTGGATCAGTCTTTCTGTAATAAAGTTGTGAATTTCCGTGGATACTATAAGCCTGACTTCTTGATAATTTTGTGCATCTTATCTGTTAAAATACTTTGAATACCTAGAATGCAATCAAATTTACATTTGCTAGAATATAGTTATAACACTAGAGTTTATGCAGACATGCACGTAAGTCAGAATCTGTGACTCTAAGTCATCTACTTGAGACTTTCAGTTAATTTTACAACAGAGTTTGAAAGCATTCTTCCCACCATGATTCCAGATTAATCTATTGCAAAAGAACTCTATTTTTACTTTCTTATTTCACATTTGGTATGCAGGCTTCTCACTGTGCAATAGAATGTAAAAGACAAAGCTCAGATTCATAGAAAAGACATTTTTGATGAGGTTTTCAGTGCTATATAGCATAAATACGTTTCTAAAGAAACCTATTTCATTTTCAAAGTCATAATTTCACTCAACAACTAAAAAGAAGTAATATGAGCAAAGAGGAAAACATATCTGGCGAGTAAAACTACCTCGCTCCTTTGCTCCACTAAAATATTATGATTAAAATATAAATTTTATCATCTGTGAAAATAACAGGAAGTCTTCATATTGAACTAATCACATAGTCAACATGCATATTTTGCTCTTTTGAGGCAGAAACTCAGCAAGGTAAGTGTAGTTAAATCAGGGCTATATTTAAAGCTTTTAGAAAAGTACAATGCCATGTGCTAGAGGCATTCATGTACCACAAAAGATTTTAACATGCCATAATAAATGTATGTGTTACAAGTATACATGTTCTACGTATAGGTCCCTGCTTATGCCAGTGTGTATTAATATTTCTAAGTTGTTGGTACATTTTTCCTGTAGAGTTTGATTTTCATGTGACAAAAACTGATGTAGTTTCATTGGTTTCAGTGAAGTCAGACCAGCTTGCACCAGATGAGTCAAAATA
Organism: Anas platyrhynchos; assembly: GCF_047663525.1. NCBI lineage: Eukaryota > Metazoa > Chordata > Aves > Anseriformes > Anatidae > Anas > Anas platyrhynchos. Next base: position 80,813,157 of record NC_092621.1, read on the forward strand.
AGAAGTCCAACCAGATTTACCAAGAAAAATGAATGATCATTTGCCTTCTGCATCGCAAAACTTCCAGTACTTCAGTCAGGATATAAATAGGCAGAAAACCTTTGGCATGCCAAAACCAAAAAAACCACCAGCCTAATTAATTGTAAAAATAATAATAATAATAAAGATAATATGCAAATGAACAAGGTTGAAAGTCAAGAAGAAATCTCCATAAACGCTTCAACACACGTTTGAAGAGTTCAGCCATCACATTTATGTCATATGAGCATAGCATTTTCCAAAATTAAGAGGGAAAAAATTCAAAACAGCCAGCTAAGCCTATACGAAACCACACAATAGTCAAAGAGGATTACGAAGTAGGAAATGTGTTGTGTGGGTGAAAATGCAACAGAGAAATATGTTGTTTTTTCCATTAAACCAGAAAACAATAAAATCACAAAACAAGTTTAAAAGCTATGCTTGTTACAGGCACGCATGTCAGCATTGTTTCTCATTAAACTTAACAAAACCACCTCTTTTCGGTTCCTCATGACACAACAGCAATTCTGTCACAAGCTAAAACTCTACATGCAAGCTCAGTGCCTCAGGCTCACTTTTTCTGAAAACAACAAGAAAACAGTCAAAACAGATCTGCCATGAACAAGAAAGCAAAATGAACATGTATTTTTATGCCCATGTGAAAAACCTGTGGCAACCTTTTCTTTGATGTAGTACAACACTTCAAACGTGTTGGTATAGGAAAAGAGAGAAAGGAGCACATGAAGCACTTTGATGCTCACCAAAAGCAAGAAGGATAGCAGCAATACCAGGCTAGTTGGCCAGGGAACAAAGCCTGGAGAGCAGATCATCCAGGGCTTGGTCAATCTTGTGTTCCCTCAGTGCAGTGTGACATCTCAATGTCCTTTTCTCCCAAGCCCAGAGGGCTTTAAGAGGGACAAATTGTTTTCATGTGGACACACAACATTTGAAAGTAGTCCTTGATGTCTGGGGTGTGACAGACTTCTTCCTCCTCTGATTGCTCCCAGCTGCCTGAGGATGGGGTGTTGATGGTCTTTGGAAACGATGGGAAGAGGGAAAAAAGGACTTAAGAGAAGGCTGTCTGACTTCACACTGAGGAAACAGCCAGGACAGATCCAGGATGAACAAGGGAAGGGACACGTGCTTGGGTGCAGAGAAGAGAGAGCAATATGAGGAAATACTAAAAAAATTATTTCCTTCCTTTCTCACATTTCTCTGGGATAATCTATGGCCAACGGCAAGATCTTATTTTATTTATTTGTGGTCTTTTGTCCTCTTTCACCTCCTTTTTAAAGCTAGTGTAGCCTTTCTTCAGTATATATTAACATTATACATTAAGAAAAAATAATGAAAAAAAAAAATATATGTATATGTGATTTTGACTGTTCAGAGCTGCACCTCGTACGTCTCTGTAAGCAGGTGCTGATCACCAAGACCTCAAAATCCTCAGGCATTAAATCTGAGAGTGCTGGTAGCCTGAGGTGAAACCTGAGGAGATTTTAGGGAGCAAATATTATTATTTAAAACATTTTTTTTTTCACCTTCATTTTTTTATGCATCCTGTGTTGGCTTGCACCTGAAGTCAGCCCAAAGTAATCTCACATGCTACACATTACAGGAACAGCACAGCGCGCTCTTTTTTTACGGCCCCATCGTGCTGTTCCTGTATCACCTGCAGTCTCCAATAAGTGCAGGAGCAGCACCCCACGTTGCTGCTGAGCATTCCAGTGGCACCACAGCCCAGGTGTACCAGCAGATAGCCCACTTCTCTGTTCCCCTGCAGCCATTCCTTGAGAAGTGCTATCGACCGTGACAAAACCCTTCCCACGGGATGCGCTAGTCCTATTCTAGACTAACAAGTGGAAATCTTTCACTTGCTACATTCAAGGGAAACTGAGCCACCTTACTGCTACCCTAAATTATTCACGAGGAGATGAGGTTGTGTGTCCATATATATATATATATATATATGTATATATATATTGTCTCTTTTTATCGATGAGTGTAATAATTAGCTTTGCCCACCAAACTCGATTCTGTTCATCATCCTAAATGGTAGTCAGCAGCCAAAAGAGATGGGGAAAAAAAATAAAAAATAATAATAAAAATAAAATAAAAGGAGAAGGAAAAGGAAAAGGAAAAGGAGAAGGAAAAGGAAAAGGAGAAGGAGAAGGAAAAGGAAAAGGAAAAGGAAAAGGAAAAGGAAAAAAAGGAAAAGGAAAAGGAAAAAAAGGAAAAGGAAAAGGAAAAGGAAAAGGAAAAGGAAAAGGAAAAGGAAAAGGAAAAGGAAAAGGAAAAGGAAAAAAAGGAAAAGGAAAAGAAAAAGAAAAAGAAAAAGAAAAAGAAAAAGAAAAAGAAAAAGAAAAAGAAAAAGAAAAAGAAAAAGAAAAAGAAAAAGAAAAAGAAAAAGAAAAAGAAAAAGAAAAAGAAAAAAAAGAGAAAGAAAAAGGAAAAGAAAAAGGAGGAAACCAAACCCAAACTGTTTGTTTGGCCGAGCCAAACAAAGAAACGCCACCTCGGCGCGGGGATGCCTTATCGTGCAGTGCCGCCCTGTGGCGCGGCCGCAGGCGCTGCTGCGGGCTGGGATGGAGACGTCCTGCAATTCCCCGGGTCCCGAGCAATTGGAAACGGCTCCTGGGGGTTTTCCTGGGAACAGTGTTATGGCTTGGTGCCAGGCTGCGACTATTAAAACCTTCACGAGGTACTGGACAGTTAAGGGGAATAAATCAACGTCAGCATGTGTGGAAACACAGACAGGCTTGTATTATCTAATTGCAATTAACTATTGCTGTACAGACCACAGCTAAGCCTAAACATATATACAAGATTGCTGTGCTTCTTTGTATGCATTAATATATGGTGTCAAATGTTCTATTATAAGAAAATGGCATCAGTTTTACCGTGACAGATCACAGTTTTGTCCTGTTCGGTATCAGCAATAAATGCCTCAGCGTGCTCTGATGTGCACTGTTCTATAATATATTCCCCCAGCAGTTTGCAGCTCATGAACATCCCAAGCCTTTGTTCACTGGAGCTATAAGAAATTTCTGCTCTGAACTTTTCCAGTCGTTTTTTGATCCAAAGCACAATTTTAACATCCATAGCATAATTGCAACAAGGAGTTTCACCATTCAAGTTCACTGTACAAAGGAACATCTCCTTCCTCTCTTTTTCTCTCTCTCCACACATGCAAATGTATACTTTCTATATATGCTTGTATAAGAAAATTACCAACTTAGGCTTGTCTGCTCTCTCCGTTACCATTTTGGAACTTGCCACCTTCCTTGGTACCTTAGTTTTTATGAGAAATGAGAAACAATGGCTGTCAGTCTGCCTTCCCTCTGTAACTCACAGCATTATAGGTTTCCCTCCCTCCTTTTGTGTCCTGTCATTTCTTTTCCAGACTGCAAAGTCTGGCTTTAAACAGTTCTTGATACAGCAGCTATTCCTCAATTTTCTTCAGGAGCACCCTGTTGCCTTTTACTGTGTGTCTTTACTTCTATTGCATCATTTAAAACAAAATAAGAGTTGCATATTGCAGCTTTTAAATGTAGATGTTTCCTTCCCTTATGACTCTGCTTTCTTTAATGATTTTTAAGTCTCTTTGTAAAAGTCAGACAAGTGAAGGTTTATCTATTTACTTTTACATGTAATTTACAGGCCTAGTTGCTTTTTAAGACAAGCAATTCCTTCAGATTTTTCTCTGGCAGGAAAATTACTTCTGTCTCATCTTGTTCAGATCCTAGGTAATATTCCTACAGTACACATAATTTCTTTCCAGCCTTTTGTCTGCTCTGTGGCTGCACTTTCAAGTTACCTGCAGCAAAGAATTCTTGATTTAACCTTATGAGCACATCTGAGTGTCAAAAATGTTATGATCTGAATCTGGAATTAAATACGAATGTCACGAAGCATGAAACTGTACCGTCATAGTCAAGGGAATATTGTAACCAATAAGTACTTAAAAAAAAAAAATAATAAATGAGGCTGAAACCTAAGTAGTAAATGGAAAGTTACAAGCAAAATATCAATATTTGTTCAATATTTAGCATATTAGCTCTTAATTAAAGTCAAGGATTTGCTCTGAGATATACAAATTAAATACTACATACAATATGCAATAAAAGGCTTTATCTTCCAAATTCCCTTGTTCATAATATTTTTAAGAGCAGATTTTTCACCCATGGTCTTCGTTTCCTGTAAATTCAGATGCTCTTTGAAAACAGATCAGAATGTCAGGTATAAACTCTTGAGGTCAATGTGACTTACACTTTTTTTTTTTAATATATATATATGTCCCAAAAAATAAACTATTGATTATTTTCTTTAGTAAAAAGCTGATTCTTCTCTTGGGCAGAAATCACCTTTTTAAGTGACCTTTCCTGTGATAGCCTTGGTGAAAGAGTTACAAACACAATTGGATTATTTTTTCATGTCTACCTTCAGACCTTTTGTGACACTAGAAAGCAATTTCTACCAGAAGGCTCATCTTAAGGAAAGATTATGGTTCATAAAGATCTGGGGCCCAGACAGTCAGCAGTAGGTTGTTTTTGAAATGCAAACTTCTTGAAAATGAAAGGAAAAACAGGGATCTTCTGTCCTCCAGATGAAGTGATGACAGACCACCAGGCCATCTTCCTTTTGCTTGATAATATGAAAAAGATCATGAGATGGGTACAAAGGAAGTGGTGTGTGAAGTGGGGGTGTTAGCAACATTTGCTTCCAGATTCATTTCCAGAGAAACAGATTTTTTTCTGATCCATATCTAACCCTCTTAACATCAAGCCTGTGTTTTCCTGGGTCTGTGTATGACAAGGGGGTGATCTGAAGGAAAAGAGAGATTACAGCAATACATGTTGGCCCCTTTCCCTGTGGAATTCTGTTTTCTGCAGATGCCCCTGTCTGGTTGCAGAATGCACCCTGTGCACATGATTTTGTACCCATACCCAAAGCAAATTTGTCAGAGCAACATCAGTGGAACTAAGGAAATGCCTTCACCTATCTCCATGTCAAATGCATTTTATTATAAAATACTCTCAGGCTGATATTTTTTTTATATATATATATATATTTTCACTTCAGTTTTTATCTACCAAATAGCTACACTTTTGAGGAATTTGACTAGTATGCAAAATAATCTGGGCAAAATATAAAACGCCTTAGGGTATAAGCAATCACAACTCTTGAGAGAAAATTGTGATGTAGAAAATATAGAAGATCTCATGCAAAAGAATGGCTGGCAAATGTTTGGACATCTCTGAAGTGTGAAAACATTTTTAAAGTGAGTTGCTGAAAACATCACAGAAGATGAACTGAGAAAACATCCAGTTTTCTTTTCATATATTTTCAAGTACTTATATATATTCTCTACTTCTTTTGTATTATTATTCAAAGTCAATATATTATATTGCCTTGTCTCTGCTATATTCAAGTAGAATAGACTTGGAGAATATATACATTTACGAGTCTTGGGTCAAATGTGTGAACTCTTTTTCCTTCTGCTTATGCATGTAAATATGTGTGTGTGTGTGTGTATAATGAAGTTACCAACTGTGTGTTGAACAAATCTTTTCTGCTTTCTCTATTATTTTCTTACACTGCTTTGGACATGAATACATGCCATGGTCATGGCACAAGCTATATTCTGGAATCTTCTGCTGAAGTGACACTTGATTTTACATGCTACAGATAAAAAAATTGGTTGATAGAAGAAGCACTGTGAGGACATGGGCTGATAACTCCAGAGGGGGAGGTCATCCATGAGTTACCCAGCTATGCAATCTAAGCATTTTAATAGAAAAATTTCTCAGGACATTTCTTTTTTTTTTTTTTTTTTTTTTTTTTCCTTGTGTTTAGAAATGAAAGAACTACACACACTGTCTGGAGGAAGGAAAAGAGAACAAAGAGATAAAAATGAGAGAGATTCACAGGTATTTGTTTTCAAAATGAAAAGCCAGTAAAGGGAGAAAAAGAATCTCAGATTTCTTATAAGATTTTCAGCAGTCTAAAACAAAGGAAAACAAGGCAGGTAAACAATGCTACATATTTTATTAAGGTCTGTGTACTCACTCCCTCTCTGAGCTGCATTTTGCTTGCTGTCGTGCACCTCGCCCTCCAGGTGTCACCATCTCCTGCGCTGCGCCCCGGGAGAGATGCTGCTCCTCGCTGCCTCCACAGCCGAGACGCAGAGGCAGCTCTGATCGGTGGGGAAGCCTTCCACCCCTCCCATCATCAGGCCAACACCGAAAACACCGATCTCAAACATTTTGCCTGGGATAGTAAACTGGACCTTCTTCACAGCTGCAGCTATAGGGTGGGATGCACTGAGATGTTTGTGGGGATCAGCACTGGGCCTGTAGTGCCTCCAGCTGAGCCATCAAACTCCCCGTCTGTGAGGCCCTAAAAGTCAGTCTGTCCCTGCAGACCAAAGAAGTGGCTTTGAAGCTCAGGATCCCAGCATGCCCAAGTGACCATCCAGCAGAGGGAGATCTGTGGCATCATAGGCAATGGTCAGGGCAGCATCTCCAGATTCTACCCTAGGTCTGAAATCTTTCTCTCTCTGCTTCCTCAGAGGCTGATACAAGAGCTTTAGCAGAAACAAGAGCTTTGGCAGAGATAACTCTGTGTCTGTGTTTGCAGTTAAATACAGTAATCTACTGTGGAAAGGGTAAATTGGAGAAATGAGCTTTGCAGATTACTCTGATCGCAGTGAGGTTAGCTGTCATGCCAGCTGTTTCTGCCTTAGCTGTGCACATCTACACGTGTTTTCTTGTCAGCCCCCTTTCACATACCAGTGTGTTTGCTGCAGTGGGCTTCCTCTAACAAGAGACAAGGCGAGCAAGAAAAAAGTCATGAAAACTTAGGTTTGTACTGAACCACTATCAGTCCAGCTGACCATTATTTTGGCATACCTGGACGAAAATCATCAATTACCATTCTTCCAAATTTTTTTTCTCTATTGCTCAAAATGTGTTTTGGAACTTATTATTAGCAAACAAATAGGGAACTTTAATGCTAACCTTTAAGACAGTTGGTTTCCATTCAGCTAAAGACCATGATTTCAGACAAAATGAATTATGTGTTGTTGTCTTCTGTTGCTTGTTATTTCGGTTGGATTTTTTTTTTTTATCCTGAAGTCTGCTTAGAAATATCCCCTGAATTATTATTATTATTATTATTTTTAGTCAAAAAAATCATACTGAAAAAAAAAGCATTATATAGTAATAAGGAAGGAAGTTAGCCCCAAGAAATTACAGCGGAGCTGGCATGACCAGCTGTCCAACATGATGCTTTCCAACATGATGCAAATTGCAAAAAAATAGATAAAAATTATATTTGACATTTTATTTTTACAAATATGGTCTTTTTTGAATGCTGCTATTCTTGAATGTCAGAGTAAAAAGGTAGAAATAACTACCTTCTGAAAATAAAGTTAGGTATTAAGCTTATTAACCACTATTACTTTTATTGCTTTTATTTCAGAAGTTCCTAGAAGACATTTTGAACAGAAATGGTATATTAAATACATAATGCTTAAATTTTAAGCAATTGACACAAAGAGAATTGCATTTGGGAAAATTATACTTCATAACCATGAAAACAAATTGATGCACAGTTCTAGAGGCCTTGCTATTTTTGTGTACATTTCATCTTTGCCATCTGAGATTCTCCTGCTTTGTCTCTCTCTGGAGCTACAACTTTAGCCCTGGTTTTTATTTTACTTTTATTTTTATTTTTCTTATTTTTATTTTTATTTTTATTTTTGTTGTCTGTTACTGTTATTGTTATTTCTTTCATTCTTCTCTTTAATTGTGTATCTCAGAGATATATCATTGTTGAGATCCCCCTGAGCCTCCCCTTCTCCAGGCCCAGCAGCTCCAGCTCTCTCAGCCTCTCCGCACAGAAGAAGCCCACGTCCCATGTTTAACTTGGTGTCCACTAGGACCCCAGAGCCTCTTCTGCAGAGCTGCTCTCCATCTGGGCCCCCAGCATGTCCTGGTGCCTGGGGTTTCTCCCCTCCAGGTGCAGGATTTTGTGCTTCTCCTTGTTGAGCAGATTGGCTCTTCTCACCTTGGCTCCTGTAGGCCTGTTTCACAGGCCTGTCAGATGTCAGCACAGGCCTCTGTTGTCTCTGCCACTCTTTTGTGTCATCAGCAGACATGCTGACCCTCACCATGACCATTAAGGAAGATGTTGAGCAGGCCTACACCCAGTATTGACCCCTGGGTTACACCGCTTGCCTCCAGCCAGACTCTGGGCCCAGCTGTTTTCTGCCCACCTTGCTCATCCAGCCCATACTTCAGCAGCTTCTCCACGAGATGAGCTTTAAATCTATCTGATGTCACCAAGACAGATTAAGAACCAATACTTCTTATGGCCCAACATAAAAGTTACCTGAACAGTGTTTATTTATGAGCTGTTTAAATGCCTTTATGAGACACCATGCTATTATGGGAAATTACATAGATTACATGGTGTAAGAGGAGCATTTGTAGCAGGTTTGCTCTTTTTGCTGTTGCAGCTGCTGGTGCTGGCACAAACTCTTTTTCAGTTCAGCTGTTTCTAGCTGCCCAACAATACAGTTAACAACAAAGAAATATTTTAAAAGGTTGCAATGCAGACAAGGATTCAGGATTAGTCACCCAGGCTAAAGGAGAGGAATTTAGTGGGATATTGCGTTTCACTCTCAGACAGACATGGGCTGTAGAACTAAATGAGACTGAAAAAGAGTTTCAGAGTGAGAGAACTGAAAAACTACTGAGACAAAACTAGCCTGATATCTGGCCACAGCAATACGGCTCCTCAATATAATATAGGGCAGTATAATACCTCCCTAATTCTGAAGTAAATTTGATAATCCTGAAGTCTCTTGTATTAGTAACAGCTGGCCCTTTTTTCTTTCTTCCTTCTCAGATTTCTTCTACTCAGATGCATTGGTCAGTTGTAAATATTCTTTCTGACATTAAATTTAGTAAAAATGATAAATCTAGAATTCTAAATTGAAGAATAGGGTATTTGGAGCACTAATTAACCAATGCAACATTGGTTCCTTCTGTTACAGTGTTTTTCTCTAGAAATAAAAATGAAAATTAGCTGCAAGATCCAGCCATGGCTAGAGCAAGAACTGACACCCAGACAAAGGAGATTTGGTAAACCTCAGCTTGTTCCTGCTTCTCTGTTTAGAGAAAATAATGGAAAGCTACAAACAGAAATAAATTTCTCTGACTCTCTTACTTTTACTGGGTAATTTCACGGTAGCTATAAAGTCAGCATCTGCCACATTTATTCAGAGTTGGCTATTTGTCAGACGGTGGGATAAAGAGATTTGTTTACAATTATTTCTAAGTAAAATCCTGTTGAATCTGTCAGTCATTTATCTCCATTTTCCTCCTCAAGAGGAATTCATGTGACATTTTCCTCTCAAGAAACTCCAGCCCCAGTGCCTGTCTCTGTTTTCTGATGTGCTGTATTGCAGACACACATCGATTTCCTGGCCCCGGAGGCAGGCAGCATAGCACAGTTCATATCCATACCTATGGTCTATTTTCTCACAGCCCCAGTCCCAGAGCAGTCCTGGGCAGTGTCTGGGAGAACAGTACCCGGCATGTTTGAAATGCCACGAAATTTGCTAACAGTGTATCCCTGCAGTGTGTGATCCTACACAAGGGCCTCTTCACTGGTAGTGTTTGGCCACCGAGATGGCAACGCTGGGGTGCAGCTACTGGGGGAAAGCACAGTGGCAACACAACGTGAACAGAGAGCCTGGTGTTCTCCAGTGGGTGTTGTAGACATCATAGACATCTCTGTTGTATACAGTGGAGATGGTGGGGATGATGAAGGACAGGACTGTCATCTGCCCAGAAGCTTCTACAGGAGATGCATCTTACTGACATATGCTTCTAGATGACAGGCATCACAATAAAACTAGAATATATCTTTTCTTTTCTTTCTTTTTTTTTTTTTTTTTTTTAATATATATTTCCATTTTGTATTCACTGTTAGAAAGTGGATAGAAAGGACACATCTATTCCTATCTTAGTTCAAATGTTTTATCAGGATGGTGGACATATTAATGCTTTGCCTTGTATCCCATGAAGTCCTATCTCTTTTTTGCATTGTCAGCCAAAAAAATAACTGCCTAATGCTTTCAAGCTGTAAATACATCTTGTTTGCAGAGTCTTCTTCCTCACAACTGAAAGTATTTGAGCAAAGTGACACAAAGAGGAAGTGTTAAACATGTCATGAGATTTTTGTCTGTGAACAGAAAATAGAACCCTTCAGAGCTAATGGATTCAAATCTTTATGGCTGCAAGGAAGGTGATATTTCCAGTGAGCTGAAAAGAGTCAGACAAAATAAATCCACAGATGTGGGTAATGGAGATATGTAGGTTCCTTTCCAGGGGTGATGAGAACAAAACATTTCGTCTACAGATAGTAAAACAAACATCTCTCAGGATAGGACTGTTAACTGGAGAATCAGGGGAGAAATATTTCTCTGGCTGGTGTTCAGAGCTTTAAATACTAGGATTGATGTTACTTCCCTTATCTATAGCTAAAAGAGATATTAACAGTCAGGCTTTCCTTTCTCTCTTTCTAAACTTTGTGCATTAACCTGAGATATACTTCTATGCAAAAAAGTAAATTCTTAACTTCAACCAACTGCATACATATTTATTTGCTGTCATACATTGGCTATATTAGCTATTTCTAATGTACATATTTTTGATTACTGAAATGCCCATTGCATTTCTCAGCAGTTTGCCAACTTTGTTAGCTCAAGCTCAACCCTTACCTCATAAATCTGTCATTATAATGTTCTCATCACTTTGTCTTTCCTTCCTTCCTTCCTTCCTTCCTTCCTTCCTTCCTTCCTTCCTTCCTTCCTTCCTTCCTTCCTTCCTTCCTTCCTTCCTTCCTTCCTTCCTTCCTTCCTTCCTTCCTTCCTTCCTTCCTTTCTTCCTTCCTTCCTTCCTTCCTTCCTTCCTTCCTTTTCTCTGGAATTCCCCCACATTTATTTTTTATTTCTAATGATGTAATAATCAGCATTGAGCAGAAAGTTTGGTTCCAGGCATAATCAAGGAGGTTCTGAACACCAGCTGTCCAAAATGGTTCCATGATTAGACAAATTCATGAAAGAAAGGTTCAGGAAAACTTTCAAGTAATGCCATGTATGAAAGTAATCCCACCAGCCCTAGTGCCTCTCCCCTGGAGATGTCTATATGGTGAACTGCCAGATTCTGGAAGACCATGCAACAGAAATGTCCAAATATATTGCTCTCTGTTTTATGCCTATGCAATGTCAGATGACTGTAATTACAAGTATTAAGAAACATTCTTGGGAATAAATAGTTTTTTCTCTGAAAACTCATGTCTAGTTTATGCCTCCTAGTTGAAGTCATGTTTTGCAGCTTCTTTTCCTCCTAGGTTCTCATCCCTCATGTTTCAGACTCCTTAAAGTGTAATATTTCTGATTTTTTCAGGTTGAAACCAGCAACATTTCTTTTCAGGTTTGTACTCCTTCTAGGTTCCTTTGTGGTGTTTCTCTTTTTTAAAAAGCCCACATCTTCTCCTGGCTTAGAAAGATCTGCACATTTCCTCAATGTGTTTCTTGTTCCCCTTTCTAGAACGCAAAAGAAGTCATTAAATAAGATGATACATTTATGCCTTTGACAGGTCTCCCATAGTTTGCCTATCCACAGAAGTTAGTGTGTTGTAAGCAAAGGTTTGGATTAGCATTGTAATAAATATTTTACATTCTTTTCTTGACAGGTGCTCCTAATGCACAGTAATGCTGATTTCTAAGTCAGGGGCTGGCTGTTGTGGTGAACAAACCTAAGATATCCTTCCCTAGCTACACCATAGCTTGTACTTCACGATGTCATCTGCAGCTTATTTTTCCAAGACATTTCCAGATATGTTAATCAGGTATTCTTACAATGGCCTTACATTATGTTTTATAGAAATTTATTGCATAAACCTAGAGGGAGCAGAATAAGAGGAAGGCTTAGTAAAAAAAATGAGAGCTGCAGACTTGCTTCAACTTCTTAGGCTTGATGGCCACAGCTTCTGCTATGCATAACAGATAGAAGGTGGGGCTGCACTGCTTGAAGGACCTAACATTAAAGTTAGGATATTATTAGTGGTTTTTTTAAGACTAATCTCCTAATCTCTTTGGGGGTGGGAGGAGGAAATAAATAGGAGACAGCTCACTCAACTATTGAATTGGAATAGATCTTTGAAAATGGAACAAAATCAAATAGTGAGATGAGTAAGAAAACCTGAGATGGGTGGAGACAAGAACAGAAATCAGAGAAAATGGACAGGAAAAAAAAAAAAAAAACAACATATGGAAGATTATGACATGGGGGACTTGAGAGATTTCTGTTAGCTGGTAATGTCAATGTAGAAAATACCATGAGAAGACAAAAACACAGGAGAAGGAATATGAGAAGGGAAAAAAACAGCTCCGGAACAATGAATAAAAGTGCATCTAGGACTGAGCTGGGCAACACCATTCTCATACTGTGGATGGAAGTTTCAATGAGCAGCTTCAGTGCTTTCTGCTACAGTGGAGATGAATGATTAAGATAGGAGTTATAAACAGAGTATTGTCGCTAGAACATACTGTGGTGGTTTCACACGGATGGCAGCTCGGCACCAACATGCTGCTCTATCACATCCTCTCCTCAAAAGAGCACCCAGAGAAAATGAGATGAAGAAGGGCTCAGAGGTGGAAGTAAGGACAAATCATGGGCAAAACAGACTCAGCATAGGGTGATTAAAGCAATTTATTACTGGTTACTAACAGACTGGAGCAGTGAGAACTAAAAGCAAATTAAAACCACACACTCTCTGCCCCTGCTCCCCGTGGGGTCCCTCCCACGGGATATCGTCCTTCCCGAACTGAGCCTGCGGGGGCTGCCCACAGGCAGCAGCTCTTCAGGAACTCCAGCAACAGGTCCCTATTGGAGCAGCTGGAGCTGGTTCCTCTCTGACATGGGGCTCTGCTTACAGAGTTCACCCCTACAACCCTCAAGCTAACTTGCCAAGTAAGCCCAATGCACAGAAGCAACAACTGCTCCATAATTAATAATTACAGGAAATAGAGGAATATTCCCAATTTTTATGGGTAACTGAAAGAGTTAATTTGTTGCAAAAATCCAGATCTATTATTTGTCATTTTTATTGAGAGAATATTGTACCTTCGAATTTTTATTTATTTATTTATTTTTGTTTCCACTTTCCACTGCATTGCATCACAGTGAGTCATGGTGTCCTTTTTCCATACAAATGCTAAGGCCTGCTGCAACAAATCAGACACAATATGAAAAATACAGTGACTCAAAAAGGTGCTTTTGACTTTTTTAACCATCAGATTCCAAGCACAATTTTTAAGCCATGGGATAACCTCTTCTGTCAGAGGAACTGACAGCTGAGCAAAGCATGGTCCTGAATTGTATATGTCTTTAAATAATGTCTTTAAGGATAAGTTCTTGCAGCCCATTAAGTTTATAACAATGGTTTGCAGTGTACCCCCAAACAAGTAGTCCCTCTTAATGAACAAACAATGCCGAAACCTGAGTTCAGTGCCTTGGAAACCCTGTAAAGTCAAAGCAGGAGGCTTCTCAGGTTGGTGACGGAGCTCCCCAGTTCAGGGATCTCTGGTCAGTTGATCTCATCAGATGTACCTGAAAGCACAAGACACTGTACTCCTGAAATACTCTGCCTGATGCACTGACTCTCCTGAATGTCCTACCAAGCACACTCTCCAGCTCTCTTCATCCTACAACATACAACTCTGAGGTCTCTGTCCTCTGCATTTACAGTATCCTATGGAAAGGACTAACAAGTTGTGCTAGCATGAGTCTAAGTGAGTCACAGTTGGAGCTTTGTTAACTTTGACTCATTTTGATGTAGTGATTATCATTTTCTGTTGAAAAAAAAAAAAAAATCTGCCAGGAAATTTCTAGTCAATCCTCCAATTACCAGCAAGGTCTCCAGTGTCAGTAGTCCCCCAAATCAACATAACAGTGCAAATGTGCATTTTTGGCAAAATGCATGTTGTTGCCATAGTGAAGTGGTTTCATCCAGAATAAAGCTGGGCTCAGAACATGATCTGCTGAACCGTGGGAGCAATAGGACCTCTGAATTTGTGGTTTAGAAATAGGATTCTCACTCTCTGCCATCTTCTTCAGCCCATCCTATTAGACACGTGTACAGATTCAGCAGACAGGCAATCAACCTATCGAGTGCCCAGGTCATTACAGATGATCAAAGGCTGGAGCTCTAGCAGAATGGTAGGCTCTAAACACAAGTAAATTTAGTATCTCTGGGAGAAGAACTACTTCTGTCCTGTGTATTTGTCATCAGAAGACACAAAAATAGTGACAAAAGGTTAGCGGATATTTCTTGTACAATCTTCATTCTTTCACATACAGGTAGCACAGAGAAATTCACATGGAAAAAGACTTGTGAAGGCATGCCAGCCAAGGTTAGACCAAGTCTAAAACTCAGTGGGTTCAGTTAATATTTTTAATGCGTAATGGAAGAAAATGAAATGAGAAATCACATCTGGGCATAGCAGGAAAAACAATACACTTTTAAAAACACGTTTTCAGTCCCATCTATTTTCTATCAGAAAATTTTGGCATTTTTCAATGTTTTAGTTTGCATGGTTTTTATTTGCTCACTTGCAAATTATGTCAAGAGTAATAATAAGTATTACTTATGAAAGCAGGCTTTATTTCATAACTTAATGGATGGATAGAGGTATTTCAAGTGATGTTACACTGCACTTATTTTACATTAGAATATTTTCACATATAACGCAACAGCATCTGCTTTATGTTTCTCCCTGATATTTGCAAGGACTGATATAAAAAATGCCTCTAATATTTTAAATATATTTTTGGCTCTGATACATTTAAAATCTTTACCTATCCTTCAATTCTTAAATCATACGATCCTCTAAAAATAGTTGGAGGTATTTATTTATTTATTTTTAAGAGTAAGCAGTCTTCAGCAAGGGAATATGTATGTTTCTGAATAACTTAGTTGAAGTGGTAAGGCAGCTTCCATAGAAGTGCTGACCAGGACTTTAGATATGCTAAAGATTTATTATAAAAATACTACTTTTGTGATTATATAGCAAAACAAGATATCTTAAAATATGTAATGATGTTTAGTCAACTCCAGATTGAATAAATACTCACTTTTGAGCTGGAACAAGTTTATTTCTGTAAAAAGCTACTTTATCACACATTAAGTGAACTTTGAGTTAAAAGATAAAAGGTACATTTATCTAAAGGACTTTAATTTTAGGATAAGAAGCAAGCTTTCTAGCAAACTGACACTGTCCTGACACTTTCTGGCAAACCGACCCTTGTCTACATTAGGGTGGATCGTGGCCCAGTAGGAGCAGACTTTTGATGACACAGCTGGAATGGAGGAGCATATCTTGACATTGTACACAGTTGGTGGGGAAGGGGGACCATTATAACCAGAAGCACATCAAGTATCTCCTGGAATATATTTGGTTTAGTTTAAACTGAAATAATTCCAGCATGTACTTAAAAGACTGCCCTGTAATATGAACCACTTTGCAGAGAATGTGAATAATTGGGTAACTGATTGATTCAGAGTGGAACATCGTTGTTTCTTGTATCTTGCCAGCTCACCTTAAGCAACATTTGTACCAGATGTGTACCAGACTTGTTACCAGACCAGTAAGTCAGAGGATTGCCTTCTGAGGGAAATAATTCACATTTTGGGAATTGCTTCTTTGGCTATGTTCAGGCTATTTGCCACACCATTAAGCAAAGACTCCTTGTCCTGCATCTTCCCCAACCATAGGCAGTAACTCCAAAGAGCACATGCCAAAACCACACCTTATACATGTTTGTTAGATGATATGCCCGGAGTTCGCATCCTCATCCTTATGTATTCTTGAGGCCAATTCCTTCTTTAGCCATGATCTTCTTTATTCTTTTATTCCCTGCCGATGGCAATGGCCCCTCCCCATCACTTGCCCACCCCCATTGATTTCCTTTCATCAAGTGGTCAACCATCTGGTTGCCCAGGGGAAGCCAGCTGATGGCACCTGTTTGGATTTCAGCACAGCTTCGGATCTGCTTCTAACTGTCTCCTTCTGGACAAATTGGGCAGCACACAGCTAGAGCAACGCATAATGCGATGGGTGAACAAGGGGCTGACGGGTCGGGCTCCAAGGGTAATTGTAAATGGGGTCGCATCGGGGTGGCGGCCAGTCACTAGGGGCTTCCGCAGGCCTCCATTTTAGGGCCTGTTCTCTTCAGGGTTGTCCTGACCGACTCGCATGTAGGACTTGAGGGCAGATGGAGTCCATTTAGGCATGATGCTGAACAGGAAGGAGTGGCTGACTCCATCAAGGGGACGAAGGCTTTGCAGAGAGATCTTGACAAATCAGAGAGCTGGGCAATCCCCAGCAATATGAGGTTTAGCAAGAGCGAGTGAGGCATTCCACGCCTGGCAAGGGGCAACCCTGGCGGTACGGACAGTCGGGGGGACGAGAGGCTGGAGCGCAGCCCTGCAGAGCGGGATCTGGGGGTTTTGGTCAATAGCAAGTTGAACGGGATTCAAGCACGGGCCCTGGCAGCCAGGAGGGGAACCGCATCCTGGGCTGCCTCCAGTATGGCATTGCCAGCCGCTCGGGGGCAGGGATTGCTGTGCTCTGCTCCGCGCTCTTTCAGCATCGCCTCGAGTCCTGTCTGCACTTCTGGTCAGCACACTAACAGAAGGACATAAAACTCTCTGCAGAGTGTCCAAAGGAGGGCTTGGAAGTGGTGAAGGATCTGGAGGGCAAGATGGATGAGGAGCACGTGAGGTCTCCGTGTTTGTTCAGCCTGCACGAGACAGAGGAGAAGCCTCGTGGTGGCCTGCAGCTTCCTCACGAGGGGAGCAGAGGGGCCGGGGCTGAGCTCTGCTCTCTGGGGACACTGACAAAACTCGAGGGAATGGCAAGGAGATGGGACAGTGGAGGGTCTGGCTGCAGGTGAGGAAAAGAGTTTTCACCAACATGGGGCTTGGCCACTGAAACAGGCCTCCCAGGGAAGAGGTCACGGTAGCAAGTTTTGTGAACTGCGGGAGTCCACAAAACGTCTGGGAAGTGCTTTCAGACATGTGCTTTGTTTTTTGGGGGTCAGCCAGAGCGATGGGCTCTGAGGTCACCTAGCGATAGGCTCTGAGGTCAGCCAGCAACGGGCTGTGACCTCACAGGCCTCGCTGCTTATCTTGGGGCGCCGTCAGAGCCTGGCCCAGCCTGGCTCGTGCCTGGACTCCCGCTGAGCGTTTGTGCGAGGCTTGGAGTGCCGAGCAAGGATCTCGAGAGGAGTTGTTGGAGCTGTGCTGTGGGGCCGTCGGCAGCTGCTCTCAGTGCCTGTCCCCACAGCCAGTGCCTGCGTTTCCCCGGCCCTGCCTGGCTCAGGCAGCCGGGGCTGTGTGGAGAGTGCTCACAGCAGTGCAGGTGAGCTGTGCGGGGACACGTGCCCCGGGGCTGGGCTTGGGGTTTTGTCCTGCTGAGGGGCCGGGACACTGCCGCTGCCCGCTCCGGCACAGCCACTGACCCTGGCCTCTCTCTTTCTTGCAGCACACAGCACCTGTGGCAGCGGCGCCAGCCAGGGGAAGCAGCTCCCCATCTGCAGCTCTCCCCAGCCCGCTGCAGCGAGCCGAAGCCATGGCCAGTGAGGCCAAGGATGTCACCTGCCCCGTGTGCCAGGGGGCCCCCAAGGAGCCCAGCTACGTCCTCCCCTGTCTGCACCGCTTCTGCTTCGGGTGCATCATGCGCTGGGCCAAAAGAAGCAGCACCTGCCCCCTCTGCAGGCAGCGCATCACCTCCATCCGCTACTCCATCTGGGCGGAAGACGACTTCCTGGAGGTGCAGCTTGCCCCCGACACAGAGGACCAAGATGACAGCCAGCAGGACGAGCAGGGGGCTGCGGAGCCGGTGCCCCAGCCTGCCGTGGGAGGCCTCCTGCCCGAGGAATGGGCGGCCCTCTTCAGGGAACACCTGGAAGTCCTCGGTCCGCTGCGCTCCTGGGTGCGACAGCAAGCCAGGGAGCTGTTCGACGCTGCCTGGTGGGACCAGGATGTGCTGGAGGCCACCGTCATCGCCTGGCTGTGCCGCTGCGGGCTGGATGAGCAGGCCTTGGTGCAGGAGCTGCGGCCGTTGCTGCAGGGCCACACAGTGAACTTAGTGCAGCGGCTCATCTCCATCATGCTGCAGATATGCAGCGAGGAGTACCTGGAGCACCTGGGATTCCTGGAACCCCGTCCTGCCAGCCTGCAGTACAACGGCCCTGAGGTGGACCTCGAGGGCTCCCAAGACACCTGGGAGCCAGAAGACAGCCCTGCGGCCACCCCCAGCCCGGCTGCCTCCCCCTGGGACACTCCTGCCAGCAGCCCGGAGGATTCTGACGTCGAGGAGCTGCCCAGCACCTCCAGTGCTGCCCTACCTGGGGGTCCTGGCCATCTGCCCACCGCACCCATCCCCGGGGAGCTGGAGGAGACCTTCAGAGAGCCTGAAGAGGAGGAAGCAGAACACGACGCGGTGCCAGGCTGCAGCCAGGGACCTTCTCCTCCTGGCCATGGCAGGGACAGCTCACCTGGGGGGCCCCAGCGCCCCCCAAAGAGGAGGGCCGACAGCAACTCGGACTCTCCCCAGCCCTGCAAGAGGCCCCGGCGCCTTTAGCAGGGCACATCTGGTTGTCATCCAAATAAAGAGTTGTGACCCTGCCACAGATAGTGTCCTGGTCTCCTTCGTAGAATCACACAATCGCACAGTCATAGAAACACAGAGTGGCTCAGCTTGGAAGGGACCTTAAAGATCACCTAGTTCCACTCCCCCTGCCATGGCCGGCGATGCCACTGTGATATATGGCATAATAGTTTGTGTCAAGAAGATGGTTGATATTAATAAAGAAGGGGGAGATGGGGGAGTGTGGCCATGGGGGTCGGCAAGCCCCGTGGTTGGTGGCAACGTCAGACGCTTAACAATGGGCATGTAACATGCCTTTACATCAGGCATGTAAATAGAGTTTAGAGGGAATAAGGAAGGGTGATTCAGGAGATGCCATGCGGTCTTGGGTTGCTTCTTCTCCAGCCATTAAGGCCTGGAAGTTGCTGGGTGTTTGCTGTTGTTGTTATATGCAACATATGTTATATGCAGACCTTGCTGATGCTATTTCAAAATAATTAAAAAAGCAAGGTAGGAATTAAAATTATTTCACTTCTTGCGAACACAGAAGAGTGGCTTTTAAATTGGGGGAGAAAATACAGCAGAAAGAGCTCGAGGTTGGAGATGAGAATGGTTTAATGAAAGGGAAGGGGGAAGTGGAATAAAAGAAACCAAAGAAACAATAAGGTTGCGCGGAAGCACAGAGAGAAGGAAAAAGAAATATTCTCTACTTCCCATCAACGAGCAATGTTCGGCCACGTCCTGGGAAGCAGGGCCTCAAAACGCGTAGCGGTTGTTCAAGAGGAACAGCCCCCTCCCCCACGAGAGCCCCCCTTGTTATTGCTGAGTGTGACATCAGGTGCTCTGGAATGTCCCTTTGGTTGGCTTAGGGCAGCTGCCCTGGCGATGGCCCACCCCCAGCCTGCTGGCTCCTGGGGGCTGCGAAGGAGTCCTGATGCTGTGCCAGCACTGTGCAGCAATAGACACAGCACTGGAGTGACACCAGTGCTGTTCCAGCTCTGAGTGCAGAGCACAGCACTGTGTGGGCTGCTGCAGGAAAAAGGTGACTCCAGCCCAGACAGACCCAACACAACCTTCACCCCTTAGTCCATAACATTCGTGTCACACTCGGGTCCCACACAGTTTAGTGTGTAGATTCTCTCATCACCACTGTTCTCTGTCTGGTAAAGTATGTATACGCCTGTACTTCTTTTCATTCCACAGGTCTTTCCCCACAATGTCCATAGAAACATGAAAGCATGGTGGGTCCAGCTTCATCTGTTCAAGTGGTCACCCAGGGCAGGCAAAGTTGCTTTTCTTGACACCAGCCCCAGCTCAGCTCACATCACTGTTGCACTGCCCGGTTCCTTGCAAAGTTGACCTGTCGCTGGTTCTGCAGTGTCCTCCTACACCACATAACTTGGATTACAGATTAATTTTCTCCCAAGGCTAAATCTCCTTTGGGCACACACCTGATATCCCCATCTTTCTGCATTGCTCACCAGGTATAGCCTGGTCGTTGGGACAAGACAATCCCACGAGTGGGTTTGCCTTTTCCCACGGCAGGGGCCACCCACACCGCCTTCCCCATCCACTTCCCCACATGCACTACGGGGACTTGAGCTTCTCCCACGGTGCGTAGGGGTTTTGTTTCGGCAGGACCAGGATGGCTGTCAGACCCCCCGTTGTTAACTAGCCAAGTGGCCTCTGGTAGATTTCTATCCCAATGTTTCCACGTCCCAGCACCCAATGCTCGCAGCATAGACTTTAACAGTCCGTTGTACTTCTCAACCTTCCCAGAGGCTCGTGGCTGATCAGGGATGTGATCCACCCACTCAATGCCGTGCCTCTTTGGCCCAGGAGGTGACCAAATTGTTTCGGAAGTGACTCCCATTGTCGGACTCAATTCTCTCTGGTGTACCATGTCGCCACAGCACTTGCCTTTCCAGGCCCAAGCTAGCGTTTCAGGCCGTGCCATGGTTTACGGGATACGTTTCCAGCCACCCAGTAGTTGTTTCTACCGTGGCAAGTATGGACCGTTTGCCTTGGCGGGTTGGTGGGAGTGGTCCGACGCAGTCAACCTGCCAGGCCTCACCATACCGAAATCCAAGACATCTCCCCCTGTTCCAGGGAGACTTTACCCTCATGGCTCGTTTGACTGCAGCACAGATCTCACACTGGTGGGTAACCTCTGTGATGGCCTCAAGGGTCAGGTCCAGCCCTCGGTCACGAGCCCATGTGGATGTGGCATCCCCCCCTAGATGTCCTGATGTTTCATGGGCCCATTGAGCTACAAACAGCTCACCCTTACGTCCCCAGTCCAGGTCCACCTGAGCCACTTCACTTGTCAAAGCTCGAGCCACTTCTTTGTTGTTCTGATGTTCTTCGGTGGCACGATTCTTAGGCATGTGGGCATCTACATGACGTACCTTTGCAGCCAGGTGTCCTACCCAGGCAGCGCTATCTTGCCACAGGGTAGCAGCCCAGATAGGCTTACCTCTGCGCTGCCAGTTGTTCTGTTTCCATTGCCGCAGCCACCCCCACAGAGCATTTGCCACCATCCATGAGTCGGTGTAGCGATACAGTACTGGCCGTTTTTCTCTTTCAGCAATTTCTAGGGCCAGTTGTATAGCTTCATTTCTGCATACTGACTCAACTCACCTTCCCCTTCCACGGCCTCCACAACTCGTTGTGTGGGACTCCACACAGCAGCTTTCCACTACAGACGGCCCCCTACCACACGGCAGGATCCGTCAGTGAACAACACCTACTGCTTTGTGTCTTCTGGCAACTCGTTGTGTGCTGGTGCTTCTTCAGCACCAGTTACCTCTTCTGTCCGCACTCCAAAATCCATGCCCTGCGGCCAGTCCATGATCTCCTCCAGGATTCCCGGGCGCTTGGCTTTCCCCATTCGAGCCTGCTATGTAATTAACGCTACCCACTTCCTCCACAGTTGCATGGTGTGTAGTGGGGATTTTCCCTTTGAACATCCAATGTAACACAGGTAGCCGTGGGGCCAAGAGGAGTCGTGCTTCTGCACCAACAACTTCTGAAGCGGCTCGAATCCCCTCACATGCTGTTAATATTTCCTTTTCAGTTGGGGTGTAATTGGCTTCCTTGATAGCCCCAGCTCCAGAACACCAGAGGTCGATCTGGGAAGCAACCCTCAAAACGCGTAGCGGTTGTTCAGGAGGACAGCCCCCTTCCCCACGGGCGCCCCCCTCTTTATTGCTGAGTGTGGCATCAGGTGTTATGGAATATCCCTTTGGTTGGTTTAGGTCAGCTGCCCTGGCAATGGCCCCTCCCCATCACTTGCCCACCCCCATTGATTTCCTTTCATCAAGTGGTCAACCATCTGGTTGCCCAGGGGAAGCCAGCTGATGGCACCTGTTTGGATTTCAGCACAGCTTCGGATCTGCTTCTAACTGTCTCCTTCTGGACAAATTGGGCAGCACACAGCTAGAGCAACGCATAATGCGATGGGTGAACAAGGGGCTGACGGGTCGGGCTCCAAGGGTAATTGTAAATGGGGTCGCATCGGGGTGGCGGCCAGTCACTAGGGGCTTCCGCAGGCCTCCATTTTAGGGCCTGTTCTCTTCAGGGTTGTCCTGACCGACTCGCATGTAGGACTTGAGGGCAGATGGAATCCATTTAGGCATGATGCTGAACAGGAAGGAGTGGCTGACTCCATCAAGGGGACGAAGGCTTTGCAGAGAGATCTTGACAAATCAGAGAGCTGGGCAATCCCCAGCAATATGAGGTTTAGCAAGAGCGAGTGAGGCATTCCACGCCTGGCAAGGGGCAACCCTGGCGGTACGGACAGTCGGGGGGACGAGAGGCTGGAGCGCAGCCCTGCAGAGCGGGATCTGGGGGTTTTGGTCAATAGCAAGTTGAACGGGATTCAAGCACGGGCCCTGGCAGCCAGGAGGGGAACCGCATCCTGGGCTGCCTCCAGTATGGCATTGCCAGCCGCTCGGGGGCAGGGATTGCTGTGCTCTGCTCCGCGCTCTTTCAGCATCGCCTCGAGTCCTGTCTGCACTTCTGGTCAGCACACTAACAGAAGGACATAAAACTCTCTGCAGAGTGTCCAAAGGAGGGCTTGGAAGTGGTGAAGGATCTGGAGGGCAAGATGGATGAGGAGCACGTGAGGTCTCCGTGTTTGTTCAGCCTGCACGAGACAGAGGAGAAGCCTCGTGGTGGCCTGCAGCTTCCTCACGAGGGGAGCAGAGGGGCCGGGGCTGAGCTCTGCTCTCTGGGGACACTGACAAAACTCGAGGGAATGGCAAGGAGATGGGACAGTGGAGGGTCTGGCTGCAGGTGAGGAAAAGAGTTTTCACCAACATGGGGCTTGGCCACTGAAACAGGCCTCCCAGGGAAGAGGTCACGGTAGCAAGTTTTGTGAACTGCAGGAGTCCACAAAACGTCTGGGAAGTGCTTTCAGACATGTGCTTTGTTTTTTGGGGGTCAGCCAGAGCGATGGGCTCTGAGGTCACCTAGCGATAGGCTCTGAGGTCAGCCAGCAACGGGCTGTGACCTCACAGGCCTCGCTGCTTATCTTGGGGCGCCGTCAGAGCCTGGCCCAGCCTGGCTCGTGCCTGGACTCCCGCTGAGCGTTTGTGCGAGGCTTGGAGTGCCGAGCAAGGATCTCGAGAGGAGTTGTTGGAGCTGTGCTGTGGGGCCGTCGGCAGCTGCTCTCAGTGCCTGTCCCCACAGCCAGTGCCTGCGTTTCCCCGGCCCTGCCTGGCTCAGGCAGCCGGGGCTGTGTGGAGAGTGCTCGCAGCAGTGCAGGTGAGCTGTGCGGGGACACGTGCCCCGGGGCTGGGCTTGGGGTTTTGTCCTGCTGAGGGGCCGGGACACTGCCGCTGCCCGCTCCGGCACAGCCACTGACCCTGGCCTCTCTCTTTCTTGCAGCACACAGCACCTGTGGCAGCGGCGCCAGCCAGGGGAAGCAGCTCCCCATCTGCAGCTCTCCCCAGCCCGCTGCAGCGAGCCGAAGCCATGGCCAGTGAGGCCAAGGATGTCACCTGCCCCGTGTGCCAGGGGGCCCCCAAGGAGCCCAGCTACGTCCTCCCCTGTCTGCACCGCTTCTGCTTCGGGTGCATCATGCGCTGGGCCAAAAGAAGCAGCACCTGCCCCCTCTGCAGGCAGCGCATCACCTCCATCCGCTACTCCATCTGGGCGGAAGACGACTTCCTGGAGGTGCAGCTTGCCCCCGACACAGAGGACCAAGATGACAGCCAGCAGGACGAGCAGGGGGCTGCGGAGCCGGTGCCCCAGCCTGCCGTGGGAGGCCTCCTGCCCGAGGAATGGGCGGCCCTCTTCAGGGAACACCTGGAAGTCCTCGGTCCGCTGCGCTCCTGGGTGCGACAGCAAGCCAGGGAGCTGTTCGACGCTGCCTGGTGGGACCAGGATGTGCTGGAGGCCACCGTCATCGCCTGGCTGTGCCGCTGCGGGCTGGATGAGCAGGCCTTGGTGCAGGAGCTGCGGCCATTGCTGCAGGGCCACACAGTGAACTTAGTGCAGCGGCTCATCTCCATCATGCTGCAGATATGCAGCGAGGAGTACCTGGAGCACCTGGGATTCCTGGAACCCCGTCCTGCCAGCCTGCAGTACAACGGCCCTGAGGTGGACCTCGAGGGCTCCCAAGACACCTGGGAGCCAGAAGACAGCCCTGCGGCCACCCCCAGCCCGGCTGCCTCCCCCTGGGACACTCCTGCCAGCAGCCCGGAGGATTCTGACGTCGAGGAGCTGCCCAGCACCTCCAGTGCTGCCCTACCTGGGGGTCCTGGCCATCTGCCCACCGCACCCATCCCCGGGGAGCTGGAGGAGACCTTCAGAGAGCCTGAAGAGGAGGAAGCAGAACACGACGCGGTGCCAGGCTGCAGCCAGGGACCTTCTCCTCCTGGCCATGGCAGGGACAGCTCACCTGGGGGGCCCCAGCGCCCCCCAAAGAGGAGGGCCGACAGCAACTCGGACTCTCCCCAGCCCTGCAAGAGGCCCCGGCGCCTTTAGCAGGGCACATCTGGTTGTCATCCAAATAAAGAGTTGTGACCCTGCCACAGATAGTGTCCTGGTCTCCTTCGTAGAATCACACAATCGCACAGTCATAGAAACACAGAGTGGCTCAGCTTGGAAGGGACCTTAAAGATCACCTAGTTCCACTCCCCCTGCCATGGCCGGCGATGCCACTGTGATATATGGCATAATAGTTTGTGTCAAGAAGATGGTTGATATTAATAAAGAAGGGGGAGATGGGGGAGTGTGGCCATGGGGGTCGGCAAGCCCCGTGGTTGGTGGCAACGTCAGACGCTTAACAATGGGCATGTAACATGCCTTTACATCAGGCATGTAAATAGAGTTTAGAGGGAATAAGGAAGGGTGATTCAGGAGATGCCATGCGGTCTTGGGTTGCTTCTTCTCCAGCCATTAAGGCCTGGAAGTTGCTGGGTGTTTGCTGTTGTTGTTATATGCAACATATGTTATATGCAGACCTTGCTGATGCTATTTCAAAATAATTAAAAAAGCAAGGTAGGAATTAAAATTATTTCACTTCTTGCGAACACAGAAGAGTGGCTTTTAAATTGGGGGAGAAAATACAGCAGAAAGAGCTCGAGGTTGGAGATGAGAATGGTTTAATGAAAGGGAAGGGGGAAGTGGAATAAAAGAAACCAAAGAAACAATAAGGTTGCGCGGAAGCACAGAGAGAAGGAAAAAGAAATATTCTCTACTTCCCATCAACGAGCAATGTTCGGCCACGTCCTGGGAAGCAGGGCCTCAAAACGCGTAGCGGTTGTTCAAGAGGAACAGCCCCCTCCCCCACGAGAGCCCCCCTTGTTATTGCTGAGTGTGACATCAGGTGCTCTGGAATGTCCCTTTGGTTGGCTTAGGGCAGCTGCCCTGGCGATGGCCCACCCCCAGCCTGCTGGCTCCTGGGGGCTGCGAAGGAGTCCTGATGCTGTGCCAGCACTGTGCAGCAATAGACACAGCACTGGAGTGACACCAGTGCTGTTCCAGCTCTGAGTGCAGAGCACAGCACTGTGTGGGCTGCTGCAGGAAAAAGGTGACTCCAGCCCAGACAGACCCAACACAACCTTCACCCCTTAGTCCATAACATTCGTGTCACACTCGGGTCCCACACAGTTTAGTGTGTAGATTCTCTCATCACCACTGTTCTCTGTCTGGTAAAGTATGTATACGCCTGTACTTCTTTTCATTCCACAGGTCTTTCCCCACAATGTCCATAGAAACATGAAAGCATGGTGGGTCCAGCTTCATCTGTTCAAGTGGTCACCCAGGGCAGGCAAAGTTGCTTTTCTTGACACCAGCCCCAGCTCAGCTCACATCACTGTTGCACTGCCCGGTTCCTTGCAAAGTTGACCTGTCGCTGGTTCTGCAGTGTCCTCCTACACCACATAACTTGGATTACAGATTAATTTTCTCCCAAGGCTAAATCTCCTTTGGGCACACACCTGATATCCCCATCTTTCTGCATTGCTCACCAGGTATAGCCTGGTCGTTGGGACAAGACAATCCCACGAGTGGGTTTGCCTTTTCCCACGGCAGGGGCCACCCACACCGCCTTCCCCATCCACTTCCCCACATGCACTACGGGGACTTGAGCTTCTCCCACGGTGCGTAGGGGTTTTGTTTCGGCAGGACCAGGATGGCTGTCAGACCCCCCGTTGTTAACTAGCCAAGTGGCCTCTGGTAGATTTCTATCCCAATGTTTCCACGTCCCAGCACCCAATGCTCGCAGCATAGACTTTAACAGTCCGTTGTACTTCTCAACCTTCCCAGAGGCTCGTGGCTGATCAGGGATGTGATCCACCCACTCAATGCCGTGCCTCTTTGGCCCAGGAGGTGACCAAATTGTTTCGGAAGTGACTCCCATTGTCGGACTCAATTCTCTCTGGTGTACCATGTCGCCACAGCACTTGCCTTTCCAGGCCCAAGCTAGCGTTTCAGGCCGTGCCATGGTTTACGGGATACGTTTCCAGCCACCCAGTAGTTGTTTCTACCGTGGCAAGTATGGACCGTTTGCCTTGGCGGGTTGGTGGGAGTGGTCCGACGCAGTCAACCTGCCAGGCCTCACCATACCGAAATCCAAGACATCTCCCCCTGTTCCAGGGAGACTTTACCCTCATGGCTCGTTTGACTGCAGCACAGATCTCACACTGGTGGGTAACCTCTGTGATGGCCTCAAGGGTCAGGTCCAGCCCTCGGTCACGAGCCCATGTGGATGTGGCATCCCCCCCTAGATGTCCTGATGTTTCATGGGCCCATTGAGCTACAAACAGCTCACCCTTACGTCCCCAGTCCAGGTCCACCTGAGCCACTTCACTTGTCAAAGCTCGAGCCACTTCTTTGTTGTTCTGATGTTCTTCGGTGGCACGATTCTTAGGCATGTGGGCATCTACATGACGTACCTTTGCAGCCAGGTGTCCTACCCAGGCAGCGCTATCTTGCCACAGGGTAGCAGCCCAGATAGGCTTACCTCTGCGCTGCCAGTTGTTCTGTTTCCATTGCCGCAGCCACCCCCACAGAGCATTTGCCACCATCCATGAGTCGGTGTAGCGATACAGTACTGGCCGTTTTTCTCTTTCAGCAATTTCTAGGGCCAGTTGTATAGCTTCATTTCTGCATACTGACTCAACTCACCTTCCCCTTCCACGGCCTCCACAACTCGTTGTGTGGGACTCCACACAGCAGCTTTCCACTACAGACGGCCCCCTACCACACGGCAGGATCCGTCAGTGAACAACACCTACTGCTTTGTGTCTTCTGGCAACTCGTTGTGTGCTGGTGCTTCTTCAGCACCAGTTACCTCTTCTGTCCGCACTCCAAAATCCATGCCCTGCGGCCAGTCCATGATCTCCTCCAGGATTCCCGGGCGCTTGGCTTTCCCCATTCGAGCCTGCTATGTAATTAACGCTACCCACTTCCTCCACAGTTGCATGGTGTGTAGTGGGGATTTTCCCTTTGAACATCCAATGTAACACAGGTAGCCGTGGGGCCAAGAGGAGTCGTGCTTCTGCACCAACAACTTCTGAAGCGGCTCGAATCCCCTCACATGCTGTTAATATTTCCTTTTCAGTTGGGGTGTAATTGGCTTCCTTGATAGCCCCAGCTCCAGAACACCAGAGGTCGATCTGGGAAGCAACCCTCAAAACGCGTAGCGGTTGTTCAGGAGGACAGCCCCCTTCCCCACGGGCGCCCCCCTCTTTATTGCTGAGTGTGGCATCAGGTGTTATGGAATATCCCTTTGGTTGGTTTAGGTCAGCTGCCCTGGCAATGGCCCCTCCCCATCACTTGCCCACCCCCATTGATTTCCTTTCATCAAGTGGTCAACCATCTGGTTGCCCAGGGGAAGCCAGCTGATGGCACCTGTTTGGATTTCAGCACAGCTTCGGATCTGCTTCTAACTGTCTCCTTCTGGACAAATTGGGCAGCACACAGCTAGAGCAACGCATAATGCGATGGGTGAACAAGGGGCTGACGGGTCGGGCTCCAAGGGTAATTGTAAATGGGGTCGCATCGGGGTGGCGGCCAGTCACTAGGGGCTTCCGCAGGCCTCCATTTTAGGGCCTGTTCTCTTCAGGGTTGTCCTGACCGACTCGCATGTAGGACTTGAGGGCAGATGGAGTCCATTTAGGCATGATGCTGAACAGGAAGGAGTGGCTGACTCCATCAAGGGGACGAAGGCTTTGCAGAGAGATCTTGACAAATCAGAGAGCTGGGCAATCCCCAGCAATATGAGGTTTAGCAAGAGCGAGTGAGGCATTCCACGCCTGGCAAGGGGCAACCCTGGCGGTACGGACAGTCGGGGGGACGAGAGGCTGGAGCGCAGCCCTGCAGAGCGGGATCTGGGGGTTTTGGTCAATAGCAAGTTGAACGGGATTCAAGCACGGGCCCTGGCAGCCAGGAGGGGAACCGCATCCTGGGCTGCCTCCAGTATGGCATTGCCAGCCGCTCGGGGGCAGGGATTGCTGTGCTCTGCTCCGCGCTCTTTCAGCATCGCCTCGAGTCCTGTCTGCACTTCTGGTCAGCACACTAACAGAAGGACATAAAACTCTCTGCAGAGTGTCCAAAGGAGGGCTTGGAAGTGGTGAAGGATCTGGAGGGCAAGATGGATGAGGAGCACGTGAGGTCTCCGTGTTTGTTCAGCCTGCACGAGACAGAGGAGAAGCCTCGTGGTGGCCTGCAGCTTCCTCACGAGGGGAGCAGAGGGGCCGGGGCTGAGCTCTGCTCTCTGGGGACACTGACAAAACTCGAGGGAATGGCAAGGAGATGGGACAGTGGAGGGTCTGGCTGCAGGTGAGGAAAAGAGTTTTCACCAACATGGGGCTTGGCCACTGAAACAGGCCTCCCAGGGAAGAGGTCACGGTAGCAAGTTTTGTGAACTGCGGGAGTCCACAAAACGTCTGGGAAGTGCTTTCAGACATGTGCTTTGTTTTTTGGGGGTCAGCCAGAGCGATGGGCTCTGAGGTCACCTAGCGATAGGCTCTGAGGTCAGCCAGCAACGGGCTGTGACCTCACAGGCCTCGCTGCTTATCTTGGGGCGCCGTCAGAGCCTGGCCCAGCCTGGCTCGTGCCTGGACTCCCGCTGAGCGTTTGTGCGAGGCTTGGAGTGCCGAGCAAGGATCTCGAGAGGAGTTGTTGGAGCTGTGCTGTGGGGCCGTCGGCAGCTGCTCTCAGTGCCTGTCCCCACAGCCAGTGCCTGCGTTTCCCCGGCCCTGCCTGGCTCAGGCAGCCGGGGCTGTGTGGAGAGTGCTCGCAGCAGTGCAGGTGAGCTGTGCGGGGACACGTGCCCCGGGGCTGGGCTTGGGGTTTTGTCCTGCTGAGGGGCCGGGACACTGCCGCTGCCCGCTCCGGCACAGCCACTGACCCTGG
The DNA here is from genome assembly GCF_047663525.1 of Anas platyrhynchos. NCBI lineage: Eukaryota > Metazoa > Chordata > Aves > Anseriformes > Anatidae > Anas > Anas platyrhynchos. Next base: position 80,842,774 of record NC_092621.1, read on the forward strand.
CCTCTCTCTTTCTTGCAGCACACAGCACCTGTGGCAGCGGCGCCAGCCAGGGGAAGCAGCTCCCCATCTGCAGCTCTCCCCAGCCCGCTGCAGCGAGCCGAAGCCATGGCCAGTGAGGCCAAGGATGTCACCTGCCCCGTGTGCCAGGGGGCCCCCAAGGAGCCCAGCTACGTCCTCCCCTGTCTGCACCGCTTCTGCTTCGGGTGCATCATGCGCTGGGCCAAAAGAAGCAGCACCTGCCCCCTCTGCAGGCAGCGCATCACCTCCATCCGCTACTCCATCTGGGCGGAAGACGACTTCCTGGAGGTGCAGCTTGCCCCCGACACAGAGGACCAAGATGACAGCCAGCAGGACGAGCAGGGGGCTGCGGAGCCGGTGCCCCAGCCTGCCGTGGGAGGCCTCCTGCCCGAGGAATGGGCGGCCCTCTTCAGGGAACACCTGGAAGTCCTCGGTCCGCTGCGCTCCTGGGTGCGACAGCAAGCCAGGGAGCTGTTCGACGCTGCCTGGTGGGACCAGGATGTGCTGGAGGCCACCGTCATCGCCTGGCTGTGCCGCTGCGGGCTGGATGAGCAGGCCTTGGTGCAGGAGCTGCGGCCATTGCTGCAGGGCCACACAGTGAACTTAGTGCAGCGGCTCATCTCCATCATGCTGCAGATATGCAGCGAGGAGTACCTGGAGCACCTGGGATTCCTGGAACCCCGTCCTGCCAGCCTGCAGTACAACGGCCCTGAGGTGGACCTCGAGGGCTCCCAAGACACCTGGGAGCCAGAAGACAGCCCTGCGGCCACCCCCAGCCCGGCTGCCTCCCCCTGGGACACTCCTGCCAGCAGCCCGGAGGATTCTGACGTCGAGGAGCTGCCCAGCACCTCCAGTGCTGCCCTACCTGGGGGTCCTGGCCATCTGCCCACCGCACCCATCCCCGGGGAGCTGGAGGAGACCTTCAGAGAGCCTGAAGAGGAGGAAGCAGAACACGACGCGGTGCCAGGCTGCAGCCAGGGACCTTCTCCTCCTGGCCATGGCAGGGACAGCTCACCTGGGGGGCCCCAGCGCCCCCCAAAGAGGAGGGCCGACAGCAACTCGGACTCTCCCCAGCCCTGCAAGAGGCCCCGGCGCCTTTAGCAGGGCACATCTGGTTGTCATCCAAATAAAGAGTTGTGACCCTGCCACAGATAGTGTCCTGGTCTCCTTCGTAGAATCACACAATCGCACAGTCATAGAAACACAGAGTGGCTCAGCTTGGAAGGGACCTTAAAGATCACCTAGTTCCACTCCCCCTGCCATGGCCGGCGATGCCACTGTGATATATGGCATAATAGTTTGTGTCAAGAAGATGGTTGATATTAATAAAGAAGGGGGAGATGGGGGAGTGTGGCCATGGGGGTCGGCAAGCCCCGTGGTTGGTGGCAACGTCAGACGCTTAACAATGGGCATGTAACATGCCTTTACATCAGGCATGTAAATAGAGTTTAGAGGGAATAAGGAAGGGTGATTCAGGAGATGCCATGCGGTCTTGGGTTGCTTCTTCTCCAGCCATTAAGGCCTGGAAGTTGCTGGGTGTTTGCTGTTGTTGTTATATGCAACATATGTTATATGCAGACCTTGCTGATGCTATTTCAAAATAATTAAAAAAGCAAGGTAGGAATTAAAATTATTTCACTTCTTGCGAACACAGAAGAGTGGCTTTTAAATTGGGGGAGAAAATACAGCAGAAAGAGCTCGAGGTTGGAGATGAGAATGGTTTAATGAAAGGGAAGGGGAAAGGGGAGAAAAAGAAACAAGAGAAACAATAGGGTCGCGGAAGCACAGAGAGAAGGAAAAAGAAATATTCTCTACTTCCCATCAACGAGCAATGTTCGGCCACGTCCTGGGAAGCAGGGCCTCAAAACGCGTAGCGGTTGTTCAAGAGGAACAGCCCCCTCCCCCACGAGAGCCCCCCTTGTTATTGCTGAATGTGACATCAGGTGCTCTGGAATGTCCCTTTGGTTGGCTTAGGGCAGCTGCCCTGGCGATGGCAATGGCCCTGTTGAATTCTGTTGAATTCAGACTGTTGAATTCTTAATGCAATTGCTCTATTATTATTAATATTGTTATTGTTATTATTATTTATTTATTATTTATTATTATTATTTCAATTGATGGCAATTACAGTGATTCCATAAATTGTATTATCTTATGTGACAACAGTGTGTTTGTACAGCAGACCTTGTAATTCACAAAGAGCAGTAAGTTGTCCTCATGAGCTTTGCTGGAAATTAGTCTGGGTATCTTTAACTCAGATTTTGCCAGCGTCACCTTCACCAAGACAAGTCTCTCCTGAACAAATCTTTGAGACTAAGAAATAAACCTAGCAAATCCCAACCCTAGTCCTAACATTTTTTGGATTCTACAAAGGTTACACTTGGGTGACTGTCTTGCCCATTAACTGGATTTTACTACTCCTACAACAGTGACAATGGAGTAAGAAGCACTTCCATGCTAGAGCTGTGCTGTTTACAGCTCAACTTATTTACAATGCCAAAAAGTGTGCTTGTGGGAGCAGACTGGGATATGCTGAAGTGTGGACATATTTCACTTTGCTCCTTCAGTTTTGAAAGTGGTAATAGCCAGCAGAGGGGACCTGGCAGCCAGATGTGGTGACACCTGGAACTGCCTCTGTTAAGTGACACTGATTTCGGATTTAGATCTGGATTTTAAGAGTAATCAACATAAATAAATAAAGCATCAGTATTTTTGTTTGATGCCTTCACTAGGTATCAGTCTGCTCCATGCGCCCACATCTGACTTGGAAAAACATTAGTGGTTATTAATCAGAACTAAAGGCGAGTTCCCAAGGGTCAACGGCTGGGATTAGTGTGGTGTCTAGACAGAAGTGAGAGGCTACAATTAGCACAGTCAGTGCCCTTGGAAACTGGCAAGGGTTCTGTTAATACTGGAAGGTACCACACGCCTTAACGTGACTAATGAGTTAAGTCAGCAGCTGACCTGGGATTACCAAAGACTGCCAGGCTAATTTCAAGGCCATGGTGGGTTTTGGGGTCCCCAGCAAGTGTCAGTAAGCTGTGACCAGTTTCTCTTTTACAAGATGTTTTAGGGTATGTTCAGGAGTCATGCTACCAGGAATCACACACCACAGAAATGCACTTCAGATCATTTAATATTCACTTTACTGTTTTTTACTTATTTACTTTGACGCTTTTTTTTTTTTTAACTTATTTTCCATGTGTCCAAAACTTAAGGCTTTAATTTGGACAGATGCATACAATTCCTATCATATGAGTAATGGTTGCAGGCTCTGGAGTTCAGTGGATGGACAGAAATTGGCCTTGAACATTTATAAAGATAGTGAAGAATCATCTTACTAAAATTTTGGATTTGAATCTTTCCAGTCTGTCTGAAGATATTTTGCATTTAAACTGTAGCAAAATGCAAAATGTGGCTTGGTAATAACATTTTTCCAAAATGCACCACCAAGCAAATAAAGAACATCCTTGCTAATCCTGGAGGTCATAAGAAGGGATGATAAACAAGAGCGTGAATTCATTCTCATTTCCTTTGTATAGGTCACATATTTATCTAGCCTTACTGAAGGTTTAGCATCCGGTGCCATTATAGCCTACATTTATTCTGTAATTACTGGGGACATTGCTAAGATGCTTAATTAAAGCGGGCAATTCCAATTCTTCAGTGTATTTTTCAGTGCTGCAGAGTGATCAGAAATGACATGCAATTTCACTCTCTCATGTTCTATCATAACATGCATGGAGTGGGACTGTGAATGTCAGGTAGCAACAAATTCCCCAAACTTACTTTGTATGCTACTTTGGCTTGCAGTTTAGATAACTGTTGCATAGTAAATTCTGGTTACTTGTCAGTGTGAACAGGCTTTGCTAAGAAATTAGGAATAATGCATTGCTACAGCTGAACTCCAAATGGTTGTGTGTGGCTCCAATCTTTATTCAATTAATGCTTGCTGACAACAATGGAAGTGTTGCCCAATTTAATCTGTGGAGGATAAGGCAATTTGGTCTCTTGAGGTGCCTTCCAAGGACAGCATTTGACTCAATGGACATTCTGTCTCACAGCATTTTCCATCACCTAACATGGGCCTTAGCATTGGTCTTTCTACAGTTCACTTGCTTCCAAGATGAGATCCCTCTTTAAAATAAATAAATAAATAAATAAAAAGTTTCATCTTTTACACCTACCCTTGCATGCAGTTTTTCCTCACCAGTCCTTCTGGACTAAGGCTTGGAGAGAGATGGGGTAAAGAGATGGGTTGGTGTCCAGTCTGTGAAACTTTTCACACAAATTCATTCTCTCGTGCTATTTTGCATAGAAATAGTATTAAAAAATGACAAATCATGAACTTTGCTCTGAGAAAAAAAAAAAAATCTAGTATGTTGGATTATTTAAAACAAACAAACAAAAAATCTTGTTTCCTTGAAGTATATAAAATAATACCATAATTTTAAACATGTTTATTTAAAATTATATCATTTCTGTGACTTATTTTCAGAAGGAATAACTTGATGCATACAAATGAATTTTCCATCTCATATTTAAACAACTTTTCAGATGTGACATTGTACACAACGTGTAGAAAGATAATTTCTGCACGACTGAAGCTATGGCAGTCTGAGTTTTGGCCTTCAGAAGTAGAAAACATGCAATTCTTGAAAGAATAAATCCTTACTGTGGTATTTTTTTTTCTGTGATACACTTTGAATAATAATAATTTTTAAAAAGATGGTATTACTAGAATAGTTATATGCTCTGTTTAACTGCGCACCAGATTGGTCAATGAAAATTATAACAAAATGCACACAAAGATTTCATGGGCACTAACTACAATTCATCTGCTAGTGCTTAGTGCACTGTATTAGAACAAATGACCAAACCAGGAAAAATCAGCAAAGCTTCTAAGCAGAAACCCTATTTGTTCAGTGACTGAATCAAGTAACTTGTAACCAGTGTACTTCTAGATTTTTTCCTAAGTAGTTTGAAAGATAAGGCCAAGCCAAAAGGCAAAGCCAGGTAGAACTGGAGCACTGGAATAAACCTCAGCTTGAGGGAGAAGGATGCCATGAGACTCTTCCCAGTTGATAATATCTCTGTTGTTCCATAAGCAGGGAGTTGTCAGCTGTCATGCATGTAAGGCACTTGGTATATTTCCTGCTATTAAAAGAATCTTTAAATAATTGGCTTGTTAATTTACTGACTATTAAGAAGTGTCTGTCTCTTTTAGAGCAACTGCAGTTCAAAGACATTGTTCATAGCAAGAGTGGGATTGTGAGTGTGGCTTCAGAGAACGAACCATCTCATCATACAGGAAACCAGTGCTTCTAGACTACACAAGTGATAATCATTGATTTCAATATTTTTAGAGTCTCAAAGTTGCTCATTCAACTTTGTGACTGGAATTGAATCATTCTGTGGTTTGAGGTTTGGGGGAATTTTGAACAAAGGAAATGTATACTCTGACCAGAGCTATTCAGCAAATGTGATCCGAGTGTATGAATCCTTTCCATCCACCTGAACCTGAAAACTGTGGTTAGCACTGAAAGAGAAGTAGTGAAAAAATAAAATTTACTAACACAGTTCCCACCCTTGACAAGCAACAGCTCTTCTGCATTGTGAAGACATCTCATTCTGGTACATGATGGTGTTATATTTCCAACATACTAGGCTGAGAGTACCCAAGATCTGAGAGTAGGTTGCTTTCACTAATTAAATTAAATAGTCAATAACTAAAGCCCTTGGACAATATAAACCAGGAAAGGTCATGGTACAATACAATGCACATTTGCACAATGCAGTAACATAGAACCTTTCACCTAGAATTACACTTAACAGGAAACTCAGAGGATTTCATACCAGGTTTTGTACAGCAGTATCACCCCATCATCTTGAAGCATACCTAAGAATTGCCCACATTACTTCCTTTTTAATGGAAATTATATTGAACCTAATGCATAATTTGATTACTAGCAATGTCCCTTTTTTAATTTTCTTTTTTATTTTGACAATTTGAGGATTTTTTTGCACTTGAAAAAGAGGCAAAATACTAGCAGTAGGTGCTAAAGGAACCACTGCAAGCTTGTAGAAAAGTATTCTTAAAGCCAAATATAAAGTCTTCCGCGGGGGTGGTTCACCACTTCCTTTGGCTGCCATGCAGGAACTCATTTAGCAGAGAAGATAAAAACAAGAGCTGAGTGCAGAATAATTAAACACTTGAGATGATTCTGGATCAGTTTTTTTTGACATTGTGTACTGGAGAATGACATTGTAGAATATTCTTTTTTTTTTAGTATAAATTTGTTTTTATGATGTGCAATGATGTTAATTTAGTTTCAATCTAAGTATTGTACAAATTTCAGCAGAAAGATAATACTTTAATAGAAGACTCCTGAATAGGAGTAAATCCTTTCTCTCCACTGGAGGGAAGGAACCTGAAGTTTAAGGGTAAAGATTAGACAAATTTAAATGGAAAAAGATTTCCCTGCAGTTAGAAAAAGAATTACTAGTCTTACTAGTTACCAGTCTCTTAGCATTATTACTGCAGAGAACATACAAGGTAAAGGGTTCTCTGAAGGATACCACTTTGGTGTGAAGCTCAGAGAGCTTTTGCTTCTGGGAGGTGAAATCAACTTTGGTGTAGGAAAGAAACTAAGTGAAAACATTAGTTAGTGTCATTCTCTGATCACATGTTGAGGAGACATCCTCAAAAGCTTGAAAACAATTTACCATTCAGGAATTTCAAAAGAGTTTTTTGTTTGTTTGTTTGTTTCTGAAATGAACTATATAACTCAAAGAACAGATATAAATCTTTGGTTGGTAATGTATATAATACCTGAACCCTACACAGCATTGATGGAAAATTGTTGCCAATTAAAACTTACAGATTCTTTGACATTTGAATATCATAAAGTATATATGTATATGATATATTTATAACAATATAAAAATATATTAAATATTACATATTATCATGTTTCTGTGACCTTTTGTTGCCTTCGTATATCCTCCAGCACAGTCTGGATACCCACTTTTTGCAAAATATAGTTATTTCAGGCACGTTTCCAATGACCACAGTCAAGAAATAAACATCTCAGGACAACTCAAGCCTCCACCACAGTCACCCTAGCAAATGATTTACCCACATCAAAATGGCTAGCTATGAATCAGAACCAGGCTATGTTTAACAGTTTTTGAATCTTAGCTACTATTCTGTTGCAAGAGCAGTTCTGCTAGCTCCTTACTAAGTCCAAGGCCATCTGTCTCCTCAAACTAAAGTCTGGGAATTGTTTTTCCAATCTGACATCTGTATAATAGATGCCCTTCTCTTCGAATATCATGAGTGTTGCAGGTGCATTACAATCAGTGGTGGAATGCACCATGCCAGGTACATCAGGTTTGTGTTTTACTAAATCTGAAGACTGTGATCACAGAAATTCCCAAAGACAACCTCCAATGACCTGTTCTGAAACATGAACAACTGAACCATAAATATTGCAGTGTCACAGTTGAGATTATATGACATTTAATAAGGCTTAAGCTTTATAGAGAACAACATTGACTTTTGCTATCAAAGCTACATAAAAGACCTCTCTGTAAGTGTCGCCACTTTTAAATAAGGTCACAGAAAAGAAGTAATAGGGCTACAGGCTAGCTTTAAAAGTCCCCCACTGATACATCTGATACACCTTATCATACCTTGTATGCACTAAGAAGCTCAGCAAAGATGAGTAGCTTAGCACATTCAGCCATAATCAGTGTGGAGGAAGAAAGGACAGTTCGTCTATCAACAAAAAAGTCATCACTCACTGTAGACTTGGACATTAAGACATCCCTCATTACAGACATTCCCTCAACTGAGATATAAATCTTTGCAAATTAAATGCAAGTAAACTGCTGTCTTTCTTTGCCTGTAAAATTACTACAAGATGTTGGACTCATGTATATACAAATTTTAAGTTTTTCCCTCAAAAAGCGTTTCCAGAATTATTACCACATAGTTTTAAGGATCCTGTTCAGTGTATGTACATTCACAGGCTGCAAGTCTTCAAAGCAGATTTGTTGAGCATTAACTTTTAATAATGTAGGCACATTCTACCAGCTGATATGGGTTTAAGAACAGCACAAGGGAAAATGAAAGAATATATTTCAAAGCTGTGTGCAGAAGATAAAATGTTCACATCCCATTTTTAAAGAACCTAAATAGATACGTGTGTATGTTTTACAGATTGCTTTGTTAATCCAGATCTTATCACACATGTGGATTCAATACTTACGTTTGCGTTGCTGCGCTCACATAACTTTGAAAATCAGTCCTATTGCACAGAGGCTCAAAGCCCCGTCCAACCAGACTTTCACCACCTCCAATGACAAACAACTTCTCTGGGTAACCTCTTCCAGTGCCTCACCATCCTGATTATGAAAAATGTTTTCCTCATCCAGTATAACTCTACTCTCTTTCAGTTTAAAACTGTTTCCTCTTGTCCTGTCAGTACATGCTGTGGTAAAAAAATAATGAACTTACTTTGCAATTTATTTCCATTCAAACATTATTAAAAAAATTACTTAGTATTTGAAGGAGCATACATGTAGATGTGCTATGAGCATCTTCTGCAGAGAAATATTGCTGGGAGTTCTCCAACACAAATTCAATTCACTTGAATGAAATGTTTTAGATTTCAGCCCAAATTATGTTTTGTGTTGTTTTTTAATTGTGTATCAAAAAAAAAAAAAAAAACATATGGGTCTATATATGCTTTTCTCTTCTCCCCTCGTCATAAGTATTATTTAAGTTATTATTGTTTGCACTGGGTCTGGCTGGGGTGGAGCTCATTATACTCGTAGCAGCCCACATGTTGCTGTGCTTTGGATTTGTGGTTAAAAGAGTGTTGGTAACAAACCAGCATTTTGGCTGCTGCTGAACAGTGCTTGCACAGACTCGAGGCATTTTCTATTTTACACTCTACCTCTGCAGCAGGTAGGCTGGGGCTGGGCAAAAAGCTCATATATTCCATGCCACGTAATGTCTTGATCAAGAATAAAAACTAAGAGGAAGGTGTTTTGGGAGATGCAGCCGTTGCTCAGACACTATCTGAATATCGGTCTTCTTGTGTGAGGTGGTGAGTGATTGCCTTTGCATCACTTGTTTTGTCATTTTTTTCCCTTCCTCTTTCCTTCACTTCTAAAACTATTTTTATCGCAGCCATGAGTTTTCTCACTTTTGCTCCTCCCAACGAGGGGGACAGCAGCTACTTGCAGTTAGCTGCTAGCTGGGGTCATCCCACCGCACCTATTTGACACACAGGTGGTTTTAGCACTTGACATGAACTACTTTCATGAGAAGTAATGACAGACCTTTCTGATACGATAAGAACATGTAGCAGGCCTTGGACACTGCAATAGATACTTGTGTTTTTAGTTCAATTTCAGGCAGGAGATATTAAAAAGTGGGGTAGGATATACTGTTCCAATTAAAAACTTCAAAGCGTTACATGTAGTTACAGCAAATTCCTCTAATGGGTGCCTCTGGGTACTTTCCAGCTAAGCAATATCAAAATAACAGCAATAGCAGACACAGGCATCTTCCTTAGATAATGGACTGTGTTCTGTGTTGCTTTTCATAGCTTTTTTTTTTTGCTTTTTTTTTTTCCTTCACCTTTAGAACAAAATTCTGCCTGTGATTACTAGAAAAGCTGCTGCAAAATGAAGGTCAATATGTTTTACTTAGGAGAGAAAAAATAGTTTGTAAGATAGCTGCATCTCTGAAAAGCCTAATATCAGATTGCAGTGTTAGTCCTATCAAATCCCTTGAAGCAAATATTCTGTAGGAGAGAAGACAGAGTTAACTGTGTAACCATATCCTTTCCAAAAGATATTTTTCATTGCTAAAAGGTTAAAGGAATGCATTAGTGGCATTATCACTGTGATGAACCATGAAACTGATCTCTGGAAGGCTGCATCTGAAGCCTTTCAATACCTGTGGAACATATTAAATCATAAAAGGCCACTTGCATTGCAATTCTGGAGGACTCCACTATGGGGCTGAAATAAACTTTAACAGAATATTTCAGTAGATTGGAACTCATTGGATTATGTTACTGCTGAAAACATTCTCTTTTTTAGCATTCAATCTCAGTCAGCTTTTACTCTGTGAACTAAACATGAGTGAAAAAGAGGAACAACATTCAGAAGGTAGAACAGATGATGATTTCCCTGATGCCCAGGTTTTTGACAACTGGGTTATTGAATTTAAGCAGCAAAACCAGATATTGACAATTAAGATTACTTTCCTGAAGTAAGAGTATCATCTAACCCTGTCTTCATATACACATTTGGATCTACCTATTAATTATTTCGCTGTTTTTTTATTTTTATTTTTTAATATTCTCATGACTATATTATAAGGAACAAACATAAAAGAAAGGAAGCTTAAGAAAGATGTGCTTGTTACACTGAAAACTGTTAAGATATAGAGGATAATGCCCATCAGTCAACGTTGTATGTTTCCTATTAAGAAGAATAATACCATGTTCGATACAACTACTGATGGCTGTCTGATAACCTAAGGAACAATTTAAGTAGCATCCTTAGGGAATGAGTGTCACATCAAAGAAACAATTCACAGAGTCTACTACCTGCAGTTAATAAATAAACATCTGAAGCCAAAGCCAGAGAGAGAATGATAGCTGAAATATCAAGGAAAGCAAAGAGTGCTTAAAGAAAGAACACTTCATCTCAATAACTGCTAAATAAGACTTAATCTCATCAAAGAAGACAGTGCCCAAAAGGTCAACTGCCATCTGATGCATGTGACATTTTTTTCCTAGCTGATTACAGAATAAAATTCCAAAGGTACTTGTCTTTGAAAGAGAAAATATGGTATGATAAATCTCATTTTGGCATAACTGCATTCAGGCAGGGAATATAAATGCCAAGATACTACTAGTTGCCAGTCCTTGAGAACCAATGGCATTGTAAATCAACATCAGGGTATTGCATCTACTCACTGTCTCTTTCTGTTACTGCTTCATTGAACAAGGTGGAAAAAATGAAGTCTTGCTGAACAGCTGAGAGGAACTAAAGAGAATACAGCCACATCAAGGTCCATTACATTCTAACTCAAGACTTCATATATTTGTTTAGATGACAGAATCTGAACAACTGAACTGTGTGGAGCGACAAAGGCCGTGACTTTCAGTAAACTCCAAAAGCATTGCTGTAATAAGACCAATGAACAATGTCTGCCATAGAAACGGCTGATCAGCTACAACAAAAGCAAAGATCTGAAAAAAACTACCCAATTGTTATCCAGATAAATCTCTTAGAAAATTCAGAGATTAGTTGAAAAACAGATGATAAGTGAATGTCAAACTAATTTTACATGGACTATAACACCATAGAGGGCAGATTTTTTTTCTTCACCTTCCTTCTAATAGTGATAGTCTAGAAAATTTTCCTGGTCCTTCTGCAAACAAACAAGCAAACAGACAAACAAACAAAATATCAGCAAAATCAGGGTTTACAGAATTGGCAGAGAATTATGAGGTATACAGAATGCATGTGTTAGGCTAGTGTCTGGTTCTCCCAAGATAAGGAGCAAAAGGGTAAACAAGTTAAAGGCAATCTGTATCTACATTCCTACACGCAAGGAATCAGTCAGACCTTCACGTTTCCTGTAATCTTAGAATAAAGAGAAGTAAAAAGATCAGAAGTCTACGTTGTAGAAGACGGTGAATGCAAGAGACAGAAACTATCAGTATTACTAAAAGGTATTGACAGCTGCATGCCATTCTTAGAGCAAACATAAACTTTTTTAATTTTTAGAAAAGATTAAACAATCCTGAAGAAGATTCATTGCATTCCTACAGGGATATTAGCTCATTTTTATTGTTTCTGTTTATCTTTAAAATATAAGCTTCTCTGCTGTTTTACAGAAACAAATGAGGGGAGGATGATTTGCTTTACACTTATTACTGGTTTCTTTTCTAAAGGCAAAGAGCTGACTGTACTGAACCAAGACGGATCCCTGGTGACTAACACAGACAAATGAGTTGATTCACCCTCACCCACAGGAATGTTTCCACACTTGATGGAATAAAACGTTCTGTGTTCAAGCAACCTCACAGTTCTCAAAACACAATCTCTCAGTCAAATATTCTTATGAAATGAAGCTTCCACCAATCTTAGAATCACAGAATCATTAAGGTTGGAAAGACCTCCAAGAACATCTAGTGTAACTTTCCCCTACTACACACTAAACCACATGGTTTATTAGAAACTACAACTGTTGGTAAACCATATGTATAATATTGGTAAGTACCACATCCAACCTTTCCTTAAACACCCACAGGGATGGTGACTCCACCAATTCCCCAGGCAACCCAATTCCAATGTCTGACTGCTCTTTCTGAGAAGAAACGTCTCCTAATTTCCAACACAAATCTCACCTGGTGCAACTTGAGGCCATTCCCTCTACCCCTCTAGTCCTATCACTAGTTACCTGTGAGAAAACACCCACCCCCAGATCCCCACACCTTCCTTTCAGGTAGGAGCAGAGAGCAATGAGGTCTCCCCTGAGCCTCCTCTTCTCCAGACTAAACAACTCCAGCTCCCTCAGCCACTCCTCATAAGACTTGTGTTCCATGCCATTCACCAGCTTCGGAGCCCTTCTCTGGCCATGCTCCAGGGCCTCGATGTCCTTCTGTGAGTGAGGGGCCCAAAGCTGAACCCAGCACTCGAGGGGCGGCCTCAGCAGAGCAGAGCCCAGGGGGACGATCACCTCCTTGGTCCTGCTGGCTGCCTTATTCCCTATACAAGGCAGGATGCCATTGGCCACCTGGGCACACTGCCAGCTCATGGTCAGCCAAATGTGAACCAACACCCCCAGATCCATTTCCTCTGCGCAGCTTTCCAGCCACTCTGCAGCAAGCCTGTAGCCCTGTATGGGGTTGTTTTGGCCAAAGTGCAGGATCTGGCACTTAGCCATGTTGAACCTCATCACATTGGCCTCTGCCATTGACCCATCCTGTCTGGGTCCCTCTGCAGGGCCTTCCTACCTTCTGGCAGATCAACACTTCCCCCCAGCTTGGTGTCATCTGAAAACTTACTGAGAGTACACCCAATTCCCTCATCCAAGTCATCAATAAAGAATTTAAAGAGGATTGGTCCCAACACCAACCCCTGGGAAACACCACTGGTGACCAGTCACCAGCTGGATTTCTCTCCATTCACCACCACTCTCTGGGCCTTACCCTCCAATCAGTTGTTAACCCAGCAAAGAGTGTACCTGTGCAAGCCATGGGCTGCCAGCTTCTCCAGGAAGTATCAGTCTTGTATAGAAGGTGCTAGCACTTGACACTGACAATAAATTTATATGGTAAGTTCTCACTTGCTAACATCTGAAAGCAAGATCTATAACCTCCTGAAGTCAACAAATAGCTTCTCATTAATTTCCACAAGATCTGTATCAAGTCCTGAAAGGCTATATTTGATGTATGGAGATGACTGATACTGCTTCAGCAAACACTACATATAAGTCGTGTTAAAACCTGGATTATTGCAGAAAGAATGTACCTTGAAATGAAATCCGAAACCCAGATCCTTAATAGGAAGATGAATGCAATACTTATGACGCTTTCTGTGCAGACTAACAAATTTGTTGGCTAAGTTTCTTTTATATTTGTATCGTATTGCTTAGTGCTAAGCATTTTGTTGCACCTAGACAATTCTAAACTATACTTGGCTTAAAAGAAAAGTTGCTTTCTGTTTTTCTGTCATTAAAACATCATGTCAATAAGCAGTCCAGTTCCTCTGGAAGAAAAAAAAAATAAAGTCCAGATTACATTGAATGATAGATTCCGTTTATTAATACCATTTTCACATGGTCTTTGGGGAATGAGATAAAACATTTTTCACTACATCAGTGAAAGTGTAATTCTAACATGTAGCTCTACCAGCTGAAAACTTGATTGCTACCAGTATGGTGAGTATCACAAATAACTGTGAATATTCTTATGAGATATAAGAGATATAACTGTGAATATTCTCATGAGATACTGTAAAGCTGCTGCAAACGAGACGTGAATTTTAACATTTAACTATTGGGTACAGGACAAACACATTATCAATAATATGGATAACAATGTGAAGAAAAATTTGGTATTTCTTAGAGTCACTGAGAAATAGCATGAAAATATATAAATAAATATATAAATAAAATAAGTAAAATAAAATAATTAATAAATAAATTCTTAAATGAATGTTTATACTGTATCAAACAGAAACCTCTCCAGTTTTAGATTTTGTTCCTTGAACATGAACTCTGTCTCCTCTGATGATATCCAGCAGGGGGATTCAAGTTTGGTAATCGCTATAGCCATATCCATGTGTCAGGCAGTTTTTCTTCCTCTTAATATACAAAAAGCATACCCTAATCCTCACACAAAAGCAGGCAAACATGTAGGCATGCTTCCCCCTACTTTCTGCAAAAGCCAAACAACCTTCCTATATTTGCCACAGAAGGCTAAGTTGTTACCACATATGTTGGTGGGTGGCAGATAAGCCTCCTACCTGACATCCTCCTGACCCAGACAGCCTGATTTTACCATTGTAGGTAGCACAGTAGCAGCTGTTGTTGGAAGAGGCAATTTCCAGCATTCATCAGGAAGACTTGTTGGTCATGATGGATAAAAAATCCAAACAGGATATTCAAGCACATTGCTATAAAATCAAAAATACATTGTGATATTTAAACAAGAATATATTGCAAGTTTAACAAAATATATTGTGAGTTTAAACAAGAGAATACAGGCTGGAAGGTTATGGTAACATTTTGTTTGTTGCTGAAGTCACTGGCATAGTGTGTGGTATGAGAAAGTGATGAAACCTTGAACAAAAGCCATGTGGCTCTTTATAGGACTGTAATCTATTTAATTTATCCAAGTGAGCCTTTTACCATAATCTATTGATTTGAAACAAAAATTAGTAAAAGAGAGCTCTTCCACATAGTACACAATTTTATAACAAGACACTATGTCTGGAAATTGTAAGGCAGAATCACGGCTAAAAAACAAACAAACAAACAAACAAAAAATGTATTTTTTTAACAGTAAGGACAGAGTAGCTTGAAGTGTGGGGGACAGTGGATGAGATTCACTTCACCTTGTTTAGGCTGGTTAGAGTTGAATGCTTAAATTAGGATGGGTGCCCTGCATTGTCAGGGGATACCCTCTGAAAGGTGGTTCAACCCCTCTTTGACCTCAACCTTGTTACAAAGTGAAATGCCTACTGGAGATTCTTATGTGTCTCCATTGATTACAAATAGTTCACTCACCTGCACTGGACAGGATATCTGTGATAAACAGCCATGGCTAAATAAGATGAATCCTGTATATATGTATACATAAATAGAGACACACATTATATATATATGTATATATAGATACACACCTAAATGTATATGTACATATACATGCATGTATCACGAATTATTATTGAGTCCAACCACATCTAATAGACCTTGATGGCAGAATATATTCAGGGAATTCCTTTCATTTGAATCTAGCAATCTACATTTTAGCAGTTGTTGGCAATGCACTTATGACAAAGCTCACGTTCTGGTTTCTTGTAGACATATGTAACCTTCAAGCTGGTATCCTATTTAACTTCTGATCTTCCACGTTATTGTACATTAGCCAGTTCAGACAGTCCTAACAGAAGGATAGTATTTGTCCTCACCTGTCTTCAAAAGCATTACTTGAAAACTAGGAAAGAAGACAGACTCCTTAGGTTGGTGCCATGATCACTAAAAAGACTGTTTTAACTTCTTTTTATTGCTTTTTTCTATTCATTAGGGTATTATTACCCACAGAGATTTTATGTGAATAACAGCAAACAATTATGATCATGACCAGGTGAGTTTGAAATGAGAAATGAGTTTATTATGATCCACTTGTCTATCCTTTACAAATTAAAACTGTCAATTTCAGAGTACACCAGGTTGTCTTACACCACTGCCAGGAAACAAACAAACAAACAAACAACAAAAATAACAAAACACTTATTTTTGGAAGAAAATATCTGAAAACTAAAGCAATATGTGCATGATGTCATTTTACGTATTACAAGAATAAGGCTACTTTTCAAGGACACTCATCATTTGTTCTCTTCAAAACAGGGATTATCCTCTTTTAATTCTGAATGGAATAAACTTTAGTGGAAATGTGTCATGTGCAGCAGTACTATGTGACTCAATCTTAAGCAACTATTTAATTCATGACTTTGTTATCACACTGGTCTGTTTGCATTTATCTGAAGCAATCCATTTCATTAATAATAGAAAAATTATTTTCTACTCTGTTCTTAGCATAAGAACTTGAAGCAGCAAAGTTCTCGTGGCTGACGTTTCTATGATGTCCTTTATGCAGCTACTTCTATATATACATTTTAAGTCACTGAAACCCCAGTGTACAAGTGGACAGTGAAACATTTAAAAGGACCATCAGTTCTAATAATGTAAGAAGATATGCAGAATTATTGTATTTAGAGTGGACAGAATAACTTTCCCATAAACTACTTGTAGTCACTGTCAAGGTTTTATTCATCTAGTATGCTACATCAGAATTCCCATGCCTCACACATGCCTTACTGTCATAATTTTTGTATGTAAGCATGCTTTGTGGAGAAAAGATCAAATATTATCATCTTATATACATAGAAAATGTCAGAATACAGATACTAATGTAATTGGATGGCAGATAAGAGAAGATTATTACAAAGTGGAAAAGGATGAACAACCATGACTAGAGCTTGACTGGTACTGTGGTTGCCAATTCCATGCCAAACAATGGATGATGCTTGCACAGCAAATAGTTTTCCAGAAGGATGAACCACCTTCAAATGAGAGAGAAAGTGGTACTATTGTTATCTTACATTTTGACAGAACTGAGGTCAATCTGCATTGCGTGACATATTGCACAAGAACAGCAAGAGAATCAGCCCCACCCAGAAGAAATTTAGTACAAATAATCAAGAGACAGGGAAAATCTGAGGCTTGAAGAGTTCAAAGTGTTGCAATGGAATGAACTGACTGAAAGAACGTCATAAAGTAGATAAGGGAGAACATACTCAGATTTTCTGTCTACAGAGATTTCATTAACCACATTACTCCATTTGGCTTCAAGTAATGGTGTTGTTATGTACTCCCTTTATGTTGATTGTGATGTGTAAGACAGCAGGACAGGAAGGAATAAAACAGAGAAGTACATCTTCAAGTACAATGCAGTTATGATGCTATTCAAAGAACTGTGAGAAAGCAAAAAAACAAACAAAATACAGTGCAGCAACTCTAATATTTCAAGTTAAATAAATAAATAAATAAATCTTCTTAGTCTTTCTGTTATGGCAATCTCTTCAAATAACATTAACTACAGGACTGTTCCAATCTTTGCCTTCTTTCAGCCAATATTCTTAGTTATGAGTATTCATTTCTCTCAGATCTACCTTGATCCTTACATAGCATTTAAATACTGGGCATTATTTAGCCATGTACCTAATGGTCTGTGAGGGAATTTGTTTATTACCTCAATTGTTAGGTTTATGTAAGAAAGCACATATTTTTTCCACACGGGTACACTTCCTTTTAGAACAACTGAAAATGAAAACAGAACAAGTGGTATTAATAAGAACTGGGATCTATGTGCCTGATGTATTTTCAAATAATAAACTGTTCTACCAGCCTTTCTGTGTTTAAAGCACCAGTATATCTGAATACACTACAGATGCAAAATATTATGTTTGCAGAAAGGAAAATAGTAAGAACACCTGCTACTGTCCTGTTCTCATGTAGCCTGGGAATATATATAATTACTTTATTGTTTTCAACTATGAACTCAAAATACATAATCTAGTTGCCCAGGAGATACTGATGATTACTGATTATAAAAGCTTGAAGGTTTGAGTTAGTAAAATATTTCTGTTCCGTGTGTGAAGTCTGAACTGAAGCTTCAGATGAGCTGTTAGTAATTGATAAGGAGCAGAAGACATCAGATGGAATCTCAGATGTTTGTCCATGCCTGACATGATAGGTGGTATAATTTATAACACACAGAGTGAGGCTTAAACATTTATCAGATAAAGTCCATGAGCTACAGCTTATTTTCTGACAATCTTTAATTTCTATAGGGTTTGAATAAAAGCAGCAAAGCTTCCTTTTATCTGGGACAAAAAGGTACTGTCACTGAAGTACATGAGAAATAAGGGATGATTGTGTTTAGCTAAATGATGATATGGAGAGCTTAAATCTCAGTAGTAGAGATCAGTATCTCTACTCACCACTAAACTCATTTACAAGTGATTTCAGTCAAGACATTCTCTCAGTCATATTCAGATACTAGTATGTTCAGGTTTTCTACAGAATCAAAGATATCTCAAGTGTCCTTTTGATTTGGTAAAATATGAAACTAGTCCTAACTACTGAGAGGCAAGGGAGATTAAGCACAGTTGTCTGTCATTGGAGTGAATGCAAAACTAAATCTGAGTATCTAGTTGTGGTCAAGAGAAAGACGAGAAAGAAACAGATATATTTAAAAGATTTTAGTTCACATTTAGGTACCGAGCTCTTGAATAATTAAACGGAAAACAGCAAAACTTCTGGATTATTTATTAAAAAGTAAAAGGGTAAAGATAATTCCATTTCAGCTCAAGTGTAAGAAAGAGCTTTATTTTTCACATTTTTCTTTTTTTTTTTTTTTTCTCAGTTTCAAAAAAAAAGCAAAAAAAGCAGCTGAGTAAACTAAAATATAGTTCTTTAAGCTCTAACTCAGTAGTTTTAGCAAAAAATCTCAGATTAATAGATAAATACAAAAGCTCAACCCAACCCCCTCCCCAAACACACACACACACAAAAACCCACCACCACCAACAACAAAAACAAAGCAAACAAACAAACAAAAACCACACCAAACCAAACAAAACCAACAACAACAAAACAGGTGCATGTTATTCTTATAAATCTCCATCTGACAGGTCAAGATTGCCTGACATGGCAAGAGAGGGAACAGTTAAATAAACTTGAAGAAAACACCCACACAAGCATTAGTTTTGTTTATGTGGATTGGATATATTTGGATCAACTATTGAATTAGCTATTTTTTGGGAAGGCTAAATAGAGATGCCTTGATTAATACGGATAAAATTTCATACTTACATTAATCATATTTTTATATTTACTAAAATGTGAAAATAATGCTCCTCTGGCTAAAAAGAAAAAAAAAAAGAAAAAAAAAAAAAAACAAAAAACAACAACAACAACAACAAAAAAAACAATAAAGAGAAATAACAAGGACTCCATTAACAACAGGGAGTTAGTACAGAGATAAATTTTAACCAGTATAATCAAATTCTATTCAAGCTAATGTTTGTCTTCTCTCTGAATGCCATACACAGGGGTTTTAATATGCTTTCAGTATGCATCAGATGTATCAGTTCTTTGTGCTTTCATGGCTTGCTTTGGTCTACTCTTCATACGTTTGAGACTTGACACCCTTCACACCCCCCATCCAAACAAAACAAAACAAAACAAGAAATTGTAAATGAAGATGAAAATCAAGTGCAATATTCACAAATCAGTCTCACAAAGAAAAAAGCTGTTCTATTGAACTCTCCTGGATTGTTCTGGAATCAGTTCTGGAGGACCTACCTCTCCAAAAATCACTTCCACAGCTTTCCAGCAGTGGACTTTGTCATTGTCAAGTGGTTTAACGAACACTTAAGTGATCCAAGCAGCCTTCAGTTGCAAGAAAATACTAAGAATGAGACAAGAAGTACACTAAACAATGCTAGTAGGAAATATAGAGTCTATTCCTTTTACAATTCTTCAGATTTTGTAGTGTGTCAGATCACACAGACTGTAAGCTTAACACCTTGTGTTATTGGATGGTGTAGTATCTCTGAAGTGAAGAAAACGAGATTTGAAGCAGTGAATGTACCATCATTTATTAATGAGGCTTTGCCTTGAGTATCAAAATAAATTACCTTTGACACACAATGAAATTGAATTATTTCACTGTTTAATAGTGTGCCACAGAGTCCTCTGCCTTCTGGAGTCTTTTAAAATAGTTACTTCAGAAACTGAATGCTGCATTTCCCTTCTTTCTTCCTCCTTTGAATTTAATTATCAAAGAGCATATGTGAAGTTAGGTAGAATATTAATTACTATCTGCCAGAAAAAGCTTTTAAACATATATGTATGTATATATATATATATTTAAAAGCTACAAGTTTACAGTACAACTGTTCTTAAGTAAGAACTATATATTTGAAAACCCCCAAAGTCTGAAAGATTTTTGTTCACATCTAAAAACTGTTACCAATCCATCTTCTTGTTCATGACTGAAGTCTCTAGGCTCAGCTGCAGAATGCCCATCCCAAAGCTGTAAGCTGAGCTCATACTTCTTTTCCTTGTAGGCTACAACATTTAATGTAAAAACTACCTGCCCTTTTATGCTTTCAAACATCTCCTCATGTAACATTATCTTGCACAGAAACTACAGCAGTATATCCGCACGAACTCTGAAAGGAGTGTAATAACAAAGGGAAAGGAAGCAACTTCAACTTTTCTTTACTGGAAGACTGGTAAAAGTTTAAATAAAAGAGAAGATAAGGATCAGATGTTAAGCAGTTGATGGTAACAAAGCTTGAAACACTTTCCTAGAAGAGGAAATTATGTATCTAAATGGAAGGTGGGATGGTAAGTTATACAGAGAGGGGACTCAGAAGTCTGAATGACCTGTTTGTTGAACTACATCATGGGCCTTTCATATAAAAAGACAGAGACATCTTTCAATATTTAAAAGACAGCTAAAATAGCTAAGATGCTGAATACATTAGAAGAGAAGGGACACTGGAGGAAATGAGAAGTTCAATGGAACTCTTTCCTATCATTATCAGTTCCTTTTAGTCTTAGTATTGCTGTAGTAATAGTTAAACATGAATTTACCCTAGCTGATTTACTCAGCAGTTTTCTTGGCTTTAGGGTTACTTTTATTATTGCTACAGGGAAGCCTCCCCCTGTCAAACCAGTGGACAGAAAGTGTCAATTCCGTCGCAGATGTAACTCTTCTAAGTCAGGTAACGATACCGAAAACAAATGAATAGAAATCTAAAATGACCTTTGCTTCAAATTCTATGTTTTTATTTTCCCTAGAGACGGCAAGGGTGAAAAGAGAGAAATGTGAAATGTAAAACAGACAAAAAGACTGATGTAGATAATTCACATGATAAGCAAACCACAAAAACAGCAACGTGATGGAAATCATATTCTGAGACAGACCCTTAATGACTCAGATACTCTGAATTACTTTTCAAAAGGAAGTGGTTATTTCTGTATGGGGGGGAAGGATATCAACTGTCACATGACACTTCACTACGCTTACACTCAGGACCTTGCTAAGTGTAATAATAAGTGAGATGTTGCTTACTATTGTCAAAAAAGATGTACAATATACATTACCCATTTCTCAAATTCCCATCTTGGGAGTGGGAGAACAGAACCTTTCACTCATGTCCTTCTGGCAGAATCTGTTTTTCAGTATATCCTGTCAACAGAGGGACTAAAGGACAAAAGATAGGACTGCCCAGGGATCAGAATGGAAGTGAGATGCAATGTGCAAATGGATATGAACTGTTGCATGCAAGCTAAATCAAGATGCACTGGCAACAAGCTTGTTTGCCCAGCATTTAGTGTCTTTGTTAACCCTTAGCAATTACATCAACTAGGAATGTGACAAATCTGAACTTGAGACTCTTTCCCTCATCCATATGTTTGTCTTTCTCATTCCTTCCCAAATCTTCATATACGTAAACACTAATTTTAGCCCTCCTTCAGCAAATAGCTACATATTCCCCTCCTTATGTGGCATTAGCACTTAAAGTAAAAAGATGAAGTTCTAAGTTTAAAAGAGAAGTGCCTTGTTCTTATGATGACAGCTGATTCTTCCCTCTAAGTATTGATATATTTAAATAGAAACAGGATCAAAGGAAATAGCAGTAGGACAGAGTTCACCTTCTCCCATGGAACCTCTACTCACGTAGCTTTCAAGTATTAGAGCTCATAATGCATGGCTTTCATACGGATGGAAGACTTCCTGAAGTCTCTTGCACATAGCATAGATTTGGAGGGGGAAAGTTATGTGTTCATTCTCCATCACTGAGTTGCACTGGACTCTCTAAAGGAAGACCACAGTAAGCTGACATTATTTTACAAATGTGCATGATACAGAAAAATGGTTTTAAGCACAGACTCACATGTCAAAACAGTCATTTATTATTAGTCATTTTAGATTGCATTTTCATACCTTATCATAAGAACAGGTTTAATTCCATGCTTCTCCACTCTTAAATGGCGTGAGTGGGATTACCATTTTCCTTAATGATCTGAATGATGGACAGAGTGCACCCTCAGCAACTCTGTTGATGACAAAAATCGCAGAGGAGTGGTAGATGCACCAGTGGCTCATGATGCCATTTGGGACCTTGACAGATTGGAGAAACGGGCTGAAAGGAACCTCATGGAGTTTGACAAGGAGAAGTGCGAAGTCCCGCACCGGAGAAGGAACAACTTCAGACACCAGGACATGCTGGGGACCTCCCAGCTGGAGAAGAGCTTTCAGAAAAGGACTGTGAGCCCTCATGAACATGAAGTTGAGCACGAGCCAGCAACATGCCCTTAAGGCACAGTACATCACTCAATGATGTATAAATACCTGAAGGGTGGGTGCAAAGAGGGCAGAGCCAGGCTCTTGTCAGTGGTGCCCCATGCCAGGACAGGAGGCAATGGGCACAAACTGGAGCAAGGAGGTTCCCCCTGAGCACCAGGCAGCACTTCTGTGCTGTGTGGGTGGCTGAGCACTGGCACAGGCTGCCCAGAGGCTGTGGGGTCTCCTCCTGGGGGATCTTCAAAAGCCTCCTGGACATGGTGCTGGGCACCCTGTTCTGGGTGGCCCTGCTGGAGCAGGAGTAGGACCAGGTGGCCTCCAGAGGTATTTTTCCACATCAAACCTTTTGTGATTCTGTGAATATACGAGATAAAGGAGTCTGAAAGTGCTGGTCATATAACATGACCAGCAGGGGGAGGGAGGGGATTGTCCCCCTCTGCTCTGCTCTGCTCTGCTCTCATGAGACTCCACCTGGAGCCCTGCGCTCAGCTCTGGGGCCCCCAGCACGAGGAGAACAGTGACCTGTTGGAATGAGTCCAGCCACAACGATGATCAAGGGTCTGGAGCACCTCTCCTGTGAAGACAGGCTGAGTGAGCTGTGGTTGTTCAGCCTGGAGAAGAGAAGGCCCTGGGGAGACCTCGCAGTGGCCTGCCAGTGCCTAAAGGGGTTTTAGGCACTGGCTAACATAACTTTATAAAATGCTATAGCACTTGCTCATTTTTATATTTCCTTACCAGTTTTTACCTTTCATCTTCAACTCCCTAAATAGCCAGGGAGCTAATTTTGTTTTCCAGTATAAAATTTTCCCTTATTGTCGTTAAAAATTGGGCATATTTCACAGTCTAAACGGCTAGATTTGGTATTCTGTGAATAAGGTCCTATTTCTATCCCATATTGTAAAGTAAAAATCAAGGTTGAAACATGCACTTGAGAAAATAAATGCTATCCACCTCATAAAGAACGGGAAGAGGGAAGAAAGGACACTTTTCTCGTTTCCTGTTTAAATATCTTTGAAGAGCAACAAGAAAGGGCAAACCAAGCCCATTAAACACAAAGAGTGGAAAGAAAATCACTACCTTGTTTGATCAGCAATCAAATGGATATTTTAAGAAGAATGTGTCTGAACAAACTTCACCCTTTTCTTTAATACAAGGTCTTACTGGAGAAATGAACCAAACAATAATTACAATAATCCAGCAATGTAGTAAATGTGAAGTATAAGTAAATGAAAGCAAAAAAAAACCACAGTCATTAGATAAAATTGTTACTTTATATAATTGTTAACATTATTTAAAACTGTGTGAATAACAACACATCTGAACATATGAGACAGGAAAACTTTTAGCATATCATGAATACCAAGTACATTAATGCTCTTGTCAGCTAGGACACAGTGGCATTAAATCACTAGGATTCTTGATGAAAATTAACACTTTTGTTCAATGTTATAATAGCTGATGAATGAGGGCTATGTAGAACATCTTTGAGATACTGAGCTTTTACTGAGAACTACCAAATAAATGAGTGAGCTAATGCGGTATCTCCAGTGACAGCTTCCTCTAAAACTACAAGTCGGCAGTGTGAGATAATGTTCTGTCAAGACATATGTCAGAAGGTCAGCAGAAACAATATCTTAAAGCAAATACTTTTAATGGCCTCTGACATTTTTAGTATCAGCCAACCTTTCTGCTAAGCAAGAATGACTTCTGTACCTCATTCATTCTGTTTTTTTTTTTGTTTGTTTGGTTGTTTTTTTTTTTTTTTTTTTTTTTTTTTAAGGTTATTCCCTCTGGGACATAGATAGGACTGAGCTAAGTAGCCATCAGGATTTGAGCTTGTGGTTTTGGACGGTGCTAAACTGAACCACACAGGCAGAAACAGGTTGTTCAGAATTTACTCAGGTTATCTGTATGTGGCACTTCTGCTTTGCATGGGAGCTAGTTTCCTCAGCAGAGTTTCACTGCCATAAAAATTCAGATACTTTGCAACCAAGAAAGGGAGCAGCTATATTGGAACCAATTCATAGTATAGCCAAGATCTAATGAGAAACACATACGGAATGGTCCTCTTCCTTTGGTGTAGCCTGATTTACCCTGACAGACCATGCTTAAATATGTATTTCAGGTGTATGTCTGTCTATTAAATAATATTAACAACTTTTTCTCTTTAAATATATACATATATATATATATATTCCTACTTTTCACATTAGTTAAACAAGAAAAAAATGTTTCTTTAGTAAAATCTAACTAAGTTTAAACTGCTTGGACCAGTAAAATATTTTTCAATTAATCAGGCAAAATCCTATAAAATCTTGTTCATGTGTGTGTGTGCGTGTGCTACTAGGAACGTAAAGATTTAAAGCAGTTTATCTTATCTTCTCCTTCTCCTTCATGGTTATCTCCTATTTATGTCCTTTCTCATCCTCTGTGCTCAAAATATATTAATTTCTTATTCTCTCCAAACATATCTCCACTAATTTGGAACCCCAAAATAACAAATTCATTCTTGTAGCCTACTTTTAGAATTCCTAGCATTATTATATGAAATATCTGCAGAATGGGTGCTCAATCCATTTCTTCTGAATTGGATTCTAAGATTCAAAAGGATTTGAATATTCTTCAAAATAGTTTCTCCAAAAATTTTCTCCAAATATTTCAGGGCTCTTGGTTTTCTCTCCTTTTTCTGATGTATCTAAACCAATTATTATTCATGTCTTTTCACATTTTGATTGTAGGGAATATAACCTGCCCTGTAGATGCATATTTGGATAGACATTAATGTTGTGTTTCAGTGCATAAGATTTGAGTGTTTTTACTCTAGCTTCTATGCTTTTTTTTTTTTTTTTTTTTTTTTTTTTTTTTTTTTTTTTTTTTTTTTTTTTTGTAGGTAGGTGGGTAGTTCAGATACATCTCTATCCAGAAAATGAAGCATACTGTATCAGGGTGTATGTTTAATTTTTATTGACTTACCTTAATGCTTCCTTCAGGTAGAGGTCAACAAGTCTTCCATGTCTGAAGAAGACATCTCCACTGGTAGCATACACAACTCCGACAGCAGAAAGAAACAGGACATCCCAACTACCAACAGTGTTTGATGAGCCTCAGACAGTTCCTCTGCATAACCCAAGAGTGTTGTCAGATCAGGTTAATTAGATCATGTAAGGTGTTCTGACTGTCAAATAAAGAAAATATTAAATCTATAATGAAGATAAGGTATTCCCTAATTCTTCAGTCTATCTCATGTCAGACACTCTGAAAGCTGAGTATACAGCCATCAACCATAATGGCTGTATAATATGCTAAAATCTTAATTATACAAACTACACGCAGTTATTTGCGTTGATTTTTTTTATTATTTTTTTTAAAGGAAAAGCTGTGATAAAGTAATGCAGATTTTTTTTATATATATAAATTTTTTAAGACATTTTATTTTGGGTGGTTTAAAACCCTGTTCTCACAACCTTTTCTTTTGTTTCCATGTATTTTTAGACAATTAGACATGTGCACAGAAATATTCATGGCATAATACCAATCAATTTGTATTCTTTGAATGATAGACACGTTGATCTTAATTATCAAAAGAAACAGCTATGTAATTATACATTGAGAGGGCATGAACAATTATTCACTTTATCTACAAGCCAAATTATATGTGGCTTTCACTACAGCAAACAGAAAAGCATAATCAGACCTATTCGAGGAGAATATTTTGGGATGGCTTATATAAGGGTGTGACTATAATAAATTTTTTATTAATATTGAGTAGAAATCTACAAAAGTTGGACATGTTTCCTAAAATACGTAGAAGTTTTGACATGTTGCTTCGCTCTGAATCAGAATGAAAAGCTGGCTTTTTCAAATTCTCTGAAAAAGAAAATTAAATAATGTGTTTGTGACTGATCAAAATCTTTTTTTCTGACAACGTATTGTATTTGCTCTGCAATGCAGAAATCAAGACAAAATTAATTTATTTCTAATTAATACAAACATTTTTTTCGAAAGGGATCTGGATATTCATCTGTCAAATCTAGTAGAAGTCAGTATTTATCCTCAGTTATGGCATATAACTATGTGAAGTTGTTTCCAAAAGCTTTTTATATAGCTTAGTATTCACCATTTTGTTAATTCTGACATTGCACTGAAATGACTCTTTTAAATTGTATGGGTACAGAAACACTGATGGCAGAATTTGTTCCTTTTCTTATATAGCTAGATGTTAAGGATCGACCCTACATCCCCCACCCATGTCTCTCAATCACCCTCATCTTTCATTTCTGTGAGTGCAGAGAACACAGTTCTAGGAAGAGATTCTTAAAAAAAGATTGCCAAGAAAATTGCATCTTAAAAATGCTGAGGCAGCCTAGAAATCTGTTTAAATGGAAAAACCTATGGGTTAATGTGATCCCACATCAAGTATACAAATTAAGTGAGATGTTTTCTCATAGCTGATTTAGTATTATCCCATATGATTTTCTTTTACCTGTTACCATGGGCTTTATCTTCTATCTTTGACACTGAGTGGTGTGTATGTAAACTGTGGCAACATTCAAAACTGACTTTACCAGGTAAGAGAACATTGTGTACTCTACTGTTTTGTCTACGTGTAAATAAGTTATTGGTTCTATCAGTGAAAAAATAAACTGTATTCAAAAAATAAAACTTGAAAACTTTTTAAAGTGATTATTATGCTCAGATTCATTTTCTGTTGCTTCATGTTTAAAAAGGTTGCACTTGGTTTGTATTAACATCTGAGAAATAGATAATATTTTATGAATTATATTTTGATCATTAAGTCATTTACTCATCAAATTCTAAAGATAGTGTTATGCTAACACTAAGAATTGCACTGTAGTTCTTTGACGATTATGGTTTATTATGTCCCTGTAAAAGTTACATGGAATTGTATGTGGACTGAGAGGATAACTGGAGATTGTTTTTTGTACTTGTTTTCTGTACTTATAATAGCTTGGAAAAATAATTTAGGCAGGTACATTATTTGAAGCAGTTCCTTTGTACATTGAGTGAGCTTTACTGAATGTATTGTGCATGAATCTGAAGCATCATGCTGATTTTTAAACATTTGTGTGAATCCTACCTATATATTCAGCATTATACCAGATACTCCAGGACAAAGAAAGCTTAATACTCTATCCAATTGCATTACAGGCTGAATGAAATTACCGTAATTGTCTATTTTTCAGTCTCACAATGAGAGAGAAATTGCAGATGTCAGATATGTCATTATAGTTAATTAAGCTATTAATTGAAGCAAAATCTTACAGTATTTTTATGCAGTAAAAATGTCAATCCTTTTTTTTTTTTTAGCCTTTTTTTTTTTTTTTTTTTTTTTTTTTTTTCCAACGGATGGTCTTGGGAGAGTATTTAAAAATATGAGCCTTCATGTAGGCATGTAATACTAACTGGACCAGTTCAGGCAAACAGCTTCTGTTTACTGAGAGTCATTGCTTACACATGCAGGGGATTTCTTCTGAAGTGCACATAATATTCATGAGCATACATCTCATGATGACTGTTTCTACTACATATGGAGGCGATATGTAGCTTAATCTTGTCAGTGCTCTATTTGTTCTATAATCACAAGCGAAATTCTAAAAACATTATAAAAAGTGTCTTTCTGAAGACCTGCATAAATTTTAGTCTAGATGACACATGACAAGAAGTCAATATGGGTTGTTTATAGATTCAAAACTACTATCACATGCTAGCACTAAGTCCCTGATCACTGCTGTGAAGAAGTACTCACCAATTTATATATACTAAGATATATACTAAGGTGTACTTCTTCAACACATTCAGATCGTTGTTATATTTCATTTGTGTTATTGCAGAACAGTCAATAAATAAATAAATAAATCTGAAATTTCCAGGCATTCTCACATGTTCATTGTAAAGGAAAAAGACTGACTTGTTAGAGACAGTTTTGCTTTGAATATGAATGGTGTTGGCATCCTGATTCTATTCCAGACAACTTTGCTTTTCCTCTAGCCGTACATCCTTTTATCAGTAAGAAAAGAATTAGCTGTCACAAAAGGGATGCATGATAATAGATAGGTGTGCTTCTGGGAAACTGGCAGAAATATTCTAAGGTTGATTAGAAGACGTGAGGCAGCAAATACCTGCCTTGAATTTTAAGCAAATGTTCAGTTCTGCATGACTTCTGAAAAGCAAGACAGAAAATATTGCAGAGCTGAGAAGATACTTTATGCTTTTCTCTCTTAGTCTGCCAGGAGTATGTCTGTGTACCCAGCTTGACAAATTAGCACGGTATTTCATATGTTTTCCCAGAGTTACACTAATGTGGGCATTTATTTTCTACCAAGTTTTTCTTACAGTTAGTATGCCTTCTAGTATGTAACTGCTGCAGCTTTGAAAAAGCATATCACTGTGACAGTAGCAGAAACCCAGTGAGAAAAATGGAAGAAGCTGACCAGATGGACCATAAGCTCTAAGAATAGTATTTACCTGCTCAGAATCTCTGCCAGCTGCCTCTGTGTCTGGTTATCCGAGTTATAGTAATCCATTTTGTTGCTGAAAATGACATCTCTGCCATTGCTGTAGTTACTGTGATACTTCCCTTTGCTGTTTTTCTGTCCATTTCTTTCTCCTTTTGCTTCCATCCCTTCCTGAAATATGCTGCACTGCTGATCCACCTTTCCACATTCTTAAAAGTTTTCAGTAGTTCTATTAGTCTTTCTCTTAAAGGTTTTGCCTTTCAGAAACAAAGTAAGACAGTGAGCAGCAGTTTGTATCAGTGGTTTTCAAGGTCTGGATCCTAAGAAGTCAGTCTGCATTATTAAACTTCTGTAGCAATAAAAAAATTAGGAAAATGTTACTACAAATTATTTTTAACAGAACCTGTTTGTTTGTTTGTTTTCATTTTGTTTTGTTTTTAGAAACAAAGATGCACCCCTTTCTATGTCTTCTCCCATCTAGTTTGAAACTATGGTATGGAACCACCCTACCTCAGAGAGACCACCATTAGTAGGTTACTGCCTGATTGCTATACAGGACACATTTGATTATGTATGTGCTGTTCTTCATTTCAAATAAGGAAAACACAAGGGCAGTGTAGGTCATGGGGTCTGTCTTTGAATTAAAAAAAGTAGCTAGTGTGGCATAAAGTAAGTGTAGCTTTCCTGGCTGGTTTACTTCATGTCCTAAAGGACTTGAGATTGAAGGAGATTTTGCTAATCCACGCAATGAAAGAGCAAAAGAAATACATATTTCTTTATGAAGGCTCAAGAAGATGTGAAAAAAAAAAATACAAGTAAAGATACTCAAATATAATGAAGAGCACCATAGTTCTCTTCACTCTTTTTTTCCCGTTGGCACTGACCAATATGCTAATGGACCTCATAACACAGATGAGCAACCCTAAGCCTGCCTTCCCGGCTTGGGTCTGTCTTGGCCTGAATTGTTATTACACAAGAGAATGGCGATGTTCTGGATTGCTGGAAGGCATGCATATTCACATAATTAAGAGAGGGAGATAGAGACATGCAGTTCCTACAGATCAAATATGGCTTTTTTCTTTTAATCCAAAATGTAATTTCTTGTACTTTGTGGTAGGTTTAAAGATGTGCTACTATTATGGATGTTTTTCCCTCAGTTTTGACAATTCAGGAGCTTAGAAATTACCAACTTATAAAATACTTCATGTGACACATCACCAATATAAAGTTTTCATATTGGTGCAGTATTCTTAATATTTTTAAGCTTAAGAAACACAAATGGGAGTTTCTGTTGAACACAATAGCCTATATCTGATGACAATAAAAGGTAACTTGCTAACTGACTGATGATATTTTCTTGATAAAATAAAGCAATAACTAAGTTCTTAAAGGATTAAAAACATGCACATACCACATAAGCAAATGATAGTATCCATCATGCTTTATAAACATTATTTCTACACTAAGGCAGTCTTTTCATCTTTGCTTTCAAAGAAAAATGTGATCATACTGTGTGTGCGAGATACTGAGGGAAAATGTCTTACTCCTCCAACAATTTTTAAACCTAATGGCCCAACGTTGACCCATTTTTTACCAGGTCTCAAGAGTAATTAATTTTAACAAGACTTAGGAAAATTTGGGTAAGTTGAAAGACTCCAAAATGCAACTTCCCTTCTTCCTCTTCTTACTGAGAAAGCCATCAAGTTCAGCTTGTTTCTTGGTCTATCACTGTTCTACATATGTCTTGCAACCAAAAGTCTGCATTTAGTTTGGAATCAGCTATATTTTATACTGCCTCTTCATCAGGCAGTATTTAGTGAAGGGAAGAAAAGAAGAGATGGTGATGATGAAGGGAAAATAAAGGAGGACCCAGGGAACTACAGGCCAGTCAGTCTCACCTCTGTGCCTGGCAAGATCACGGAGCAGATCCTCTTGGAAACTCTGCTAAAGCATATGGGAAATAAGGAGGTGATTGGTGACAGCCAACATAGCTTCACTAAGGGCAGATTGCACCTGGAAAATCTGGTGGCCTTCTATGATGGGGCTGCAGTACTGATGGTTAGGGGAAGTGCAACTGACATCACCTGCCTGGACTCATGCAAAGTATCTGACCCTGTCCTGCATGATATTCTTGTCTCTAAATTGGAGAGACATGAATATGATAGACGGACTGGCAGGGTGGTCACACTCAAGGTGTTGCAGTCAATGGCTCAATGTCCAGGTGATCAATAATGAGTGGTATTCTCAGGGGTCAGTATTGGGACCAGCACCATTTAACATTTTTGTTGGTGACATGAACAGTGGGGTCGATGACACCAAGCTGTGTGGTGCAGTTGACACACTGGAGGGAAGGGATGGCATCCAGAGGGACCTCGGCAGGCCTGAGAGCTGGGCCTGTGCAAAACACATGGAGTTCAATAAGGCCATGTGAAAGGTCCTGCACCCACAGTGGGAAAATCACAAGAACATATACAGGCTGGAGGGAAAATGGATTGAGAGCAGCCATGAAGAAAGAGAAAGACCTGGGGGTGGTGGTTGATGAGAAGCTCGACATGAGCCAGCAATGTGTGCTGGCAGCCCAGAAAGCCACCCGTACCCTGGGCTGCACCAACAGCAGTGAGGGCAGCAGGGTGAGGGAGGGGATTGTCCCCCTCTGCTCTGCTCTCGTGAGACCCCACCTGGAGCCTGTGCTCAGGGAGCTGTGGTTGTTCTGCCTGGAGAAGAGAAGGCCCCAGGGAGACCTCACAGCAGCCTGCCAGTGCCTAAAGGGGGCTGCAGGAAAGCTGCGGAGGGACTCTGTGTCAGGGGGTGTCAGGATAGGGTGAAGTGTAATAGTTTTAAGCTAAAAGAGGGGAGATTTAGATTAGATGTTAGGAAGAAATTCTTCTCTCAGAGGGCAGTGAGGCCCAGGCCCAGGCTGCCCAGAGGAGCTATGGCTGCCCCATCCCTGGCAGTGCCCACGGCGAGGATGGATGGGGCTTGGGGTAGCCTGGACTGCTGGGAGGTGTCCCTGCCTGTGATGGTGGTGGCGGTGGGGTGGTTTTAGACAGGTTTTAAGGTCCCTTCCAATCCAAACCATTCTGTGATTCTATGAGGGAAAATTCGGGTGACATAGGAATGTACAAGAGAGATTCAGAAGAAATTGCTGCTGATGGAATTGCTTAGCTGTTTTGAATTTTCTTGTCAGCACCTTATTTTAACTAGGGCACTGCATAGCAATTCAGCTGAAATCTTGCTCATCTACTGCTATGGCAGTACTCTCAAATGCATCACACTTTTTGTATCTGATACCTAGGATTTGTTTTCACTTTTTCCTATACTGATACAATCCATGATCTTAGCTCAGGTAATGTATAGTACTGGTCTATCTAAAGTAGTGTATTTGCTAGCCATGTAGAACAGAAAAAAGCAGACTATGGCCAAATCCCAGAAGACAGACAGGGACATCATGTCAGACATTTGTGTTGTCCAGGTGTACTAGTTTTTGGGCAACAGAGGTGATAATAATAGGTGGATTAGCTGGTTAGGACAGTAAAGTGTTTCGAAGGGTGAGAAAGCAGAACAGGAAGGTAAAAGCAGAATTGCTAGAAAGTTTGGCACAGATGCAACTAAACAAAATTTATTTCAATGCAAATTACTTTTCATTCCCACAAGCATAAATCTTCCAGAGGAAAATCTAGTTACAGAAATGTGAGCTATACTTAAGTTGCAGATTAGAACAGTATCATGTGTAATGCTATAAATCTCTCATACACACATGCCCATAACTTTTTAGATTAGCATATGCTTTAACTTGAGTCATGAAATTGCCAGACATTTAAAGGCAAGACAATGATGGGTAGGAGGTAGTAGGAGGAGGTGATGTGGCCATGCACAATGCCTCTACACATACACATCTCAGAGGCACAACCATTAAGAAGCACCCTTTGTTAGTGAGAAGGGACAACTTTGTTTTCTTGTGCAGGCATAACATGACCTAATCTGTCACTAAAAAGAGATTGCTTTCGACAAGGAAAAACAGATTTTAAACGGAGAAGCAGTAGGCTCAAAATCCTACATGGATACGCACTAGTAAAGACCCACTCTCACTACCATCTCTAATTCCATTAGAAAGTTACCTTTAATCTTGTATGAAACTTGCCAAACTAACTTTATTCCATTTGAGATGAGTATCATATTGCATGAATTCAGCCACAAGCCAGAGTCCTTTGTTCCCTAGAGAGAAAACAGCTTCTGTTTTACTGCAGCTGTTTCAAATAGGCTACAGCTTGTCTCACAAAACCCAGAGGAAAATCTCCAATTTATTACCCTCCATATCAGAGAGACGCTGAGCGTCCACTGCAAGCTTTCTTCACCTAACCAGCAAATGCAGAGTTACTTTTAGCTTATAGCACTCTTTCAGTTGCAAGCTTCTTTTCTCAGAAAACAAAGCCTCTCAAAAAGCAAACTGGACTATATTTAGATGATCTGCTTCCTCTTCATTATGAAGTACTGTTAAACTGCTTGCTTCCTTGGTGTTATAGACTATGGTCATTACATCATGTACTCTAGGCTCTCTTGATGCAGGGACTTCATCTTCTTCAATATGCTTATTACTTCTGTGTATTGGGTTTACACAGCAAGGTTTTGGTAGTGGGGGGCCACAGGGGTGGCCTCTGTGAGAAGAATCCAGCAGCTGCCCCATGCCACAGAGAAGCCTGCTCCAGCCAGCTCCAAAAGGGACTCGCCACTGGCCAGAGCTGGGCTGTAAGTGATGCTGGTTGTGCCTCTGGGTGAGCAGACTGAAGAGAGGGCAAAACAAAAATCTTCTGTGCTACAGCAGCTGGGAGAGTGAGAAGTGAGCACCAGCCCTGCAGCCCCCAGGTGAGTGCCGCAGGAGGGCAGGAGGTGCTGCAGGCAGGCAGCAGCAGTTCCCCTGCGGGCTGTGCAGGGAGAGGCCCCTGGTGGAGCAGGCTGTCCCCCTGCAGCCCATGGGTCCCCCATGGAGCAGATCTCCACGCTGCAGCCCCCCCATGGGTGGAGGAGCCCCCGGTGGAGCAGGTGGATGTGGCCTGGAGGAGGCTGCGGCCCATGGAGAGCCCCCGCAGGAGCAGGCCCCGGGCTGGAGCTGCAGCCCGTGGAGAGGAGCCCACACAGGAGCAGGGGGTCTGGGGGGAGCTGCTGCCCACCCGTGGGGGACCCGTCCTGAGTCTGTTTTGACCATGATGATAATTGTTGAGTGATCTCCCTGTTCTTATCTCAACCCTTGAGCCCTTTGCATCCTATTTTCTTCCCTTTCCCTTTGAGAAGGGGGAGTGAGAGAGCGGTTGTGGTGGAGCTTGGCTGCCCAGATGAGTAAAACCACCACAGTGTGTTAAGGAGGGTCCTGGTTTTACAAACTCCTCCTAACTTTGTACACTGCAAATTCGAATTAGTTGGAATATAAGAATTCTAACATTTAGCCTCCCCCAGCTTGCTGTCTGAGTCTCTGCTCCTGTTGCAATGCAAATGCTATGCATGTACTGCCGTTTGCAATGGTAACATTTTCAGAATATAAAGTTTTGTGTCTTCCTGTTATGTAATCTGACTGGCATATTCTCTAAGTGTTTTCACCTTCACGTTTCTAAATATATACAGATAGAAAAATCAATGTATAATTGCTGAATACAAGGATACGGATATCCTTGCAAACTGCACTTAGTCAATTAAAGTTTTAAAGACATTCAGAGGAGACTGCAAAAGCAGCAGATAAACTAACTAAATACCAGCACATCTTACCAAAATCTTTGGTTAAATATAATCAGTGTGTATAAGTTACAATTTAAACGTCTAATTTAATTAATATGATTTATTACTAACTGCTAACTCCTGCTAAAATAATTGTGCTTATGTAGCAGATGTGGTACCTCGGATGCTGTTTGAGCATTCCATCCTTCTAATCATCAAAAATGTCATATTGAAGAATATATATATTAGACTTCTGCCCCTTTTAAAGTAATTAGCTTCACCAGTGATTTCACTATTACTATTAGATTCTCAGATACCTCTGACTTAAACAGAACAATGGGATGACAGCTATCTGTCATGCTATCTTTTTGACACTTTTTTAGCATTTTATCCACCAGTGGCTAAAATCCATCGGAAACAGAAAATGCTTTGTCATTGTATTTATGCTACTCTGGAATGAGCTATTAGAATTATACATACTTTGCACTTTGTATAGGCTATGGAATACTCTAGAATAAGTATATACCAGTATACTACGTATACTCAGGAATGAGTATAAGCTATATATACTCTGGAATACACAGTAAACCGGTGGAATATTTATGTTCCTGTTCTTCAGTGTCTGACTGTGGAACTTATTTCAAACTCCGTAATAGACATTCAAATAGCTTAAACCAATAGCTTTTATACAAGTTAATACTATCATAAGCAGTAACTAGAACAGAAACAATAACAAATGGGCTATTTAAAAACTGTATTTGTGGATTAAAAAATTATAGAGTCAGAAAGGTTAACAGGCTGGGCAACTATGTAATGCAGGCCATAGAATTTCACTTAGTAACTTCTGTGATTAATACAGTGTGTCTGAGTTAAGCATACCTACCTCCATATATCCCACAACAAAAATAGCTAAAAGTTCCCTTTAGCACAGTGGATGTTAGCTTTTCCTCTTTCTAATTTACAAAGATTTCACAACTGAAAAATGTAACCTGGGATGGAGAACCTACAGGAACTGAGCTGTAGGCAGATGAACAGGACACCTAAACTAACCCAGTGTAATACTTAAGAAACTTGTTTCATGTCAGTACATATTCCATAAGGAAGTAGAAATCTCCATATACAGAATGGATACTTTAGATGTGCAAATATGACCTCAGACACCGTTACCCATTTTGCAAATATATTTCGTATGCCTTACATGCAAATACTGTTTTTAATACAGTCAGTAAATGTATACACACATTTTGTGAGCACCATGTGAGCAGCCCTTTTTAAAAAATTACTGGCTTTATGCAGATCTGATGTCCATGAAATTAGATCTAGCTATATAATGACTAAATTCATATATCTTGCATGAACTAGAACTTCTTCCTTTCCCGATTTTTTTTTTTTCCAGTTTTCAACAGCAATGTTCATGAAGACATTCTTTTAAAAATATCAGGTCAAAAGAGCTGATTACAATTTTTTGGTAACTGGAAATTGAAGTGAAAATTTGGAACTAAAAGATAAATACTTTCCACTGCTGTGTTATTTTATTAGCTGTATGATATAAATACTCTTTGAAAAGACTAGTATATAGCTATTTGTTATCTTTATTAAAGCTGCATCTAGAAGCAGATACTCTTTTTACATTTGAATTATTCTATTAAGCAAGGATACAATTTCCTATTTTAAAGGCAGATTATGAGCCTTGCTGAGTAATACATATTACCCATATATATATATATATATTGATCTTACAGATATATAAAATTTAATTTACATGAATACCTGTTACCTGTATTTGACAGAAATATCCTTAATTTAAATACAAGGCATAGGTAGGTATCTTATATTAAGTTATTGCAACTAGCAGTCACAAACTGAGTAGTTAATCTATTGAAATTAATGTAGAAGATATACTCTTCAATACTGTGATTAAATATTTGTTTAACAGTTTCAGGGTAAACAGCAAGAAAAATTGCCCCAGCTTGAAATGAAAGACTGTCCCCCACGCAACGGCTGGGATTATCCTGCACAGGTTACATAATGGGTCTGAGAGGAAGTTCTGTAGGTATTATGAGTATAATCACATTTTCCTGTTTGTTCATTCTTATCAGACTTTTTTCCTTTCTCCAGCTCCTGTAAAAGCACCTATACAAACATCCAAAGGATACCTAAACAGCTGCAAAAATACAAAGATGTTTGTCGATGTGTAAATTTTTGTCTATTGACAGTCAGAGATATGCTGCATAAACCCAAGGTCATTCATTACTGAAAACCTTTATGGATGTGAGCTGTAATTAACAAAGCAGAGAAAATTATTACATGCAAAATATTTTCAAACACAAAATGGAAAAATATATACATATATTTTTGCCTTTTGAAACTCAGTCTTTGTGTCTTCTCCTGGAAAAAAGTTAATAACTAACAAATCAGCTTCTGAAAATGTAGACAACTGTTAGTGTGGAATAAAAAATAGTATAGCTGTTCAGTAAGTCTACAAATTGAGTAGTTCAATGCCTATAGGCTCAGGAGAAAACCTGTACTGTCTTTATGTGAAGGCATAAATTACAAATATAGACAAGTAAAAAAACACACGTCTGTCACGCTTAAATATGCACAACAACATGGAATTAAAGAACCATGAAATAAGACAAAAAGTATTTATGTAGTTCTCATTCCTGTGCTACTGAAGTTAAGTGTGTATTTTCATGGTCCTTCAGGGACATAAAATTTAGTCCTCAGAAAGGTGAACATTACTGGTTCTGGTTAATTATCTATTTTACACTATAAAAGACAATCTATCAGATAGTGTCTTGATGAGGAAAAAGACATATGAAAAATAACACAGAAAATCACAAGCAGTTCTTCAGAGCAAATAAAATAAATGTTCTTAAATTTTTTATTTGTTTTGTAGTTTGTTACTGTGATTTGACGCTTGCAACAACATTTCCTTTGGAAAAATAGACTATTTTCATGGCTGGTCTGTTTTCCCAGCCCTATGTCCACTTACACCTTTGCACCTGCTGATCTCTTTCAGGTAGAAAGGGGCAGCGGCCATGTGATTATACGAAAAGTACACTCCCTGTTGCCTCCTGTGTGCTGAGATAACATGCCACCACCTCTGTGACTCATACTTAACCTCTTTTTAAAATCTTTTTTTTAATATTTTTTCCATTTATAACACACTTAGAGTATATAGGTAGCAAATGCCTTCCTTGTTAATGCCAGATACATGACCTGCCATTCACATTCTCCTTACCGATCAGTTTCAATCTGATCAGACTAGCTCATGTATTTTCAGATGTCAATAAATTAAAACACAACACTCGGAATTCAAAATTTGTACTGACCCGAGACTGTGTAAAACACAGTACAATGCTCTGAGAACAAGCCAGCGCGGGTGTAATTGTATTTGACTGTGCTCTGTCTTGAACCAATGAGCCTGATCTCTCAAACATACTGCTTTTGGCAAAACATTTTGCTAGATGCAAGCTAACAGTTATCGAGGAGTTACAGTTGCATCTTGGAGGTATAAGAAGAACCAGGGAAGTTTTCATTATCTGTGGATATTTTTAAAGCACCTACTGTGGGAGGTATATGTGAAGTGTTAGCATACCAGTCGAAACTTAGCAGGCAAAACGCATCTTCAAGTTAAACCACGGTGGCTTTTCTGAAAGTAAAATCCTGCAATGTGCTAAAAAACTGTAGCAAGGAACACCAGTGAATATGTATTTTCTCAGACACAGAAAGAAGTGCAGAAAAGTATTTGGCCACAGGAAAAGACTGAAATTAGGGCAATTTGAATAGTCTGATGTACTACTTCACTGTTTTTATTTCACACAATTTGATTTTATCCCGACTCTCTTATGCTATGCATACTAAAAAAGTTATAGCCATTACAGTTCTTATGATCACAGCACTTTGTTAGGATTCAAGGAGAAAAAATATATCATCTGGTTCATCGCTGTAGAAGCTCTGAAAGAACAAAAAGTTGGGCACTG
The DNA here is from genome assembly GCF_047663525.1 of Anas platyrhynchos. NCBI lineage: Eukaryota > Metazoa > Chordata > Aves > Anseriformes > Anatidae > Anas > Anas platyrhynchos. The sequence goes on from NC_092621.1 coordinate 80,881,669, forward strand.
ACTTACCAAAGTAAGAGCTTCTGACTGTTAGTGCAGGCTGAGGTGTGCCCAGGAGGCTGTGCAATGCCTCCAGAGAGATACTCACTCTTGCTTAAAATGGTTACTTTTGAATAATTCAGTTGCTGATACACTATATCACCCAAGATGAAGTGTGTATGTTTCCACAGGCATGTCACAAACAAACATTTTATATGTTAGAAGACGGTAAGTGCTCCAAAACCAGAAATCTAAGAAACAGAAAAACACAGTACAAATACATGTTTTGAAAATTCATTGACAATATAGGAATAACTAGGGTTAAAATATATAAAGTGGCACCAGTATATTATACTCAAACAAAATAAATTGATTTAAAGAAGTTAACAGCAAAATAACTACGCTTTGATTAAATTATTAAGTTCTGTACAATGCTTAAATAGTACAGCACAGAAATTTTATGTTTTCCAAAGCGCTAATTGTCAAGAAAACAAACAAACAAACAAACAAACAAACAAACAAAAAAACACAACACAACATGTTCTGAGAAAATCTGTCAGGATGTGCAAATAATAAAATGTAGCAAAAGTATCAATGATCATGACTAGGACAACTGAGTAGAAGTACTGCCATGCAGTACAGCAAGGAACAAGATTTGACAGGAAGACTTTGAGCTTCAATGTACTAATTAACATGAGGTTTAAGGCTCAAAAACATGTTGTGCTGAGGCTGAGTATCAAACTGTGATATCAGTTTGTTTCTAAAAGGAAAAAGATTTTCTGCGTGCACTGAGGGCTCATAAAAAGGTACTGAAATACCACACTCCTACTTAGAACATCAAAACCATGAAATATGCAATGTTAGAGGGAAAAAAAGAAGAAAAAAAAATACTTCTCTTCCAGATGCAGCCTGAAGTGAGACAAGAAAAAACCTATGTCTCCTATGGTGCTGTTCTAAAATGGAAAAGAGAAAGTGAAAAATTACAACTATACAAAACCTTTTAAAGCCATTTTGAAAGACAGATCAAAATATATATATATATAAATAATAATAAAGAAAAAACAGTATCATGTACTAATAAAAACACTTACTTCAATATGTAGCTGTTCATGTCTTTTTGCATTTGCTTAAGAGACCAAAAAAAAAAAAAATAGGTACTGATCAAGTACTAATTTCTTTATCAATTCTGAAACCTAAGAGATACTACTCTTAAAATAGGATGCAGTTTCTACAGCTCTGGAGATTATAGTTTTTATTTCGGCTCAGTGTATCTGAACTCCAGCTTAGAAACTCATTTGAAAGCACATCAAACTATACAAGAACAAAGTGAGGAGGGACAAAAGGTTATGGAACAGTTTGGACTTTGAAGGAGATCATTTCCCATGTGACAAAAATATTCTTGCATGGATCAATAATAATCTGGAAGTCATCAAACAAAAAAAAAAAAAACATTTAAAGATAGTTGCACTTTTAAAGTGAAGGGAAAGAATTTTAAAATAAGCTTATCGATAGTAATCTACTCTGAGATTCAATACAAATGAAATATTCAATGCAAACAGAAGCTTCTGATTCGTACCATGAAAATGGCAGAGCTGACAGACCCCGAAATTAAATATGCAGATAGTGATGACGGCAGATCAATGATAACCTTACGATCATTTTTCTGGAAATACAGTCGGCTTTATTTGATAGAAATAAAATAAAAAGCAAACATGATGAAAGAAAAGCAGTTAAGTCACAGGACATAAATATATCAGTATTAGGGTTGTTGTATTCCAGATTCTGCCCTCCTTCCCAACTTCCCAGCAACATATATAGCCTCCTATGTAGTTGTAACAGCTACGTACATAGGAAGAGCCAGCACCAACTCTTAGACCGTGTATTGTGGGAGCACCAACTCTTAGACCGTTTATCATGCTGTGGGAGCATGAGGGGAAGATCTGGAACAGCTGGAGCATTCTGGGTTCTTTATGGTGAGGCTGTTTCCTTATCACTGCATCATGGGACAGAAAAATTGTTGCTATTAATTTCTGAGACAGGATAACAACTTTGTAAAAGTGGAAATAATTTGTGCTCTGGTAGAGGACAGCAGCAGGTGTGTGCTGGAGCGAGGAGTAAAGGTGAAAGTTACGAAGTGCTTACTCTTATCAATGATTCAAGTAACATCTCTATAAATAATGCGACTGAAATGCTGGGTCATTCACTTTATGTGACTTTTCATCCTAATAAGAATTAATTCTCACTATTTTTCAAATGTTGAAAAAACAAACAAACACACCACCACCAACAAAGTTAATCCTCTGACACATCTGTGAGATGACTTCTCTCTTTACTGATGAAGAAAGTGCAACCTTGTACACATTATAGGGCCATGCATTTAAATTAGCAACAAATCCAGCCTGAAAACTCTTGAGGATTTAACCGTATGTTCAGCTGACCGGAACATGCCACCGCTGCCACAACTCCTGTGTACCTGTTACTACACAAGCCCCACTTGTGTATGCGTGGTAGTGCACAAGCAGCTTTTATAAACCCAGGATGCTGATTAGGTAACATAATTCAAAGGAGGTACTTGATGCCACTGGCATTCGTCTGTTACTGCATCTGAAGATATGGCTTTGGATCCCACAATCTGTGCAGTATGAACTGGATCTATGAAAGACTTTGGGCACCAGCTATCATGAATAAAAAAAGCAGCAAGGTATGTCTGTATCTACACAACGCTAGCAAATTAAGTGGCCCTGTGCACACACATGGGCAATCAAGCCAGCTGGCACAGGGTGGCATGCCCCTGATGCCGCAGAGGAACTCTCTCGGTCTCCACGCCAGGGTGGCTGTATGCAAGCTGCCTGCTGGGAACGGTCCCTGCAGCACCTCGAATGCTGACCAGCTCCTCGGGCTGCCAGTGGCATGCCTGGAGGTGTGACAGAAGAGGAGGCTACACTGTCCAGACATCCCACCTCAGCACTTGGCAATAATCTGTTTTATTTAGGAGCACAGGCAGACACTGTGTATGTCCTCCACAGGCAGGATCCTCTGCTAATAATTTTACCTACTCTAAACAAAGAGATAAGTGAGCAGGGAGAGGCAGTACTACCAGGGAGCATCACCAATAATGAATGGCAGCATCCATCAACATGTGTGCAGCAATGCATTTTGCTGAGTGAGTGTCAGTTTTGGCCTTTCTACATACTGGTCTTTAGACCAGAAAAGCCCTAATCAGCCTCTGCTGTGCTACTTCATGACTAGACCAGAGATGAGGGATACCAGACCTACCAGCCATCAGAGAAAAAAAATTGTGTGTATTTCTAGATTTGCCACCTTACAAACTGACTCTAGGGTGTATGCAAATACACTCCTCAGAGAATCCAGCCTGACATTGCTCACAGAAGGAAGGAAGAAGTAACCATCCTGGCATCATTTGTACCAGAACTTCAGAACAACAGGTTTGTAAATCCACAAGAAGCATTAAGAAAAATACCATTATACTTGTTCCCTCACCAAAATATATCTAAATAATGCCACACCAAAGCCTGGAAACCAACTTTCCTTATGAGCTGATGCAGGAAGCTGTGTGTGTTACTGCAGCACCAAGAGACCTGGGACAGAAATCCTTGCCTGCAAAGTGCAGAGCAGCAGTGTGTCAGTGGCAGAGATGCAACAACTCGGCTGATCTTACATGAAGTTCTCTTTCTGTGGAATCCTTGCCAAGTTCAAAACTGCTCTCCCCAAAATAAATCTCTTGAAGGAGTGCTGCAGTTAGATTACCCCCTCCTGCAGGAAATTCCTAGGACAGCTGTCCTAGTCCCCACACACCCATGCACACATGCTGTTGCCCTTGACGGCACCCAGAAAAGCCAGCCTCATTAAGGCAATCTTATAAATATTTACACTGCAGTTCTATATTTAGGAATATCACTTCACAACAGCAAAAAGACTGTGCTAAAATCGTTTTATTTAAAGATCTGTGAGGGGAAGCAAACAGAGTGGAAGCCCGCAGAGACAGTAGGCTTCAAGACTATTTGGAATTACATACACAATACTGAAACGCTGCAATGCAAAAATCAAAACTGTAAGAGATCGCTGTTGAACCTGCAATTTCTTAAACAGGGAAACAGCAGGGTCTAAATGTGCTACCATTCTGTAAAATGAGGGCTAGAGCCAGCTCCTGCGCTGACACTGGGCACAAACCCAGCATAATTCCACTGATATTAGTGGTCTAACTGGAAGCAAATTTTGCCTTTAGAAGGCAAGATATGAAACTTCATCTCAGCAGATAAAAAGAGGTTGGCGGGAGAGCTGTGAAAGTGGGAGCAGTAGTTTGTTTTAGTGGCCTCGGGAGAAATTCACTTAATACTTTTGGGTAATGCAAAGCTTTGAAAACCTGAATGTTTAGATGCCTTCTGAGAACTCTTGAGAGACATACAAGTGTCAACGTGCTGCTATTTGTCAGCTCTTTTATTACTGGGGAAGAAAAAAAAAATGAGAAGAAAAAAAAAAATCAAAAGATACCTACACATTACAGTGCCCGGTAATGTTTGTCGCACAACGTCCTCTTGATCACAGAGGTACTTTCCCGTGCGGTGAATCTGAAGCGCCAAGTAAGCCCACCACAGCCAGCAGCACCATTAATGACGAAGATAGATAGGCTTGTGGGTGTGAGAGGCTGTGGGCTTGGGTAGCAAGAAAAAAGAAAGAAAAAAAGTATAACTTCAGGAAAGTGCTGAGTAAATGCCTTTTAGTATCAACGGCGCTACAACCCCTACAAGGTGCGCAGCGCCTCGCAGACTCTAGCAAGCACTTTTTGTTCGCTGCTGGAAATCCCGATCTCTGCAGGATTTTCCAAGAGGAAAACCCACGAGGATTTTCATTTTTTTTTTTTTTTTTTATATATATTTTCTGTGAAAAATTGTTAATTTTCTTCGAGCGGCCGCCCCACCGGGCAGCCCCCTCCTCCCGCCTTCCCTTCCCCTCACAGCGGACCCCAGCTCCACCTACCTCCCCGTTCCCCGCCCTTTATTTACTTACTCATTTATTTTAAATCATTTCGGTTAAATTATTTATTACTTTCCCCCTCTTTCACCCCTTCCCCGGCGGGCCGCCCTCAGCGCCTTCCCACCGCCTCCTCACGGCGCGGCGGGGCGGGGCGAGGCGCTCCAACCCAGTCAAACAGCAGAACCCCCCCCCCCTCCATTTTCCCCTTCCCCTAATAACAACTAAAACACATTTTTACGTCATAATTTATTAATTTTGGGGCCGTTTCGGTGGGTTTTTATTGTTGGGCGAGGCGACCCTCTCTCTCTCACACACACACCACACCACACACCGCGCGCACGCGCTCGCTGAGGTAGGGGGACGCATGCGCGCCGCGCCCATGCCCGCCTCCCTCCCTCCCTCCCTCCCTCCCTCTGTCTGTCCGTCGGTCCGTCCGTCGGTCGGGGGCGGGCTGAGGGCGTGTGGAAGGCGGAGGGAGGCGGCATGAAGCGGAGGCGGCGGCGCCCCGCGGAGCTGCCCTGAGCGGCCGCCCCCCCCCCCCCCCTTTCCCTCCCTCCCTGCCTCGTCCCGTCCCGTCCCCACCGGGGAAGTTTCGCCTCAGCCTCGCCTCGCCCCGGCGGGGCGGGGCCGGTGCCGGCTGCGGGGCCCCTTTTGTCGCCGCCTCCCCGCGGCCGGAGGGGGGCGAGGCTCACGATGATGGCGGCCGAGGCCGGGGCTGGGGCTGAGGAGGGCGGCTCGGTTTCCTCCGCCGCTGCCGTCGCCGCCGAAGCGGGGCCGTGCCGGGCTAAGGGTCCGTGCCCGCCGGGCCCCTTCCCGGGCGCCGCGCCCCCGCTGTGCTCGGCGCTGGGGCTGCTGGCGGTGGGCTCGGGGCCTGCCGCCCCTCCGCCAGCCACCACGGAGCCGCCCGAGCCCGCAGCAGCAGCCGCCGCCGCCGCCTTCCCCCCGCTGCCGCCGCCGCCTCCTCCCCCGGCCGGGGCGCTGGGGGCGGTGGATGAAGGCGACTCCCTGGACGGCCCCGAGTACGAGGAGGAGGAGGTGGCCATCCCGCTCAACGCGCCCCCCACCAACCAGTGAGTAAAGACCCCCCCCCGACCCCACACCCCCACCCCAACGCCCCCTCCCCGCACCCCCGACCCCCTGAGGCAGCACCCGGCAGCGGCAGCTTTGTGTGTCCAGGCGGCGATCTCCCGTCAAACAACACTCATTTTATTATTGTTATTATTGTTATTTTTTCCCCTTTTAAGCCCAATCTCAACACGTGGTGCGAAATAATTCTCCCAGCCCCTCATCATTTTGCGTGCCCTATCCCCCCCCCCCCCCCCAATCCAAGCACACCCTCGCCCGCAAACACCTCCAAAGGGGCATGCACGTGTTGCCTTTTTTTCTTTTTTTTTTCCTTTATATTTCACCCTCAGCACATTCTTAAAATCAACGTGTTCCTAACGTGAGCCTTCCGCTGTCCCAAAGTACTCCCGGACCGTGTGTTTTGATAAACCCAGCCTGCTTTGCTCCTCAGCCAACTCGAGAGCTGTTCCTAGTTAGGCTGTGCTCAGGCAGCGTGGAAAGAAATCCAGGTAAATCCCTGGCTGGGTTTCCTTGCGCTCACCCTGCCATTAATCAGGGCTCACCGGGGTCCTGCAGGGCGGTAATACCGGGGATCTCGCCCTGAGAGCGGTTCTGTGTTTATCCTGCCCGAAATACAGGATCCGAAAATGTTATGTGGAGCTGGTGTCATGAGCGAGTACTCTAAGAACAACCCCTGGCTTCACGTGTAGGAAGTCGGCAGGTTTTTGTAAAGCACTGCGAGCCCCGTGTTAGAGCAGAAAGTGGTCCTCTTAGCAGGTACCTTCCTGTTTAAATAATGAAATTCCTTAAAAGCCTTCATTGGTGCCTAGAAATACATTACTCCCGAGGTTTCAGTAACTGTAGCAGGCGATTTAGGATTTCAAGGTGGCAGCTGGCAGATGGATTCAGGATACAGGGCAGAAGGGTAATCTGAAAACCGATCTGAATTTGGGTTCTTTTTTACCTTCTCTTGTGACTCCACTACCCGGGAGTTGATTTCTGTGCTATCAGGTATTTCCAACATTTCAGGAGCCACTGCAGTCGTGAGGAGGGCGTAAAATGTAATATTTAAGTATTCCTTTTAAATTTCTCTCTCTGACCTTGACAGACTTCCTTTGTTCTTTTAATTCCTTCAGTTTTCATGCAAGTTTGCCTAGTTAAGGCCTTGTTTTGTGAAGGTGGTGTTTGAATAGTCTTTCACTTGCAGGCTTCACTAACGAGCTAGAAATATGATTAAGGCAGTTTTGACAAAGGGTAAGGAGGGAAACAGAAGCACATAAAAGTGAAGTTACTTCGTCTGTAAAGTCAGCGAGAGACACAACTCTGCGCTTCTGGTTTTCTCTCTGAAAGACTGGGCTGCTGCTTCTGTTAGACCCGGCTGTGTTTTGGAGAGAAAGCAGGCTATTTTCTAAGTAACTTTAGAGAGAGGGATAGTTATAAGGTGTAAATAATCGCCCATTTGATGCAGAATAGCTGCTATGACCTGGACAAATCTGAGCGGGTTTTGCTGTCGGGATATTGCCGTGTGACTCACGTGCTGGCGTGATGGTGAACTTGTGTAAAAGAGGATGTTAGCATTCTGACAAGTGCGTGCTCGGGGAGGACTGCAGAGGCCCTGATTTTGTTTTGGTTAACAGCACGGCTCACCTTGCTGACACCAAAGGGGCGCTGAAGTCTCCACAGAGCCAGGCATTCAGTAGCTGAGCATTGTGCCCCAGGAGAATCCTTAACAGAAGGAAAACCCAAGAAATAAAGTACTTAAAGATTAATTGGAAGCACTTACTGCTGTAATAAACTGTTGGTTTTTTTTTCTTTGTAACTTTATCTTGGGTATGTGACTTCTCAGTAAACAAAATCTGAAGTGGGTTGATTCAATATAGTTGGCCTTTTTCATTCATCTCGCCTGCAGTTGTCAGTTTTTACCACTCTCTGTTAAGCCGTTTACACTGGCAATATGCTGATATTGCCATCCTTTCAGTGCTGCTGTTTTATTTCGGAAGGGCCCTGTCTTTGTAGCCAGACTGTTGCTGCTGTGGAGTTGAACTCTGAGCGTATTACCAAAACAGAGTTCAGCATTATCTATAATCTTATGTAGGGAAAAGTCCAGCACAAATTTTTAAGAACAACGATTGAATTTGTAACGTGGATTGAATTTCTCCAGTTGGATACGATTGTAAAGCTGCTGTTCCATTTGTTTAAATACGACTGCCAGCTCCACCCTTTCCCACTTCCTCCTAATTCATTCAGCTTTTATGGGAGGCATACACGGTTGGCCTGATGGATAATTCTGTGATTCTGTCAAACAGTTTTGTTTCTTTGTCCTGTTTGCTTACAGGATAATGCGTGCACATCAGAGAACGGGGAGTGCTCCTCGCTCCTGGCTTTGCATTGTGTGGCATTATCTCCTGTACGAGAAGGAAAAGACATTTTCTTTTTCTTTCACAACAATAACCACTAACTAGCCCGCTTTGCCCTCCCTTGGACATGCATCGCATTTCAGGATTTACTGAATTGTTGGTTACTGACTCCAAACAAAAAAAAAAAATCTGGTAAAAGTCGCTTCTGGTGTTTCCTAGTTTGTACTCTGGTCTGAAATTGGATCTTTATGCATAAAATGAAATGAAGCTTTTGTATAAACTTACACATAACTTTATAATATGTTTATCTCCTAATTTGTTTAACAATTGAAAACAAAATATCTGAGTGAATTCCCTTAGCAAGTTTTAGGCTATAAAGTTGTTACAGACTAAATATTTTTTGCTGATTAGCTTTTTAAACACCATATTCTTGTCATGCTGATTTTTACAGTAGCTAACCTGAAGAGATGGGAAATGAAGCAGATGCAAGTTCTGGACTTCCCATCAGGATGCTGTAAATATAGTTTGTTCAGAGCAGTCAGGATGTGTTCGTCTTTGCTAGCAAGCACCTAATACACTTAATTTCCTCTTTTCTTTTCCACATACCTATGGAAAAGGGGAACGTGTCTTCTCTTAACGTGTTTTCCTTAATTTTCTAGCACTGGGAGGAGATTGTCAGCACGTAACAGGTTCACTTTACTCAGAAGCTCAAAATTCCCAAGTAGGGTTGATATTTATCTTCTTTGATCCCGAGTGGAGTTAGTTGACTCGAGACTTGTCTGCTCAGTGTGTGTGTGTGTGGGGGGGGGGGGGGGTTGTTCATTTTTCTGGAGCACGGCAGTCGCGTGTTTATATTGTAGTTTAATGCTGGGTGGGAAGCACAGGATGCTAGGGAATAAAATGGGCAATTCTGTGTTTGTTTTGTTCTTTTTTTTTTCTGCGCTTTCTTCCCCATCTGCAAAGCTCACTGACAGGCTGACGGCGGTCTGAAATCGTGCAAGGAAATGGCCTTCAAAATTAATGAGTGAATGCTGCTTAATTTAGTAAAAAAAAAAAAAAAAAAAAATCACTGCTATGTGGAATAGTTTATAGTTATTTAGGCATTTCACTAAATATCTTAGTTGACTAAATAACTTGTTTGGGATTGTAGTGTTCCATGAACACTACAGAAGCAGAAGCAGTTCTTGGATGTTTCAACAAAATTCACATTTTCATATGGTGTTTTTTAAGCAGCGATTAGCAGTTTTAAATGGAAACAAGTTGAAATTGAAAGCCATCAACTAACAAAATGAAACAGGCTGTCAAAATACTGTCTGGTTAAAACAAAATCTTACCCAAAGCAGATGTATTCTTAGAGTAGCTCGTGGTATCTGTTGAGGCAATAAATTAGGGAGAAAAAGCTGAAAACAGAGAGATGGGTAGGGAAATAGCATTACAAGCAAAGACTGCATGAAAGAATATTTCTGTCTGAACGCGGTGTGAATTACAGTTTCTTGAGGTAAGTCTGTCAAAGGTGGCAAGCCCAGAGTTGTGCAACATTTGTTTATTTGAGTAACTAATAAGAAAAGAATTTTTTTTCCCTGAATAATGGTTGAGGATCATTTTCCATTCCAGTGAATAAGTCTGTAGCAGTGAGAGCTGGGGAAAAATGACATTGGTATATGCAGTTAGATTCTATATAAGCAATAAAAAATGAAATGGGATGCAACTTGATTTTAGCATATGAGGTTCCTTTTCTGTTTAGCAGTTAACCTGAGCATGTAAACTTTTTCTCTCTTGGAAAACAAGGTGTTCCCCTTCCACAGGGAGCAGAAGTCGATAAAGAAATTAATTACCTGCTGGTTAGCGTACTGTTTGGGCCGCTTACAAACTAGACGTGAAGAGAAGTCTGGTTTTACCTCTGGCTGAGTGTGTGGCGTTAGAAATGCACGGTTAAGAGCAGCAGGACAGAATTGCACCTAACCATATATAGGAAGCCAAGCAGTAAGTGCGCTGACATGATAGGTACGTATATTAAAGGAAGCTTCGGATGAAGAAAAACAGAAGTGGGAAAGCATTTGGTGCTAGTGAAAGTCTGAGAAGGGATTTTCAGTACTTCTAGCTAACATTGGATGCTGTTGTTTCATCTAACGAGTGGATGCTTTCCTGACCTTCACTTTATCTAGTTTTTGTTCTGTCCCTGATTCCGAGAACAGCAGTGTGGGACTTGTGCACTCCATCTACTGTCCTGCCCTTTTGGGGTGCTCAGTGTTGTGCTGTGTCCCCTCACCTTTTGTTTTCATGCCTGGTGGTGGGGCAGCTGGGGCAAGCATGAATTTACCAGTGAGGCTTGGGTCTCTCTGGTGATGGGCCCCATCTGTAGGCTCAGCCATAAACTCTTAGGGTTCATGCAGTAGTTTTCCACTTTGTCTGTGTCTTCCTTGCTCATTTAATAAAAGCAGTGAAGTCTTTGTACGTATCTCACTGGAGGGTGCAGGAGGAGGGAGGAGGAGGTGTTTGAACCTGGTCCTTGTGCTTCCTAGAAGTATCCCCATGGAACAATCCTGTGTTCCTCTGCCTGCTGCCCGAGTACACTCAGCACCAGTAAGGTGTTACTGTCACTCGGATGCTTGTCAGGCTCCTAATGCTGTTCTGCATACTTGCAGACAGTCCTCAGTCTTTATTTGTTATCTGAAGTATCTGCTCTGTCGCTCTGGAATGGAAGAGAATTTGTCTTGCTTTGTTTTTAACCTGAATATGTCTTTGCATTATGTTTTGTATTGAAGGTGATGGGGAGAGGACGGCGCTGGTTGTACTGTGGCGTTCTGCAGTGAGGTCCCTGGCTTGTCGGGTAGGGGAAGGTAGTGGTGTCCGTGGGGTGACACTGGTGGTGTCCTCCAGGACCTGTACCACTGAACATTGTGGTTCTCAACCTCAGCATTGGGACGGGGTCTGCTCTCATCAGCAAGTTCACAGCTGATACGGACCTGAGAGGAGCACCTGATGTGCCAGGTGGGTGGGCTGCCATTTGGAGGGACCTGGACAGGCTGGAGAGCTGGGCCCTGTGAGACCTCTTCAAGTTCAGCAGAGGCAACACAAAGCTACAGCCCCACAGAGGACTGACCGACGTTGTTCTGTGCTGGGGGCTGACTGCCTGGCAAGCAGCTCCACAGGGCCACGCTGCGACTGAGTGGGCCCAACAGACAGCAAGCTGAGCAGGAGCCAGAAACACATCCAAGCACTAAAACAGGTGAACAGCAGCCTCCTGGGTGGCACTGCGAGGGGCGTCAGAGGCGATCCTTCCTCTGCTCAGCATTGTGGGACACGTCCAAGGTGCTGCGTGTAGTGCTGGGCTCCCAGTGGGAGGGATGTGGGCTCAGAGGAGCGAGGTCAGTACAGGGCCACCAAGGTGGCGGCTTGGGCTGGAGGAGGCTCAGAGGGATCGTATCCACGCCTGTGAGTACCTGATGGGTAGGGACAAGGATGGGGGAGCCAAGCTCTCCCCAGTGCTGGTCACTCACAGGGCAAGACTCAGTGGGAACGAATGAAAAAACTTGAAAATTCTTTTCAATACAGAAAAAAACACTTTTTTTTTTTTTTTTTAATTGTGAGGGTAGTCAAACACGGTCACAGATTGCCCTGAGACTGTGGAGTCCCCATCCTTGCAGGTACCTGTAACCCTGCTGCGTGTGGCTGGGAGCAGCCTGCTGTAGCTGGCCCTGCTTGAGAAGCACTGGGGGCATGGTAGCTAGACAGCCCCCGTGGTCATTTCCAACCAAAATGGTTCTGTATGTGTATAAATATGCTGATGGTATAGTTGAGGGTGGGTGTTATGGGACTTACTTGCTGGAAATTATTACTTGAAGTACTCTGGAGTCACATCAGTGGCAGTAGCTAATAGCAAAGGCTTTAAAGGGAAGCACAATAAATCCTTAAATGGGTGAAGTAGAACACTTCGTTATTTTCGGTGTAGGCAGATCTCCCAATTTCTGTGGCCAAAGCTCAAGAATTTCCCTTTTTAAAATTGTAAGATACCTAATAGTGCTGCTTAAAAATTTAATCAGTTTGCTTGCAATGTGTACGTTTTCCTTTCAAGTCATCTCTTTATTACATCAATTTGTATGTGTTAATAATTGTATACAAGCCAGTGCTGCTAAGTAAATGTGAAAGCTACGGGCACATTTGAGGGAAGGAGGACACTCAACATACCCAGCCAGGGTTCTGGTCAGTTCTGGTCAAGACCTGATTCCTCGGATGCTGGTGCTGGGCTTCTGTGGCAAGGTTTTGGTTGCAGGGGGCTCCAGGGGTGGCCTCTGTGAGTAGAGCCCAGCAGCTGCCACATGTCAGAGAGGAGCCAGCTCCAGCTGCTCCAAAAGGGACCTGCTGCTGGAGTTCCTGAAGAGCTGCTGTCTGTGGGCAGCCCCCGCAGGCTCAGTTCAGGAAGGACGGCATCCCGTGGGAGGGACCCCACAGGGAGCAGGGGCAGAGAGGGACCATGAAGGAGCAGCAAAGGAGAGTCAGGGACTGACCGCAGCCCCCAGTCCCCGTTCCCCTGTGCTGCTCGGAAGAGCAGGTGGAAGAGGGTGGATAATAAAAGTGATTCTCATCTTCAAGTTTCAATAATTTACTTATTTTTGTATGTTTTGTTAGTATTTTTTTGTTGTTGTTGTTGAACTGAGGTAGTAATTCTTGTTCATTCTCAAGTAGTGGTTGGGCTTTCATCGGTTTATACTTTCTTTAGGTTGAAATAGTGATGCTAATGTGGAGATGTTACAGTTGCGTGTTTTTGAAGAAGTTGGCTGTGTAGCTAGGTGGGAATATTAAAAACGTTAACCTTTCCTGTTAAAGGTTACTTTCACTGCCCAAGCAGGAGCATGCATACGATTTTTCTCATTTACAGCTACTTAACAGATGTTTGGGCAAGGCTTTCCTCTGTGGACTTCCAGTTGCAGAGCGCACAGCTTTCTGTTCTGCAGAAGCTTCAAGAAACAACGTACATTTATCCAACCTTTGCTAATCAGCTCAGGAATTGTATTGTACTTCTGCGTAGATTTATGTAAGATTTTTTTCTGAAACGTTTGCTCTGTTATCCAGTCCTCCTGTTTGCTGTAAAATTATGCATATGTATGCAAATACTCACCCATACGTCTACACAGAGAAAAGGATTTTCTGTCCGTGGCTTGCTTACTGGATTCTGTGTGGTTCTTGCATAGATAAATTGCATCAACCTTTCCTACGTATAAAACTTAGCAATCATTAATCAATTAATTCATTTTCTGTGTTTATTAGTAAACAGTAGCAGAGACTTTACAAAATTCACGTTCGGATATTTTGTTAATCCAGAGGACTGGGAATGACTTGCATTGTCTTGTTCAAGCCACAGCCGGTTCTCTGTACCTTTTCCCTAGATATTTTGTCTTGGAGGGCTTTTCGTGCTTTCTGAGCATCTGGGGAGAGTTGTGCTTTTTAGTGTTTGGCAGCCCAAGGGGTGTTAGAGAAATGTCTTCATGCTTCCAAAACCAAACTGTAACAAAGCCTCCGTAGTAATTGTCTCTTAATTCAAGTATAGGAAAGAAAATCCCAGAAATTCCTTAATTGTTGCTAGAGATTATCTGCTGACTTGCAGAGCAGTGTTGACATTGCTTCTGTAGCTTCTTCATTACTCTTGGTTTAAACAGAGAAGGCCTGTCTCTGACCAGAAGGCACATGTAGGAAGCATGCGTGAATAGGAAACTTTTGCTAAAAATGGGAAATGTCTTGCTAAGAACTGTAATGAGTTCCAGAATTTACTTCCTAAGTTGACCTTTCAGTAAGAAAATGAGAGTTTCAAGAGCTGTTGCTTGGTTTATCTATATTTATCTTGTTTATCGGTGGCTTTTGCAAAAAGGAGATAGCGGTCACTGTTCTTTTTAGTAAATGTGTATTAGATAGGACTGAAAGAACTCCGTGGCCTGCCTTTGTTGTCTGTTGTGCTGTTAGATCTCTTCTAAGGTTTACTACACCTTGTATCTTTGAAAGGATGGAAGTGTTTAGAACCCCACTTTCTTTAAAGTTATTTAAATGTATTGCCTATTAAATGTAGGCTTACCTCGTTTTTCTCATCCTTGCTTGGTCTTTCTGTTAAGACATACTGAGTTTTTGGTTTGAGATGTTTTTAATTTTATTGTTTTCCTCAAGTCCACGGTTGTGTCTTTCTCTGCTGAAAGCATTTTAGTGGCTTTCAGAGGCATTTGCAAGTACCACGGTGGGACAGAACTTTGTCGGTTGCTTCCTACTCTTCCTACATGGCCTCTTTTTTTTTTTCTACTTGCAGTTTTTAAGGGGTTTTAGAACAGAAAAAGAATATAAGCGAACTGTATTAGGTTTACGTGTTCTGCCTCCACATGGAAAAATGCATACAAAATGAATTAAAAAACACCAGCACGCTTAGTAGAAGAGTATGAAACAGCCTCTAATTTCATGCGTGCTGGGCAAAGAACACCTACAGTGCTTCAGGTTATTTTCAGCTTGTTTCAGTGTCTTACAGGTGAGTACAGTACAGCAAGTGGCGCATATTTGCAGAGCTTTTTCTCTGGCAGGAAGTTTTTTCTGGCAGGAAGTGATGTTGAGAACTGCAAAGACCCTGTCAAAAAATTGCTAATTATGGAATGGTAAGTAACGAGAGCTCGTGTAGTCTCAGGAAGTGATAACAAGAATCTGTAATGTGTGAGAGGTACTGTGAAAGGCAGTGGCTGCGTTGATAGGGAGGCAGCTGTGACCATGTCTCCTGGAAGCTCTCTGCTTGTTGTAATACGTTTTGTTGGAGCAGCAGGGTATGGCTAAGAGGAGCTTTGAGTGAAGTGGATATGGCACGTGGTGATGAATTTTCCTCTGCACTGTAATGTGTGTTGTAGGTGGAAACGGGTTTCCTGTTATTACCAATACCTACATTTCTGCTAGGTTGCTCAAAAACACTTACCCAGTCCTTCATCGCTCTTCCGCGTTCCCTCTCCTTGGCCTGCTGTGTGTCCGAGTTAAAGTTGCAGGGTACTGAAGTGCCGAAATGTTTGATGGAACAACATGTCTTCATACCTATGCCTTTCTCCCAAGTGAAAAGGAAAAAAACATAAATATGAAAGGATTTGGCTGACCCATGTGATGTGCTCCCAGCTGGTAAATTCACCATCTGCTGCTTCACTTCCAACAGCCTGTGTCTGGCGCGGCCCTCGTGGAGTGCCTCTGCTGGGGGCCAAAAGCCCCGTGAGCAGCGTACCCTGAGCTTGCTGGACATCGAGTGTGCATCCCCTCTGTTTGCTGTAATTGAGATTATGGAGCAGGTTTGAATAGGCTGTTCTGGATTTAAACTGGTGGAAGGGTTTTCTTGCATCAGGTTGGTTTGTGAAATGTGGAAGTCTGTTATTGACTCTCATAGAGTAAAAATGAAGGCCACAGAATGGATAATGAGCTGGTTACAGCAGGGTTAAAGTGCTGGTCATGGGAGCAACAGCCTAAATTGTGATTCATAGTTAGACGTTTTGAAGTTGAATCACTCCGTGACCTTGAGTGACAATTTTCTCTTTTTATACCTTTCGTGACAGCTATCGTATTGTTAGGACACTAGCTGTTTGATTCAGAATGCCATTTAATTATGTTTGCTCATAACACTGTGAAGATAGTGGATTATCAGCATTTAAAATTTTGCAAAGTGAGTGCTGGCAATACAGACGTGTTCCTAGATGGGACGAGGCGAGGAAGTAGAGGTGACTGACTAGGAACGATAGGGATCTTGTCATTGTCAGCAATGAAGGATGTGCATGTAAGTAGTTGTGAGTTACTCTCCCGAGTGCACACGTGGTAAGAGTCACAGCCAGAGGGGCAACTTTCTACTGATGAACAGCTCAGCAGGTTGTTGGGTGTGATACCTTCCTATCCAAACCCTTAATAAGTGTGGTGCTCTGCAGCTAGGACCCCATTTTGCCTCTGTGAGGTGGCTATATTGGACAGAAAGTTAAGACGTCACGTTAAATGTTGTTTCTAATTGTGTGCGCGTTAAATCTGAAGCTGTTCTGGCTGCAAAAATGCTGGAACTGCTGACCTTGACCTATAGAGTTCACAATGTTGCAGAGTCTTCTGAGAGGAAAAGGTAGATTTTACTTACATGTTTTGCAGGCTTCACAGAGATGCCTGATTGAGGGTTAAAGGCAGAGAATCTGGAGTTTATTTCAGACTGGTCTCATCCTTCAGAGTGCTCTGTGCTCTTTGTTCTCTGGTGAAATTACAATGAGTAGGACTGCTTCTGCAGTTCAGGTATTTCTGATGCACGTTTTCTTTGGCTAGCATTGATTATTGGGTGGATATTCCTTTATATCTGATAGCACACCATAAATGATCTTAGTATTTTTCAGTAGTGTGAATTTGTGATCACTAACCTGGTCAGTATTGAAAGAAAAGTTGATCTGTGGATGTATTTTGAATGAGGAAAAAAAAAAAAAAAGTCTTAGCAAGTATTAAGAAAGATAATACTTGCGATACTTTATTGAGCACTTGATATCTATAAATGAAATCAAGCGTGGCAGTTTTATAAAACGTTCTTTGCTATTTTCTATTAAACTGCTTTAAGGTAAAGCAGAAAACTTGCAGAGTGCATCTTCGTATTAATGCCGAAGTCAGGTGAGAGCTGGGTGAAGTATAAGATGTGCGCTTTTAACATTGAAGCCTTCCAGCACTCTTCTGCACTGTATTGTTAGAGTAAAGTGGTTCTCTAGTGATGAAACTTGAGTCTGGAAAAATGCAGTTATTTCCCGACAAGCATTTTGCTTACTCTAATGGTATCTTGAAAGCTTGTACTTGAGTGTGTATCCTGTTTTCTAAAGATGTGTGCTATCTACAGAGGCTTCCTGAGGATATCACTTGAGCTGTTTTCTGCTATCCTTGCTGAGTATTGACTCTGCTCTACTGACATTTGTATCTCACCTTCCCATCAGCTGCTAGTGAAGTTCAGGGTTAACACGTGTTTTTGTAGCTCCTGGTGTGGAGTAGTTTATTCATTGCACTAATGCATAGTGAACTGCAGAATAGAACTGTACTTTGTGTCAGCTGCAAGTATTTCAAGTATGTGGGTGCTCAGTGGCATTGAAGAGGCAGCTTTATTTTAGAAAACAACCCTTTTCTGAGATAAGGGGACAAACATTGTTTAGCCTTGCTTATCCCTTAATTAGTACGACATATCTTCAGCTGAGGTTGGAACAAAACTGTTGAATGGGACAGTAAGTATATATTGTTTCACATTAGGGGAGGTAATCTCCACTGTGTGCGATACACCAACTAGCAGGGAGGGCGTCCTCTTTGTTTAGAGCTTCAGGTCTTAAAATTTTGGCACCCAGGTTTGTGCTGTGTTGCTGACTATCATTGTAAGAAATCACAGTCCCCCTCAAAAACATTGATATATTTTTTTTTGTAATTCTGCTGTTTTGTTTTCCTAATATATTTTTATCAGCGATTTGCACTCCCACTTTCCCCATTTTGAAGGCATGCCCTTAAGCCTGGCATTGAAACACGATGTGTCCCTCAACAGAGCCCGGATTATTTTTCTTGAGTGGGTGATAAATAGGAACAAATAAAAGCGTAGTGAGCCTATTGTTAGTTTAAAATAGGCTCCGTGGAATGCTGGTTTCAAAGAATTTCTTGATCAGGAAGGTTTCTTCAGTCTCCGGGGAGTTTTTCTGTGTTAGGAAAGCCAGTCTATCCAGACGAGCAAAGCCCAGTTGTGATGTGTGCTCATAACCAACAGCCTTGGGTTCAAGCCACCGACATGCCCTTCGACAAGCAGGATATTTCATCCTAGAGAGCTCAAAAACAGACTCCTGATTTTGTTTTTGTTTCCCATTGAGCTCTCCGGATGGGGCAGCACAGACCGTATTCGAGCTGGCTGTTCCTCCCAGCAGCGAGGAGGCTGTGCTGCTCTGGAATGTGGTGAGGCACATCTGGGTAACCTGGCTGGTACGGCTGGACAGACAAAGCGGCACTTCTTCTGGTTTAGCTTGTTTCCATCAGGACGAGGAAGAGAAGCAAGGAGAGCTACACCAGCAACAGCACAGCTTTGCCAGGGTAAACAGCATCTACGCTGGTGCACGTAGTGCTTATCTGTACAGCTTATCTGCTTTTCATTCTGAGGCAAGCCCTCAGAGAAAACTTTTGATTTTGCTTCCATTTCATACAAAAAGTGTATCCGGCCAGATTTTATCAACAGCCCCACTGTATTTTTTTTTTTTTTTTAAAGAGGTAATTTTCATATCTGTTCTAAAATGCATTTTTTTTATAGCATGACAGATCTACACAAACAGGTAGAATCAGTAGGTGACTGAAGTAGTAAATGATGTAAATACCATAAAACAATGATAGTATGAAAACGGATGTTTTCTTGAACGTGGAGATTAAAGGTTAATTCTTAAGCATAGTGAGTTGATAGATGCAGACCTAATAAATTACGTTATGTAGCTCCAGAATATGCTGCAGCTTTGTAAGTGGCACAGTTGTTTTTCCTTGTAAAAAGTGATGAGAAACACCACTTGAGTTTTTATATTTCAATTACTCTCTCCATTGCTGCTCTTTTTTTTTTCTTTTTAGTGCTAAACCTAATGCTTAATCATTTGCGATCGAATAAGAGTTCTGACAAAAGCTATGTAAATAAAAAGAATTGAGGTAATGCTAATTAATGCTTTGCTGTTAAGTCTTACCTTTACTTTACAGATGGAAGTGTTCTTTTGTCATTTTCAGCAGTCAGTGACTTGCCACGCATCTGTACTTGCTTTTAATTTATAGGGTATGAATTGTGTTTAGGAAGGGCTCTTTTAGGACTGGATGGTGGTCTGGTAACTGCTGTCACTCCAGTTTGATGCAGGCTTTGCTACCAGGACATCTGTGTGTGTGAGCTAAGGAAAGGCTGTTACTTCTACAATTCATGTTTTAGGAAACTCCAGCCTGAACTGAAGCCCAGGCAGGCTTAAAACACAACAGTCTTCATTCAAGTCAGAAGTCATCTCAGCTTCTGTTTATTTAAAACAAGCAAATTGGAGAAAGAGGAAAAGATGATACTTAGAGCTTCTGCCCCATGGGATGGTTCAAAATGCGAGTTACTTGGTTATCTGAAATCTACGCTGTCTTAAAAGCACTTACTGGGAGGTTGCACCTGTAAATATGTAGTAACTTTGTTTGCAGGAAAAGATCACAATGATATCAGTTCCAATTGAAAGCTTGCTTTGGTCTCAGATATGTTCTGTAAGAATAAATGAAAATGTTAAGTTCTAAGGACACCCCTTGTAATTTTTTTTTTCAGGTGGTATCATGGAAAACTTGACAGAACAATTGCAGAAGAACGTCTTCGACAGGCGGGAAAACCTGGAAGCTACCTTATTCGAGAGAGTGATCGGAGACCAGGTTCATTTGTGCTTTCATTCCTTAGTAAAACAAATGTCAATCATTTTAGGTGAGAATTAAATGTTTTCTCTTAAAATACTGTATTTTTATTTATTTTTTTTAGAACACAGTACTGACAGCAATAACCACTATTATAATATTTTTGTCTTTTCATTCTTTTATGGTACCGCTTTTAACTTGTGCTTAGTTGTTTTAAAATACACTACTTAAGAATCACTTTATAGGTTAAAGAACAAAAATAAAAGGAAACCCTCAGTAGAGAGAGGCTTGTCTGAAGTTGTTGTTAATAGACTTAAAGTAACATGCAGGTTTCATTAGTCAGCCACAAAGACTGTTTTGGGACTGTTTCTCAGAACTCATTTTTAGCTCACAGAACAGACTTCAATGTTGAAGTGCTAGCAAGTATGATTGCTTCCTTAATTTTAAGAAAATAACAAGAAGAAATGAAGAGATTATGTATTTAACAATCAAAGGGTTTGCTTGAAACAGCTTTCAGTACATGTTAGAATTAATTGTTCTAAATACAAATAGGCCTTTATACAAAACTGTAACTAGGATTATTTCACTATTGGCAAGCTGTGTATATTAGTAAGTTCATTTATTCATTAGTGTAAATGAGATGTATTCTGAGACAGGCATGAATGTTAGTTAGCAAGTATTGTGTTGTAGTGTAACATTCACCTTCACCAAATAGTGTAGAAAAAATATTGGCGAAAGAGGAAGGAAAGTTTCTTTGTCAGTAGTAGAAACCTTTCTCAGTGGTCTTGATAGAAACAAACACAAACTAAACTCTTCAACTTCTGAAAGCAAATTATCCAGGATACCAAAGCATGACCCACTATGTCTGTGGTATACAAATGTAGGGAGCTATTGGATGTGTCTGTTGTGAGGTGAAATGTATTTCAGAGGTCCTGATCTAGCATAGGCATCAGCTCATAATTCCACTAAATTCAGGCAGTGTAGCACACAAATAGTATCTCATGTTTGCATCTTGCTATCTGAGCTAACAACTCCAGCTTTTCAGCTGTATTGATACTCTGTTGGGAACTGGTACCTGTCCAGCAGTAGCAGAAAATCAAGCTATATTTATGTTTTCTTTCTAGTACTGCTCTACAGTCCTGCATTATTTTTAATAACTTTAGGCTCTTGAAGCCAACCTCAGGGCACTTGAATATTGGTTCATGCCCACCATAGAAGTGTTGCTGGCATCTCAGGTAGAAAATGTTCTCCAACAGTTTCCAATTCCCTGAGGAAAGGGTCCTTACTGTATTTCCCAAGCTTAAATAATCTTTCATTCCAAGATCCATAAAACATACCAAGGAAATTAATTTGTGTTTTGTTGATACTGTTCTTCAGAGATTAGACACATTTCAATCTCATTTGCTGAATGTGTATTTTTTCTTTCTTTACAAAAAGTCAGGTCCTATGCTCAAGAATATTGTCAAATTTAACAATGTCAGTTGATGTAATTTCAAACAAATATAGGGATTAATCTCCTGCCTCCCACAAAGTACAAGCGCTCTCTCCACCAGAGCTTCATCTTTGCTAATTGCAATCTACCAGAAATGGGTGAAAATGTCATTGCTAAACAATCTTCCTCTTTTTGTTTCCTACAAGTATTATTTCCCACAGTTATTTCCCTAAAAATCCCAGCATTTTGGGTGAAAATGCTCGTGTACCGTGTGATTGATGGGCAGCATATGGATCTATTAAAACAATGTATTTTCACCCATTTTTTAGTGAGTTAGTGCATGATACCAAATATTGTAAAGGACAATGTTTATCTTCTAGTCTTGCCCTTCAGGATTTTCTGGGATTACAGAAGTCTTCTTGTATATATTGGCTCTGTGTTCCAAGAAAGTTTTTGTTTATGCTTGAAATAATAATCTGAAACACTGTATTTCAATAAGAACCTAATCTCTATGGAGTAATTCACCAAGGAATCTTGCCGAAAATATGCCAAAAGATCTGGTCTAAATCCTTTAAAGTTACGTTGTTATTTGACTCTTTATTTCATTGGTACATGCTTAAAAACTTCAGATTTCATCTCTGAAGATTCACCCTTATTTAGATTTTACACTATTGGTTGGGAGAAATAATTCAGCTCAAAGAACAGCTTGAGAAGAAAGAATTTTATTAAAGTATGAGTTTACTGACCTGGTAAAGAAAACAGGAGTAAAAACAGAAGAAAGCAGCTGCAGATAAGTAATATACTAATTTTTGGATGAGAGAGAAGTTTTGTGGCAGTTGATTTTTTTTTCTTTTTCTTTTTGAATTGTGCCCAAACATTGTAAAGGGATTAGCAGTGGAATACTGGGAAGATTCAGATACGTTTATTCTTTGTATTATTATTTATTTTGAAATATCCTTGAGATAATTTTCACCTCTTCTGGAGACTGGAGAGAGAATTAAGTTGAGTTCTCAGATTTTAAGTTTTTCCTTAATAAGCAAAATATGCTTACTTTGTTAATAATCTGTTTATTTTTTATACTTTATTTTGTATATTTTTCTCAGTTGATCAAAAGCAGTATATGTACACTTAGACTTCCATTTGTAGAGGTGTACCATAAGATATTTTAGAAAGGATTCTAACACTCTGCGACAAGAATTCTGGAGAAAAATAGGAAGGATTTTCTCCCTGTGATACAATTTATTGGAAGCTGCAGGTTTTATAAAAACAGATGATGTTTAATGGTTGTACCAGAAATGATAACTTTTATATAGATGAGTGTCTCCTTTTCACTTTGTGTGACTGAATGAGCGGTTCAGTCCCTGTGCCAGCATCTATTCCCTGCTCCCAGCTGCTTTCCAGATAACCCTTTAAGAATGTGAGTGAGCTGTTACAAAGGGCAGCTGTCACATCTGCATTGCTGGAAAAACTCAGGTCCAGTCGATGCCACCAATTTACATACTTCCTGTTGTTTCTTTGGATTATCTGGTCAAAAACGCTGGTTGTTTCAAATTAAGTACTTCTCTACATTTCTAAATGATTCTTGGTTATAGCAGGAATGCTTTTGATACTGTTAATCCTTTTGCCTAGGTCAGTTATTTTTGACTGCTTTTAGAATTTGTATGGACTAGCAATGAGAACAGATGTAGTACCTTCCATTTTTTGTATGACAGTGTTTTCATGAATCTGTATTTTAGGGAAAACACGGCCTTGAAAGAATAAAACAAACTTTTTAAAAAAGAATTCTTTGTGTATTAAAATACCGAAAATGTTCCATAAGCTTTTCCCTGACAATTAGCAAATACAGATTTAAAAAAAAAAAAGTATAAGAAGATATTTTAATTATTCCAAAGTAATTTCTTAATTTTTAGCATGGATAGCAAATTAGCTGCAAGAAAATTACTATTTTTGAAGATGTTTGAATTTTCTGCATTCTATAATCAAGTTCAGTTCTTATCATGAAAATAATTTGATAATTTATTAAATACATACATGTATTTATGTCCTGCATGATACACATGGTAGTGTTGTTGCATCTACTAGAGCACCCTGTCAGTTTTCCAGGACACTAATTACTTTTTTCTGTTTAGTTTATTTCATTTAGTTGTAGCAAATTTTTTCTTTTTTTTTCCCCTTCCTTTACAGACATAAGTAATTTCAGGTGAAATACCCATTAATTAAGGTTTGTACATCTATGTACAGAGAGGTTGTAATATGGTATTTTATTGAATGTAGATACTCTGCTTTAAAACTTCAACCTTACCTAATTTCCTTTTGCTTTAAAAAAAAAAAAGGGATTTTTTTCTACAGATGGGTCGTTTTACTTATGTCAAGCTTCCTTTTTTTTATTAACAGGATTATTGCCATGTGTGGAGACTATTACATTGGTGGACGTCGCTTTGCTTCACTCTCAGACTTAATTGGTTATTACAGTCATGTGTCTTGTTTATTGAAGGGGGAAAAGCTATTATTTCCAGTAGCACCTCCAGAGGTAAGTAGTAACATTTTTGCAGTAATATTTTTAAGAGCCATTTACTTGGTATCGTTAATCAGTACTCATAGTTTTCTTTGGAGAAGAAAAATCACTGCAGAAAGCTCCTGAGCATCCTACATAGGCTCAACGTATCATGAGGTATAAGGAATATAATAAAAATGCATTATTACTGATGGAAAATGATTATTAAAAAAATGCTGTTTAGTGTTTTTTTTTTTTTTTTTAATGAAAGCTAGATACTGGATATGGCTGTTGTCTCCAAAAGTAGCAATAGCATTGCAGGTGGATAGGCATAAACAAGAAAATACATGTATGTAATTCTTGGCTAGTAAGGAGTACCACTGTAATACAGGCAACCTTTATTGTTTTGTGATATTTTATGTATCTAAAAAAAAATATCCAAATATTCATACTGTGGATAATCAAAGTTTCTGAAAATGGGGCATCTTTCAATTTCTCATTGCTAAAACCATGCAAACAAAACTTAAAACCTAAAAATGTTTCTGATAGTTCAAGTTCTTTAAATTTCCATTGTAATTGGAGGAAATTTCAGAATTATATTTCCATGAGAATTAGCTTATTAGCAATGTATTCTCAAGATGAGAATGTACGTTATCTTTCATGGTACAAAATGAAACAAAGTAAGAACTCTCTAGCTGTAAGTGTACGAATTGTATTCTTAGTGGTTTTAAGCTTGGAAAACTTAATGCTGTCAGGGGGTATAGGTGACCATTACAAATCCTTTTCTTCAGAATAGCACAGTGTTGGGGAGAGGAGTCACAAGGCAGTGAAAAAAGTGTTATTTTTGCTCTCTTCTAAATTGTAGCCTGTGGAGGACAGAAGGAGAGTTCGAGCAATTCTGCCTTACACCAAAGTGCCAGAAACTGATGAAATAAGGTATGTTTTAATATAGGTAGTAGCAGTTCTGAGATTCTCAGAGTATGTATAGATACTAATAAGGATTTAAGTATACATTCATGTGCAATATGAACATGTCTTTTTCCAGTACGATATTGTTAGCGTAAAGGATGATTTCTCTGTTTTTGTTGTTGTTGGATATAACAGTAACGCTTTTTTTTTCTCTGTATGCTACTTTGTGTTGTACGGGAAGTTGCATTAGATTGTTAGAACTAAAATTAATTATGTTTCTCCGGTAAGTTTTATAAAGGCCTATATTTTTCTTAAAGAGGGCAAATTTGTATGAGAGAAAATTCTGTGCAGAAGTGTCTCACGAATATTTGAAATAAATGTTTTAGGCTGCTTTTTCCCTTAACTGTGTATAGGAAGTAGCTAATAGCAGATAAATAGTTCAAGCCAAAGTAATCCTTCCCACCAGAAAGAGAATGTGAGCGTTGACTACCTAAAAATTTGAAACTAGCATACTTAGTACCTTTTTTTGAACTAAGAAAGAAGGAGCAACATTAAAGAAACAAAGGCTTCTGATGTGCTAGTATGTATTTTGTTGTCTGTGCTTGGAAACTTTTGTTTCCAGTGACTTTTACTTTGTTCTCATTGCTTGTCTATTCTTCAAGTAAAGCACGAATGTTTCTTGCTTCCTTTCTCTTCCCCTTCTCCTTTCAAAAAGTCTGTATTGAACAAATGATATTTCAATGTGTAATCTCCAGTAATTTAAGACTTTAAAAGGTTACTGAACTGTGCTGGTTTATCATAACTTTGTTACATTGTTACTCATTTCCTTTCTAACACTGATACCTTAATTTCTTCAGTATTGTCTGTATGTTGATTTTTCATGGTACTCTGCATATGTGGGAAGGAAACAAATCCAACAGTCCCATCTCCAATAGAACAGCATATGCTAATTACTTGGAGTGATAATGCTTTTCTGTGATACTTTTCCAATTGAAAAAAAATAATTTAGTATGAGGGTTTCAAAGAGGTTTGCGCTGATTTTTAGTCTCATGAGACTGTCTTGGTTTCACAAGCTGATTTAACGTTCCAAGTGAATTGGGAATTGGCTTGTTTTTAGGAGTATTGATCTAAGATACAGTTGGGCTTGATGACCTTTTAGGTCCTTTTCAACTGAACTATTCTAATTTCCAGCAATACAGAAAAAGATATAAGAGCTTTATATCCTCGTTAGGGTGGAAACTTATTGCACAGCTCGCAGCCTAATCCAGCCTGACCTCCTTAAGGAATAATGTGATCATATTTATCATTGAGGTGATGATTTTCTAAGTAGGGGAGGAGAAGAAGAGGGTGGTAAAGCAAGGAGGGAACTCTAGTTACACATTTCAAGTAAAACTTCTTACTATGTGTAAGAATAAAAATACCAGTCAAGTCCAGTACGTGCTTACTGCACTTAACTTACAGGAGAAAAACATTTTGTTACTTTTCTACAATTTTTATTGTGATAGCAAATAATACCTTTTCTCCCTGTTCCAGGATACAGCTGAAATGCAGAGCTTTGTGATAGGCTTATGAGATCATGGTTAAAATAATTCTGTTCCTGGCATTGCCCGGAACAAAGTTCTCAGTTTGTTCTGGGTCAAATAAATGCACTCTGTGACTCAGTGAATCTTGACCGAAAACTTTGTAAATACTGATGAGGATATTAAAGTTAATAGCATTGCAGGATTAATTTCAGCATATCATCCATGCAGCAACTTACCGTGTAGTTAGTTCTTCATAATAGAGCTGATGTAGGGTGCTCTTACTGGCCACCACCCATTCTTACAGCTTAGGTTCATTAGCAGATGAATTAATTCCATGTTCCATTAGGCTTTTTTGTTTTAGCTGTTGGCTTTATGCACAATCTTAATGCCTTTTTTGGTAGCCATCTCAAATGAGAGAAATGTTCTTTGAAATTTGCTGTTTAATTTTGGACTGGATTTGTAGTTAATGAGCTTCAGTGTCTTATACATGTAGATACTTCCTGTACCCTTGATGCATCATCTAACTTGATTGAGAAGTCCTGCTATGCTACAGTGAAATGCTTACGTGTGACCTGAGTTTGGGATAATTTAAGGAGTAACTTACCCAAACCTTCTAGTAATGAAGCTCCCTTAGGCACGTTAATGCTTCTTATTTATGCTTTTCTTGTAGCTGATGGCATGGCTTTTCCAGTAACTATTCTATACTCTCTTTGTAGCACTTGTTTTCTTGTGTGAGAACATAAATAACAGATATTCCACGGGCTTCTGTTATGCTAGATTAGATTTCAGTGAAAGGAGTGTTATTTTCTTACAGACTACTAATGGCATTTTAATTGCTTTACTGGTGTTTTATATTTGGTCCATCTCGAAAAAATAAAAGTATTACTATCTTCTAATACTGTTGTGTTATTTCTGTCTTATGCATTGTTAGTACGCTTTAAAGTTGACAGAATTTAAATATGTATTACATTTTGAAAGTAAATTAAAGAAATATAAATATTCATATATGATAGCCACTTAAACCGTGAGAAAAATACATACACACAGTATGCTTGGAATATCCATGTATTTTCTTAAGCAGATTATCTCAAATGTTTTGCTGATATTCTGCTCAAGAATTCATTGTGTTCATTAAAGCTTGTATTGTGATTGTATTTCTAACTTTGTTATTACTGTAATTCTCTTTAGTTTCCTTAAAGGAGACATGTTTATTGTCCATAATGAATTGGAAGATGGCTGGATGTGGGTTACAAACCTTCGTACAGATGAACAAGGTCTTATTGTAGAAGACCTGGTAGAAGAAGTGGTAAGTAATTTTATATTCAAATCTTTGTGTATATATCTCTATGTGTGTGCATATAAATAAATATATGTAAACTACTGAAATCAGTGACACTTAACTGCCTCATTTTCAGTTACATGGTTTTTTTCTGAGCCTAGTAATTGGATCTAGTGGTTTTAAAAAAACTATGAAAAACATTTAAACCCTATTCAGTATCAAAAAAGCACATG
The DNA here is from genome assembly GCF_047663525.1 of Anas platyrhynchos. Lineage (NCBI taxonomy): Eukaryota > Metazoa > Chordata > Aves > Anseriformes > Anatidae > Anas > Anas platyrhynchos. Next base: position 80,909,305 of record NC_092621.1, read on the forward strand.
TTGTCCAAAGAAATACAAATGAATGGTACTGTAAACTTGCTAAGCTGTTCCATAAACTCAGCTGTCTTTGTAAAGAATCTGCTGGTCATATAATTGCATTTGTGTCTTATGTTTGTGAATGTTTTGTGGCAAACTGTACAGGGTATAGTTTTATGTTGTGGCAGGCCTTTCTTTTAAGGTCAATACATAGAAAATGTTAGTGAACTAGTTGTACCTGGAAGGGTATATGCTAACTTGAGAAGTTAACCAGGTGACTTGCAGGTAACAGAGTTTACTGCAAGAGAAGAGACAGTTTAAAGGACTTGCTAAGCAAGAGCTTTTTATTTTATTTTTTTTCTTAAAGCTTAGCATTGCTTTGGATGTTTTCCTGTGTAGCATAGGTATTTTGCTGTTAGTGGAGTTACTTGCAGCTGCTTCTTACAGATCCAAGTGACAATGTGAATGGCTAAATTGAACTGGTATTACTAGAATATTAAACTGGAGACTTTTATATCAGTGGTGAAGTTAACCTTAAGAAAGCTGAGTTTTAAAACTTACTGTCTCTAAAGAATAGTTTGAAACACAACAAATAAAATCCTCTAAAGTATTGTATTTTGGCTGAATTTTCACTTCGTGAATGAAGAGGAAAACTTTCACAGAAGTGCAATAAGCCCTTTAGTTCAAAATATCTTAGGCTACATAATATGTTGGTTTTTTTTCTACAGAAGGTCTTTGTTCAGAAAATAAACTTCATAGGTTAATTTGTACTGTTTTCATGCACTTAATATGTTAATTTTCTCATTAGGGAAGAGAAGAAGATCCACATGAAGGCAAAATGTAAGGATTTTTATTTTTTTTTAATTAAAAACGAATCATAAAATAACTGATTGGAAACCTCATAGCTGAAGTTTACAGACTTTTGGGAAGATTAACAGAAGATACTGATTTTTTGTGTTAGGAAAAAAATATTTCTATATTAGAAGATGCACAGATAACTGACATGAAAGTCTTGCAAGTCTCAAACCTATAATTAAGGGATTTTGCAGTGTTAAAATCATCAGTGAATCCCTGTATGATCACTTAACGGCCAAAGTATGCACATTGGAGTATTTCATTAGGATTGTGTTTACTTCAGAGGTAACCTGTTCAGATCTGCTCAGCTATAAATGCTGGAGAGAGCAAAGTACCATTACAATAATGAATCTGTTAATCTTAGCTTTTTCATGCTGTTGGTAGAACATTATGCATTAAGCAGCATAATCTTACCTGCCTGTGTGTTAGGTCTTCTTAAATAAAGTTCAGTCCATAGGTGCCTTGGATGCCATCACAACCAAAAAAAGAGAGCTTGTAGTCTTGCTTTCTAATTTTTCTCTTCATCTTTGTTAAGATGGTTCCATGGGAAGATCTCCAAACAAGAGGCTTACAATTTGCTGATGACAGGTATTTGCACTTCTGGTATAGTGGTAGTCAAATAGCACAAAGCAATCTTATTTATCTTAACTTGTGGCAAAACTTGCTTTTATGTTTGAACTTAGGAGTGTCTTAGTTTGACCAGACTCCGGTTGTTATTGCAATAGAATACTACATTGAAATAAAACTTCTATGAATGTCAAGTGTATTTAAATTCTCAAATACAGTTAATTTAAAAATTTTGAGTGACATTCTTTTTGATTAATACATGTATTAAAAACTATTATGGGCTGGTAATATATTTCTCAGGAAAAAAAAAAATAGTTATGGACCCAAAGGGTCTTTTTGTAGACGAAGTATTTCTTTAAATGAAAACATGAACATTTTTGACCCATGCTGTTAAATAGAATACTTCAAATACAAGAACAAACACCATTAATTTTTGAAAACACCTAATTTTTTTTAAATGTTCTTAGGTAGGTGGATAGCCAGCTGCAGCTAAATCGATTTGTATTAACTTTGGGAGTGTAGCATTACTTTGTCTGATTTGGAATCTGTGTTGGAATTTACCTCCTAGGCTTTGTCTCTCTCCTTGAAGTGTGCAATTCTTGTTAATTTATACAGAAAGAGATTTTATGAGGGCTCATAAATAATACTGTAAGAAAAGTAACAGTAAATAACACTATTGTGATATCTTTTCAGTTGGTCAAGTGTGCAGTTTTCTTGTGAGACCTTCAGATAATACACCTGGTGATTATTCACTTTATTTTCGGACCAGTGAAAATATTCAGCGATTTAAAATATGTCCAACTGCAAACAATCAGTTTATGATGGGAGGCAGATATTATAATAGGTAAGTTTTAATGATAAGAAGATGTGTGTACTTTATGCTTGTGTAAAGAAACTGCATACTTTGTTCCTGATAATTACTTACTGGCATAAGACTTTAGTTTTCTTAACAGCATACTCAGCATTTCACCTAACTTGCTTAACAGTTACTTGTAACTGAGAAGTTCTTGAAACCGAAGCATAGCTTTTTTTTTTAAATTTATTTTTTTTCGAATTGTTCTTCTGTGAACCAGTTTCTTCATACAAAGTTGTGGATCATATGTGGAGGTGTAATTAAGAAAATGTATTGTCTTGAAAGCTACGATTTGTAATGTTGGTTCTTCTCTCTTTGAAAGAGGATGTTAGTTTTGTATGAGACATTCAGCAGAGATTTCAGAGTGTAAATAATAGAAAAGGATATTTGCCAATAAGGGAAAAAAAAAACTTAATTGTTGGATAAAGTTATTAAATGGTATTATAATGTCTGAGTGATACTTTGGTAAGAATTGCAGATGACTTCATTTAGAGTGAGGAAACTTAGAATGTGTTTGTTTTGCCAGTAGTACAACAAAACAGTAATCTGTACAAAAAGAAAAGTAGATTACAAGAGATATTACCCATTTCCATGGGAAAAGCTATCAATGCAGTTCTATCCGTGATAATATTTTTAGAGTTTTTGTAGATGTAAGACTTCTCAGTAGTAATAGCTCACCTCCATCTTTTCACACAATCAGAACTTTTCTAGTCTTGTTCACCTAGAACCAGGGCATCTAGTAGATCCTAGTAGAGAATTTCTCTCACTCGTTCTCAAATGTTCAGGTCTCCTAACTAAGAAGTACTGTGGATTTTTTTCACATTTTGTAATGGACAAAGGTGTGAGGTTAAGCAATTGGAACCTATGAATCTGTGCATATCCCACACCCAGGCTGCCTGAGTACATTAATCAGTCTGGCCTCCAGACATCCTCATTGAAAACTGAGCTGGCTGCAGTGCCAGCTTTTCATGCAGGTAAATGCTCCTGCCCATTCTGTAGTTACATGGCTTGTTAGGAGGATGGTAGGCCAGAAGCCCTCGCCGCTGGTGATGTAAAACTAATTAGCAAATTAGTGGAAGTCAAATTAGTCTCAAATGGTTTTGAAGCATTAAATAGCACACCTTCAGAAAGTTACAGCATTAAGTTACTACTTCAGAAAATTAATTTCCCAATGCTGAATTCACTTGAAGTATCTATATGAAATACATTTATCACAGGAGAACTCTTTCCTCCATATTATCTTATGTGGCTTATCTTAAAATTTAGTGTTTGTCCTCAGGTTGAAAATTTTGGCTTAAGGGAAATGCTGCTGTTTGTTTAAATGCATGTTTGGTTCCAGTAGTCTAACCTTTTCTATACTGAGCTGTTTCATTAGGTGTTCGCAAGATACCTCTTTTAAATTCTGATGCTACTATTAGACTGCATCTTTAAAAAACAAAAATAAAAATCCTTGGCAGTAGAGTTGTTTTTAAATGTTATTCTCTTGCAGTTTTGGTAATTGTAACCAGTGTGAAAAAATCGAATAGAATACAACCGATCTGCTCTTAATTTGCACAGGATTGGTTACGCTTAAGTTCTCAATAAATTATAGTCCAAGATCTTTCATACAAAAAAAAAATAATCTAAAGAATACTAAGGAAACTTAAAATAAGTTTTATTTCTCGGGTAGTTTGAATATCCAGACACAGGACTGGAAGCTTGGTGCCCTCTGCACGCAGTAGTATGTTTCCTTGTATTTCAGATGTGAGGCAGAGTTGTTCTGGGTGATCGTGTGGAAAATGGTGCTGGGTGCATCTCAGGCATCTACTATTGTGCTGCATAGGTAGACTGTTTCTTCCACTAACCTTACGCATTTCCATGTGCTGCCACCACTCTGTATGTCAATTTCTTAGATTTTTATATAAATTAATATGATTAATAGACTGTAGTTGCAGTCTGTTGTGAAGAGGTGGCTTTCATGATTTCATTATCTTCACATCAGCTCTACGTAATTGCCAATCCGGAGTCTTTTACCTGACCACTTGAGGGTCAAAATATATAGAGTATATATGGCGTTTTTATCGTAGGAATTATTTTGGCTATATAATAAAATCATATTTTCCCATGAACTTCAGGAAACAATGTAACTTTTGTGATCTTCTTGTTTATTCCATGGATAACAAGTTTCTCTGTTAACAGTCTCCTTCTTACATTTTGATGGAAAAACTGGCAAAGTCAGTTCTTGGTGCCTGTACTGAGTTTGGCTGGGATGAAGTTTGTTTTCTTCATAACAGCCAGTATGGTGCTGTGATTGGGATTTGTAACTAAAAATGTGTTGGCGAGACCAGCAGCATTTAGGCTTTTGCTGGGTGGTGCTTGCACAGCATCGTGGCTTTCTATGTTTCCCAGAGGCACAAATTGATCAAAGAGATGCTCAGCAATAAAAACTGGAAGGGGTGTTTGGTTTTCCAGTGGCTGTTGGTCAGAGTCTGTGTGGACATCTGCCTGCTTTTTGCAAGGTGGTGAGTGATAGTGCTTACATCACTCTTCCTTTCCCTCCACCTGCCCCCTCCCTCCCCACCTTTTCACTTACTAAACCCTCTTTGTATCGACCCACAAGTTTTCTAAAGTTTGCATTTCATGTTTCTCACGTTCTCTCCTGTCCTGTTGAGGGCAGGGAATGAGCAGGCACTGTTTGGTTTCTAGCTAAGAAGGCAGAGCCAGGCAGTTCTTTGTCATGCCTGGTGACAGGACAAGAGGCAGTGAGCACAAAAGGAAGTACAGGAAATTCTGTTCAGATGTAATAAGTTCTTTTACTGGAAGGGTGACTGAATGCAGGAGCATGTTGCCCACAAAGGTGTGGAGTCTGCACTCTTGGGATGCTACCCAAGGTCCAGAGCAACCTGCCATAGTTGACCCTGCTGTGATCAGGAGATCACCCACTTGAACCCCTCCTAGAAGTGCCTTCCGTGTGCAGCAGTTCTGTGGAGAACTTGCATATGCTTCACAGTTTTTGTGGGTTTGTTTGTTTTTAAAAACACCGATGTTTCAGTTCTGATTTTAGAACCTGTGGTAGGAGATGCGTACCAGACCATTTCTTCTGTCCTCTCCGTCTGCCTTCTTTGCTAAATTCAACCTACATAACAGATGACTTTCAAAGATAAACAAACAAAAAAAAGTGATACTAAAGTTTAGTTTGTTTCTATTGATTCTACTGCAAAGAAGTGTTGACCCAGCAGTTTCTAGAGGGAATTTAGTTTTCAAGTTATCTTTATCTTAACAGACAAGATGATCTGAAAATTTAATAGTTGATTGGAAGACACTTTTGTTTCCAACTGGGGAATTAAATCTGTGTTTTGATATGCTAAACAATATGGATCTAACATGTTCATTCTTTTTCTTTATAACTTAACGTGTAGAAGGCTGTAGCTTCTGCTTTTTGGATTCTTCATTATTTTAAATGTCAGTGGTTGGAAAATCTTGAATCGATTCACCCTTTAAATTTAAAAAAAAAAAAAAAAGATACTGCTCATAATGATAAGATGCTTTTAAAATTACATAGGTAGCCAAGACCTGAGGAACCTAACAAGCCCTATGCTCTGCATTCTAAAATCACTAAAGAAACTGTAATGTACTATTGAGATCATCTTTATTTTTGTATATTAAACCAAGCTTAAGGATTTTTTTATCCTTGCTTATTTATACCTTCCTTCATGTGTTTTGTGTAAGGTTTTTGTTGCTGTTAGACATTGAGAAGGGTTATGATTTCTTTTTTCCTGTCCTTTAGATGAGTTTTGTGGTCAGTCTGATTTCATGCTTGACTTCTCACATGTTAGGTAGCTCTCTGATCATTTGTTAAGTCATGTTTCTAGTCTTGCCTGGAGATACCTGGTATCTTTGTGTGTTTGCAGTGCTCAGTTTGTTCAGCCGTTTCAGCTGCACTAGTGTTGAAGCAATATATGTATGACCACCCAAACTGAGTTCACTTCAGGGAGCAGAAGGCTAAGAACTAAGTCCTTAATCACTCCATCAAGGCATAAAATACTAGTCTATATGGCACACTGGCTACAGAATGAGTTCTCAAATACAGCTGAATTTATTCTGCAGCCCATTTTATGAAATTGGAAGAAATTAGGCACTTGCTTCCTATGTTAAGGAACTCCTGGCAGCATTTTTAACCAAGGAAGGAGAGAAGGTACAGATAGTCAAGGTATTCTTGGTCTGATGGATAAGAACAAATACTGAATGCTGTTTTATTTATACCAAGATGTTGGCAGCAGCTATTTTACGTGCCAGATACGATGACGGAGTCATTTTATACAGTGTGGTAAACTTTCAATTTTTACAGAGAAAATGATACACCAGGTGTATCTCAATAAAAATTACAATTATTTCATTTAAATAATAGCGAAACTCAAGTCATTTTGCAAGGCTGATAACTAAAATTTTATGTGGAACAATTCATTATTTTATCAAATGTGTACTAATTCATTGCTTTAGAAGACAGGAAGGTGGGCTAAGATATCTTGCTGTTTTATTTAAATGTTTTTGAGTTTGTTTATACTGTACCATATCTTTTCCGTGTTGGACATAGCTGTATTCAATTGTAGTAGGTCAAAAATATCTTCAATGTGCTTTGGTTATATTTGCAGAAATTGCAACCTGTGAAGTGAGAAATCATGTTCAGTATATTTCTACTTACTTAGTTGTTGTTTTTCAGTTTGATATTTTGTATATTAATGATTCATTTGTATTGGTGTTCATGTTGCTGTTCTTTGTTACAGTGTAAATTTCAGTAAATGTAAAAATAAGTTTAAGCAACTCATTTACCTTGAATTTCAGCTTGTGAATGTCAGTTTGTCTCCGGAGCCTTCCAAAGTGTAATCTGAATCTAATAATGATGCAGGCTTTCCTGTAGAGGGGTGCTACTGATTGTGTATTTAATTTAACATGAAAATTTAGTGATTTCCAAATATAATCTGCATGATCTGTTACAGCTCTTTTCTATTTTCTGCTCTTCCCTTCCTAGGAAGAAATTGTTTTATAGACTGCAGTCTGAACCATTCCCTGTTTACTCTAGGACTTTGAAAGCTATTATCAATGAACTAGCAATTTTCAGCTTAGTTGGAGAACTAGTAAAGCACATGTGCTATTTGAGTATGGGAAAAAAGCATCCTTGTTTGGCATTTAAAGCAACTAAACAAATCTGCAGATTTTAAACTTTAGACACTGTGAATTTTGTGGTTTTTTTCCTCAATGTTAGCAAATTCTCATTGCTGCAAAGGAGATTTTGATGTTTAGCACTTGATTTTATTAAATGTTGACAAATTTCTGTGATTTATAAGCGAAAGCGATTCTCAGACAGGAAAAACTAACCAGTTTAACACTTAAATGCTGTTTTTCTTTCTGGAACAGTATTGCTGACATCATTGAGCACTACAGAAAAGAACAGATTGTTGAAGGATATTACCTTAAAGATCCTGTTCCAATGCAGGTAAGATTTCATTTCTGAGCCTTTGGTGAAGATAATGACCTCCCACTCATCATCATCAAGCCTGCTTATAATATAGGACATGAATTAAAGCAGAGATACCAGTGATATTTAAACAGCATCATCTCTAATTTTCTTTTTTTTTTTCCTCATGTGCATTCACTTATCGAAGGTAGGAACGTAGTCAACAGAATAATAGTAGGCTCTATCTGTGCTACAAGGTGTTCATCCTCTGCTGTGTGCCCCAGCTCTGCTCCCTGACTGTGCAGTGCTGTGCATTAACCCCACGTGTTAGGAGGAAACCACAGCAATCTCCAGTCTTTTGTCCCTGAGTTGTTTGTTCTGCTGGAAGAAACTTGTAGATGCAGAAAATCTTGAGTTGCAGGGTTTATTCTGGAACACTCTTGCCCCATCACAAAAGTTCATCCTTTCCTATATTCTCACTAAGCCAAGCATATCAAAGCCAATATTGTCTCATACCATTCATTCTCAGAGTTGCCCTGCTGCCATCTATTCTGGTTCTAGCTATGCCCACTCCCAGCTTCTTGCTGTTTCCCAGTCTGCTGCTGGAGCGGAGTGAAAAACAGAGAAGTCCTTGGTGCTGTGCAAACACTGCTTAGCAATATACAAAACACTGGTGCATCATCAGCTGTTTTAGTCACAAATGCAAAACAGCACCATATGAACTGCTATGAAAATAAAGAACTGTCCCCACCAAAGCCAATACATTGTCATAGCTACGTTCTGTTTATAGCTCAGTCATCCTGTAAATGACTCAGGCATTCAGATTTCTCATCTATTTCTCATTTTCTAGTGGTAAGTATCAAAAAATGCAACTTTTATGTTGCATTAGTAGCCTTGCATCTTATTATTTCCATCTTCCCTGTGTCGCTGATAGTCTTGTGTCACTGATGCTCCCCAATGCAGATGTGAATTTGGAGACTAATCCTTGAAGGCTTTGCTAGTGATTTTCCTCATGCTCCATAACTCCTTTTGGACCATAGTAGTAATTGTATTCATTTTAATTTTTTTCATATGCACTTAGAGTTCCTTTACTAATAATTTTCTGCATAATTTAAAATAACTTAAAGTAATGTTTGTGAGTTTTCTTTGTTTGAAAATTTAGTGACTGGTAGTTAATTTTTAGGTTTGGCCATGTATTACCTCCCTTCCACATGCTGCCATGCTCTGTGTTTTTGAAGAAAAAAAGTTGGGAAGTTTTGATTACTGTTAGTGTGAATCTGATGGGACTTCCTCAATATGGAGGTCACTAAAAAGACATGGCCACTAGGTCTGTTTTGTGCTGTTCTTTGAGTAGTTATGTTACAGAGATTATCTTGTTCATAAACATCTGGATATTGTTTCCATTGTAGGTCTTGTTAGTATTACCAAAATATTTTTCATCTTGCCTTTGCTATATTGTTCAGAACCATAGTTCTGACAAATAGATGGGCAGGAAGAAAAGTAGAAATTCAATATCGAGCCAGTTCATTTATCACTTTTTATCTCAACACTGTTCTCACTGCTTGACAGTCTTGTTTTTCATATTTGTTATGGTGAGAGACTTTTTGCTGATCAGCTTGCTAGGTAAGGTCAAACTTAGCTTGGCTTTTGGCCGTTCCCATTTGTTAACTTGCTTTTCCAGATCTTACAGTTTTCTGTGTGATTTATCCTTTTTTCTGTCACGTGTTTCTGCTTTCTTGTGTTGTATTCTGTTAAGAGTTCTATCCAATTAGAAGATGTGAATTTTAATGAGGTGAATGAGGGTCTGTGCAACTCTGTGGGCATATTGGTTTTAATTGAGATGTGTACTGTTCTTGTTGCTTCAGAGTTTGTCCCTGATTACTCTGCCTAAAAAGCCTTGATAGAAGACAGGCGCTAGATAAATCTTTCAGGACTTCCATAAATTTTACAGAAATCACTGTGAAACACGCTGCTTTCTACTTAATGGGAAAAATACATAGATGTTACCTTATAAAAGGTGGTCTGTGTTGATAACTTTTATCATGACTCTGGTCTAATAATTCCACAGAAAATAGTTAAATTACATTTCTAGCAAGAGTATATTACTAAAAATTCATGGGTTTTAATAAAGCAGCGTAGAGAACAGTATTAAAGATTTGGTAGTAAGATGATCTTGGTTGCAGCCTCAGTATCGGATTTTTTTTTAATGGTGGTTTCTGAGCCTAAAATATGTTTTCTTTCTTGTTTACTAGCACCAAGAGCAAGTGCTTAATGATACAGTGGATGGAAAAGAAATCTACAATACAATTCGTCGCAAAACAAAGGATGCTTTTTATAAAAATATTGTCAAAAAAGGCTATCTTTTGAAAAAAAGTGAGTTCTGTTTGGTGTGTTGTTTTTTTTTTTTTTTAAACAGACCTGGGTACACGTACAGTGGATTTAGTGTATAATACTGGTACTACAAAGAACAAAATTAAAGTGGGCAAAATGTTGTAGAATGTATGTAAAGAGTGTTGAAGTTTCTTTCCTTGACTTGCGTATGAATAGAAATAGATAAAACACAAAACTATATGCAGTGTGAAAATATTGTTTTGGAGTTTTTTGTTGTAAAAACATCAGAGTACGGCACTACAACTAGACATATTTGTCAAAGTTAGCTTTCAAACTAATTTAATAAGATGCATTTTCATTAAAAGTATTTTATATGGAACTCAAAAAAATTCTTGCAGACAGAATATATTAGAGCTAGAATAGTACAAATCAATTCATTTGTACAGCTCTTTCGTTAGTCCAAGTTAGGTTGTATGTTTAAATTTTTTTAAAAAATATTTTTATGTACAAGATATATAACAACATTTTGAAGGATACCATCACCATAATGTGCAATGAAAAGATCAAAAGTAGACTGATGTGTTATTTTATATGCCTGAAGAATTGCCACTGGGCAAGTCTTTAAGGTTTTGGAGCAGCTAGTACTTTACAAAGTGTTTGTTTTTACTTTTTTTAAATCACTGTAATGTAAACAAAAAAAAATCAATAACAAAAGATTTGATGACATAAATGACAGAGACCACAGCTAGAAGGATAAATTATAGATAGTAATGTAGGTAGAAAGCAAAAAGTGAGAAAAAAGTATGAAGTCAAATATTGCCAAATAATAATTAAAAAAAAAAAAGGAAAAAGCACAAAATCATAGATCTTACAAACAGAACAAGGAAAACATCTATTGAGAAGTTTAATTCTGAGGGAAGCTGTACAGGGACGTGGCAGAGTGAGGCATTGGATGAGAATGAAGAGAAGAAGTCTAGTTAAATGGGGTAATGATATACTTTAAAAGTGCAAACAGGATTACTGAGCAGGTGTAGAGAGATGCCCATAGCTGCGTATGGAACAACTGTAATGAAATCACTCTTCATCCAGCAGACAGTGTGGTAACTGGATGTTAGTCATCGTTTCAAAAACAATACTGGTACTCATTCATTAAAGCCTGTGGTGGATTTGTGATGATCAAAGCATAATGTTAAGGCTGAACATTTTTCTAAAACGCAAACTTACATGTGACTCATAAGAATTAGTTCCAGAACGTTCTTATCTATCAAAGTTCAGAGAATGTTTTCTCTGAAACAAGGGGAACTAGCCAAATTATTGCAGATGGGTGTGTTAAGATACTGTTACAAATTGGTCAAAGTTCGTGAATAATTTTCTCATGTCAAGACTTTATTTCTTAATTAAAACTGTTGTAATAAATGAGATCACAGCATCAGGACATTATTTGTAAGCTATATACATACAGAGTCTTCCTGCTGATACGAGCCAGTTGTCCAGGCAGCTCATATACACTTCCTTGATCCTGTTGAATTTGGTGAAAACGTTTAGAGACCCTTTTGCAACTGTACCTGAATTATGACAAGGGTCTAGATTTAGCTACATGTTGCATAATATTGAGTATCTATACTGATAATATACCTGTTGTGATTAGCTATATATTGTTCTTCTGTTTGCAGTTTGACAAAAGCTTACTACTCTGTTCCATTATCTTCATTTACAAAATTTCCATTTTCTTCAGAATACTATATTAACTTCTTGCTTTGCTTTTCTACAGGTAAAGGAAAAAGATGGAAAAACTTGTACTTTATATTAGAGGGAAATGATGCCCAGCTTATTTATTTTGAAAGTGAAAAGCGAGCCACGAAACCCAAAGGACTAATAGACCTTAGTGTGTGTTCCGTCTACGGAGTACATGACAGTTTGTTTGGCAGGTAGGATGCTGGCTTTTGGTTCTTGTATGTGCAGCAGGAGAACTGACTGTACATTTGAAGCATGTACAATGTATGTGCAATATGTTGCCAGGGAGCAGGTTGCTTTGACTTGTCTTGTAACTCTTGGTTCATACTGAGTTGCTAGCAAGAGTTCATAAACAGCTTGTAGGTAAAACTTCAGTATTCAGCATTAAAGCTTTATTCTGAAATGAGGTGTGATAATGATTCAAGCATTCGCATTATTGAATATTGAGTGTAATAATTGCTCAGGGTTTCATCTTCTACACATTAGAAATAGTGAATGCTCAGGGTTTTAATCTTTTGAACCAAGAATTGACAAGGAATTTGGAATTTTTTTAAATTCCAAAAGATCTAAATTTCTTTGATAGGCAGTTGAAAGCTAACTTGGTTAAGCAGAGTTTGTAAGTGTTTTTGTATTTAAGAATGAGTACTTCTGTTAGATCAGACCAACTTTAAAAGTAAGTTAATTCATAAGTCAACATCCTTATAATTTTTTTCAAAAACAAAAACTATACTCAGATAATTTTCAGATCAAATCTTATTTACTGTAATACTTTAGATACAAGTCCGCTGACCTCTATTTAGAGCTATATACAAGAAACATGAATGCTTACTCCTAGAAGTGTCAGATTTAAAATAATTAAATAGAAATTCTGGTAAAAGCCATGTATTATTATTTAATCAAAGGGGATTTGTAGCCAATTTCATGTGATTTTTTTTGAAAACAAAACAAAACAAAAAACCGCCCTTGAACATACATGTTTAAAATTAGTGGTGTTTCTTAAGCTGGAAAGATTTTTGCTCCACCAGGTTTTTTCACTCTTAAATTCTAAAAGCCCATTAAACTAATGGAATGAGGAGCATACATATAAATAAAGTGTAGCAGACTAGACAAAACAAACAAACAAACAAAAAAAAAAAAACACAACCAACCAAAAAAAAAAAAACAACACTACTACAGAAATGTTCCTCATGTGAGATAGCAATTACAAAGGAAGCTTTGGTGTACATTTTAAAGAAGAAGTTTGTTTAATGGTGACCTTTCTTAATCAGCTTCCAAAAACCCCTGTGCTGTTTTTAAAATGAAGTTGGAGAGTCAGTGGTACTAAGAAGATGCATGGTTGCATCACCTCAGGAAGCTGCTAATAAGGAACTGTAGCTGAGATAAAGTTCCTCCTATACTTTAAGTAGCTGGTATTAGGAGAAGGGAAAAAAAAAACGAAAAAGGAAAACAATACAAACGCTTCTTTTATCATTTTCTCAGAAGTACAGAGAAGTCTGTAGTTTTGCTTGTTTCTTTGGGGGCAGTGATTTAAGTAGGCCCAGCTCTGGTTACATCCTGCTCTCCCCCACCCTTCTGTGGCATGGAGACAAAATGCCATGTCGGTATTTCACCAGGCACTGAAGTGGATGGAGGAACTGAAGAGTGACATGCCATTGCAAATGAAGTAAGATCCTCCTTGTAATGTTGTGTTTAGGACAGCTAAATTCGTTCGAACATAACGTGGAAGTTTGTGAATGAAGTGTGCACTTGCAATAGCTTATAATTTAACAACATAAAGATTTTTGATAGTCTTTTTGACAAATGAGTGGGGTTATACAAAATGGCAAAGACACCATGGTTATGTTTAAGGTTTTAGAGTGTGATACATACAAGCCTCTAAAGCATAGCTTAGTGATGTGGTTTAGTGGACTTGTTAGTGTTAGGTCAGAGGTTGGACTAGGTGAACTTTACAGGTTGCTTCCAACCTAGATGCTTCTGTGATTCTGCGACATACATCAGATGAGTAGAGTGTGCTCCAATACACATTTTATTAGTTTTGAGACCTGTGGAACACAGGATATAGAGGATTTGTTATGTTAGTGCCATTCCCTGAGCTCCCGAAAGAACAAATCCTTAACTTGTCATTAATTGTGGGAACTAATGCTGAACTTCTGCTTGTTTTAAAAAGCTTGTGGGAATAGTCCTCAACCCAGATAGTTCTCAGATGATTAGTTTTTTGCTTAGACTACAAGATAGTATATGTGCATATTCATTATAAAACACTTTAAAAGTTTCTTAATGCTCAAAACCAAACTAGCTGTACAGAAACACTATTTTCCTAAAATTACATAACGTGTTCAAACCAAAATGTAGTTTTGAAACATGGGAGAAGTTTTGTTGTTGGAGTCCATCCAGTCTTTCCTTTCTCCATGGGTGCTGTTGCTAGAGTTGTGCTCACCCCACGTTGATGCCATGTTCAATGCTCCTTTCAGACAATCAGCAGAAAAATTAGTCCAGTGTAAATGTCATTTTAATTCATTCCAGCTGGAAGGGACCTTCAGAGATCAACCAGTCCAACTGCCTGACCAGTTCAGGGCTGAGCAGAAGTCAAAGCACGGTACTGAGGGCACTGTCCAAATGCCTCTTGGACAGGCTCAGGGCGCCCAACACCTCCCTAGGAAGCCTGTTGCAGTGTCTGGCCACCCTCAGGGTAAAGAAAGGCTTCCTGATGCCCAGTCTGAGATTAATAAGTAAAGGTGTCTGTCAATATTATGAAGATTAATAAAACATATCTTTTTGTTTTGTTTATCTTTAAGGCCAAACTGTTTTCAGATAGTAGTTCAGCACTTTAGTGAAGAGCATTACATCTTTTACTTTGCAGGCGAAACTCCAGAACAAGCACAGGTGAGAGCTTTTGTTGGTAAATATAATTTTAAAAGCGATTTGTTTGCCTTGCAGTGTTCAATGATACCACCCTTCTGTAGCAGGAACCAAGTATACCACAAATAGGTAGTGGTTAAGTCTATATTAGCAGGTGTTACAGTGCAGTAGTAGGAGATAGATGAGGGAAACTATTGCTGAGAATCCAGCACCTGCCTACCTGTGATTTTTCTAGTTTGGACAGGTTCAGGTGCGGAGGACTGAACATCAGTTATGTTGTTTAATGTTTTTTGGAGAACGTCTCTTCTGTTACAATTCAGTACAGAAAAATAAGTTGCTCTCCAAGTGTTTTCTATATTGGCAAATCAGAGCACAGCATTTGGGAGTTTTCTTGGAGAGCACTTTCCTGATACACAGTAAAATGTACGTGAGCCCTGTGACCAAAGTCTGTGGAATGACTGCCTTCTGCAGCTATTTTTCCTGTCCATAAATTGATGTTTTTTCATAGCTTTGGGCCCTGATTGTTCATGAAAAATAAGATTTTCTGTTTTCAGTCAGTATCATTTAGTTTCTACCTCTCTAGCAGTTGGATTTGTTGCTTAAGAGTTGTAAGATAGGAGCCTAATGCTCTGAAACTCACTTACCAGCAGGAGAGCATATGCAAGATAAAAACATTGTTTTTATTTAATAAGGTCACAGTTCTGATATATACAGGTTCCATCAGGAGTTAAGCTTTGCATGTGATTTAATAGGAATCAAATTAAACCTGTTTAAAACACTTGTAACAGGCTGCTATTCACCAGTGCATTAAGGGTTATATAAATTTAGTATTCTTCCAGTACTGTATGCACAGAAAAGCACAAATTTTCCTGTTAATTTATTATAAATTCATGGAAGTTACTGACATGACGTAAGAATATTTCAGTGATGTTTATCATGCAACTCTTAATGTACTATCTTTAGAAGCAGCATGCAGTATAGTAATTGAGAGTACATACATTATGTAATTTTTTACATTAATCTTAATGTAGTTCTGAAGCTTCTGAAACAGAAGCTTCTGTTTTGAGAAGCTCCTGCTTTCTTTACTTTATAACATTTTATATAGAAGACTAGTTTTATTCCTATATTCTGGAAAACATGATGGTTCTTGTGTAATGCAAATAAATATCAAAGCAACCATCCTGTGGGTTATGTGTAGTCTTTAAGTACAAAGCATAAGTGAATGTGAGGGGTGGTACGCTACTGTCACTGTGTTTGTAGTGGCACATTGTTCTCACTGCTGTAAGTTTTGGCATTTAAGGGGATAGGTTTTCCTGTTATGAGTGAGTATTAAGGTATACTGTGCATCTAGGAGTTATTTCTGTAAATTTACAGTATTTCGGAGGCCTTTGTTTTTTTGATCACTACTCCTTACTAGAATAAGAAAAGAAATCCATTAAAACACTGTGCAGTGCAGTTGAAAGCTTTTCCTTCCGTGGAAGGTTTAGCAAGCTGAAACCTAACTCAAGCTGAGAAGGGTCTAGTTGAGAAGAGCTGCAGTAGATGATGTTCCAAAGCTAATACCCTGTACAAAGCTCTTCTGTTAGGAACTTTCTTACACTCCTGTGACTTTTTCAGAGGCGACCTGGTAAGCTGGCGGTGCCTCTTAGCAGCTTATTCGATTTAAAAAAAAAATACGCACAAAGGTTCAATAGTCAGTTTGGTGTTAGATAACCTGTGTGTTTTCTTTATTGAAATGAAATCCATCTATCTGTTCTGCTTTATGCATCGATGAGCAGACAAAAGGGGGGTGTATGGTATACTTCTTGTTGTTTAGTGCTGCTGTAGTTTTTGGTTGAAGTATACAAGTACTAAGACTGCAATACAGAAATACTGGAGAGAAAAATCAGTTAACAAGACAAGTAGTTCTGATATTTTCTCTGAAGCAAACAAGTTTTGCTTCATTTTATATGCCCTTTGTAATTTAATGTAATACTACTAGCTTGGAAAATTGGCAAAAGTCACGCTGTATAGATCTCATTAGCAATGCTTGATATTTCCAAAATAGAAAATGGTTTGGATTTGCAAATTCTTTTTGCATTTGCTTGTTAAGGATAAGAATTTTTAACAAATTTGAATACCTTGGAATTGCGTAAAATGTTAAGCTAGGGGAATAGTCGAGATATTCAACATATCTTTTTAAATGTCTAGCCCATTGCAACAATCACTGTCTGACTTTGTTTCATTACACTATTCCACATCCTTCTCTCTTAGGACTGGATGAAAGCTCTGCAGATGTTTTGCAGTTTAAGAAAAACCAGTCCAGGAACATCAAATAAACGTCTACGTCAGGTGAAGCTGTGTAGTTAATATGGGTCTTCTAAGGGGAAGGGAGGGGGGAGTGTTTTGTCTTCTTGTGAAATGAAACTGATAAATCTGAGAATTTTCCTTTCAACAAATTCTGCATGTACTTGCTTTTCTTTTTGGAGTTATGCAGAACCAGAAACATTTCAACTTTGCTATAATAAATGTACACGTAAAGACCAAGTGTTTTAGGGAATCTGCAGATGCTATGCTAAATATTACTGTCTGACCTCATTTGAGTAAAAGTGTAAAGAAGTCAGCATTTGTATCACCTTATTCCTTTAGATTCTCCACATTTGAGAAGCTTTACAAGAAATTGGCAGACTTATGTCATGTATAAACAAAATGCTTGTTTAACTATTCATTTTTAGTAGCAAATGCATGCTGGTCCGTTCTTGTGGCATAGTATCTCACATGGAATTGCTGTCATGGCCAGAATTTCTTACAGATGTAGATGACGAATAGCCATAAATGACTAAGTCTGTAATGATTGGAGAGTAACGGGAAAATAATTCAAGAATGCCTGATAGTTTTGAGTGCTAGGAACACCAAAAGTAATTATTTTAGCAGGCTGTGGAAAAAAAAATAGAATACAATGTTTTTCAGCACACACAGAATTATTCTGTAGTTAGTACTAAAGAAGATTAAATGCTTCTGAAGGAAAGAACTAATTGACTTCATAGATGAACTGGCAGGTGAAAATTGTGGGCTTGTTTTTTTAGTTTTTGCAGTTTGCAAAAGCTAAACAGAGTGGCAATCTGAACTAATTCTGTTCTTCAAAAAACAAAATGTTTATCTCCATACAGGAATAGAATAGGAAATAGGTGAAAAAAAGTATGTGTGAGTCATCAAGATGAAAGATTAAAAAAAAAAAAAATCACACTTTTATTTCTATCCTAGAGAAATTATGTCAGGGAACATAAAAATGTGAAGAGAAAACAGATCAATTAGTTCATATCTGCATGTTCTGCAGAGTGTAATGGAAAATAAAAGCCTGCTGGTGACTTTTACGGTGTAAGCTGTCTAAGAGAATGTAAAGAAACTCATGTGAATTGTTACATAATTTTCTTGTAAAGTCATTTGAAATTAGTGATGCTGAATATTTGAATTTAAATAGAATGTTGACCTGATCAAATGTGATGATTCCTGTATTTATTATATGTATTTGACATCAGCTGGTATCAGTAGCTGTTTGAGTCAGATACGAATTACACGTGTTTCAGAATTTTGTATGGTAGGAGGCAGTTCAAAATATTCTTCAAAGCAATTTTACATAATCTGTTAGGAAAGCACCAAGTACACTATTGTGTTTGCAGTCATCCATCCATGGCTGTTACTCAAAGTGCTGGCTCTTGATTTCAGTAAAATTTGCTCTGCATCGAACAGCTAGTATTTGCAAATCCTAATGTCTCATGGGATGCGTTAAAACATATGGTGCCAGAGATTTGTTTTCAGTAATTATTTGATATTACTGTTACTTTATCACTGGTACCTCTTAAAGTGTTGTTCCATTACATATGTTCTTTGCTCTCTCTATCAGGAAATTATAGTTTGCATTCAGTATTTATACGTTAATGTTAAGCTTCCCCATGGAGGAAGAAAACTTATATTCATTTGTTACGTATTTCTGTTGTAGCAAAAAGAAGTAAATCTTTTGTATTTTCTTTAGGTCAGCAGTCTTATTTTGCATGTAGAAGAAGCTCATACCCTCCCAGTAAAGCATTTTACTAATCCGTATTGCAACATCTACCTGAACAGTGTCCAGGTAGCAAAAACACATATCAGGGAAGGGCAGAACCCTGTGTGGTCAGAAGAATTTGTTTTTGAGTAAGTCTTACTCTTCTTGAATTACCAAGTTTCATTTGTAAGATGCATTGCATTTAAATTTTTTAACACTGTGTTGTCTGTTGTGTATGCTTTTTAAAAATGTTGTATGTGTGGTTATACAACAGAAAGATTTTAGTCATAAATGCATGGGCTGAATTTTCTGTAGGTATCTAAATATCTTCGTTAATGTAAGTGTGCATCTTTGGCTGTAAATGAGAATTCAGGATTGGAATGAGTTTAGAATAAGGTTAAATGCCAGCCAAGTATAGTATTAATTGAGGCTTTCTGTCTTTTCTCCTAGTGATCTTTCATCTGATATTAATAGATTTGAGATAAGTCTTAGTAACAAAACAAAGAAAAGTAAAGATCCAGATATATGTAAGTATTTTTCTGTAAAAGTTGCATATGTGTTGCAGCAATGGATTCTTTGTGCAGTTTTCATTACTCTTGTAATTGTCACAAGAGAATTACATATATTTTTACACTTACCACACTACTGTATTTGTATGTTTTGGATGTTTCTTACTGGGTTTGCATTAATGTTTTTTACAGTGAAAGCTTCCATGTTTTCAGTAATAAAATGCACAGTAATCCAGTCCTATGTATTTCATGGCTTTCATAGTTCTTTGCTGGAATAGCTATTATGTTATACGATGACTGTGCCTACCCAAAAGCAAGGGGAAAAAGAGTCTGCTTTTTAAGTACTGTTTCACTGAGCTAATTTCTGGGATCTGTTTGAAGTATGAGTGTATGGAATTCTTTCTCTTTTTAATTTTTTTGTTGCTTCCAGTGAAAAAGGAAAGGGAGGAAAATGGTACTTTGATCATTTAAAAAAATAATAATTTAAAAAAAAATCACCACCTTGAGAGTTACTGGAACAAACTTTGCCTGGTATTCTTTGTTTACCTCATCTGTGTATTTTCATTGTACTGCTCCTGGGCTTAAACCTGGAGTTAATTTAGTATCACTTTGAACGGGAAAGAATTTATATTTTCTTATACCTTCTACAGGAGTTCACAAGAATTTGCTTTTTTTTTTGTTACCTAGAGAGCTGCTTCTTCAGCACTTGTTTTGTTTCTATTCCAGCAATTTAATAGGAAGCTGGTAGGCCCAGAAAAGAAAGGGCTCAATCTGAAGAATGTATTCTGAGCTTATTATATATACGTGTGTGTGTATATATATATATATATAATTTGTGTGTGTGTGTGTGTATATATATATATAAATATAAATTATATATATAATTATATATACAAATTATATATATTATATATACATAAAATATGTATATATAGTATATATAGTATACTATATATGGTATATATGCATATACTATGTATATGTAATATATAATTTGTATATATAAAATATATATTATATATGCATATATATATATATATAACGATATATATATAACTATATATAACTATATATAACTATATATATATATATATATAGTTTTATTTATTGTTCAAGTTTGGTTCCCTTCCCACACAGTGTGTTGTAGGCTTTTTCTTCTATTCAAAGTATCTTTGTTTGCTGATGTACCCATTCTGTAGCAGCATCAGCCCCCACCTCCTCCTTGCTACGCACACATCCTCAGCCTGTTTGAAGAATTTTTCCTTTCCACTGTATTCAGACCTGTCTGTCTGAAAGCCTGGCAGAATATTTATAATCTATTGCAAATGTTTTCAGTTTATGTATATTGTGTTACTGGCCTGTTTTTTATGCCTTGTTGATAATTTTGTGATTTTTTCAGAGAAGAGATGTGTAGAGAAGAGATTGTAGCTGTGACCAAAGTAGAAGAATTACTACTCAGATTGAATGCTCTTGGAGCACCTCATTCAATGCCAAAACTTTGCCCTTCCTCTGACTAGAAAAATTCTTGCATACCTGGAGGAAAAAGATATATTTCTTCTGACAGACAAAAGGGCTCTAGTTGCTGTTTTGAGCATGTGATTGCACTGTTACTATATTCATTTGAGCTAGAAAAGAAATTAGCTACCTGAACCATTTTGTTAGTAAAACAAGAACCTTTACAAGGGTAGTTTGTGAATGGAATGCTTAAGCAATTTCTTTAGAATTGTTTTTTGCATTTTCCTTCTCTCAGTCCAGGGTTAGGAAGATTGTGTTGACTTCAAATGCATCCAGCTGCCAGGGAGGTGATGGGTGCCTTACTGACAGAGTTACTTGACAGTTACTGTTACACACACTCTTAGTGCATAACTCAACCCTAATTTCATTTTGAGGAAAAAAGGAAAAAGTCAACTCAAGTGGAATTAACATATATCTCTGCCCTATTAAATATTTGAAATAAAATGGAGGGAAAAAAATGAGATAAAACAGACCTCACCTAACAGACCTAGATATCTTGCCTGAGTAACTCCTGAACTCTCCATAAGCAGGATAACTAGTTGCTTTTGTGAACATTCAGCTTTTCAACTAGTTACTGAATGTGGATTGCTCTGAAATGGGAGTCATGTGAGGCTAGTACTGTAATCTTTCCCGTTATTTGTTTAAGTTGTCTTTTCTGCTAGCTGCTTCTGTCATATATACAGATTAAGGTCCTGAAAATCTGGTATGGGTCTCGCTGCTTTATTTCTTCATCATAACACAGAAATAAATACTAGAATAAGAGCAAGAAGGCTGGTTCTTCATTACTTTAAAATGCTTACTGAGCTCTCAAGTTTTTGACTTTGATGTTTGTCTGTTATAAATAATCCATAATTATTTTAGTCTTCTTGCTTTTAAAAATTATTTCAAGTATACAGAAATGATACTAAGAAGTTTATTAATTCTGTTCAGTTTTTCTTTACTAGTTTCTCTTTCTGAGAGAAATAATTTGCATAAGGATTTGTTCAAATGAATACATATAAACATCTTAAAGAGAAAACACAACAAAGCCATAGACTGTACTCCATCTGCTGCTACTGAAAACTGGAATGCAAGCTCTGGTTTAGTTTTTGTACTAGCATAGTTGGTTCATTTAAATTAGTTAATGGTGAAAAAGAAACCTTTTTGAAAAAGAAACATTTTTGTAATGGAGGGGGACAACACAGGCAGGCAAGTCTGTAGAGCAAAATAGTAGCTTAGGTTTTTCCTTTCAGGCAGAGTTTTTATTTAAAGTAGTGCCACAGCTTGTTTTTGAAGGTGGTAGTTCAGATTGTGCAACTGTCAGGAGAAAAAAGGGTCACTGTGGTGCATGCTTGACAGTTCTGTGGCCCTGGGAAGTCAGTCTGCTAGTACTGGCTAGAGACTTGCTGCCTTCCCTCCCTAATTTCCAGGCAGTGTTACAGTTATGAATGCTCCTATAGTCACAGGAAAGAAAGAATCAGATTATTCTAGATCTTGTATCTCACTATCCCCATTGGTGAGAAGTACGTGCCATGTTTGTGAGCAAAGCAAGAAAACACATTACTTATTTGTGGGTGTATTTCTTCCCACCTTTGCTGGGAAGAAATATTCTAGGAAAGTTGATTGATAGGATTGTGGTCCCATCCACACTGGTGATAAGTAACAGATGATAAATTGTTTTTCACACTGCTCAGCTGACCTGAATGCATTATCTTACATCAGTTTATCAGCTCCAGAGAATGTGAAATAGGCAAATGCCATGTCCTGAATTCGGCATTATAAATATGATGATATTCTTTTCCAGTATCAAATGATGACCTGATTGCACCTGTTGCAACGCTGAGGCAATAGAAAGTCTGCTGGAATTGTTGACAATTTCTGAAGGGCCATGTTGTGTATAGGCTTTGCAGAAATGTGAAAAATCAAAGACTGTTTGCTTGGGGGTATTTTAATGTGAGGAACTTAAGTAGTGTCGCTATAAGAATAAATAATAAAAAGTAACAGAGTGGTCAGGGAGCAGGACTGACAGTAATATCAGCCCAAAGCTGGAAAAACAACAACACAGTGAATTCTGAACACTTTATAAGCTTTTATTTTCAGACTACTACCAGGAATTACAGGGTAGCACTTTCTTTACCCTCTACATGGGTGTTAAAAAAGAAAATTGTTAATATCCAATGTCATTTTTGATTGTATATTTATACATTACTTACAGAACAGCACCTTGTACTTACTTCCACTTCAGTTCACAGGAATATTTTAAACCAATGAATAGAGAACTTGCTAATACATTGGTGGCAAAAATCTTGATTACAGTTATTAATACTCTTGCTGAAATTAGATGGGATGTGACAAAAATACGGTTTTTATTCTATACTAACACTGTTTTGCTGGTGATAACTTAACTGAAAAATGCTTTTTTCCTTAAGTGTTTATGCGTTGCCAACTAAGCCGATTGCAAAAAGGACATGCAACAGATGAGTGGTTTCAACTCAGTTCCCATGTACCATTAAAGGGTATTGAGCCAGGATCTTTGCGTGTTCGAGCACGGTATTCTATGGAGAAAATCATGCCAGAAGAGGAGTACAGTGAGTTTAAAGAGGTATAAAATTATTTAACTTTCCTTAGTTCACCAGTCAAAACTTGCTTTGTCTGTTTGAGACAGATTTCAGTAACACAGGTTGACATCATTATATTTGTAGTGACATCTGTTTCTCTATAGATGTATGATACCAGTTTCTCCAAAAACTGTTATAATATTCAGAAACTTCTAACATATAAAACTGTTTTTCTTCCAGCTTATACTCCAGAAGGAGCTTCACGTAGTCTATGCCTTATCACACGTTTGTGGACAGGACAGAACACTGTTGGCTGGCATTTTATTGAAGATTTTTCTTCATGAAAAGCTTGAGTCCTTGTTGTTACGAACACTAAATGACAGGGAAATAAGCATGGAAGGTATTGTACTAACTACACTAAAGTTTACTGAAACTGTGGGCGGGTAGGGAGGGAAGGGCTCTGGTGCCTTCTGTTTTTCTTTATTTGCGACACACATAGAAATGTAAACATCAGTTATTTTCACTGCTCTGTCTCCTTTCTCAGCCTTTCACTTTTTTTCTTTTAGATGAAGCTACTACCTTGTTTCGTGCCACCACTTTAGCAAGTACACTCATGGAGCAGTACATGAAAGCCACAGCAACACGTTTTGTTCACCATGCACTGAAAGACTCTATATTAAAGATCATGGAGAGCAAGCAGTCCTGTGAGGTGATACCTTGAACTATGTTTTTAAACATCTTGGTTTATTGACACAATTATCTACGGACTGTTAGACATTGTGTTTGCATTAAATATTAGCTTTAGAAACACTTATCGATCTCTCAGAACTAAATTTAATTTATATGATTAATACAGGGACTGAATTCATTAAGAGCTTTTCTAGATGTTAGCTTGAGCAACATTCATAGTACTAATTTTTAAGTTTAATTCATTTTTTAATTCATATTTCTTTAAGTTACATTTTCTACAGAACAAAAATGTAGGTTGTTCTGCAGCAGTTACTCAGTGGCTTGTCCTAAGTAACTTCTAGTAAGCTCAAGATGTAGAAGTCAGAACCTGGGCTATTGAACTAGATGATCTTCCAATGTCCCTTCCAGTCCCTAACAATTTGTGATTATATTATGATTTTTGACTCTGTGATGTTGGAGTCAAAAGTAACAAGGCACTCCGTGGCTTGTTACTGATCTTACAGGTTGTTTTTTTTTTTAAGTGTCTCTCCTAACTCCTGTGTTTTACTCTAGCTGAATTGTGGGAAAGGATGGGAGTCCTCAGCAATTTGAATTAAAAGATGCAAAAGGTCATGTAGATGGATAGTACTGAATGAGCTATTACAACCATAGCACAGTGGAATTATTGCTTCTCATGTGCTTGCTAGCCATTGAATCAGATTTTTGAGTTCTGTAGTAGTCTTGACATTTGTACAGCTGCAGAATATTTAATTTAGTTTGAAGTAGTATTACGTGTAATATTATGAAACTTATATAGGTAGCACTAGTTAGGAGAGGGAGCTTAATCTTTTTCTTTTTTGGTTTTAGTTAAATCCTTCAAAACTAGAAAAAAATGAAGATGTAAACACTAATTTGGCACATCTACTCAGTATACTTTCAGAATTGGTGGAGAAAATATTCATGGCTGCAGAGATACTGCCTCCGTAAGTTGGAGTTTTCTGTTAGATTTGCATTTGAAAATTCCTGTTTGGTGATTATGTTGCACATTAAAATTGTTTTTTTACTGGTTCATCTTCTGCTAATCAGTCACAAGACTAATGTCTTTAGGGTGGTTGTATATACGGAGGAATATAGATGAATTAAAAAATAATCCTTTCTGAAATAAATAGTACTTTCTTAGCAAAACTCCTTGGCTAACGTGTATGTGCTTTTCTTTGAAGGAGAAGCTACTAGGTCTAAGTGGTTAGGGAAAGAAGAAGAATAAAAATAATCAGTATCATATTTCCTCAGAGACAGAAGACAGTACAAGTTAGGAGACAGTTGTGTCTAGTTGATCACAAATTATGTCTAGTCCTTTTCCACTAGGAAAGTGAAAAGGAACTATTTACACCATACTCAAAATACAAGTGGGTATAGTAGAGTGATACCTGTTATGATTACTTCTGTCTAACAGGGATATGGAGAAGTTAATTTTATTTCTTCTTCAAAGTGATAAAATAACTTGTGCTCATATTTTAGACTTGAACCATCTAATAAAGAGTGGATATTACTGTTTTCTCTCACTATCATTAGCTTTTAAAGTAAACAAAATCCTCGAATTTGAGATGGCAGAGTAGCACAGAAGTGTTTAGTTTGTGGTAGTGCCTACAAGGTTAAAAGTTGCACTCCTTTTAATTATATGGTGCGGCTCCCAACACTGGTGAAAAATGCTACAATTTTCCCATTTTTTTGATGGGAGAGGAGAATTGCTGTGGTTGCTTAGATGCTTCTAAAAACCTAACCCTTATTTATGGAAAGGAAAGTTGTTAGTTAAAAAGAGCAAAATTTAAGAATAATAATAATAATAAATTTGGTATTTTTCAAAAGGAAATGCTGCTTAAGCAACAGGTCATAAATGGTTATAAAATGTTTAATGCACATCTAAATAATCCCAGATTCTTATCTGCATGAATAGAATTATATATTAATGAAGGCCTTTCCCTGATTTGTAAACCCTTTCAACATACAATTATAAATGGACTTTTTACAAATGTATGAACTTACAAATTAACTCTTAAATTTAAAATTTTAAAAATGTCTACATTACAAAATTGGAGCTGATAAGTTCTGCATCAAGTAGGAGGCTTGATGATAGCCTTTCTCAGCAGCTTTTTTGATACTCTGTGTTTAATGGAATGAGTAATTAGCTATTATTTTTAATTAGCTATTATTTTTTGCAGGACGTTAAGATATATCTATGGGTGCTTGCAGAAGTCTGTTCAAAGCAAGTGGCCAGCTAATACCACCATGAGAACCAGAGTTGTTAGGTAAGTTACTTAACGCTTTATGTTGAAAGTAATCTTCTAAAGTCTTGTTAATGATATGCTTCAGTGTGCTTATCTATTTTTCTTTTGGTGACAGAACTTTATAATACTATTTTAAATATTGCTATCTATGTAACTTATGATACTGAGACATGATATCCCAATTAAGGATTAAGAGCTTGCTAGATTCTTAACCGTGTTCATATAACACTGCCAGAGTAAGATGTTGTAGTACAGAGGTCAGGATAGCTTTACTTAATAGTTTCAAACTTACTTGTATTTTGTGAAGCTTTACAACTAAAATAATGATTCCCTTTTTAATTCTGTGAAGGAAAAACTTCACTTAAAGCGGTAGTTAACTTTTATGAGGATAATATACCTCAAATACCTGTAGAGAGCAGTGACCTCTGAAGATTGCATTCCGGTCTCTTGCCATCTGGGAAGACCATGCCTTACTGCCTATTTCTTACATAGTGTTGATTGCTGGAGAAATCTCACACAGGTTAAGATAAATACTCCTCACAATGCAGACCCAACGTGATAAGGAATCTAACACCTTCTCATAAAGCCCATTGAACTGTCGTTAGTTTTCACTGAAGTACTGTCTGCAACATAGAGTTCTCTGCATCAGAGAGGGCTCCCAGTTGCTGGTGCTGTGTTGCTAGTGCTAATCACTCCTATCAACACTGTTGTTTTCTGAAAACAAATAATTCTATATTGTAAGATTTCATGTCCATTTCTCTGCTCCTGTCCAGTCATGTTGGAACATTCTCAAGCTCCTGTAAAAATGATGCAAGAGGACGCTCAACCTGGCTCCTCTGATCTCACACTGTGCACAAAAATTCCAATCCACGTTTGTAATCCAAAGCAATATACGAGTTCTTCCTCAAACACCTTCCGTTGCCAGTGCCAGTCCAATGAAAATGTCTGACAAAGATGTGATCTTGGCAATGGTTTTCAAAACGTTACTGGCTTGAGGTTATCAGACACATCTTTTTTTTTTTTTATCTCCCCTCGACATCTGGCAGTCCAACCAGTTGCTGAGGTTGGATTCCCTCCAGCTGGAGTTTTTCAGAGGATTTGTCTTTGGGCCTTGTTTATCATTTCAATATTAAAAGCCACAGTTCATGTCAACCAGGGTGCTGTGCTGGATCTTGCCCTTCAAATTAGGGCAAATGCTCATGTTATAAGAGCCCCTCTTGTTTTCAGGGGATAACACACTGCAGGGCTGTAGAGCTCAGCGGTGGATATATAATACCTTTTTGTTCCACCCCAGCTCCATAGAAATATGTGGCTTTTCCTTATGCGGACACAGTTCACGTTTAGTGTTTTCTAAAGGTCCCCACCCAACGCTGTAAATATCGGGTCACTTTCTGGTGTGGCCTTAGTCTTCACAAGTGGTACTTGTGACCTAATCACTAGAGTTTTGCAGCCTTCGGTGAAGACTGTCATGTTTTATTGCACTAATTATGGTGAACAAATGCTTAGAGTATTCAGACGTGGACAGTTTTTGGATGTCTGGGTAGCTTCCCTGGTAACTCAGACTGTGCTGGCATTTCTCTCTGATTGTAAAAATCACATACAGATACTGACTCATTAATTTAGGCAAGGTAAGAAGCACCAAATCTTCTGGATCAGCAAGGTCCGTCCTTTCTGATTGTACCTCAGTGGCCTTCAGCTTCAGACAGTTTAAAAAAAAAAAGATTGGTGTGTATGTCATGACTTCAAAATTAGGTACTTAAATTAGGTAATTAAATTCACGCCACAGAATTCTTACTATTTTTTTGCTTCACAAAGGGCTAGAACTATTGTCTTTGTTAATGCTTTGTTACTGCTGTAGTGAGGAACAGTCTGGTGATAGTGTCCACGCAGTCCAAACAAAATGAAGGATGGCATAGATTGTCGTAGCTGGTCTGTATATCTCTTCCTTGTACAGCAGTTAGGCAGGGTTGAGGTTGCCATGAGCTGGGTGTTTTCTACTTCTGCTATTAAGAAAGTTAGATTTCTGTCATGCTACTGAAGGTCGTTTTGACCTTCTGGTGAGTGAGTTCCTAGTTCTGCAATCAGAACGCTTCTTCTAGCATTTCGATGGCAGCAGTTAACTTCTGGAAGGAAGGTAAATCCCTTACTGTTTATTCTTCTGCTGCAACATGCTGTCATCAGGATATAGGTTGGTTTAAGCTGATTATAAGGCTGTGTTGCTGCCAAAAGAGAGGTTCCCTTCCGCCCACGCAGCCCTGCGCTCCTTACATTGGTTGGTGCAGTGGGCGGCTGCAGGATGAACGCCCTCTGTGATGCACAGCAAAAAGCCTCCGGAAGGCAGGAGAGCTGGGAGAGCAGGGGCCTTTCCTTTCTGAAGTCAGCGTGGACTTCGATCAGCTTCAGTATCACTTCGCAGTTAAGTTCTTCCCAGGCAGTTTCAGCAGTTCGCCTTAATTGGGAAATCAATATGTCTGTTCTTTCATTTTTTATCATAGATGAAGTCATATCAGTGCTCCTGACTAAGGAACGTGTTCACAGAGTGCAGGCTGGTTGGTTGTTGTCTGTCTTAAGAAGACTTTCACATTAACTTGAATCCTTAAAGACTGCACAGTTTTACATTAATTCTCTAACTTTATTATTGAACAAAATACAATTTTTTTCCCATTTCAGTGGCTTTGTTTTTCTTCGACTGATTTGTCCTGCTATCCTGAACCCAAGGATGTTTAATATCATCTCAGGTGACTATATGCTTCAGATCGAATTCATACTTTGTGTAGTAGTAGGCTTGGGTTTACTTTAGTGTCTAATGTAGAAAATGATGCTTTTTGAACAGTGTCCAAACTCGTGTTATCCACATCACTTATGACTTCTCCCTAACAGTGAGCTTTTCACCCTCAAAGGTTAGAAGGTGCTTGTTCTAAACTGCAGAACATGTGCTGTTGTATTTAATAATACAGTGTAGAGCTATAGCCTAGCAGCGTGCAATATATTCTATCAGCGTGGAAAAATTAAGCATGTGATCTTTACACCTTGTTTTCAATGCAATGTCAAAGTTTATGGATGAACTTCTGCAGTATCTCTGAAATGAACAAGATCTATAGAGTTGAAAGTGTCTGCAAAGCCTGGAATATATTTGGGGAACCAGAAAATCATTCTTGAATAACCCGTTTGAACCTGCTGCTTAGATAGCTTCCAGACATTGTACGAGTCTTTGACTGTACTTAATGACTCAAAGTAATCTCAAATCAGGAATTCTAAACATGAGAGAGAGGGGTAACATTTATAAAGGGTGGGTTGGTATGGACTCGAGACAGTAATCTCGTTTGGCTTAAAGGCCACGTGCAAGGGTTCCCATGGATATGCCCAAGTGAATGTTCTCACTGTGTAGTTAACCTCTTTTTTTGCTGCTGTTTTGGTAGAGTGCATCTGTAGCAGTAACAAAAACGGTGATGGGGAACATTCCTGTTTGCCAGAGCAGGATTGCAGAACTGGTCTGTGGCATGGTGCTGCCCGGTGCTGAATTTCTTGTGTGGGAGGAAGAAAGGAAAAGCATAAACTACCACAGGGAAAACTCTATTATGAAAACTTAAATTCAGAAGTCTGACTTGTATAGTTTTCTAAGTCAGTCTTCTAAGTTTATAGTTTCTAAGTCAGACTTCTGAAAATTTAAATTCAAAAGTCTGACTTAGAAGTTCAAGTATGTTATACCCATCTTTGTTACCCATCTTTTTTTTTGACGAAGATCACACCAAACTAGAGGGTACTTGATTAGCAGTAGGCATTGCTCTTCCTCCTTCCCTCCCTAACAGTTTCCTGATTTTACTACAAAAATGCTGATTTGGAAACATGAAATCGGAAGTCTGATTCAGAAAAACTCCTTTTCTTCTTTTGTAAACAGTTTTTCAGACCATGTAGCATGTTTCCTGTTCTATACTTTATACTAAATGAGAAGGACTGTGTCAAACTGAAAGTTCCTTTCTCACTCTGTAATCATTTCCACACGTGCTTTGGAGAAAACATTTAAGAAACATGGCCTGCTTCACACACAGTGATCCTTAGTATTTTATTATCTTAAGATAATTTGCAAGTTAGGTCCCTCCTGACCTGGGCTACAAATGAGACCGCTGCATCTGTATGTATAAAAAGTTATCAATCAATTTCTGCAATCCCATTTAAGCTCACCTTGCTACAGTCCTGTGCATAAGTTCTGCTAATATTCTTGATTATTGTCAGGGTAAATTTACACACCCTGTGTAGGGCTTTTAGTGCTGTTCAGAAAATAATAATAGAAAGGATGACACTCCTTTTGGAGCAAGGCTTCCAACATACACATTCTTCCCATAATGAGAAACAAGTATCCTGAAGGCTGTGTGTATTGAGCATGGTTCAGTTTCAGCAGAAATCCTATCACCTAAGTAACTGCTTAAAAAAAAATCTTTGTTTCAAAATTCAACTCCTTTGGTTCAAACATATTTGAGTTGTTCTTTTGACCAGTTCTGCTGGTCTAGAAGTGGGCTTCAGTGGATTGCAAGGGGAAGGGGAAGGACAGACAACAAAAGGCAGAGACAGACAATAAACAGTACATAGCATTCTTACAAAGAACTATAAAATTTAGAGTCTATATAAAAACTATGTCACTTTTAGAAAAAATCCAAAACGGTCTTTTGACCAGACCATTTACTGTAATTTGGGGGAATTTAACAGTCCTCCTACTGTCACTTGTCGGAAAAGGAAATTTTAACTGACTGCAAGGTTAATGTAAAGTGCTAAGCGCAGTGTTAAGTACAGGAAGGAAGTACGCTGCCATGGAAATACAAGCCAGGATTGCATGTCATGGTTATTCTATATTCCCAGTGCTAGTAACTCGAAGTATAACTGGTAAAACACTTAAGAGCCCGCTTAGGTGGTGGGTATAAACAAATATGGAGAAAGGTACACCTTTTTTAGTATTTTACTTTTGCAAGTAATCTTCCTTTCACCGGAACTGTTTAATATTTGTGAAAATGGTTTTTGCTACTTCACAGAACTCCTATTAAACACCACTTCATTTTGCCTACTTCTGTGTACAGCTAGTAGCAAAATCAGATGTTCTTACTTATTTTTTTGGACATAAAACTTAAATTGCTTTAGTAATTACTTCACCAAGTGATATTTTCCACATGCTGATCTGTTACAACATTGAAAGCATTTGAATCTGCAAATACAAATTGGAGAAGAGTTTGCTTTTGTGTGACTGCTGGTAGTCTTAAGTGCAATGGCCAATAACTCTACTTTGTATTCCTGTCAGATTCTCCTTCCCCTACTGCTGCAAGAACGCTGACGCTGGTCGCCAAGTCTGTGCAGAATTTAGCAAATTTGGTTGAATTTGGAGCTAAGGTAAATATTATACATGCACAGAACAGCCTGGAATTGCTTTTCTGATATGTTTCCGTGTTCCTGTTTTATACGGGCAAAAACCTGCTTTTGTTTTTTTATGTGAAGTCTGAAACCTGACCTGTTTGTCATCACCAGCAGAGGCTTTGTTCCTGCACTTCTTCTGTCTTCTTCATTTGGAACTAAACAGGGTGTTGATCTGAACTAGAGCAATAGCAGTCTGGCCAAATTGTGAAGAGGAGGCCCACTGTTTTGGGACAAACTGATATAGAAACCTGATCTGGTGCATCCCATGAAGATTTTGAACCTGGTAGTATCAGCAAGGGGCTGTTAAAACAGTTGATGAATGAACAGCATTGCAGTAGGCATTGCAGAATGTGATGCCACTATGTGTTGATGCTATGAGAACACAGATAACCTCAGCAGGCAGCTACCTGTATATAATTCACCTTCAAACTGAGAGGTATCAGACTTAAACTCAGAGCTGGATAGAGTATCCAATATTGAAACAAAGGAAGAACTACTAACCTCTTGAGTCACTCTTTCGCCACCTGCTGTTTTGCTTTTGCTTCTACTTGCTCCTTAGGTTGGTGTTTTCTGTTGTAGAGCTTCCAAACACCCCTTCTATTCGTATTCGTTTTCCTGTCGTTAAACTTAGTGAATGTTGTAAATCAGTTTGACAATTTGCAGTAAAAAGACCTAGCTTTTAATGAAGTTTCAGCTGTGTGGCTAAGAGAAGGCAAGCAACAAGTGATCTTGTTCCCAAGCAGCAAGGAACGTGACTGATAAGTACCTGCAGACTTCAGCATCTGACACACACCAGTTGTAGTGTGAGTGTTAATGAAAGAAAAGGGCACCTTGCTTCTGATTATCCCTTTTCAAAGTTGTAGAGCGTTTGTTTATTGAAGCTAGTATGTGTGGGGAAAATCATCTGAAATACTTCAGAAGTTTTAAATTTCATGCTAGTATGCCTATAAGAAACTCTTTCTGAATCCACCTGGAAAACAGAAAGTGCGGGCTTTTGACCTGCGTACATTATTCAGGCGTTCAGAAATACACGTGAGAAATTAAAGTCACCCCAGATAACATACTTGTTTTGTAATGTCATTTTTCTGACAGCATTGCGTTCACATCAGGTATGACAATTCACTTGGTACTGATTTGTTTTAATGAATACTTTTTAAAATTGCTAGGAGCCATATATGGAAGGGGTAAATCCATTCATCAAGAGCAACAAACACCGCATGATCATGTTTTTAGATGAACTTGGGGTAAGTGGCTAAAAATTCCTTATTGGAAATTATATGCTAATATGCAATATTGTAAATGAAAATTCTTCACACTTTTTGTTGACTAGCTTAAAAATGCATCAGCTTCCACATGATTTTGAATGCTTGTTACTGAATAAATTTTCCTCACGTATCTTTAAAAAATGCAGATTTCTGTCTGGCCTGTCACACAAAACTGAAACCATCAAACATACATTTTGTTCATTTAGCAACTCCATAGATGTGAGAAGCTAAAATATACCTAACCTGCATGAGAATTAGGAATCTTGGCTAAAATAGATTTTAAAATATATTCTGAAACAAAAAAATCCCATGTATAATTTCATATAGCCTTGACCAGACATTGGAATTGTTTTAAAAAATAGATTTCAGCCAGCATTCCCCAGCGTATCCCAAATGTATTGTACATACTGTAGTTTGAAATTGAACAATTGCTTTATTATATTTAAACTCTTACTGTTTTGCGTACGGTAGCTGTAACAGAAGTTAGGAGTTCATATATGTGTGTATTTATACTAAGAATTTGTATTAAAAATGAAGATAAAAATGTGTGTAGCTCCCTGAGTTTATTCTTTTAAAGCGACCTAAATGACATCTCAGAATATTTTGGTAAGACACAGAAACAAGTATTTTAGTGTGGCATGCAGGCAGGTCACCTCTTTTGATTGAACTGCAATTTCTGTATACTGTGATGCATCAGTTTTCTTGAAATGAGAGATTTTACACAAGGTCTCTGAAAACCATTGTCCTGAAACCAACAGTCAGGTTAATCTGTTTTAATCACAGTATTATTTTTTCATGAGTAATTTAATGAGTTACTTAAAGTTGTAGCTTAAGCTGTACGGGGTTTACTTGGTTATTCACTGCTTTTAAATCTGCTCTCATCATTTTTGTTCAAGAATGTTCCTGAGCTTCCAGACACTACAGAGCACTCTAGAACTGACCTATCCCGTGATCTGGCAGCCTTGCACGAGATTTGTGTGGCACATTCAGATGAACTTCGGACACTCAGTAATGAACGAGGTGTAATGCAGGTAAACCACAAAGATTAACCACCAAATCACAGGTGCAGATAGGGTATCTTGAGGTAATCCATCATGCCAAGATTCTTTTAAGTATTTCTGGCTAGCATTATGTTTGATTAAAAAAAAATTAAAAAGTGCCATCTCACAAGAAAGCTGCTAGTTGTAAATACTTAGTCCATAGTTGCAAGATTTGTACAATAAAACCAAGATTTTTCAGGTTTAGAGAGGAAGATTTTAGTTTCTAGAGGAAGCGTACATCTGCGAAACTACTGACAGTTTCTCTAGGTCAATATTTTAAGGATCTTGTTTTTTTCAGCTGAACTAAATTTACTTCCCCTAGCTTTCTATTGCTGTCTTATTTCTGCTTCCTAATTTTATAGTACATTTATAAGCCAACATGGCAAGCTTTTCTAGCAAACCCACTGTGATTAGTGTGTTCTAGCTGTTAAGCAGGCCTACTGTAAATGATTAAACTTCCAAATGGCTTTATAAAAACTCAAAAAGGAATTACTTCAAATTACTTACTGCATTGTCTCGAAGGTATATTACAGAAGTAATACACCTCCTTTTGGTCTGCTAATAACAGTGAACCTCAAGTAAGGAATTAAACTTACCTCACAGTAACATTTCTGTGTATTGTGCTGTGCAGGCAATAGTGATTTGAGTAACCTACCATTTGATGCTAGTGCCTCCAGGGCAGGGACAGTTGCACTTGAAAACCTCTTATTAGCAACAGTCTTTCTTAAATTTGATTAGTATCAGCTGAAACCATTGATAAATGTTCAGTGAAGCCAGTAGGGGACTCCCACAGAGGATTTTGAGTTGTTTTTTTTGTTTAGTTTTGTTTTCATTTCGATTATTGAGATTTAACCTTGATTGTACTGGTTGTGGGGTTTTCGAGGGGAGTTGTTTTTGCTTTGGAATGACTGACTTTCAAAGAGGTTAAGTTTTGGACATTGATAGTTAATTTCAATTAACACTATTAAGTGTTTCCAAATACCTTTTATAATCACTTTCACTATTGTATTTATAAGGCCTTAATTTAATCCCAGGTAGACCATAAATCTGTATGGCAGGTCCTTTGGCAGCAGCAGGACAAGCGAGCTTTTACTTGAATAATGCATATTTCAGCACTATTTTTTTTCCAAACTAGAGCTGCTGTGAACTTCTGATTTCATAAAACAAGGAAGTACACTTGCATTTAACTCTTAACTTTGAAAGAAAAAAAGCTCAAGAAATTTGAAAATAAACTAGGAGTTCTTTATTACAGCACCTGAAATCTAATCCAGTTCAATAACAGCAATCTACCTCTATATTGGCATGAGAGAAAAAGTCATGTTCGAGTTCATAATTGCGTCGTTGTGGCTGATAGTCGTGACAAAAAACACAAGAAGTGGCTAGACTGGCCAGGCAGGACAGAAGCAATCAGTACTAAATAAATGTTTTCGGACAAACAGGTTATGGTTTTCTTCTGTCCCAAAAAAAAACAAGAGTGGATCTTCAGAAAAACCTGATACAGATAATGATGAGGGATGTGATCTTCTTTTCTTGATATACTTAACTTCGTATGTCAGAGGATAAATTCTCTGTTATGGGTTTCTACAGACAAAATTCTTTTGCATTTTTTTTCTCTTTTCTTCCTAATTATGCCTTAATGGTTCATTTTCAAGTAGTATCCTACTAAAAAAAAAAAGTTCCCTTTTCAAGTAGTATCCTACTGACTAGGAAATCAGAGCTGTTGCCATGCTCCCCTCCGTATCTTCTTTACCTTAACACAATTATAAATACGTAGTTTAATGTTGAAAATGTATCTCAAGTAAAATTTTTGTTTTTTTTTACTAGTTGCTAACATACGGTTGTATTTACTCTTTTTTCCACAGCATGTTCTTAAGAAGCTGTTGGCTATTACAGAACTGCTTCAACAAAAACAAAACCAGTATTCAGTGTCCAACAACATCAGGTAGCAGCCCTCTACCTGAATTCTGCATGGATCCAGCATGCCCAACATGGCAACTCACACCAGTATCACTTTCTTCTTGCTCTTGCCAAAAATAGCACACCCTGTCACATTCCCAGTAATGTGTGAACTATGCAAAAAGAAAACAAAGATTCTGTTGGTGAATGATTGTACCAGCAGCTTTTTAAGCTATCTGTGCAGGACATTTGCACTTTTTTCCACTTGGAAACAGTTTTCACAACCTCTGAGCCTTGGTGTACAGTTCACCTTCCACAAAGAAAATGCTGTGACTGTGTCTTGAACTTTAAAATTATTTTCAGCACCTCTAATTGCCAAAGTTTTGCTGTCTTGTTGGAAAAGAATTATCAACTGACAAAGAAATAAATATGTTGTTTTGACAGCTACATATAACTGGATAACATTTCTTACTGTAATTTCTGACTGGTTACAATAATTATGACTTCTGACTGTTTCATCCACTTTAACTTGTATTTACAGTTTTCAGAATTTGATGTTATGGTAGGAACAATCTTTACTGTACACTTTTATACCATGCTGTTTCTCTTGCTGGAATCATGTTGAAAGAGAATATGCAGAATGGGTATTGTCAGCTTTATTTTTTGATGTGCCACTGATTCAGTCTGAATAGTTCTTCCATCAAGGACTGTATATCCAGATAAATCACAATGCTTTTGTAAAATGTTTACAACAGTAAATAATTTGAATTAAGTAAATTTATTGATCATTGTATCAGACATGCATGCATTCATTAAACCATTTTATAAAATATGTATTGGTTGGTCTTTTGTGTACTGTATGTCTACCATGAATCTTATTTTTATACATGGAAAGTTAAGTTTTTGAAATAAATCAAGCTGCAGATCAACTCTATGGAAACTTGCTAACTTTGGTTGCTGTGGAGATTTTTTCCTCGTGTCTGGATATGTGGTGAATGATGTCCTTTGATGTGTTCATGCAGTGTCACTTTGGTTTTAAGCATAAATTCCCAGAACAGCAGTGTAACAGACCAAAGCTTAAGAGTTTGAATAAGGGGGGAGGGAGGGGAAGAACTTAAACTATGCAGTTGATCCAAGGGCATTCTGCAACCCCATTTATGACAATTCTTGGGAGTGATCTGGTAAAGAATGAAAAGATGCTGAGAATCACTGGCAAGGTATATGAGATTCCACATAAATAACTCTTGTGCAACATGAACACACCTGTTACAACATCACACAGTATTTCCTGTCTATTCAACTGCATTTTGCATTCACTTTCATTCTAATTTGTATGGACTCTATCTTTAGGTCTTTGCTGTACATTCTTTTTTACATGTCTTTTGGCTTGCTGTTGCTCTCCAGTTGGGCCATTTATTTCTCTGGAAGGTAGGTGCCCAGAACTGAACCTTCTGCTCTGAAAAGAGCTCTCAAGTGCCACAACTGGTATATTTATATTACACTAGTAAGTGTAGGTAGTAGGTAGAGCTGATGCTCTTAATACAGCATAGTAAACGTTCCTAAAGCTGCAGTTTAGGTGAACGTATACTAAAATTGCATGTGTTCTCAAACAATGTATGAGAAGGAAACAGAGCTTGCCCTACATTTAGAAGCTATGTAAGTAGATAGGAAGATTTTAAATTGTTCTCTGATGCCCTCAGGCAGGTTTATCACAGCCACTAATCTCAGATCATGGCTCCAAGAACAGGAAATACAGTAACAAGTCAGTCACAGAATTGTGAATATTACTTTGCATAGTGTAAAGTAGTTGCTGCAGCCTCTCGGTACATTTGAGAATCACACACAGACACACACACAGAATTGTCTAGGTTGGAAGAGACCTCCAGGATCACCTAGTCCAGCCTCTGACCTAACACTAACCAGTCCTGCACTAAACCATATCCCTAAGCTCTACATCTAAATGTTTGAAAGACCTCCAGGGACGGTGACTCCACCACTTCTCTGGGCAGCCTGTTCCAATGCCTAACAACCCTCTGAGTAAAGAAGTTCTTCCTAACATCCAACCTAAACTCCCCTGGCGCAACTTAAGCCTGTTCCCCCTCGTCCTGTCGCCAGGCACTTGGGAGAACAGGCCAACCCCCACCTCACTACAGCCTCCTCCTGCCTGAGACAGCTTCCGACCACCTCGTCTCCCACCAGTCCTTCTCTGTTTGTGAACAGAAGGTCTAGCGGGACACTTCCCCTGGTAGGCTCACTAACCAGCTGTGTCAGGAAGCTATCTTCCACGCTCTCTAGAAACCTCCTAGACTGCTTTCTCAGGGCTGTGTTGTGCTTCCAGGATACGTCAGGGAAGTTGAAGTCCCCCGCGAGAACAAGCACCGACGATTTTGCAACTTCTGTCAGCTGCCTGTAGAACTCCTCATCAGTCTCCTCATCCTGGTTCGGCGGTCTATAACAGACCCCCACCAGGATGCTTGCCTTGTTGGCCTTCCCGCTGATCCTAACCCAAGAGAAACTCTTCTCAAATGCAGAAAATGTTAGGGGCACGGTTATATTCTTTGAACAGTAACAAACTTGGGAAGAGGGCATGCATGTTTTGCTCTAAACCACATAACAGATCTATTACCAGATTTGCTTTCTGCTTGTATTTAACCACTTTGCTAAATGCCAGTCTTGACTTCAGGTACTGCCATGTTGCAATGCATTTCTTAACATCACTTTGTCACTCTTCTGTGCGTGACAGATTTCTCTAAGTGAGCATTTCTTACTGATATTTGACCTTAAATGGATGAGGGTTTTATAACAGAGCTACAATTAACTAAAATTGAAGTATATAAAACACTTTATTGCAAGTATATTAAATAGCAACAGAGCAAATACCTCGTGCTAATACAGGCTAATGAACCTTTGGCAGACACGTTCACGCGTCACAAGACAGCGGGTACTGCAGTGATAGGATTCCATCTTCGGGGTTACACCAACTCCGCAAACTCGTCATCGGTACATTCTTCCTAAGGGAAGGAAAAAAGCAATGCCTTGAGCAGCACGGCCAGAAAGTAAGCTGTGCAGGAACATGGACCAGCTGGTACTGCTGCATGTGGTATCAGGGTAACATCCCTTATGTGTGCCAGCTGAAAAGAGTTCAAGTAATACAAGTAACTTCACTTTGACCTCTTAGACTGTGCCTACTGTCAGTAAAAGATTGAAACAGCAACTTTAAACGGCTTTTAAAACTTAGTTTGTCTGTCCACTTTACCTGACATGCATGTATTTCTTCCAGGACTGGTGTAAGACAATACAGGGACTGTTCTACTTCTGACAACCAGTAAGAATGTCAGTCAACACGGAAAAGCTGAATACAAATTCATGCAAGTTCTACACAGAAGCACATTCATTAGGCTCCCTCCCAGACTGTCATGATGTGCTTGACCTAAGACTATTGGTAACAATTAGTGAAAAAGATGAAAGGATATTTCATTTCCTGGCAACTCCCAATGATCCCAGATTTCTGCTCAAGCTTCCCATGTTGCTAAATGTGAGAACAGTTTAAGACGTTTCCCCTATTTTGTTGTAAGACTGCACTTAAACTTTGATTCCCTAGTTTATTAAAACTGTTGTAACTCTCCCTTTACACCCACCCACTATGCTATCTTCTGTAGGGATGATGAAACCAGCGAGAACTCGGTCACATACATAAACACATCAGAGGAAAAGATTTTGTTTTCAGCCAGCAGTGGCTTAACCCAGAAAACACAACTGAAAGGCTCAAGGGAGAGACCCCAGCTTGTTTCTGCAAGCATGCTATAGCGCTTATCAAAGAAGGAGAAAAACAAACAAAAACCCTTAGTTTTTTTATGATGAGGATTTAGTCCATAACAGCACCGTTACACAAACGGACTACAGATTAAGAAATACTTTAACTAGTGGTGACTAAGCGCTTTAATCTTGAAGCTACTTATCCATTCCCAGCCTCAGAATCAAGGTCGTTTCAGCAGCCCATTCTCACTGCCTGTTTGAGGTTTAGTTCGTCCTTGTTTATTACAAACATCTTTTCAGAGATTTCCAGGGGAGCTCATCCTGCAGCCTTTTACTAATAACTGGCCCCTTTTACGGCTTCATTACTGTTGCAGTTGAGTCATCAACGGTCAGTCAGTAGCCTGTGCATTTCTTCTGTCACTGCAAATTGATGGGCTTGCCGTGCCACTCGTGGCTTCAGTATTAGTACTAACTTCAGTTATAAACTAGTAATTTTTGGGGAAAAAAATCTTCATGGAATGTGCACTTGTCTATCATAGCCTAATTGCTTAAAGATATAATTGATATCAGCTGGCTGCACATTACTGAAACCTCAAGACTTGGAAAGTATGCACATATGAGAGACTTTGAAAATACTACTTTTTCCTTTGTGTCCTGGCTATTTCAAGTATGTGCCCGCACGTGGTAATTACTCACAAATGAAAAAGTACAAACCCTGGGCAGTTCAGATACATCAGTATTTAAAGTTTCAATAGCTGTTAGATCTGTTTAAGAAGGGATCATTAAATGCTGCACACTATGTCAATTTATCCAATCACGTATATTCCTTTGGAAAAAGTATTGTGAATACTCCTTAAGAAACCCCGCTAATCAGAACTGCCTCAAAACACAGGTATCAGCACAACTAAAGTAAGCTGAAGTAAGATCCCTTCAAATTAAACTGGGGAGTAAGTCTCCACAGCTCATTTGGAACTATTCTCTAAGTCACTTTGCAAGAACATGAAAAAGTCATGAAAATGACAATTTAACAGTTGCCAGTTGCTGTATGTTCCATGAAGACTAGCAGTTAGAGGGCATAAGACAACGTTTTTCGGCATTAAAGAGTTCCCATAAAATGTGCTTGAGGTTCCACATTTCATTGGCCAGGTGAGGTAAAACTATCTGATCTTTCAGGGCCCTTCCAACTGAAACTATTCTACGATTTTATGGTTTTACCACAGTAAGATTGTTTTTCAAGTTGGTGCTGTAATGACTAACTAGAATCC
Source organism: Anas platyrhynchos (assembly GCF_047663525.1). Classification (NCBI taxonomy): domain Eukaryota; kingdom Metazoa; phylum Chordata; class Aves; order Anseriformes; family Anatidae; genus Anas; species Anas platyrhynchos. The sequence goes on from NC_092621.1 coordinate 80,950,072, forward strand.
ACTGTGATAATTTATATAATTCACGGAATCACAGAAATGTAGAGGTTCGCAAGGCCCTCAGGAGCTCATCTGGTCCCACCCCTGCTCCAGCAGGGCCACCCAGAGCAGGGTGCCCAGGCCCACATCCAGGTGATTTTTGAAGATCCCCCAGGAGGAGGCCCCACAGCCTCTGGGCAGCCTGTGCCAGTGCTCAGCCACCCGCAGAGCACAGAAGTGCTGCCTGGTGCTCAGGGGAACCTCCTTGACCCTGTTTGTGCCCACTGCCTGCTGTCCTGGCACTGTCTTCACTGCATCCTCCCTCCAGGTATTTATGGACACTGATGAGATCCCCCTGAGCATCCCCTTCTCGAGGCCGAGCATTCCCAGCTCTCTTAGCCTCTCCTCCTGTCCCTTGATCATCGTGGTGGCCCTATGCTGGGCTCCTTCCTGCACATCCTTGTGTACTGGTGGACACAGGACTCCAAGTACAGCCCCATGAGTGCAGACTGGAGGGGAAGGATTACCTCTCCTGATCTGCTGGTCATACTTTGTCCACTGCAGCCAAGAATACTGTTAGCTTTCTTAGCAGTGAGGGCACACTGCCAACCCAATTCAACTAGTCTTGCTATTTAAAAAAACAAAAGCATGCATTTTATGGTAAGGATGACAGATCACTCTCTGTATGTACAAGGTCTTCAGCATCAATAGAAGTTCCACTAAAAAGGGTTTCTTACAAAGCTATTCCTCCACCAGAATGTAGCAGTGTTGTCTACAATTTCCAGACAATATTACAACTGAAAGTTATGAAAGGTGTTCAGATTAGATCATGAAGGATTACCCTACTCTGTTTTCATTTGCTAAATTACCTTCCCCACCATATTTATACCTGGACTCACAATCTGAGGTACAAGCTACTCATCTCCACTGTTTGCAAGCCTTGCTAGCAAAGCAGCTACTTCCACCTTATTCAAGAAGCCAAAGTAAAAGGAAACAGTTTCACAAACACTAGCCAGCTGAAAAACACTACCTAAAGCTTATGCATCAGGCAGGCACCTCCACATATTTCATCATATTCCTTTGGTTGAACCCTGAGCAGTGAATTTCTACCTGCACAGTTAGGATTTCAGTTCCTGGCCTTCCAAAACCAGGACTTTCACCATGGTATTCCAAGCCTGTTTAACAGCTGTTTTCCCTCAGTGGTATCACAGAGTTTCAGACAGTGGAGTAGAAGTACTAAGCTTCATGTTGTACTGTGGTTTGTCAAGAGACTTCCAAAAGCAGTAGGAAGAGCACGATGGTCTGTATGTTCTTCCCACTCCGCACAGAAAATATGAGTATTAAAAACACTCCCAAATGCAGGCCTGCAGTAACTGGCTCACTTTAAAAATGAGCTGAAAAACACTGTGAGCAATATGTAGAAGAACATCAGTGGCAGAAGTTTGTCAGTGGCTGTGTCAATTTCATCAACCATTAGAGTGGAAAAACAAGTATTTGTACCATACAGTTACTAACCTCATCAATTTTCGGCTTTTTTGCGTTATAGTCATCATCTTCACAACCTTTCCTCTTCTTCCTAACCACCGTCCAGAAAAAAAAGTAGGTTTAGTTATTCATTTCCAGAGTCTGTCTCCTTATTTCCTGTTATTTCCTATTATATCCTTATCTTCCACCGTTGAGGCCTGCTGTGCTAATCAGCATAGAGGAACAACATCTGGATGTTACAGAAGAACTGTGTGAACCTGAGAACCAAGACTTTCAACAGGCACCCTCATGTTTGCATTGACACGTTTTCATTTTCATTCACTTACAGATCAGTCAGTGTTTCCACAGCATTAAAAAAGATTGAAATTTAACAAATTACATAGTATCTACTTACATGTTGGAATTAAGTGAAAACTCCGGACTGTGACACTTCTCTAATTTCTGTTTTAGAGCAGCAATCTCTTCAGGCCTTGGCAGTTCATATTTCTTTATAAGATTTTTCATGCCTACAGTGGCAACAACACAGCTCTAAGCAAACTAAGTAATTTCTGCTCCACCCTGTGAATTACACAACGTCAGTATCAATCAGTAGTGTGGCTCCTGCTACTGCTTATCCCTTGTATTTAACCTTGAGGCAACAGTTTCTCTCTTTTCCCTCACATCTCTGCTAGCTTTTGAAAACATCACATCTATTCCAAACAGACTTCAAGACACTGTAAGGCAAGTTTTACCAACTTAACAGAAAGCTTTATAACTATAATCCCTACTTTTATTTGTCAAACCATCAGATGTTCCAAGTTCTGACCTTCTCCAACTCCCAAACCATTTGCTTACACAACTTCCCATCACTTGCAGCACACTAACCTTGGAGTATCCAAGATTACACACGAGGCTTGACTATCATCTTAAAAACAGAGGATTAATTCTAATTAGCATCAAGGATCAGCAGAAGCTCAGCACAAAGGACTACAACTGAAATAAGTTGCCAGCATCACATTTTTTGGTTTTCATCATGGCAAATTACAGCGTTTACATTCCTTTGCCAGCGACTTTCAAAATAGATGGATGTTTTTCGTATTTAGCACTGTATCCTAGTCTTAAAAACAGTTTCTGTCTTTTATGAATGTAAATTAAATTTACAAGTACCCTACAAGAAATAAGACCTTCTCTACCACCAGTTCTATGCAAAACAAACCACTTACAGATTTAGCATCTCAGCTGCTTTAAAATTTTCTGCCAGCCACGTTTACGAAGAGCTGCCTTTAGGGTAATGCTATCTTCCACAAAGCTGCAAGTGAATATGCGATCCCAGAGTTCCTTCTGCATTTCACTAAAAGAAACCTGACGACTAGGTTTGTTAGCAGAAGACAGAGGTAAGAGTACCTCAAACTTCACAAATTCAATTTAAATTGAATTTGTAGACCCTGCTGACTTATATGATATATTCACCACCGAAGTCTGGTTAGTCAACAGACTGGATTTTTTCTTTTCGATGCTAGCACTCTCCATTTTAAATACATGCATTAGCTTAGAATATTAAAGAACTGCCTTCTTAAAATTCCATACCTCGACTGTCATTTAATATAATGATCAGCATACTGTACTCCCCACTGTCACAGCTAAACCATGCCAGCATTCATGTTTTGTTCTGTTGTACTAGACATCTAAACATAAAACCAGAACATCTTTTGAAACACCTTTTAGCTACAAAGTAAAAGTGGTGTTCAAATGCTGGCAGATCACTCAGCTTACAAAAGTCACCCTCTGGTGGTAGAAGTGGTTATGTGCAGCTTTTGTCAGAAGCTGTACTCTCAAGTCATCGTGACTGAAAAGAAGTTACTCATCCAAACTCACACAAAAACATTAGCTAGTGCCCAAAACAGATTTCTCACTTTTGAATGCAAATCAGTTACTAAAAAAAATCAGTACAACATATATGATTTGCAAAGCATCAGGCTTTTTACCATTTTGATTTAATTTAATAACAAAGGTAAGTCTGAGTGTTTTCTCCCCCTGCATATAACTAGTAAGTAGTTCATTGTACTGCCAACATTTTACCTACCCTATGCAAGCCCTGAGCTGAACAAAACCATTGGAAGCACACTTTTCTGCTTAAAAGTTTTGTTGTTGGGAAAAACATCATGTTTTTCTTTTTGTTTTGTTTTGTATGTTTGTTTTCCTTCAGAAAGACAGTTTCTCACATTTTTTTCCACTGTTTACTTACATTTCATGCCGTCTAGTAACTTGCCCAAGAATGTTCTGTTTTCTTTCAGCATAAGGCTTTCTGACAAGTAACTGTAAGGAGAAATGAAAGAATAATTTCCTAAAATAAAGTGCCATAATTACTTGTGACAGCTACCATTAGTTAATAAAACACCTATCTCCATCTGCTAAAGCATTATGATTAGACTTAGTAAGAACACTTTTGTTGCAGAAGTGCTATAAAGTGACAAGCAAATGACGAAGCAAGTCCTTCACTTCCAGCATTCTTCTGTTCCTCAGATTCAAAGTTCCTTTTAGTAACACATTAAAAGAGCACATCTGAGGAACGCCATTACACAGACATTTCAGACATTTATCACATTCCAGTGTTTAAAAAAAAAAAAAAAAGGAACTTAAGATTTAAGTGAATTTAGATGAAAACTGAAGCTATGAAACAGAATATTGAACACATGATACAGGACCTCCGAGTAAAAATACTAAAAGTTTAGAGACTAATCTCACTTTTCAGCTTTAGCACTTGCTCATTTATGCTTCCAAATCTTAAAACAAACCAAAAAAAAAAAAAGAAAAAAAACCCCACACACCAGCTGGTTAAAACCACAAGATATATAAGCAATAATCCTTGTCAAGATCTACAAGAAAAAAACAGTTTATCCCTTGCTGGGAAGAAAACTTGCATGTAAAATACAAGGACTCTTAAAGTGTTACCAATCTGTGTGAAGAGAAAACTTATTTATAATACAGATACACTCAGCTGTGTCAGCTGCAGCTCACAGTTTGAGGCCCCAGCCACCAGGAAGATGATGTTAATTGCTACAAGCTGGCAGCTACTCACTTAGAGCCACTGCTCAGATAACTTCACGAGCCCTTTGCTGACACCCTAATGAGAGACTAACTGGTAGCCATTACTTATGAGAGACCAGTTGCTGTTGTTTTTCCTGAAACTGTAACGTCTTGAGCACAGTTTTATACACACTGACATCTGGGACCCACAGATTTTCAAGCCTCTGTGTTCTAACCCAGCTCTGTCCTGCCAATGCAGGGACCCCTACTCACAGGTCCTCAAGACCCGTGCTGCAGCTTCTCTCGTGTGCAGCAGCTGAAGCTGATGCGAAACAGTGACTGACAAGGTTGTGGCAACTGTAGGTGCTGACGGGTGACAAAGAATTCGTTTTGTTTTTTTTTTTATGAGTAGACAAAACTCACATAACTTGAATCACATGCTACCTACAAACTATTCTAGTTCTCTTTATAGCCAAGCTTTCTGAGTTTTGATGTATGGAGTACAGAAAATACGCTCAGGAATGAGATCGACAAGTTGCAGTAAGCACCTGAACGCTGGCACACTCTTCTGAGAAAACAGTGAATCCTGAAGAGCATTCTCCCACGCTGTGGAAGACTCTGTAAACAGAATGGCTTTAATAAACTCTTTCAGGGTTGGTATCAAAGCCCTGAAACAAGGGCTTTCAAAGCCCTAAAAACAAGTGAAAACAGAAAAAGGCCAGAGAAAAGAAACCGAGTTACCTAAGAGCACCTTATCACTGAATGAACTTATCATTAGTTCATATCTGTGTACACTGATGGTTGTACCAACCAAGTGTAGCACTTACAGTTTGGGCATGGCTAGTAGCCATCAGTTCAGAGAAACATCATTTCACTCCAAAATCTTTGGTATCTTAGAAATTCTTAAAAATCTAACTTTTTTCTTTCAGTGATTCTTTTATGTTTCATACCTTCACTTTCTACTGCATTTCCAGTCTCTTCACTCTGAAAATCCTATCCTGCTCTAATTAGGGCAGAGCCATCACTTTGGAAGAAGCAAAAAAAACATTTCAAAGGAATATAAAAACCAGACACCAACTAACTGCATAGCTCCTGCTTTTCAAAAGTTGACAAAGAAATCACTACAGCTTTAGTTTTGAAGCATACTTAATGCAGCAGACTGTTAACTACCAAGTAAATGCATAATTCTACTAGTCAAGAACATCTACAGTAAAGTTTTATATAGGTAGCAAATAAATCCCTCCAAAGAAACAAAAAGACTACCTCTCCATGTTAATTCCTGCTCTTGAAGCACTAGATAGGATAGCAGTGAGAGCTATCTGTGAGGGGGTAAAGAGTAGATATGCATCTGTCAGAGCCACTCGATTGAGAAAGTCATCAGCTGTTCTCCTCAACACTTCAGGATTCTCCAGCATTGGATAACGAGTCTAGAAAACGAATAGGAAAGTAAGTAGCTGTTCCTGAACTTCCACTCATCAGCTCAGAACACCAAACTCAACAATGTACTATAGAGCAAAAGAGTAGCTGGCCATCTTGTTCAAAATAAATGATGTTTAAAGAGCACAACAAAACAGACCTCCTGGCAAACACCTATCCCTTTACAATCAACATCATTAAGAGCACACTTATTTTTTCTATCATAAGCCATCATAACATTTGTCTTACATTAGCATATGAAGTACGTAGCACATAAAACATTATTACCTTAATATCAATTAGAAATCCCTCAAACGGCCTGTATGGATTGTGCACGATAAGATGGAAGTTCAGCTGTTGAATGAGTAGCAGTTCATATTCCAGTATCTGTTCGAGAGCTTTTTCCTGTCCAACAGGGCTTTCTCGAAGGTTACCAACAAACTGTGCACTGGACACATTAAATTCATCTACTTTACATGCCAAAAACGCACACGTTAGCCTTGAGAAGGATAAAAGGAAAAAAAATAATTCATATTGGCATATGTTTTCATGAGAAGTTCTGTGCAGAATTATTTTTTTTTAATATTCAAAGTACCATCTATAGAAAACAAACTTTTCCGAGTAGAAACAGAAGGTGACCAGACTAGGTCTTTACATATATTTAAAAAAAAAAAACAGAGATTAAATATTGTAACAAATGCTGAGTATACTTCTAATGCTCTAATCGATATGGTAACGCAAGGTGTGTTGATAACTCACATTATTATCCGAGGATGATACTCCATCACTGAGTTGTTCAGGTAAAAGCGTTTAAAATACATGCAAGCTGTTCCCTATATTAAAAACAAAAAAAAAGAGTAGGGAAAAGTAAGAAGCAAAAATAGATTGAGAAAAAATGAAATAAGATCACACAGCAGTAACAAGTGTAAATGTATACTATAGGCATACAGGACACAATACAGGCGCAAATGCCGTGCCATTAAACATTCCCAAATCTAGTACATCTGTGGGTGTAATAAGCTTACAGAACTGTAGTTTGGTTGTCTTTTCTGCCATTTTTAGACATACATTTAAGAAGACTGCGCAAAAAGTCGATGACATCTTCGTAAGAATCTGACACTGACACAAAATTTAACAGTGACGGTCTATTTCCCTGCATGTTTAAAAGTGACACTTCTCTGGGTGTCTGCAAGTACCTCAGCCTGTCAGTGCTGAACTCCCCACTGATCTGAGCCCCACCAGCATGAGATCAGGTATTGCAAACCTGTTACTTGGCAAGTCTGACTCAGCACACTGAGTTAGGGCAGCCAATTCCCAAATATAAGGTCAGGTTTCATGCAGCATCTGGCAGCAGCCTACTGGTGCCTAGTAAATGCGCTTTTCATCATGATCCATTCATCATGATACCCGTAGGTACCAGGCAGGAGGCTCCAGAGAACCATAGCCAGAACCATGAAGGAGACAAAAGCCCGTCCCAGTTGGAGAGGGTGCCTAAGGCATGGGGGACTCCCTTCGGAAAGGGACAGAGGGCCCGATATGCCGACCGGACCGAACCCATGGGGAACTCTGTTGTCTCCCTGGGGCTTGGGTGAGAGACTTAGCTAAGGAAGTCAGGTGCCTGGCACGGCCCACTGACTGCTACCTGCTGCTGGTCATGACAAGGTAGCAATGAGAAGTCCCAGAGCGACCAAAAGGGACTTTAGGGCTTTGGAGCAACTACTTGATAGCATCAGGGTAGGCGGGGTGGTGATGTATGTGAAGCATGGGCTGGGCTGCGTGGAGCTTCACGTTGGGAATGGCAAAGTTGAGAGCCTGTGGGTAAGGATTAAGGGACGAACAAATAAAGGGGATGTCGTAGTGGGAATCTATTGCAGACCACCCGGCCAGGATGGCAACGCCGATGAATTGTTCTTTGCAGAACTAAAAGATGCCTCGAGGTCAACTCCCCTTGTCCTTATGGGGGATTTCAGCTTGCCAGACATCAACTGGGATCACCACATGGCAAGTCCAGGAGGTTCATAAAGCACCTCGATGATAACTTCCTGGTGCAGGAACTAAGGGAAAGGTGCCCTCCTAGATCTGTTGCTGGAGAACAGAGAGGGTCTTGTGGGAGACGTGGCAATTGGCAGCCACCTCAGTCATAGTGACCACAAAGTGGTTGAGTTTAGAATTTATGGTGACAGAAGGAAAACTGCCACCAAAACTTCAGACCTGGATATGGGGAAAGCAGACTTCAGGCTGCTCAGGGGACTAGTCAGCAAGGTCCCCTGGGAAACTGCTTTTGAAGGCGTTGGCGTCCATCAGTGCTGGTCAATCTTTAAGCACTGCATCATAAAAGCACAAGATCAGGCAATTCCAAAATACTGGAAGTCAGGCAGGTAGGGCAGAAGGCTGGCCTGGCTGACCAGGGATCTTCTGCTGGAGCTTAGATGGAAAAAGAAAGTGTATGGCTGCTGGAAGGAGGGTCAGGCAATGAGGAAGAAATACAGGGATGCTGTTCATGTTTGTAGGGAGAAAATTCGTGGGGCCAAAGCCCAACTAGAGTTGAAGCTGACCATGTCTGTGGAGACAGTAAAAAAGGTTTTCTTAGATATGCGAACAGAAAACTCCCAACTGACCCTGAACATGTGCGGGATTTGCTGCTCCACCTGGATCCATACATGTCCATGGGTCCGGATGGGATCCATCCCAGGGTGCTTAAAGAGCTGGCTGATGTCATCGCGGGACCTCTCTCAATTATTTTTCAATGATTTTGGGAATCTGGAGAGGTCCCAGTAGACTGGAAGCTGGTAAATGCTGTGCCAATTTTCAAGAAGAACAAGAAAGAAGACCCTAGCAATTACAGGCCTGTCAGTCTCATGTCAGTGCCTGGTAAAACTATGTAGAAGATGATCCCTGAAGTTATTGAGGCACACCTGGGGGACAATGCAGTCATTGGTCCCAGCCAACATGGGTTCATGAGGGGCAGGTCCTGCCTAACAAACTTGATTTCCTTTTATAATAAGATCACGCATCTAGTTGATCAAGGGAAACCAGCTGATGTGATCTTTTTGGACTTCACCAAGGCTTTTGACACAATTTCCCATAGGATTCTACTGGACAAAATGTCCAGCATACAACTTAACAAAAATATCATATGGTGGGTGAGCAATTGGCTGACGGGCAGGGCTCAAAGGGTTGTGGTAAACTGGGCCACATCTGGCTGGCGGATGGTCACTAGTGGGATCCCTCAAGGCTCCATTTTAGGGCCAGTCCTCTTCAAGGTCTTTATAAATGAGTTGGATGTACTGGAAGGTGGTTTGAGCAAGTTTGCCAATGACACCAAACTTGGAGGGGTTGTGGACTTGGATGGGGGTGGAAAGGCCTTGCAGAGAGACCTGGACAGATTGGAGAGCTGGGCGATCACCAACCACATGAAGTTTAACAAAAGCAAGTGTTGGGTCCTGCACCTGGGAGGGGGCACCCTGGCTACATATACAGACTAGGCGACGAGACGCTGGAGAGCAGCCCCACAGAGAGGGATCTGGGGGTTGTGGTTGGCAGCAAGCTGAATATGAGCCAGCAGTGTGCCCTGGCAGCCAGGAGGGCCAACCTGGGGTGCACCAAGCACGGCATTGCTAGTCGGTCAAGGGAGGTGATTGTCCCGCTCTACTCTGCGCTGGTGCGGCCCCACCTCGAGTACTGTGTGCAGTTCTGGGCACCACAGTATAAAAAGGACATGAAACTGTTGGAGAGTGTCCAGAGGAGGGCGACGAAGATGGTGAAGGGCCTAGAGGGGAAGACATATGAGGAGCGGCTGAGGGCACTGGGCCTGTTCAGCCTGGAGAAGAGGAGGCTGAGGGGGGATCTCATCGTGGCCTACAACTTCCTTATGAGGGGGAGTGGATGACAGCAGGTGACCTATTCTCTGTAAACACCAGTGACAGGACCCTGGGAACAGTGCTAAGCTGAGGCAGGAGGAGTTTAGGCTGGGCATCAGGAAGAGGTTCTTCACCAGAGGGTGGTCACACACTGGAACAGGCTCCCCAGGGACACAGTCACGGCACCAAGCCTGTCTGAATTTAGGAAGCGATCGGACTGTGCACTTAGTCACAGGGTCTAAACTTTTAGACCAGCTCCCAGCGCTCAGACACACACCAGCGCTGCACAAACAACCGGGGACCACACACCTCAGCGTTGGGACCCCCCTGCAGCAGCCAGGCGGTTTTACTGTATCCCTGACTCACTGCAATCAATTCCAATTAACTGAAACATTTGTATCGCCAATTGTATCTCTGGAAAGCTCCGGGTTGGCTTCCACTCCTCGATGACGGCAGGGGAAAGGCGTAACAGCGGGGCACCCGTGCTGAGGCGAGCCGGCAGGGCGCCGGGGGCCGCGGCGCCTGCTTACCACCACCGACCGCGGCATGGCGGGCTTGAAGACGGCGCAGAAATCCAGCAGCCGCTTCTCGTAGTACTTGCAGATCGCCAGCTCCTCCTGGGGCTCCAGCAGGCACAGCTCGCTCGGCACCACCTGTGAGGGGACGCGGGGATGCGACATGGCGGAGGGGGGTCGGGAAGGGGGCGGGGGCGCCCCTTTCCCCTCACAGCCCCACAGCCCCGCCGCCGCCTTTTCCCCCTCCACCCCGCCCCGCACCTTCCCGTTCGCCGCCACTCGGCTGCGGAACTTGCGGTTGGCATCGGCTCGGCTCCGAGCCAGCTCCTCCTCGCTGCCGAAGGTCCAGTGCCGGCGCTGCGTGCTGCTGTGGAACATGGCGGCGGCGAGCGGCCGCCACCCTCACGGGGGCACAGGGAGGGGGGAGGAGGGGGCGGGAAGATGGCGGGCGGATGGCGGGGAGGGAGGGCGGAGCGGGAAGATGGCGGAGGCGGGGCGGGAAGGAGGGTGAGGCGGGGTTGGTCAGGGCACGGTGCGCCGCCCGGGGGGGTGGCAGAGACACCAAAAAGTGAAGTAAAACGTGACAAAAAGTAGCTAAGCAGAGGGGTATGTGTGGAAGGAGAGGGAACAGTCGGGTGTGTGGCTGACAAGACTGCCGACACCTCTACCACAGGACGGAACTAACCACAGTCGTTAGCCTGTTCCGGCGTCTTTACACATAATTATACGTGAACTTTGACAAGGAAGGGAACTGGGGTGTGCTCCAGAGTCAGTGTGCCACGAAATATCTGCTGTTACAGTAAACCCCGAAAATAAAGAATCCCTTTTTTTCTTGTGATGATGTACCAAAAGGACTTGCTGCCCTGCCCTATGCCGTGGTCAGCCTTACTTTTACATTTTTTGTTACAATAATGCATAGCTATAAAATGCAAATTCCTGTTTTTTTTTTTTTTGTTTGTTTGTTTGTTCGTTTTTCCTTTTTTTTTTTTTTCCTCAAGTTTCTCAAAAATACCAGGAAGCGTGCTGACATCAAAAAATACCTCTCCTTATCCCAATGCATTTCACTATTTTGTTTTCATCCATGTAACTATAAAACCATATAATTCATCAACATCGAATAATAATACATTCATGGGAAAAAAAAAAAAAAAAAGCAGGGAATAATACATGTTATGCCAATTTAAATAAAACTCCATGAGTTTTCAGAGAAGCATTTGAGAACAAAGGGCCCTCCAGTGGTTCTTCTAGTCTTTTCTCCTATGTAAATTTAGGATCTATTTCATAATTGCTAACTTGTACCCTTTTAGTTGATGTATATATAGTCTTCATCAGTGTCTCAGTGAAGGTGACTTAACAACACACCATGTTAGCATCATTTCACCCATCATATGGTTCTCCCCAGAACTTTGTATATTTTCCCGGTTGCTGCTATCATTTTAGATAATTATGTGGCTTGGTGTATATAGGCAAGCCAATGACACTGATGTTATAAATGAAGATACAACTCAATCTGAATTTAGTAATGTTTACAAAAGGCAAGTAAACAGTGCTGGATGCACAGGGAGTCTACGCTCCACCAACAGGCACACAATAACATTGAACTTTCTGAATATATATCCATGTAGAGCATTGCTTTTACATATTCATAAGAAACCTGGGTACACCTATACATATATACAATCAGAAAAGGTATCAATTATAACATAAACATGGCAAAATTTTCCGAATTCTGGCAAGCGTTTAACAAACAATCCTTTAACTCTACTACTATTAATGTCCATGCCCACAGGGCTCTTTAACGCCTCAGAGACTGCTTGCCACGTGCCGAGCAATCCCACTGCAACCTTGTCATTTTTAGTTGCAGAGTCCCACATCTTGACCTCAGTTTGGTCCCATATTTCAGGTCTTTGTTCCTAAGGATGTATGATTCCCCATAATGCGCAGCTGCTTACCAGTGAGGGGCAGCTGTGTGCGCGGGTCCGCTTCGCTCAGCTTTAGCTTCTTCCCAGCTCCGGTGCACCCATTTCCAGCGACTTTCTGTGCAAGCTTCTCTGAGTGGTTTGCTGAGTTTGGTCGAACCTATCTTCATGAGGCAATCAATGTGCCTGTTCCTGTCCTGGTCCCAGTTCTGCTAGCCTGTCCTATTCATTCCTTTTTCCTACTTCTTTATTGGTGACATAACTTCATTATATAGTGTTGCATTTTCATCTTGAGGACAGGCTCCCCTCTTATACCCTTCACCCCACAGCAGTTCTTTTCAAATGACTTTTCATTGGTCAAACAACTTTGTCCGGCAACAGCAAACCCCCAGCAACTTCCATGCTTTAACAGCTGGAGAACAAGAAACCCGAGACTGCATGGCATCTCCTGAATCACCCTTCCTGGTTCCCTCTAAACTCTTTACATTCCTGATAGCCTCATCGTTAAGAATTTGATACTATCATCAGTCATGGGACTTGTCAACCCCCATGGCCACACTTCCACATCTCCCCCTTCTTTATTAACATCAACCATCTTCTTGACACGAATTATTACTCCATATATCACACTGACATTTGGTTACTTACCTTTCTGTTTGGTCTCTTTTTCTAGATAGCACATACCTGCTTACCAGAACTTGCTTTCTTCCTACCGGTCTGCTGAAGGTGTACTGGGAGCCTTGCAGAAGATGTTGTGTGGCAGAGTTAGTGGTTTTGGACAGTCATGTCTACTCTGCTGGGGCTTTGTACATGAGACTTCAAAAGCCCTTATGTTAGGATGAGTGTTGTCAGAAATGACATCCCAATCCATCAGGAGGATGTGGTTTCTTTTGTTATGCAAAATAGAAGACACCCAGCATGATGGGGGAGGAACCTCTCCACATACCAGATTGGTGCAGCGTGCCCCGGGAAAATCCATCTGTGTCTACTCAATGCTACATGAATGTGGGGTACCCAGCATCTGAAGGGACATTATCTGTATATTTCTTTTCATTTTGGCTTATTAAAATAGCTATTTTATTAAGCTATTCATTGTTGAGCCTTTCTTATTGAGATACAGAACTGAGTCGAACGGGAGGACAGGGCTAAGAAAGAAGGAGAAGAAGCCTCAGCACTCTACAGGCACTGTTCACAGCATTATGCAAAATGTGACTGTGTAACCAACAGCCTTTTACCCACAAATTCAAGCCACAGCACCATACGGGCTGATATGAAGAAAATTACTTCCATCCCAGCCAGGCCCAATACATACAGATAGGATTCTGGGTTCCAGATTAGAAATTAAAAATTCCAGTCTATTTGAAAACTTTGTAAGGGAATAATGAGAATTTTGGAAAAAAAAAAAAAAAAAAAAAAAAAAAAGAATAATAAACTTTTGCAGAATAGCAACACAATATCTCCTTCAGTTTTATCCACGTAAGCCTGCAGGTTCATAATACACTTGGGATATTCAAAAGTTTGCTGTTCTTCCAAAATAATGATTACACAGAAAAACAAATTAAGTTACAAAACCACCATTTAATAGCCTCTGCTTTGGCAACCATAATTTAAATATTCCTGAACATATATTTGAAGTATGCGGGGTAGTTAAATTCTTCATGTTAAGCAAATGTAAGTGTTCGTGGGTTTGTAGTTAAAATGGTTTCTGGTGGCCTGAAATGCCAGCTTAGGTGTTTTTCCTAAACTACATAGGAAATATTTTAAGTTTCTGCATTGACAGATTTTTTTGCATTACTTTTTGCATTACTTGTTCACCTTAAATTTCAGCAGTGGAACATCTCTTTTGTTTGAATTCAGAACAAGACTGATTTTCTAGAATGATAGACACTCAGATACCAAGTACTCCAAAATAAGCACACCTTTTTGCTCAGAATCTAATCATATCAGTTCCATAAGGAAATCAGACAATCATACGAATTGCAAAAATCAGTCAATTTATTGAGAGAGTTGAAGTAATCTCATGGTATGATTGTCATGTAAAACATTATAATAGTAAAAATGGCTGTTTCTGAAGAGAACAGCAGGGAAGATAAAGCTGAATTAAAAAAAAAAATAAATTGATTTTATGCCTCTCACTTTTCAGAAGCTGTACGCCAGTGGGCTATGGGTATAATTTTAGGAACACTCAAGAACTATTGACTTCATTAATTTTAGTCTTATATTGACTTTAGCTGTTATTATTAATGATTCTAAAGATTAGTCTGAAAGCAGAGGCAGGTCAATTTAGATAACACATTTGAAACGGTAATCATAAAATACTTAGTCAAGACCCTGTGCAAATCTGTTATCAAGCAATGTGCTGAAAAAAAAATTTACTGTTTCTGTTTCTGTGCTTTGACATCAGCACTCTTCACAACTTTCTTCCCTATGACACAATTTTAATGTGTTATCTTTTAATTCAAGAACTTAACGAAAGTATAAATGCTGCAGTCCAATTCTTTGCGCAAGTAACCAGATCTATGGAGAGCTGTTTAAAATACACTAATAAAGTGCAAAGTAGGCATAAATACCTTGTTATTCAAATCAGAAAGGTAACAACAGAAATTTGTTTCAGAAACTGAAATGTAATGTTTTAAAATACAGCTACTTAATTATGAAATGTGGAGCTATGTTGAGCAGAGTAGCCCATTTTATTTTTTTCTAGTTTCAAGTTATGGAAAGAGGAATACAGTGAATTTTCATAAGTAACTGTATGTGTCATTAATCCATTAGTCTACCTCCTCAAGTGTAAAAGCTTGCAGTGTATCTGTTATTCTGATTTTAAGCATCACATGCACAGGACTATTTGTTCAGAATTATGCAAATTGTGCAGTAGCAGAGCAAAACTGTGGGATAATGAAAGTTATCCAGTTGCTTAGTCATTTGAAAATGTGCTCAGCAATTTCTCAGAAAAATTACCTTGGAGCATAAATAAGGTCCACCGCCTAGGGCTAAATGTTGTTTTGGTTCAGGAATCCATTTCTGAGCTTGAGCTAGAATACTTGGCTGGAAACAGAGCACAATTTATCTGCTTGTTATCAACACCTCCCACAGAGTTATCCCTCTTAATGTCGTACCCGAGCAGAGCCCCAGTGCTCTTTAAGGAAAAAGTTTCTTCCATATCTATGTCCTGAAACATAGCAGTTTCTTAAGAACTTCTGATAAGAAGTGAATAAGGAGGGGTAAAGGGTTTGATGCTTGCATGGGGAGTGTAGAGTGATTTGAGGATAGGGTGGGTGCACAAATGTGGATACCACTTGCTGAGCAAAAACATGTATTTGGTACAGTGTGTATGGTGGACCATATGTCTTGTGCTTTCTTCTTTGAGGGACAATCTTCTGCAAGGCTTCCAGAACCCAGTTATAACGCACAGAGAATTGCTGAGAGAAAAAATGGTAATCCTCAGGTCAAACTGACGCACATTGGCATCCTTTGGATAGCATTTCTTCCTCTTTCTTTCTCTGGCTCTGTCCAAATTTGTAATTCTCTCTCTCTCTCTTTTTTTTTTTTTTTCTCTTCTTGTCTTTTGCTTCTTTTATCATTATTGGTTATTTCTTTCTTTAGTTATTTTTATTTTTTATTTTTATTTTATCTGCCTTTCCAAGTGGCAGAGGGTTGATTTCAGTCATGTTTGCATGTATGAACTCTTCTTGTAAGTGCTCTTGCTGTGACTCCCTGCCTCACTCATTTCCCAGTCACATAACAAGTCTTCCTGGATTTTTTTGTTTGTTGCATCCTTTGCCTCAAGGGAGTTTGGGTGAGATGGACCTGTGGCATGGGACTCTTGAATAAAAATAGCTGATATCTTTCCAAAATCCTGAAAATGTTCTGTCCCTCCTATAAACTAGGAATAAGTGAGTAATATATTACTTAAATTTAGAATAAAACTTCTATTGCCTGCTGTGTGAGCCAGCTGAGGTTCTTACTGTCTCTTTACAATCCTTTGTAACACCAAGCTCTTAAGTTCTTGAAAACAGCCTGTATGTGTTTTTCAGGCCTTCATTATGTGGATTCACATGTAACTATGCTCTGGTTGGTACTGTCATCGGCATAGATATGGCCTGAACAGAAGCAGAATTTTTGTTTTATAAATCTGTGAGGAAAAAAAAAAAAAAAATTGGGGTGGGGTGGGGGGAAGGGGGCAGAAGGAAGGAAATAGTTAACATAAGCATACAGCCGCCAGTTGAATTGTAAGCTTCATTTACAAAGTACATGTATGAAAATCATTACAAGAAATGCAGGTGTGGATCTACTGAAAAATATGTTGAGTAGTAGTGGGCATAGGGAGAGCACCCTATTCTCTTTTTTTTTTTACAGAACACCATGTGCTCCCTTTGAGTTAAATCATTATAGTGAGTTTTCCAAAGTGGTTCTAAGGGTGGTCCTACAGTGACATAGGAATAAAACATCCACACAGGGAAGCCAGACATTGCCAGGGAAGCTCATGGAGCAGATCCTCTTGAGAGCCATCGTGTGGCACTTGCAGGGCAAGCTGATCAGGCCCAGTCAGCATGGGTTTATGAAAGGCAGGTCCTGCTTGACGAACCTGATCTCCTTCTATGACAAAGTGATGCACTGGGTGTATGAGGGAAAGGCTGTGGATGTGGTCTACCTTGACTTCAGCAAGGCTTTTGACACCGTTTCCCACAGCATTCTCCTCAAGAAACTGGCTGCTTGTGGCTTGGACTGGCGCACGCTTCATTGGGTTAAAAACTGGCTGGATAGCCGGGCCCAAAGAGTCGTGGTAAATGGAGTCAAATCCAGTTGGAGGCCCGTCACTAGTGGCGTTCCCCAGGGCTTGGTGCTGGGGCCGGTCCTCTTTAATATCTTCATCAATGACATGGACGAGGGCATTGAGTGCACCCTCAGTAAGTTTGCAGATGACACCAAGCTAGATGCGTGTGTCGATCTGCTCGAGGGTAGGAAGGCTCTGCAGGAGGATCTGGATAGGCTGCACCGATGGGCTGAAGTCAACTGCATGAAGTTCAACAAGGCCAAGTGCCGGGTCCTGCACCTGGGGCGCAATAACCCCAAGCAGAGCTACAGGCTGGGAGATGAGTGGTTGGAGAGCTGCCAGGCAGAGAAGGACCTGGGAGTGATTGTGGACAGTCGACTGAATATGAGCCAGCAGTGTGCTCAGGTGGCCAAGAAGGCCAACGGCATCCTGGCTTGTATCAGAAACACTGTGACCAGCAGGGCTAGGGAGGTGATCGTCCCTCTGTACTCGGCTCTGGTGAGGCCGCACCTCGAGTACTGTGCTCAGTTTTGGGCCCCTCGCTACAAGAAGGACATCGAGGTGCTTGAGCGGGTCCAGAGAAGGGCGACGAAGCTGGTGAGGGGTCTGGAGAACAAGTCCTACGAGGAGCGGCTGAGGGAGCTGGGCTTGTTCAGCTTGGAGAAAAGGAGGCTTGGGGTGACCTTTTTGCTCTATATAGGTACCTTAGAGGAGGCTGTAGCGAGGTGGGGGTTGGTCTGTTCTCCCATGTGCCTGGTGACAGGATGAGGGGGAATGGGCTAAAGTTTCACCAGGAGAGGTTTAGGTTGGATCTTAGGAAGAACTTCTTTACTGAAAGGGTTGTTAGGCATTGGAATGGGCTGCCCAGGGAAGTGGTGGAGTCACCATCCCTGGAGGTCTTTCAAACATTTAGATGTAGAGCTTAGTGATATGGTTTAGTGGAGGACTGGTTAGTGTTAGGCCAGAGGCTGGACTAAGTGATCTTGGAGGTCTCTTCCAACCTAGATGATTCTGTGATTCTATGACAGGGGATGTTGTTTCTTTGTTCAAACTGTAACCAAGCATAACATCTGGAAGATGTGGAACATAAACCTGAAAAATCATTGAGAATTATGTTTCTGTCAGCTTCTGTGAAGGAAAAAATAAAGTTTCCTGTGGTACAATCAAGTTTATTTGGAATTAGGAATAAGGACCTTTTTTTTTCTGACTCACCATCTTAAATAGAACATGTCATTTATCTTCAGTTTTCCGTATTTCTGTTAAGGCTGCTGATAATTAAGCTTGTATTTATTTATTTATTTTTTTGCCACTCTAAATGAAAAGTGCTGTACAGTGACCTATGAGCGTTAAAGAATTGTGCTGATATGCTGAAGGAGATATATGCTGAATTTAACATGGAATGTTTTTATAGTAAAGATAGGAAACATGCAGTTGAGTCAATGTCACGTGTATTCTAAAACTATGGAGGAGTTCAGAGGAGCTGCATTTCACCAAATGACAGAGGAAAATGCACCTGGGATTATGTGAATGGTAAAAAACAAAAACAAAACAACAACAACAAAAAAAAAAAAAAAAAACAAAAAAACAACAACAACAACAAAAAAAAAACAGAGCAGGTCTATGATATAATGATAAAATTATTTGCCTAGTTTTTTAAAAATACTCTATCTAAATATTACTAAGGTCAAGGAACTGGAATTTTCTGTAGCTACTGCCAAGGAAAATTGTTATCAGACCGAAATATTTTCAGACTGTTGTCGGGGATTGTATTTTCCTCATTTCATGTTTCCTATAGGTCCCTAGCAGATTTGAATCCAAGGAGCTAATTCTGTGGCCATTCAAATCAGTAGCCCAGCTCCTCGTAATTTCAGGGAGAGAAAATTATTTCTTTCCCTTAATTCAGCTGGGTCTAAGGATAATTAATTTCCTATTAAGAAACCATATTCTAGAACCATATTCTCACCTTTCTTGCTTTTGCTAGGTAGTATTTTACTTTCTGTATGGTCTTATTGATATCAGTGAGATTCTTTTGTAGAAGGAGTGCTAGTCTGTGTTAGTAACATGTAGTGGTTGTTCAAATCAGTGCAAAATCTGCACGTGCGCAAGGCTATAAGTCATTTAGTTTGGTTATGCCCTACATAAAGATTATAACTCTTGGCAAAACTTCAAACTTTAAACAATGAAAAAGGGACCAGAAATGTCACCTGGGAATTCCTGACCTTGACATTTTTTAAATCTCAAAGAAAACCTTTTGCATTTAATACAGTACAGCTTGAAGTGCACACTAAGTGTGTGGCCTCAAAGAAATCAGAAAACATGGGAGCAAAAATTAAATGTGCTAAGGTAGAAGTGTTTGTTTATTCTTAAATTAAAGGCATCACATTCATTCAGTTGTGAGAACTGAATCCCTTCTGGGCAATCAGAATTACATACTGCCTTTGATACAGCAGAGAACATCTGTTGAAGTCAGTGGACGATTTGCCTAAGGACCAAAAGCTGAAGCTGGCTTTTATGTAGGAGAGTAGTTAGTATTTTTTGCCTTTCTTCACTGACATGCCCTGAATCATTGATTGAGTGAGTACTGCTGCTTCCATCCCTTGTTTCTTGCTTCGCTGTTGCTTTCTCTCTGTTACCCTTCCTGACCTTGCCTGGGTGTTCTTGACCTTTCTTTTCAATTTCTTCACAACTTCTTTCTTCCCACTCAGTTCACTCCCAGTATATCATCTCAGATGCCTATAATTAAATTATTGATGCTGAAAAATCATCACTGGATTTCTGAACTGAAATTAGGAAGGAACTGAGGACACAGACCTCTGAGTCATTCACTGCAACTGCCTTCATATTCAGAAAGCACTATTATGGTGTGTTTGCAAAGATTTATTAGGAACCAAGTGTGCTTGAAATGTGGTTTAAAAATGGGAGCTCTTCAGCACTGCAGAATAAGAAAATCTCCTGATGACCACATCTACAGGACAACTAGGCCACTTCCAGCCTCGAGGATCTGTGTTGGACACCATCTTTTTTCTTTTTTCCTTTTTCTTTTTTCCTTTTTTCTTTTTTCTCTTTTCTTTTTTTTTTTTTCTTTCCAACTTTTCAAATACTTTCTTTAAGGGTTATGATCATGGACAGCCAAGACTGAATGTGGATCAATAATTTTGTGTTTGCTTAGCACAGGCAGATACCACTTTTGTGGATAAATCTGAGCTACAACACCAGATTCAGGTCTGGACCTGAATTTTGCTAGAATGTAGTATTCAGAGCTGGGGCTTTAGTTCATTTGAATACAGATGAAAAAGGTCTGTTGCAAAGGCAATATTTGATGCAACTATCCTAAATTTCAGGGATATTTGTTTCTGATTTTTTTTTTTTCTGAGATCTTATTTCAAATCATTACATGATTGCACAATGTTCTAGGAAGTGATTGGAAAGGATAAAGACAGGCTGCTTTTACTACAAATCTGACATTTGTAGTATTTGTGTAGACATTGTTGACCCTGTGGGTACAGCCTGCAGAGATTCAAAAACTTTCTCTCCTGTCCTAAGGCATGAAAACACTGAAAATTAAGGTTAGTTTATGTGATTACTTGGTATGCTTCTTGTTACGGCTCACTAAGTAGCCTCTGTACTTGAGCACCTCATGTATGAAGGTGCAGTGTGCCAGTTTCCTCCCGTTTCCCGTGCTTATGACATGATGCAGTGTTGTCTCCCCACAAACCAGGGGCAGCAGAAGTGCTGCACACAGGGATAATTGAAGGAGGTGATTAACCTAGCAACACTGACCACGTGAAAGCAGACAAAACTAATTCTGTACTCACTGTCTGAGTTTGTACCCCCTGGTCTAAATTCCACAGATAAAGGAGTTGGATGCTCTGCATCTGGCTGTGAACCTTTATCACTTGCCAGAATTACAGCAAACCAGAAGAGCTAGAAACACTTGCAAATTGGCAAAGGAGTTTGAGACTGTAATATATTAATAAGGCTGCTTGGAAAAAATATCTTTTTCCTTTGGAGGAGTGCTGCTGTTGCTATGTGTTTGATACAAAGTGGGCTGAGAGACAAGACTGAGAATTTATAACCTCTTCCAGGTACCTGTGGCACTAAGGGATGTGGTTTTGTGATGGGATTTTGTGGGTCAGGCTGGTGGTTGACGATGATGTTGAAGGTCTTTCCAGCTGAGATGATTCTATGATTCTGCGATCATGACAGGGACATGACCAGAAGTATTTTATAAATTATCATGGAGGAAAACAATTCTTTATATCTTCGAATAAATTAAATTAAACTGTGTGGAAATATGAGAAACTTTTCAAAGCTGACAGTGGGTAAGCCCAAGAGATTCTAAGCTTTCTTCTCAAATGCATGCAGTTAAAGCAGTCAGCAGATTGTACTTCCATATTTTGTGATATTTACTCATTTTACTGTGTTTTTCATAACATATATAATCTGTATGTTATGTGAGAATCTTATAATGTCTATCCACAGCTGAGCTCATAACAGGAAACAAACTTTGAAATAAAAATATTTTCCTATATTTGTGCTTTTTATCTCATCTAACCCAGCATCTTTTCTGAAAGATGATTCCTGCTGTGTCCTGGTCAGGATCTCCATTTCCAACAACTGCAGTAATTTTTTTCTGCTACCTTAGAAACGAGTGGTGTTCCTTGCTTGTTTGTCTTGCTACGGTCTCCTTCCCCCTCTTGCCTCTTCTTTGCTAAAGAGCAGATGCTTCCCTGAGTAAGAAAGGAGAGAAATGACTGTTTTTCCACACCACTCTTTCTTTAAAAACAGAGCACGTATCAACCATTTACTTTTTTTCTTTTTTTTTTTTTTTTTTTTTTTTCTTTTCCTAAAGAAGAAAGAGGAATAGAAAATAAAGGAATATTTATGAAACTCAGAAGAAAGAATTGTTTCACTCGCAGCAGCTTCTGGCCTTTCAGCTACCAGGGATCAACTCATTCATCCTGTTGTCCATCTTTGCCATTAGAGCTGGAATACCCTCCCTGCCTGCCTTGCTCACAGGGCCTTAGGAGAGAATGCTGTTGTGAGCAGCAAAGAGTCCTGCATGCCACTGCCTCATGTCATCTCTACTGCCATTCAGCTCAGAGTGATCTATGGTGTTCTGAGAGTTGCTCTTTGCTGGACTTATGGAGGTAATCCTTCACTGAGTTCAGCATTGTGTAAGTGGCTTTAGGTGTTTTTTCTCTTCCATCTCACTTCTTTATTGCATTAGATTTGGCAAGAAAACATTTTCTTCTTTCTAGTCGGTAGGATAAGTTAAAATGAAATAACTGAATCCCTGTGAAGCTAAAGTACCTGAAATAACTGTAACATAAAAGAAGCTGATGGAGGTTAGCAAATGTTTTTAGAGCTTCATTGCAAAGATATAAAGAAAATGAATGAGGGATTTGAGAAATACATACACCAAAATAGTCAGGCAAATCAGATGATATGAAACTTCACATACAAAGTACTGTTCTGACCTGTTAGCCAAAATATGGTATTAACTTAAGCCCATTAGGGGGTAATTTTCTGAGGGCTAAATAACTACTAACAGCACATATGAGATTTCCTGATTTCATAATCACTGACATGAAAATGTAGAAGGTTTCAAGAAATGTTATAGATCTTCCTTGTTGCTACACAAAAGCAACTTCCAGGCTGAAAAAGGGCTTAAGCTGTAGAGGTAAGGTACTTGTCATCTGGAACGGGCTTTGCAAATATTGAAATTTCACTATGCTGCCTTATGAGATATATGGAGAGAAAACAGAGCAGAGAGCTTTGACTGTCTGCCCCCTGATATGTGTTAATAACCCTTGAGTTACAATGGATAGTTTGGAATAGATTCTTCTCAAACTAGGCTTTTCATAGAAAATCCTTATCTTACGAAATATTATTAGAAGTATAAGTAGTTCAAAAGTGGATATATAATTTTCTCTTTTCCCTGCAGAAAAAAAAAATAAAAATAAGGTGGCTGTGGCTGTGTAAGTCTAATGGCCTTGAATTGCTAGTAGGGTATTCTAATTTTCATGGACATTATTCTTGTTTGTGTTTTGTCTCCTCCTTGACATTAAGTAATTAACAGTTTTGGACTTCTTTCTACAAAAAAAAAAAAAAAAACCAAAAAAAAAAACAAAAAAAAACTATTATGTTTCATATGTTCTGAAATGTCAGTGTCAAATTTGTTGTCCCAATTTTCCTTGGGCATACATGTATGCCCTACAAAGTGGGATAAGAATACTTCTTGAGTTCTGGAAAGCCATTTCAGCACCTGGAGTTGAGTGTGTTCATTCCTGATTTATTTTTAAAGCAGGAACAATAAGATTATTTTAATTAGTGCAATAATGATTCATGATGAAAAAGGTGAATAATCTGTCAATGGGTTTGAGTAGGCTTCTATAACAGTCTCTTCTGCATCTAGATGCATCTTCTGCATTGTAATTCTTCACCTGGGCAATTTAGTATGTGTAAAAATGTTACATTGCCATGAAACCACAGCCTACGGTGCTCTGCAAATGCATTGCAAAAGAGGAGTTGTTTTAAAGGAATTTTGAGGAAATTGTGTTAAAGTGCAAAATACAGAGTCAGCTGTACACATAAAAGATGCAAAGCATCTGGAAAGGTAGTTTTGCTAGGCAGTTATCTCTTGGAAGACCTAAATATGAACCAATGTCATGCTGCTGCAAATAGATGTGGCATTCTGAATATTATTATATTTTTCTGCCTAATGCGTGTAAGGCTGGAACGGTTCACAGTCTGGGGCTTTTCCAACCCAACCCCACCCAACCCAACCCAGCCCAACCCGAAGAAAAACATGGTATACTTTAAGAGACTAAAGGGAGAAAAAAAAAAAAAAAAAAAAGAAAAGAAAAAGTGAAAATTTGGATAGTGTTGCAAAGATGGGAGTTATCTGAATTAAAGAGAATAGAAGTCTGGGGAGGAAAATGTCAGCACAGTTTAGGTGTTAGTAGAAATGTAAGCTTGCTGGCTTGCTGCAGAAGAGATGTTTCCTCACTGGGTGTCTGTCAGAAATACCACACATAAGAGGTGATTGTTACTTGACCAGTGGAGTTATGAACTCTAAAATTTTTCTTCAGTCCCATAGTGCTGTGGTCATACTACTTGCCACGTAAACTGAAGTCAAATGCTAGCACATTGTGTGTACAGTAAAAAGGTGATTTTATACTAAAATTAGAGTTTAGAAATGTTTTTATTCTTACTTTGCATCCAAGCATATGCTGTATGAATGCAACACTCTTGATTTTATTGTAGTAATTTTTTCAAGTTATAAAATGAGATACCTTACATTATTGGAATATATTATACATTTCACTCATAGGTATAACCTACTTTTCCCTTGAAGGTGACAATCACTTAGGCTCTGAATGTTCTGGGATGCTTAAAGTTACATTTTCAAACGTAATTCAAGCTTGGATTTTGTGAGATTGTAATTCAAGGGTCATGATTTGCTCCTGTCATATTCCCAAAATTCTGAACTAATTTTGAAGTGATGCATCTAGAAACATCATCAAAATATACCTTATTCAGAAATTTATAAGTGAGCATGTATTAAAAGTATTTGATGTTGAAGCTCACAGCATACATACCATGTTAAAAATCAATAGTTCTTTTATGTGTATGCCAAAGGGAAAGGATGGATCTAAGAAAACTTTTACTCTGTTCTGGGCACGAGAGGATTTCCTGTTTCAAAGTTTACCTGTGGAAAAAAAAATTAAAACACAGTATTGTTTCCTGTAGATAAACAAGTTGAAGTTGGGTACAATATTCCTTTAAAATGTCAAGGGAGATATTGACGAAATACACAGGATGTCACTTGCATGTCTGTGGTTCAAAACACTTGGTAGAAAATGGGCTGACAGATTCTCCCAGTAATAGCAGATAGTCACATATTAAATCTAAGCATGTATTATAAAGTTACTTATTTACAGGAGGAAAAGTATCACCTAAAAAAGCCTTTCCCAATAAAAGTAAGTGTCAGGCCAATAAAAGCAGATTTCTTCTGTTACTTCAAAAATAATATCAGATCTGATCAGTAACTTCTGGGTATGAGTTATCACATCTGGTAGGACACAATTCTTGTGTCTGCAGAGCCTCATTTATCAGAATGCACTGGTTATGTTTCAGACTGTGAGGTCAGTGGACTCACAGGAAGATAACAGGAAAGAGATCATAAAAATGGTTCTTGGGGGGAAAATATTGCAGGTATCATACAGAAGTCACTGAAGTCACCCCCAAAACTGTAAAGAATACGATCCATTCTTTGTACGAGAGAACATAGTTGTATTTCATCTCAGTTGTGGGTCAGAACCGGTCCTCATTTTTATTTGAAAAAAATAAAATAAAATAAATAGTCATGTTTCTGAATCAAAAGCTATAAATGGCAGGTTTTATTTATTTATTTATTATTTGTAGATTTACAACATTTTGACAATCTTATTGGTATTGCTGTAAACCACTGTGGTACGAGCACAAAGCAGTAAAAGGAACATGTTCATGACAGAGAACTGACACTGTTAAAACCTTTTTATTCTCACATTAATGGGTTGTTCTTTTCTCTGAAGAAAAGCATGCACAGGATTCCATCATTTTTCAATCGGGTGCTAGCTATATTATTTTCAATAAATTAAAATATAAAACACTGTTAAGTTTATTATTGCTCTGTAGTACTTCTAAAGTAATAAATACTTTTGAGAGGTGAGTAGTGTTATCAAATTCAACAAGAAAAGATTTGAAGGTGATTTTATGCTCATAGAACCCCTCTGAGCCCCTTATTCCTCAAATGCTTTTGGCTGTTAACTTCAAGACTCATATTCTGAAATATTTTTCAGCTTATTAGGTACTGTGTTTCAATTAAACCGGCTTTAAGTTGTTGACTCTACTGGAAATCATAAGCACAGAGCAAATACAGGTCTCCAAATTAACCCTCTTGAAGTTCCTCTTATTTTAAGAAGAAAAGCATTACTATTCTAAGGTGTATCCAGACATATATTTCAAAGTTTACTTTTCCTCTCATCAAACAGTGAATTCAATAATTGAAGCAGAAGAATGGCAACTAACTGATTTTCTTCCCCTCACGTCCTCCCAATTTAAATCTGTAAAGGCAAGATTATGACAAAAAAACATGGGCAGTTCCGTTAACAATACAAACCAGACAAGTTAGAGTAGGTTAGCTGTATAGATATTTTCTAACTGACCATAGTGTGAAAGGATTATATGGATAAAGAGAGGCAAACAGGCAGGGACCCTAACTAGTTTTGTTCCTGAAGCCTAATAGTTCTTTTCATATGCTGCTCAGGCATGGCACATATGTAAAACAGGACATCAGAAAGCAGAGCAGTATCAGTGCTTGTTACCAGGGGTGGCTATAAAATTATACCACAAAAATACTTAGTCTCTGAGTGCTGGGAGCATCTTCTCTGTCCATAGCTGTCATTTAGAGCTCATAAGATGTCATTAGGAACAGTTATTTTATTAGCTGAAATACAGAACTTGGTGTGCACTGCATACAGAAAGCACCCAATAACACAATGTCTAACTGTAGCCTGGCAATCATCTGCCCGTGCTTTTTATAGAAGTCAAAGAAATAAGACTTCAGTAATGTAGATCCTATGGAATATCACTACAGATACGACCTAAATTTTCTGTCTACCTGACTTCTACTGCCCATGTGTATCCATTCCGCAATTCTGATTCTTATGGTGTCCTTCTGTGTTCATTTTCCTCCTCTTAATATCAATGTTTACAATGTTGTGGGGTTGTTTGTTTTGATGCTATTTTTAAATGATGAAAAAGCAGATATACTTAATTATGAAGAGTTCTTTTCACGTTATGTATCACTTTCTATACGATGATTTCAGAATGCCTCTCTAAATTTTTTATACGGTTCCATCACAGCCCTGGACCATATTCTGGGAGCTTTACAGTTGCCACTTATAAAGCTCATTCTTAAGTTTCTCCATCTTGAATTTGGTTGTTTGTTTGGACCACTCTGAGTGGAAGGTTGCCTTGGAATATCTTGTCCTAAAAGTAAGAAACCTACTTTTTAATCTACATTTATTCATGGGCACCTTAAGAGTATTGGGTTTTGTACGAGCATAGTTCATTAGTTTAAGCAGGTCTTCTCCTTCACCTTTAGACTTTCCATTTCTCCTATCATGCAAATGCTTACTAAGTCCCATTCAATTTTCCTTTGACTGTATATGAGGCCCAGGGAAACATTATTGCTGTGAATAATATTTCCCTGCCTCTACTGGAAGAAGTGTTCCTAATGAGTAATTAGATTATTCTTACTTTTTTTTTTTTTTTTTTTTTTTTTTTACATTTTTTATTTTTCTTTTGTCATGTCTTCATAAGATCACAGTCTACCCAGGAGCAAGGGGATCCTCAAATGCTGGTTTTGGATTTTGCTTTTACCAGAAGCATGTTTTTCAGCATGGACTCAACAGTCTTGGTAGAAATTCTGCTTAATGATGTCTGAACACATGAATCTGTATTCATCAGCACATGGTCATCTCTCTTATTCCCTCCCCCAATGTCATCTTTTTATTCCTGTATGATATTCTGACGCTCTTTAACCTCAACAATACAATGTCATCCAACCTAGACAATTATTCTAGAAGCCTGATTTTCTCAGAGAAATCTTGTTTCTAGAAATCTCTCTCTAGGAGATGTTTCTGAACATATAAAGTAAAACCTCCCTCTGTACCATTTTTTTTTGAAATCCCTTTTGATTCCCTCCATTGTCTATAAAGGAATATTAAATCATTGTGCTTATTATGTGGAATGAAGCAAATATTCCTCTTCACAGTTTAAACCCATGTCCTTAGGAAATGCGTTTGACATATTCAGATTATATATATTTACTTACTTATTCATTGTGTCAATGTCACTAGTGGAAAAAATCAGATTAGTCCCTACGATGTCTATTTATAAAATTCAGTTGCAAAGATTTCTTGGAATGAACCTACGGAGACAAGGACAGAAACCTGACACGAGGAAAGGAGGGCTAGAAAAAAACACTTATGAAAATAAATCTTCATGTATTATATCCTCACTCAAAATTTAAAACAGAAAGGTAAGTGAGATTATCTACTTTATATTACAGTGAACTAAAGTCTTTCTTTAACAACCAGTTGCCCAGAGAAGCAAATAGTTCTTACGTCAGTATGGATTGCAGTGAAGAATATCTTATTCAGTGAAGCATTCAATACGTTCAATGAGAACTTAACATGGAAAGGATGAGGATTAAAAACAAGACAGCTAAGTAGCGATAGATTAATAACAAAAGGGTGTCAGAAGGGAGTTTAAGTTTGATATACCAGTTCATTTGGGATGGAAATGTATGCATATTTTAGTGCATAGAAATATTTGTTTTACTTCTACACTGTACACAGAAACTACCTCATTGTCTTTATTCTCATGCTACACCTTAAGAGTCTTACTGAAAAATCAAGATTTGTTTTTTTTTTTTTTTCTGCCATACTTCAACAGCCTTCTATCCAATGTCTTTCCAATTTCAATCTTGTTTTTACTTTCATGTAGAATGCAGAAATCTTAAGAATTTTGGGGGACTGTGAACAATGGTGGATGTGCATCTGTATAAGATCATACTACTAGGCTTTCAAGATCTGCTTTAGTTTCCCAATAAAAGAAAAACTTGTAGAGAAATGTCTTCCTAAAACTATATGGTTTTTTGTATGCTTTTTGGAGAACCTCTTAAATTAAGGCTGAGAGAGATGGGGTTGTTCAGCTTTTTTGGGGAATAATCTAGTATCTGAGAGGACCTAATTGCAGCCTTTCAATACTTCGAGGGGGCTTACAAAAGATGGAGAGAAACTTGTTGCAAGGACATGTATTGATAGCACAAGCAGTAATGGTTTTAAACCAGAAGAGGGTGGAATTAGCTTACCTATAAGGAAGAAATTAGTTACTATGAGGGCAATTATAGTTAATAGAAATTATTTACTATAAGTGAGGCACTTCCCCTTTTTACTATGAGGGAGATGGGCATCCACAGCTTCTGTCATTAGCAAACTTGATGAGGGCAGAGAGGTGAGACTGTAGTTCTTTGGGTCTTCCCTTTTTCCCTTGTTAACAATGGGCATTATGTTTCCTCTCTTCCAGTCAGCGGGAACTTGACCAGACTGCCATGACTCCTTTTTGGTTACTATGTTTTTTCTTGGTAATAACAGTAATTTCTGAGCATGTTGGACAGAAGAACAACGTCTGCATGAAAAATGCTTTTTGAATATATTAACATTTCCGTAACCATCTAACAGAAAATCCTAGGGAGAAAAAGCCATACAATGAGACAAAGGAAAAACTTTAGAAGTAGTGCTCTATTATTATTTTACTAAGATTTTAAAATACAGCTTTTTGCCATTTTTGCATATTTTCCTAAATGCACTTACTCTTCTTTTGTATTAGGGTACCTCTGCTGGTATGTTTTGTGTTTCTGTCACAGAGTGATGCTTTAAGATAGTGACGTTAGGACCTCCCCAAAGCCCACTGTGCAAATCACCGGACTTGAAGCTGTGATTTCATTCTTGTGCTTTCTGCTGTTTTTTGGCCACTGAATTTTTGCATTTCATCCCTTAGCAAATTCATAAGCAAACGAATTATATGAGGCTGGTTTCAGTCCTAAAGGAATATGTAACTGTGTCTCCACGGACATCCAGGTGGGCTTATTTCTCCTTATTTGAAAGAGAGTTTGTCCTGACCGGTGTGCAGATTTTGCAAACAGAAAACTGTTTTCACCTTGAAAGAACAGGAGACAGTTTTACTCTATGGAGGTTATTGCCAGTACATAATATATAGCTGTTTGCAACCTTGGAACTTCCACAGATTTTTATTTTATTTTATTTTATTTCTTTTCATTTTATTGAATGTTTTACAACTGATCTCTAGCCTATAGTTGGCAACACAGGCAGAAAAGGAAAAAAAAAAAAAAAGAAATAATAATAATAATAAAAAAGCAGCAGCTAGTAGTTTTTGCCTTTGAATTGAGAGAAGGTGATGTGTTGTGATCTGCAGATAGGTGGCACTCGGCACTCGTATCTCAGGAACTTCCATCTGTAAACTGTGAAAACCTTATTTAGGACACAGAAAGACTGAGAGCACTGAAAGTTAAGAAGAGGAGAATAAAGAAAAATGCCTTAAACCAATTTTGGTGAACGTCAAAGTTTCTTACTTAAAGAAACTGTACCTTTCTTCCCAAGCAGTTTCTTCTGTTTTTGTAGGGAAAGTACCTGTACACAGGTACTTTGAGAGGATGTGGAAGCTAAAGGGGATTTCATTGTTGTCACACCCTGTCTTCTGAAAAGTAGTTTTGATAACAATTCAAAAGGCTATTGGTACCTCTTACTGATCGTGGGGTCCCTATTGTCTGCAGGACACAATTGCTGCAGAGCTATCTGCGGATTGTTAATGCCTGCTGAGCTGTTGTTCCAGCTGCCGTGTGTTATCAAAAATCATCATAATCAGATCTGGGGGCACAGTTACCTTACCAAATGTGCTTAAGGAAAACTCCCTTAACGCTTTCTCATTTGATTAAAATTCTACCCTCTTCTGTTCTTTTTATGATCTCATTTCACAAGAAAAATGGGAAAAAAAAAAAGACAGTCTGTTTCTTACAGGTAAGTATCTTTCACATGGAAGATTTTTAAAAGCTGCATTTTTCAAGGCTTTCTGTCTTGTAGTTTGCAGTTATTTCACTGGTTCTGTGAGCATAACATAATGAAATTTAAAGTCTGTATATTGAAACTAACCCTGACACAAATCTGCTTCAAATCAAATTAAAGTTGTGTTTTCCGCTATCATGCTATTACTCGATATATTTAAGTGATTGATATAACTTCTGATATAAGTGTTCTGGTAATAGTAATAATAATAGTAATAATGCAGGCATTAAAATCTCCTCCATTTGGAAAAGGTGTGTCCAAACTTCTAAACCTCTGCTGATCTTGCTGTAGATTGACTTTTGTATTTGGTGTGATTGCAGTCAGCAATACTGATACCATTAATCAATGTCACATCTCTCTGACAAGACTGTTTAAAAATAAACAAGCAGAATATCCCTTAAAATCTGTAAATGCCCAACCCCCACCTTTATATTGACCTTATCCTGGAGATGAAAGCATGTATCCCCTCGTTGCTGTTGAGACCCTCAGGCTGAAAACAAACATGTTTCCTAATTCTTTCTGTGGTTCTACCTTACCACACTGTCTAATTCCTATCTTCTGCAGCAGCAATGGCAAAGGTGGCAGCAGCCAGAAGGGCTTGACCATGGGTGCCACTTCAGTCTTTCCTTCTCAATGGACCACAGGCAATCTTCTCAATTCATCCTTATTGCTTTTGTGCGTGTTGATATGTCATGGGACAGTGAATATTTAGCAAATGGGAGGAACTGTTTCATTTACTTGGAAAGCTAGCAAGACTTGGCATTGGCAAAATCTGGAGGAGTTTTTAAAATTTCTTTCATTGTTCTCCCATCCTCTTTGACTGCTGCTAAAGCAAAATCAGTGATCTCCTTAGTCTCAGCTGCATAGGTCAATGCTAACAAGAAGTCGTGCTAACACTTGGTGTTTGCTTTCAGACACAGAACAACAAATATCATCCAGCATCCTGTGCCACAATAACAAGTTACATCTCAGGAATCCAGTATCACCTTCTGTTTCATATATTTAGTTTATTTCCCTGAGAAATATCACAGAGTAACTTCTGCATCTCCTTAGATTTATTCTGATACTTTAAGAGATAAATAGTATGTCTTCTTACTCATGATATCCAAGGATTCTTGAGTGCTTTCCTAAAATATGATTTGAAATCACCAGTGTAGCGTACAAAAGTATCAGCAAGTATCAAACAGCTGGAATTATACAATCAGATATTTCTGTACTGAGACACGGAAATTCCTCATGGTGTTTCCATGCGGGCAGAGAGTCTTATAGTGTAGACAAATGTTATGTAAATAACAAAATAAATTTCATGTACATATTGTTTACTCATTGTATCAAGTCTCTGAAGACTTCCATCCTTTTATTGCACAATTTCTTATTCCGTAAAAATGTGCCAGCCTGATGGAAAGCATGGATTTCTCCCTATAGTAAACTTACAAGTGGCTTCCTTTCCCTAATTTGATAAGGAAGGTCTGATGTTTGTGAAGTCCTATGTGTCACATTGCTTCATTTCCATTGTGTAAATCTGCTTCATTTTCCGCGTGTAAATCTGGTGCAGCTCCATGCCAGCAAGAAGCACAATTTGCAGAATACTTGCTGGTAATTCACAGTGATTCCATTTTTACATTACAGCTTAGCTAATATACATTTGAGAGAGAAGCTGTCATACACAGAAATTGCACAAATATAATGTAAACATACTGATGATTTTTGGTGTTTTACTTTTATGAAGAAAGGTAAACATGAAGAAATATTTACCATGAGTTTATTATGCATTCAGTCAATGATTGTGTAGCAATCTTGTTGTCATTCCATTGCCCATGTTGTTCGACATATATTCTCCAGTTTTGTCTAAAGTGCAACATCTGGACTGAAGCCTCCCGAGTCCCATGGAAGGGCTTGTAATATGAGTCTCAATCCCTTCTTCAGCCATTGTCTCACTGAATGTTTAATACCAAAACTTTAGCTCAATGCAAGGTTTGTGCTTAATTTGGGTGATGCCTGTACACAGAAGGTCTCAGAAGTTCATTAAAAATCACTAATAAAATGCTTAGGTTACAGCTGCTAAATGCAGTCCCATTGTCTAGCAATTGTCTTCTTTTACCATTTTGCTTCGCTACTCTAGCTGGACATCTGGGAGAATGGCCACAAGAGACTCCACGGACATTCTGCACTGAAGTTATTCTGAAGTTAGTCTTTCAGTAGTCCAAATAATGTCTTCAAATTTGGTACTTATAGAACCATTTGGAGAATGGGTTTGTAAAACTGTGCATATTTTATGAATGCTTTTATACTGCATCACTCTCTGATGCGTATGGAGAGCGATCTGACTGGAGAACTGTCAAATCCCATAGAGCAAGTGGTCCTCTTCTCTTCTGAGCATTCCTCATAGAGTCTGCCTTGTATTCATAACCATCCTCTTGGATGTCTACCTCTTTAGACAATGTATTCACTACAAGCTGTAAGAAGTACATGTAAAGCATTTCTGTACTAAATATCATTAATTTAAATGTCTCTGTTTGTTGACAATTATTGCAGCCTTCCAGAGCTCTAGTGTTAGGTACCAGTGAGACCTTTCTGAAAGAACAGAATGTCTCTTCCTAACTTGTCAGGTCATGATGCTTCTGAACTATGATGGTATGAGCTAGAAAGTGCGTTATGTTTGAAGACCGGGGGCTGCCCTTTGTGAACCATAGTGAGTTGCTAAATTTGCTGATTGAGAAGTTATTTTCAGGAACATAAAGCAGATAAGAACATTAACAAAATTGCCTGAGCAAGAAAAACACATGCTGACACACTCTAGGATATCAGCCTGGATTTTAAGCCTGCCAAGGGTTACACACGTAATTTTTCTCAAAAAAAATCTACATGCACTGTAGTCAAAACAAAACCTTTACAACATTTCTGTTCCCTTTGTTCAGCCTCAACAGGGAGCTAAATATTGATGTTGCTTCCTAAAACTGTGTAATGTGCTTAGATCTCCTGACTTAACATTATCTCACTCTGTCCTTTCACTGTCACAACAGTATCAAGAAGTTAAATGCTATCTTTCTGATATGCATATATCTGATCTTTACATATCTGATCTCTATATACGTGACCTGTCTTTCCGATCTATCTCTCTATGTAAACTATGTATAGATCTGATACATATATATACACACACACACATACACATACATATACATATATCTACAGGAAATATTAGGCAAAGTCTGTAGCCAGCTATTCCACTGCATGATATAAAAGATGATGAGTGCTGTATCAGTGAAATGTCATAAGGTGCCTGCATAAAACAGCTGGTGCCTGAGGCTGCCAGACTTGTTTGGTGCAAGATATTCCTGAAAGATGGAAAATCTTTTCAGGCAGTCCTGAATGCAGGATATTCTTCTCTGGAGAGGTCTTTCAGTGTACTCCTGTTGTCAAGTTAACAACATAAACTCATTACAGTTCCTTATTCTCAAACTTCACAATGTGGAAGCACTGTGAGATGAGAACTGACAGAGTAATATAGGTCCCCAGCTCCTTGCCATGAGGGTTTCTGACATTATCAGCAACGTTGCTGAGGTACAACAATCCAAGCCCTTGCCTACACTTCCTATCATGGGTGGTCCTGAGAGATCTCTGTACTACACATGTAGAAAGGCGGTGATGGAGAGACACTCGATCTATAAATATGCATTGGAAAGATATGGATGTACCCATGTTCTGACAGGGAAATATCTGGTGTCTGGAGTCAGTTGCTAGTTCCATGTTTGTCAGTGCAGGATCATGGGTCCAAGTTCTCCCACAGAATTTTGTGCACCTTCTGAGCACCTTAATGATGCATTCGTCTTACAATCACAGTGTTCAAAAATCAGTGCTGCATTAGAGTGGGAAAATGCCTTTCAAAACCCTTATTTCCTATCAGCCAGCTTACATCTGAGTTTCCTCTGTTTTTGTGTGGGGTACCTCATAACTTACTCAAAATACCCATATTTTTAAAGGAACATGGATACCTAATGGTGCAAGATGTAAATCTGAAATATTTCAAATGGCGTTGGTTTTGTTTTAATGCATTCCAGGAAAATTACAACAAAGATCAGGAAAGCAATTTCCAGCTCAAACTAGGTATGTAATTATGCAGCTATGTAATTACACAGTCACTCAGTAAATTATGCTCTGAGCTTAGGCCAAGTAACAGTTTTCATGTAAAGAATGAAAACTGTAAAATGATTTTACCTAATGTAATACTCATGTAATATATCATGTTTCATACAGCATGTATTATATCAGATATATAATTTCAAAATAGTATGACAAAATATAAACAAATTAGTATGAATTTTCTATTTTTTTATGCAAATATATGAATCCAGAAACAGTAAATGTGTCTGTGCTATGTGCAATACTAAACTGCAGAGGGCTGCAGAGTCAACCGTGCAGTAGAAAGCTCTTTTTACATAAATGCTCCTCCTCCTCTTGCCACTCATAATGCCTGAATGAAATTAGCATTTTAACCCTTCCCTATGCGTTTGTAATGAATACGATCACCTCCAAAATTCTTCCTCACAGATGGTATACGTCCTCGATAATGTTATAAGCGCATGGAAAGAAGATCCTTTACCTAGAAATGTCTAGGTTTTGTTGGAAACATTTGTTTCTCCTCTGCATGCTCCTGACCCTTTCTTTATTTTAGTCAGTTTTCACGTTTCAATTCCCACAAATATCTATCCTATAATTTTAAACTTCCACTTCAGTGTCACAACCAAATCTCCCCACTTCCTTTCTGAATGACTAAATGGCTCACATGCTTTGATTTATATTAGTACACTTGTTCCAGTATAAATATTGAAAAATGTATCTGTCCTAGAAGCCAGAAAGTATATTGGATTTCCATACAGGATGAAGCATGTGATGCACACTATTTTTTATATTATTTATTTATTTATTTATTTTACCAATGAGGTATAGAAAGGTCATGTATCTCACCTGCTAAGGTACGGTTTAATTAGGGGATTTTTAATATCACCGTTTTACCTCTCATTCTGCATTAGTACACACTTCTGCCTTTGGTGATTTACATAAACATACACAGTGCATGAATAATGCATAAGACTTATTTTAAATGCAGGGCTTCCAGCTCCCACTGTGCAGTAGTGTACACAACAATTTGATTGGCTCTGCTCTGTTTTCATTACTGGCAATTTCTGGGAACACAAAAGAGGTTGAAAAGGCTGACAGAAATGGACAATATTTATTTTGTGAGAAATATTTTAAGTCTTTTCAATGCAATTGTATTGCAAAGTTTTGCAATACAATTATTGTTCCTTGATTTTTTATTTTATTTTAGTTTTTCCCTGAGAAGAATGTGTTAAAAGGTCTGTGATTGTTCTTTTGAAGATTCAGTCAGATCTGTGATTATTATTATTATTTTACAAGGATATTGCTGGATTTCTTCTTTATTTGCATAAACATAAGCCCAAGCAAAAAATAAAGAACCATCAGATTCCTTGAAGTTTATCAATTAAGGTAACAAGGTAATGCTAAAGAACATCTGAAGATAAAGCTGAAATATCTTAACATACAAAAAATAAAATAAATTTAAATATAAAGTTGTTAGCATTTTAGTTTTTTTTTTTTTTTCCACGAAAAATGAATTAGCTTCTACAATACACATTCATTTTTTGTATCTGGGTCATTAGTGTTGTTACAGCATATAGGTTACCCTTACCTTGAACAGTCAAATGGATTTTTAATAGAAAACAAAGATGTTGCATTAATTAAGCAAGTTGCACAAAGGGTACACTTTTATCTTAGCAATGCCTTAGTTATATCATTATGTATATGCAGAAAAAATATAAATTCATTCTATTCCTCTCCCCACAAAAATCAGAAAAAAACAAAACAAACAAACAAAAACACAATTTTTAAAAATGTTGAGGTCCTAAAAGTTGATGTAGCTCATGATTATGTTTTGAACAATATTTTTCCAAGTTTTTCAAGCATGTTGTTAGAAGTTAAAGGTATTTCTTGTGAAATAAAATGAATGTCAGTCTGACCATGCACCTGCTATTATCCTCCAGTGTCATCCAGATACATAAGTAAAGGTTTGTTTTAGAAAATTTTAAATCAATAAATGACTTGAGAAAAACTTTTCTGATTTCTGTATATGTTTTATGGAAGTATCTGAGGTTACTATAGCAAACAGTTTCACACAGTGTTTAACAGTCCCTGTAAATGTTTAGGTCACGTACAAGTACTCACTGTTAGCTTTGATTCATATTCTTAATAGCTGAGGGTACTGTCATTTCGCCATCTGTTGCTTATATTAGTCATTCAGAAAATTAGCTACCCGTAGCACATCCCATCTATGCACCCAAAACACAGCAGTAAAACTTTGTTTTTCCCTCATTTCTTTTAACAATGGCAGAACTTTGTCAGGCAGCCAGTGTCCAAGCCTTGTTGCTGACACATTACGTGAGGTTTATTTTTCATACTCTGGACGTGAGTAATAAATGAACAAATTAATAAATAAAGAAATGCAGTTGCTGAGGTTTCCATAATGCACAGAAGGGCACGGCGCTGCCCGACTGACCCCTTGTAGGAGGGGTGGGGAGCATTTCCCCTGTGGGCAGCAAATCTGCAAGCCAGGTTCCAGCTGCAACAAGTGTGTTTTCTGCATGTGTGTTTTTCTATTAAAAAAAAAGAAAAAAAAAAAGAAAAAAAAAAAAAAGCCAACATGTTGCTCATAAATGGTTGAAAATATTTAAAATGAAGTGCTTCTTTCGTTTTCCTTGCAAAATCCTAATGCAGGGCTCTGTTTGGATTCTGTGATACTCTCAGTTCTGCCATAAAAACATGCACAAATGTCCGTAGCAGCTACTGAGCCAGATGCTAACATACAAAACACCCTTCATGCTGCTAATCACCACCAGTCAGAAGCCTTATTCCAGAGACATGCCCAAAAAAGAAATTCCGGGCCAGTGAGGATGCTAGGTCACATGGCTCATTACAAGCAAAATATCATTTTTCTCTTATGTTCACAAACTCAGTCCCTCCTAGCAAACCTTAAACTAAACCAGCTCTTGACGAGATTGTTTTGTGATGAAACAGGGCTGAAAGACAGAAAGTTGTGAGCAGCAAGGGAAGGCAACCCATGTGCAGCGACAATGAAGAATGATTCTAAACAAAAAGATGTAAAGAAGAAAATCTGTTTTGGTTCACTCCACTTCGATCTTCTATAACCACCATAAATTTAATACAGTGGAATCCTAATCAAGATGCCCTGGCAGATGGCCCGTTGTCTCCATTAAGAAGAATACTTCATTAACCAAAGACGTTGCTTGAATAATAATTTCATTGGGAAGACAGAGTGCCCATCAAGTGGCTGAGAGGCTCCCAAGGCTGTGGCCGTGCTTCCCAAAGCTGGAAACCAGTGTGGCTGGTTCAGGTACAGCCCCAGTGCTGGAACCACGGCTGGCTGTAGGTGGGCCAGGTTGGGTTATCAGTGTGGCTGTGAGATCCCTGTCCTGGTACCCCAAGGTGTGCAGTAAACCATTTTCACAAATAGTTTTCCTTTAAACAAAGTATTTCATGCTGGGGATGGGGACATAGGATCTGGCTCTGGAGCAGGTCTGAATGCTGAGCATGTGTTGTGTTGGGCTGGGATTCAGGACCGGGATTTCAGGTGGGAGCTGTTTCGGTGCTTCAATTTCAGAACAAGCTAACATCTAACTCGTGCTGCTGCCAAGCATCCTTCTCAGAAAGGTCTTCTCATGAGCAGACTGCTCCCAATCCCCCACAGCAAAACTCCATTTGCACTAACGCAGACAGAAAGTTAGAAATTAATCACAAAAATCTGCCCCTCATCGTCAATCTGTTTAGCACTTTTAAATCATGTTGCCTTGTGCCTGGCCTGTCTCGTGCAGGATGATGGATAAAATCAAGGTGCTGCTTGTTCAGCTGTAAGCAGCCGCACAGCCATCCTGGGCAACCCGCTCCTCTTTGGTCTGTCCCACTCGCATCACCGGCAGTGAGCACAGGAAAGGTTGCCTGACCCAGCTGGAGAACGCCAGCTTCTCTCTCCCACAATGAAAAAATTGCTTTGCCACCTAGGTCAGCATCGTGATGTAAATCTTAATGAAAGATCCTGAGATGTCTGAGCAAATCAAGCCTCTGTGCCACCTTGATGCTCCCTTAATCTATTTCTCTGCCTTTTCCTCCTTGCTCTTCTTATTTTTGAGGTAAGCACTAGGGGGAAAACACAGTTCAGTCATAGAGCAATAGCTACTGTGACCATCTGAGGCTTTCCCTCTCTTGCACCTTGAGCAGAACTGGCATCTTGATTACTATTATCTCTATCGGACTCATTTCCCTACTGGAAGTGAAGTAAAACTTTCATATTCTGAAAATGATTCCTATCAATTCATATTTCAGTCTTCCAGGGTTGAGTCCTTAAGTCCTTATGTAATCTTTAGTCTGTCAAAACTCTCACTGAAGGCATTTGTCTGATGAGGAGATTTTCCTGATCTGTAGGGATGGCATGGCAGTAATTGTCAACATCAGCTCTGCTGTCTGTTCGCCTGTGCTATTGGGAAATGTGTATTTCCTTCCTTCTGGAAAAGTATAGCATAGTATTACATAGCATTATGGTACAGTCCATTAGCAGACAAATTTTATAGCTGTTTTTCAATGCTAAGAGATGGATTTTTAGCTGCCATGAGTCTGCTTGGTGGAATTGACTATAATGAGCCTGTATGTTTTTCACCTCTAATAATTATAGTACCCTAGGTTTGTGAAAGACAACAGAAATTTTCAACCGATTCTCTGTTACATTAATGTGGAAAGAGGTGATATCTTCAAAACCCCTCTCCCCATTTTCTCTCTCCTTGCCAACCTTTTAGGACCTCTTTGCTCTCTTCTCTTTTTAACCAAAACCTAAAGGGATAAGGAGTCATGTTTGCACCCAAGAGAGACTATTCTTATTTTTTTTTTATTCTTATTCTTCATTCAACATCCAATTAAAATTTCTAAATTGCTTTGGTTAAACTCCAGTTACCTCAGCTTTCTGCTGTTCTAACTTTTCTGGCATTCCCAGGAAAGCTGGCATTCCTGGGAATCTTTCCTTGAATGTGTCTCTGTGGATAAACACTACTTCATAAATCAGTTCAGAGCCCTGGTTTAAGAGCCTCTGTTTCTTTGTTGGCTCATCATCACCACCTGTATGTCTAGTGGCAGAAGATGACATATTTTCAAGCAGATATCAAGGATGTCCTGGCATTTGTCACTGGTGCTTTAGAAAGAAATTGTGGATGAATTATCAAATCCCTAAAACTTGGGCACTGCCAGGGTTGGGGCAGCCACAGCTCCTCTGGGCAGCCTGGGCC
Organism: Anas platyrhynchos; assembly: GCF_047663525.1. NCBI lineage: Eukaryota > Metazoa > Chordata > Aves > Anseriformes > Anatidae > Anas > Anas platyrhynchos. The sequence continues at coordinate 80,990,085 of NC_092621.1, forward strand.
TGGGCCTCACTGCCCTCAGAGTGAAGAATTTCTTCCTAATATCTAATCCAAATCTACCCTCTTTTAGTTTAAAGATATTATCTCTTGTCTTATGGCTACATTCACTGATAAAGATTTTCTCCCTATCTTTCCTGTAAGGCCCCCTTTATAGAATTGTATAATATTTTTTCTCTCTTCCAGCTAGTTTTTGAGTTGGCGTTCAGATATGAGAAGTATACCCACCATGCTTGTTATCCAGGAAACAGAGATCCAAGCGACAAACACTGGTCTCCCTTCCCATATCCCCAGAACATGAATGTAAGTTTGTGACTTTGGTTATCCGAGGAATTATTTATTTTAATAGGGCTGCCCAAATATCAGATGATGCCTGTATCTCAGTTGCTCAGTTATTGCCACACTAACAGCCAGCACTGTGTCTGCTGCCTCTGGATGCATTTTGCTGCACACACCTCTTCTTTACCTGAATGCAATCTCCCACAAAAAGGAGATGACTGTAAGGGAGTTTCTTCTGGTTTCAAAATCTATTCACCTATAGAAGACTGTTTCCTTACAAACTAGCATGTTCTCCCTATCTGCCTGGGAGCTGAGGCTGAGAAAATCTGAGTAATCCACACCATTCCCACACTTGCTGTTATTTTGATACATCTGGTGCAATTACTCACATTCTGCCCCTGCACAGCTTACAGCACACAGCACACGGACACAAAGATGTGTCTGAATGCATGTCCTTTATGTCCTCCTGTTAAGGCCCTGCCTACTGTAACCACTGCTGCTTCTATTCATGTGATAAACAGAAAGCTGCAGCCACTTCACTTTATTACTTAGCTTTCGGGTGGTGCCCTTGTTGGCTGGGACTGCTGCAGGGAAAAGGAGTCTCATTACACAAAAGCAGTGGCAGATTTTGCATATTTAACCAAACCAAACCAAAACCAAAGTAACAAGCAAACAAAACACAGCACCTAATCTACAGCAAAGGTAGCAAGAATTTGCAAGAGAAGTTCTGTGGCTGCTCTGGGTCCCTGGAAACCTCAGCAGATAAATCTGACAGCCCAGCGTCTCCAACCAGAGATCAGCACAGAGTGTGAAGGGGGATGAAGATGTGGGGGGCTTGTCACCTGCTGTACTGCTGCAGGTCATGCCCAGGGTAACACCAGAACTTTGGCTACATCTGATCCTGATGAAAAATACAAAGCAGAGACTCTCATCATGAGTGCCACAGTGATGCTGACTCCTCAGGCAGACAGCTAGCACATCATAGGAAGAACCTCTTTAAAATATCAGGTTCCTCTGCTTAATGAATCACTGATTCGTTTGCTGTTTGCACATTCTTTAGAAACTGCTGAAGTGTTCAGGCTCCTTCTTTTCCTCAACAGAAGTGAAATTCGTTGATTATGAAAGCATTTAATAGCATCATCCAAGCAGAAAACTGAAAGATTGTATGTTAAATCAAGTCTCTGTGCCGGCCTGTACTGTGCTTTCCGGTATCTGTATCTTATTTCCCCACTCTTTGGGACAGAAGGGGTAGATAAATGCATTTTCTTTCCACTTTATCTTTTTGTGGCAGGTGTCCCAGGCATCCAAGGTGTTCTTGGTGTTCACTAGGCAAGACCAAGGGGTTGTCCTTCACTGAAATCTCTCCTTGTACAGTCAAATAGTTTAAACTGTCTTTTATTCACAGTCACTACTTCTCCTTAATTCTCAACAGCCTGTCTGTAAATTTAGCCCCACTTTATTTTTTTTTTAGCCCCACTAGTCTCTTACAAAAATGCAAGCATGTATTTCTTTCCTCAGTGGGTATGAGATGGGCAAGATTTCAAGGAGATAGCTATTAAACACTTCAGAAGATAGAATAACATTGATTTCTGTGAACTAGCTTTTTATTTATTTATTTATTTATTTTGGCATAGCATTACAAGTAAAGATATCCTAACAAAAAACCAAAGCTTATTACCTAAGCCCATGAAAGATCTCTTCTATTTTATACCAGTTTCCTGCTTAAGACGTTAAAATCTGTCATTTCTGGCCAGTAGGGTAATGGCACTGGTAGGGCTTTTGTTGGCATGACTCGGTCACCTGGCATTTTTTGGTGGACTGCTAAAATCAGGCTTGTTTGATAGGGGTTCAGATAAGCCCTATGATGAGCATGGAGTTTGCAAGGCAGTGGGAGGTCACAACTGATGCTGAGTAGTGACTAAAGAAGCACCATACTTCATTGGGTTCAGCCTTCTGTTTGGTGGAATTTGACAGTACTGGAGCAATGACAGGCATCAAATTAGTGAAAGGGGCCTGAGGAACAAGAAAGAAGAGATATCTGAGAAACGGTCAGCCCAGTACTTCTGAACATCTTGTGTAATCATTTCCAGCTGTGCAGAACATATGATGGAGGAAAACTGTCAATCTGCTCCATTATCACACTGAAGTGATCAGGTAAGGTGCAAAGTAGAGAAGCATTCAGCCTTAATTGCAGTGAAAGCAACATATTCTATCTCAAACATCGCAAACATAATGGGACGTAAAGTGCCATTAGAGGTTTTCTTGCCTTCAAAGTTTCTAATTAACACTATGGGCACAAAACTGCCAGCCCAGGAGCTTGGCTACATGTCACAATGCATATTAAAATCTAATTTCTGTCCTTGTTATTGTACTTTTGCTAGCCTGCAGTATTTGTCTACTTCAGATCTCGTTGTTGTTGTGTGCTCCCATGCTGTTAATAGTCCAAAGGAGTTAGTGTTGGCAAAAATTCCAAAAGATAAAATGGTCTAATACTAGGAGACCTGTAGTTAAATGTATTGGCTGTTGGAAGTGGGGGGAAGAATAAGGCTTTCAGAGCAACCCTTTAATAAAATTAACATACATTTTGCATTTTTTTTGTCCATCAAGAACATCTTTGGAATCTGTCATTTCTTTTAGCTAAAGCCATACATTGTCTTGGGAAGCAGGATCACTGTGCTGCATTGAAAAAAAAAATCAATTTAGGAGTGTAAAATTATATGGTGGCACTCCTGAAGCTAAGCTTTTGTCAAAAATGTTTTTGGTTGAATAAATCTGCATATCAAAATGGAAAAGAAAAAAAAAAAAAAACAAAAACACACACACATACACAAAAAAAAAAAACAAAAACAAAAACAAAAACAAAACAAAACAAAACAAAACAAAACAAAAAAAAACACAAAGTGCTTGAAGAAGGTTGGTGTAGAACTCAAAAGACCCAAACTTGCAAAGGTACAGGTTCAGAGAGCCATACTGAGGTTTTGGCTAAAAAGCTGTATTTTCACAATTGGGATAAGGTGACTCTGTACCCCCAGGTGGTTTTTGTGACTCATTTGACAGATGGTAATGCATGAAGTCACCCAAACTCATGTTTATCCAGTATTTTGAGAATTAATTTTGCATATAAACAATTGTGCAATAAGCCCAAATCTGAGGAACATGATACATATTTGACCACGTTACCTGCCTGTTAATTTTTATGTAAATTTTGTGGCCAGTTTTGACAGCCAGCCAGAGGGCTCAAAGATATTTATTTTTAATGAATGCTGTAGGAAATTGGCAACTAGTCATGGAAAGGGACTGGGATTCAGCCATGGCATATGCTGTCATGCACGGCAAGCAGGGGATAGGAGAGGGAAGTGGGTGAGCAGCAGGAAAACTTAGGGGACACAGGGCACGTGTCCTTAGGAAAATGGTCTTTCTCAGTTTATTTACTCACTTTCTGCTCAGTGCTTTGTTCAGTGAGCAACTCTTTTTCCTCACCATCACAGCATGTCCAGTCTGGAGAGGTTGGCCAGGAGCACTAGGATGAATAGCTGAAGGATGAGGTGCTCTTCAGCCCATGGTCCTGATCTGGTTGCTGTTCCTTTCAGAAGCTAGGTATTAATAACATGGTCAGCTATATATAACATAAAAATGGTGCACACAAAGGGTAGGCTTTTTTTTCAGGAGGACTTACGATTGTTAGCCTGAAAGCAATGCCAGAAGCCAGTCATCACTCTGGAAGACCTCATAAGTTTGACAGAGAATGGTTAAATCCGCACTTCAAAATTCATTATTAGTTTTAATCAGCTTTACCCAGGCTTGTAAGTTTAATCACTTCTGTGACCTTTAAAAAAAGGTCAGGCTTGTTTGCCAGGTGAATTTTCTGCATTTGAAACATATGTCATTATCATAAAAATTAGAAAGAATGTAGATCTTCCTCAAATTAAATGGAAGACTGTTCTTTTTGTCTTTGTCTTTCAGCAGTAAAAGCTAAGGCCAGTAATTCCCATGATTTTGTGCATATGCTTTGCTTTGATAGCAGTACTTTGCAAAATGTACAGTAAAGTTATATTTTCATCATTATTCTTTTTGTGAGTTAATTAGGAATAACCAGTGTCTTTGGATGTCTCATTTCCCTTCCCTCCTATGAGAACAGGAAACATCCATCTAAGCTTAGATCTCTGATCCATCTATATCCACATTTCATCAAGTTACTTAAGACCACTTTTTGCTGGTGTTTCAACATTTTTTTAAAAGTTTAGCAATGAACCTAACTCTACTAAAGTGATTGACCCAGTGAAGTACAGGAAAGGAGAATCAGGCAAGAACCCTCAAGTCTCCAAGCAATGAAGGCAACTTGTCCTTGCCTTATCATTAACTTATGAAGTATTCTCTTTAAATTTAATTCAGTAATTCTGTATATGAGTGAGCAGCAGGAAGTGCCCAAATTATGCCCAGTATATAGTGCGTTTATTAGTGTAAATCCCCATCTCATTGTCTTCTGTTTTAATCAGCCTCCCCTTTTTGCCTGCTGTGCATCATTGTACTTCATTGAGCTTCTTGTGCTTCTGTAGTACTGTTTCCAGTGGGATAGGAGAGAGAGGCAAGCACTTCTAACACTGTTACAGGTGAGTGAGTATATACTGTGGTTTATATGGGGTCAGCCAGTATTTGTATGCTGCTCAGTGTAAAGGGTGATGCATAGATGTGATGCTCTGTTCCAGGTGGCACTGGACCGTGAATGTTAAAAAAATAAATAAATAAAATAAATAATAAAAAAATCTAATACCACTACTATTTTCTTTAAAAGAGATCAATGAAAGATTCTTCACTGCCTTTTTCACCAACATTATTGCCTGCTCCTCAGAGAAATGCTGTTAAGATGGCCCATGTACATGTATACTGTCTCATCAAGGGCCAGATGTCTCACTGGTACTATGCTGAGCAAAAATCCTTTCAAGCCTACTTTTTCAGAATGGCTGACTGTTGTCAGATGTACTGACTGTTGTATCTGTCTTGGGAAAGGCAATGTGAAAGAAATGGTAGAGGGCATTTTTCCTCTTTATTTGGATGCACAGTGAGTACTTAGAGTTTGGGTGCAGGGACCTAAAATTTACCTTTATGGGAACTTGTAGAATATGGAACAAGTTGGATGGTGGAGAGGAGCCATTTGGACACTCATGATCAATGGCAGGAGAAGCCACATACATTGAGAAATTAATCTCAATTTGTCTCCAGCTGCAAAACCAAAGGCTGTAAAGGACTACCAAAAGCCTCCCACTTTTCCAAAGACCAGAAAGACTGCACTTACACCACTTATGATACAAGCTCCTCTCAACCTTTTGTAAATGTTTCTGATGCTGGAGACTCCATAACACCCCAAGCAATTTGCTTCAGTGTTTCATCACCCTTACTGTTTGAGAGTTTTTGCTGATGCTAAATCACCTTTGCTGAGACATGGAGATATGGTTCCTGTCCTTTCTTTAGCAGCTTTTACATATCTGAAGGCTCTTACCATATTCCACTTAACTGTCTTTTCTCAGGATGAGACACACAAGTGGTTGAGCATGATCTAGTTAGCTGTCATGCTGACATGTGTGGTCTCCAGCTTCCCATCACCAAAACACACAACTCTCTACCCTCTCTCAAATTCAGGGTTTGGGAGGTGTTTTAATCAAAAAACTAAGCTTGAAGAATGAAAGCAGCTAGGTCTGGTAGCCTGAAGAACCATGCAAGCTCTGATGACAGAACTGAGGGGACAGAGCAAGGATAAAAAAAGCTGTTTTACCCTTTCTGGCAGCAGTGGTGAAATATTTCAGCTTGAACTGACCAGGGAGTCATGACCATGCCAAATGAGATAGTGTGCAGTAGCCACATCCCATGTTACATAAAGGGTTTCAAGTTCCCACACATCAAGATTAATTAGAAGGGTCCATAGCAAAATACAGTGGATGTTGACTGATAGTGGGGTTTATTCTGGGGGGAGAAACAGATGAAGAAAAACAACTAAGACATCAGAAGAAGATGGAGAGAAGTGAAAAGGGGAAAACTCTATGGTGGCCAGCCAGGAAGAGAAGAAACAGGGGTCTCTAGATGAGTGCCATACCTTTGGTTTCCTCCGTTGTGCTACTGGTGGTTCCTCCACAGCTATCCTCTCTTTTCCCTTGGTAATGATTGAGTTTTCATCAGGTCCTGCTCTAACTCCCCAATGGTCCTATTCCTGCTGGTGTTGCTGTTAGTGCAGATTGGAGCATGTGTTGATGGTGAGTGGGTGGGTGTGCTTACTGGCCATTGAGCTTTGTCCATGCACATACTACACGCCCTGATATAAAGCTATGGCCAAAGGTCAGGGAAAGGGGAAGGAAGGATCCATCGCTGTGCTCAGGGCAGCAAAACCTACGAGGTCCTCCTGTAGCAATGCTGTCAAGGTAAGACTGAGAGATCTTCAACCCTGTGAAAGTCCTGGGTCCTTCATCTGGTCGGTTCTTTGCTGCATCCTGCACCAAACTACAAGGCTACTTCCTCCCAAGGACAATACTTTGCACTTACCAGTGTTGAAGAACATCCTGTAATTTCATGCCCCATGTCCAATGTGTTAAGGTCATTTAGATCCTAAACCTTTCTCCAATCAACTAGCACTCCCTGTTGGTTTTCTATTGTCTGAGGACTTACTAGGTATATTTTGTATTCTGTCAATCAGGTCCTTAATGAAAATTAAAAATCAGATGCTACCAGACCCACCTTGCAGGGTGTCACTGGCTTTGTCTTCCTCATTTGACAGGAATACACTGATAGTTATTTGCTGAGTACATTTTTTTCAGCCACCTGTACCCACCTTTGGTTTAGCTGTGCTACCCATTCTGATGTGCTTGTGAGAACGTTAATGTCATGCCCATTACACAGTAAGAGGGGAACAATTTCAGACTCAATGTGATGAAGTGCAAGGTGGAGAAAAGGCTTAATTTCATCACCTTGTATAAAATGCTTTTCTTTGGACTACTTTCTGAGGAAAGGGTTTGTTCATTAAAAAGGTGTTAGGATGCACATTGAACACAGTTGAACAGACTCTTTTGCACTGAGGATTAACTCAATTACCTCTTGATTGGAATGGCCAAAAAGCACACACCTGATTAGTGATGGCAGTTCAATCAGCACCTGGTAACTCATTTTTGATCCTTTGTGTGACTGTATTCCATCTTGTATTTTCCACACGGGTCTAAATGCATTTCTGGCAGTACAGCTTGCTTTTCCTCACATCTGAGCTGGATTTACATCCACGTTATTCCACTCATTGTGTAGGAACTTCTGATTCATACCAATCAAATTGACTAGAAATTTAGGCCCTCAGCCTGTAGTAATAGCAAGGGAGGAAGAGAACCTCTCTAACATCAGCAGTTCATGCTATGACTGTTATTATAGGATGAGCATAACAAAAATAATGCAGAAAATAATAAGTAGAGGAGAATGAAATAAGGCACTTTACAGGTATATTGCTAACAACAGCCTTTTGTGGAATGTGTTATTACTAGGGTAACTAAGACAGGAAAGCACACACATCCAGGGGCTATGTCCTACTGTCTCGCAGGGATTTTTTTTGACTGTGATCTCCCTCCTAGAAAGTCAAGTAAGCTTCAGCACTTATTCCGAAGCGTACATTCAACCACGTACATAGACTTGGGCATATACCACAGGAATAGCAAAGCCATTCATTGTCAAAACCATGCATGATTACTGTCATATGCCATCGGAGTGTTTTTGTTTGTTTGTTTGTTTGTTTTGTTTGTTTGTTTGTTTGTTTTCCCTCTGTATTCAGGGAGCAGAGGAAAATCTGCTTTTGAATTCCAAAATTTTTCTTTCTTAAAAAAATATATATTTTTTTGGTTGTTTTTGTTTTTGTTTTTGTTTTTTTTTAATCATTTCTGGTTTAAGAGAGCACAGTTTGCTGTGTTTTACATGTACGCCCTTTTGCAACCTATTCTCTTAGGGAGATCATGGACCTGATTATATGCAGTAAATGAGGTTTTGAAATACAAAGATAGATATACTGACCTGCTTATATCCCCGTCTCTAAATTGAAGAGACATGGAGATGATGGGTGGGTTATGTGGTGGATAAGGATGTTCGCTGGGTGTTTGCACTTGAAGAGTTACAGTCAGTGGCTGAAGGTCTTTATCTTCTGCAACACAGTGGCTCAATGTCCCTGTCAAGACCAGTTATGAGTGGAGTTCCTAATGGGTTGGTATTGGGACCAGTGCACCCACAGCAAGTTTGCTGATGACACTGAGCTGTGTGGTGTGGTCAACAGGCTGGAGGGAAGGATGGCATCCAGAGGGACCTGGGCAGGCCTGAGAGCTGGGCCTGTGCATACCTCATGGAGTTCAACAAGGCCAAGTGCAAAGTCCTGCACCCACACTGGGGCAGTCCCAAGCCTAAATACAGGCTGGGCAAAGAATGGATTGAGAGCAGCCCTGAGGAGAAGGAGCTGGGGGTGGTGGGTGATGAGAAGCTCGACATGAGCCAGCCATGTGTGCTGGCAGCCCAAAGAGCCACCCATACCCTGGGCTGCACCAACAGCAGTGGAAACTGCAGGGAAACAGCAGGGCAAGGGAGGGGATTGTCCCCCTCTGCTCTGCTCTCGTGAGGCCCCACCTGGAGCCCTGCGCTCAGCTCTGGCCCCCAGCACAAGGACAGGAGCTTGCTAGAGGGGGCCACAAGCATGATGAAGGAGCTGGAGCACCTCTCCTATGGAGCCAGGCTGAGGGAGCTGGGGTTGTTCAGTCTGGAAAGGAAAAGGCCCCAGGGAGACCTTACAGCAGCCTGCCTGTGCCTAAAGGGGGCTGCAGGAAAGCTGGGGAGGGACTCTGTGTCAGGGGGATAGGGATAGGGCAAGGGGGAATGGCTTTAAACTGAAAGAGGGGAGATTTAGATTAGATGTTGGGAGGAAATTCTTCCCTCAGAGGGCGGAGAGGCCCAGGCCCAGGCTGCCCAGAGGAGCTGTGGCTGCCCCATCCCTGGCAGTGCCCAAGGCCAGGATGGATGGGGCTGGTGGCGGGTGTCCCTGCCCATGGCAGGGGGTGGATTTAGATGATCTTTAAGGCCCCTTCCAACCCAAACCATTCTGTGATTCTGTTTGAAAACATGCTTCAAATCACTGAAACAATTATGCTCTCTCCTTACTAACATCATGAAAAAGGTACAAGACTTACACTTATTGTATACTTAAATCAACATAGCAATTCAGACTTATTTCCACTATACCTCCATGGACTTACTGCATGGCAGCTTTTAGACTTTCATGAATATTTCTAAGTCTCTTTTAAAACTATGTCATAGTAAAGCTAAATATAAATTTATCATCCATCAGTACTATGAATATGCTCCAAGAGCAATGAGAAAAAAATTATTTAAATTTTCAAAATTTAATTACTTTGAAATGCTATTAGTATTTTTTATCTCTTTCTCAGTAGCTCTGCTTTATAAAGACACCTTTTAGAGAGTTTTTTTTTTTTTCTTTTAGAATTATGAAATATGTTTTTAATTACACATCTCCCGTTCTTTTTAGCAACTTATTCATCCTTATTCCGGAAGAGTTTAAAAGCATGAAATGCAAGCCAGAATTCACTTTATTTTTAGGGAAAAAGAAATGAGATATATATAAAAAATAAAATAAAATAAAATAAAATAAAATAAAATAAAATAAAATAAAATAAAATAAAATAAAATAAAATAAAATAAAATAAAATAAAATAAAATAAAATAAAATAAAATAAAATAAATAAAAAACAAACAAACAAAAAAACCTGCAAATATATCCTGATGAAACTGAAGATTGATTGTAGTTGCTCCTGAATCTTACTCACTTATGGGTGATTTTTCAGGGATTCAGATCAATTGTTTTAATCAAATTCCATTTCATAATATAAATTGTTTTGATGTGTTTCTTGTTTGTTTGTTTGTTTGTTGTAACATTATAGTTCATAAACACCCAAATGCAGATGTGTGGATATGGAAATGTACAGCTCACTAGGCTTGGATCAGGCTCTACAGCCTCTTAGATTAGGTCAAGAATATTATGACTTAAAATATGACATTCTTGAAGAGAGAATATTTTGATGTTATGACAGTATTTTCTTAGAGAACATTTGAATTATATTAATTCCCAGAGACGTTTTGTGTAGCAAAATCAGGGAACTTATTATCTGAAGACACGATATCAAAGTCCACTCCAGGTTAAAAACTGAACAAGCTGTAATGCAGGGGAAAATTTGCTTTACTAGCATATCTGTAAACATAATAAGAAAATTAAGCCACACTTTTAATATGCAGACCATCGTCAAGCAGTTGTGGTGGTTTAACCACAGTAGGTAGCTCAGCACCACCACACTGCTCTCTCACTCCCCTTCCTTAAAAAAACTATGGTGAAAAATTCTCACGTTGAGATAAAGACAGGGAGATCATTCACCAGTTACTATCATGGGCAAAACAGACTCAGCATGGGGAGGTTAGTGTAATTTATTACCTGTTACTAACAAGCTAGAAAAGTGAGAAGAAGAAAAAAAAACAAAGTCGGGGGAGAGTTATTTGATAATCTGTGAAGAGTTATGAGAAACAAAACTTCTTCACAGAATCACAGAATCACAGAATTTCTAGGTTGGAAGAGACCTCAAGATCATCGAGTCCGACCTCTAACCTAACACAAACAGTCCCCACTAAACCATATCCCTAAGCTCTACATCTAAACGTCTTTTAAAGACTTATCATAGAATCATAGAATATCCTGAGTTGGAAGGGACCCTTAAGGATCATCAAGTCCAACTCTTGACACCGCACAGGTCTACCCAAAAGTTCAGACCATGTGACTAAGCGCACAGTCCAATCTCTTCTTAAATTCAGTCAGGCTCGGTGCAGTGACCACTTCCCTGGGGAGCCTGTTCCAGTGTGCAACCACCCTCTCTGTGAAGAACCCCCTCCTGATGTCAAGCCTAAACTTCCCCTGCTTCAGCTTAACCCCGTTCCCGCGGGTCCTGTCGCTAGTGTTAATGGAGAAAAGGTCTCCTGCCTCTTGACACCCCCTTACGAGGAAGTTGTAGACTGCGATGAGGTCTCCCCTCAGCCTCCTCTTCTCCAGGCTGAACAGGCCCAGTGCCCTCAGCCGTTCCTTGTACGTCTTCCCCTCCAGGCCTTTCACCATCTTCGTAGCCCTCCTCTGGACACTCTCCAACAGTTTCATGTCCTTTTTATACTGTGGTGCCCAGAACTGCACACAGTACTCAAGGTGAGGCCGCACCAGCGCAGAGTAGAGCGGGACAATCACCTCCCTTGACCTACTAGCGATGCCGTGCTTGATGCACCCCAGGACACGGTTGACCCTCCTGGGTGCCAGAGCACACTGCTGGCTCATATTCAACTTGCTGTCTACCACGACCCCCAGATCCCTCTCTTCTAGGCTGCTCTCCAGCGTCTCATCGCCCAGTCTGTACGTGCAGCCAGGGTTTCCCCGTCCCAGGTGCAGGACCCGGCACTTGCTCTTATTGAACTTCATGCGGTTGGCGATCGCCCAGCTCTCCAACCTATCCAGATCCCTCTGCAAGGCCTTTCCACCCTCATTCGAGTCCACAACTCCTCCAAGTTTGGTGTCATCGGCAAACTTGCTCAAAATACCTTCTATTCCTACATCCAGATCGTTTATAAAAATATTGAAAAGTACCGGCCCTAAAATGGAGCCTTGAGGGACCCCACTAGTGACCGCCTGCCAGCCTGACGCAGCCCCATTTACCATAACCCTTTGGGCCCTGCCCGTTAGCCAATTGCTCACCCATCGTATGATGTTTTTATTTAGCTGTATGGTGGACATTTTGTCCAGTAGGATCCTATGGGAAACCGTGTCAAAAGCCTTGCTGAAGTCCAAAAAAATCACATCAGCTGGTTTCCCTTGGTCCACCATACGGGTGATCTTATCATAAAAGGAAATCAGGTTAGTTAGGCAGGACCTGCACCACCTCCCTGGGCAGCCTGTTCCAGTGTCTAACAACCCTTTCAGTAAAGAAGTTCTTCTTTATATAACTGTGAGAAGTTCTTCTTTATATAACTGTGAGTAGAATAATGTGTGAATAGTAGAATAATGAGTAAATGTGTGAGTAGAGTGCAGGGAGAGGGAACCACAGTGCTAAAACTGATGAAAGGTGTCTATCTGGGAGGAATGAAGAGCTCAAAGCCAAAACTGGATAGGAAAAGTGTGCCTAAATGGCAAAGGAAAGTGAGTCTGGGAGAGAAGCAGGGGAAAAAAAAAAGTTTGTTTAGATGGATGCTAGTGAGGAGGCTGCGGAATATCCATGGAGGAACTTCTCAGGGGCTGTAGGAGTTGTATGCGTAGGGGAGGAGAGGTGAGGGCTCATCTGGGAGCCCTCTTGGACACCGTAATAAACCAGGGAAATTAGAGCTGCAGACAGTTCTTCTCTAACCAATACTTCAAATTAGACCCTTTCCAGGTTTGTCGCCTCTAGAAAATTAGGTCACTATAGAACATTAATTGAGGAAAAGGTGTTGGTTAGCTACGGATCTGACACTGGTCAGATTTTCCTTGTACAGTTTACCCAAGATCTGTCACAAGTGATGGCCTTTGTCTAGGCCAAAACGACAAAATTATTTTAGCATCTTCTTAGAAAACATAACTCCTAAATTTCATGTTAATCTGGTTAATTTCCTAATAAAGGAGGGGACTTTGTCCTCTATTGTAACATGAGAAGATATAAGGGATGCCATCAGATCATTTTAATTTACTTTCTAGTAGAAAATTTTAATTCTGATTTTAGCAACATATATCAGGAATATCAGGCAATATTCAATTGGTACATGACCCTTTTCAACCTATGAAAAATAGAGTTTGGTAGCATAAATTTTGTGGGATCCCCAGTCTGTCTACTTTGTTACTAAAGTACTTGGAGAAGGCATTATTAAAAAATATTTGAGGAAAAAAAAAATGTGCTGTAAACTGAACCTAGAAACATGGTTTTCAGCTACAAATATCTAATTGCTCCTGGAAGTACGTACAGTTATTCACTGCACATAAATTAATTATACTGTGCCAGCAAAATCCAATGGCCAGAAACTGAAGATAAAAAAGCCTTCAATTAAAATAAGGCAAAATTATTTTTCACTTCTTAATCAATGAAACAGCTTCTGTATGGATGAAGTGAGTTGTCCATCATGGGAAATAAGGAAAGCATTTATTTCTAAAGTATATGCTTTCATTCTTCTAGAAATAATACATCAATGCAGAAATTGATTGTTGAGTTCATGTGCCCTGTGATACAGAGGAGGTCAGATTTGGTTATCACAATAGATCTGTCAAAGCTTAAAATGTATGCCTCTACTAACATTGATTTTTATACATAATATAAAATTAAACATTGTTCTGCTTGAAATGGTGGACTTTTAAAGGAAACAGATAGGGCAAAGTAGAGCACTTGAGAAACATCAAATTGCATTAAATTTGAAAGCCATCAAGTTTTATGGGTATTGCTGTTGAATTAACTGTATAACCTAGTGAAAAACATGCCTTTCTCCTTGTTCCTTACTTAAAACAACCTAAATACTTTTAATTCTTTAATCTTAAAAAGAATAATTGAACAGAAATTGTTTCAACTCCATATTTTTTTTTATTATTATTATTTTTCTGATGCACATAGGCAGGAGTATGAATGCATGTACTCATATTAAATGACTTTGTTTTACTCTAAATTATATGTGGTTACAAATATATATTAGAAAACCTTCATTACAAAGTCAACTCTTTCTCTTTCTAGCAATTGGATTATTGCCACTTTTGTAGTTGGGCAGTAAGTTTATTAGAGTACAGGTATGAAAAAACATCAATCATCAGATTCTTCTCTGCATATTTCAGGAGTTCAGAGTTGTGATGGTTGCTGAACATGACATTAATAAATTCTGCAATATAGGGAAAAACCTTTCTGATATATTAATTCAGGGCTGTGTGGCAGGGAATTAAGACACACTGACATGGTAGAAGTGTTTGTGTGAATTCTGCATGGCACACTTATGTGTCCTATTTGCGTTTGTGTGTATGCACACATCACTGTATGCACTTATGTGTTAGGTATGTTAGATTTAGAAATACGTAAAATGAAAGCAACAAAAGTAGCAATCTACGCATGCAATTATGGCATGCAAACATTGTTTTATTTTATTTTATTTATTTTATTTTATTTTACTTTATTTTATTTTATTTTATTTTATTTTATTTTATTTTATTTTATTTTATTTTATTTTATTTTATTTTATTTTATTTTATTTTATTCAGATTTGGAAATTGTTTTCTATATAAAGTGAAGCTTGGAGTTGCAATATCTAAAATATATCATTGCAATATTTCTTTAGTACAAAGACTTCTTTTTCCAGCATGTAACAAAAAAAGGATCAAGTTTTGTTGTAAAAAGGACAGTTTACTTTTCAAGTACATATGGCCTGTCCACTTCTCTTCTCCCATCCTAATGGACTGCATAAAATGCAGCTCTCCAGAGTGTCATGCAGCAGTAGCTGATGATCAATTACACGCTACCCAGACAATCCTCCCTGCCACTTCTGATTCCTGACTCAGCATGATGTGCTAGTACCTGGCCAAGTCCTACTGGCCCACCAGAGACAGTTTGTGTGGCCAAGGAGAGGAATTCCCAAGACCATAGATGTTGTCTGAAATGCGTCGTGTTTGTATTTTCACTTTTCTGAGCCAAAAGAGATCTGAAAATAGTAACATATGCCCACGAAAGTAATTGTAAATTTTCTCTTTGATAGATAAAGTTTCAAATAGACATTTGAAACTTTAGTTAAGCAGATGAAATCTTATCTGTGAAATATTTCTATATGCAATATGTTGTCTACAGTATATATAGACTATATATAGACTATATATATACACTATATAGATATGTTATCTTTGAAATACCACAGTAGTCTGCATTATGATTGTATCATATCTCTATGTTCTGATTTACACAGCTAACTATAACAAAAAAATACCCATCTCCTAGACAGTAATTTGAAAATAATAATAATGATGATGATGATGATGATGATAAAAACTCAAAGGTCTTCACAAAGGCCACCATCATTTATTATTATTATTATTTTATATGTAGAAAATGGAGTAATCAGTAGTTATTTCTTCAAGATAATGAAGGCCAATGACAGAAGTGGAACTTCAAAGCTGGACAAAGAGCACCAGTTAATTATCTGCTAGGTAACTCTGCCTGCTCTTTTGAAATTTTTAGGTTTATATCAATATAGGGGAGGAGTGTTTTAAAAATATTACTGGCTTTAAATGGCTATTACAAGCATCAATTCCCTTCTGACTTAAATGACATTCTGCCTGGGATTGGGAAGGTGAAACCTATCAAATTAAGTGGCACGTTTTCTCTTTAGCTGCTGCAGGAAGCCTATAAACAAAGCTGACCAGAAAACAGGATATCATTTCAGTCAGGGAGCTGGCATTCCCATAACCCAAATAAATGTTCCTAGATACTGAGCAAAGCCTATCTCTTTCTTTTGATACGAATCTTTCTGAATGAAAGTTACTTCAGTAATGGAGTGTTAATGGAACTTTGTTTCCCTGTTAAGGAGAATTTTAATCCTTTATTTATTTATTATTCTTAGTGTTATTTTGTGAATGTTCACTTAATAACAAAAAGCTATATTTTCAGGAAAAAACAGCAACCACAACAATAACAACAACAACAAAAATTGGCAACAGCAGGTAGGAATGAACTGTTGAGACAACTTTTTCCAGTGAGGAACCAAAATTAGTAACCACATTTTCAGAAGAGGTCAGTACATTTTGAAGTCTCTTGAATCAAAATCTGGGCTGTGCATATGACAACGGGAGCTGAGCTGTAGGACACTGACCTCTTCTGAAATCCTGGCACTCCTTCAGAGGAATTAAATGGGAACTGAATCTTTTTGAAAGTTTAGGATCAATTGTGATGTGCTGAGTTTTTTTGAAAAGAGAGATCTGTATGTGCATCTTTGAGGGGGATGTGCTATGAAGGATGTCTGCACTGGACTGTGAATCACCTGAAATTTGTAGGGAATGCTTTCTTATTAGGGAATATTGTTATTAAAAATGGCACACTGAAGGGTAGTGAGAGAAGGATCATTTAGGAAGGCAGAAAGCCACAATCTTCCTTTCCTTTCCTTTGAGATGCTGCAACGACATGACATTTCTCTTTCCTTTATTACCAGAAGAAAGGCTAGGAATATTCTCCCAGCGTCAGATCTGTGATTGACATGAAATCTGTGTTGGAAAATGCCTGACTGTTGTAGATTTCTTCTAACAAACCAAGAGGAAGTTTTGAAGAATGGGATTTTTTTACTACCTTTGATCTAGCTAAATTGTTTTGTAAACGTCCCTAAGGTTGAAAAAGAACAGGACAATATTTGCCATTGAAGAATTATGTTTCCTAAGAAATCTGCATGACTACTGTACTGCTAGTATGTCCCAACCTTGGCTGGTAAATTTTAACTTGACAAAGGAATAGGAACCAGCTCATTGGAGCTGAGAAATATTAGCTAAACATTTTGGACATGATGCTCCATGAGGTTCCATCCATTTAAACATGAATGGAGCCTCACGTTGCAGGTGTTTTCACTTTGTGCTCTTTACAGGTCTTTGGTATCACCTCTGTGAATTTCCTGATGGCACTGTAGAATTTTAACAGTCCCAATTTCAGGCACGATTTATTTTGTGCTAAAGTGTTGGACCTGTTTTAATGGTGCTAAAACCATGCAGGTAGTCAGGTGCAGAATAGCCTGGGGGAAACCTGCTAAGGAGTCTTCCATGTCAGGATATCGTTTATGGGTAGACTTGCACAGCCAGATATTTCTATTTCATTTAAATAAATAAATAAAAATAATTGTAATAAACGTTATTGTGAAAGACAGCTAGAATAACTCATCAAATGAATAGATACTTCTTGGCCACTCAAATGGGGAATGAATGAATGGGTGTGAACTCTTTTATTACATCTTTAACATTTATTTTCTTCAGCACCATTTTACCAACCCCTTCAGATACCACACAGCTGCATCCTGGGGTGAATTGGCTATGGCTGATGTGATTATCAACCAGCTTTATTCTAATTATACATAATAGTAACTATTGAGCACAAGTGATTATGACAATTTTTATGGAAAACATCTTCTAAGTTTCACTTAGAGAAAGGGTTAAGGAAAAAAAAAAAAAAAAAGAAACATCAACATAAGAAACAGGGGAATCCTTGTCTAATAATCTGAGTTCTTAAATTAAAAAACACTTCTCATTTGTAGGCACAGAGGGCATTCAGCACATTCAGAGTTGTACGCTCCAGGCAGCATTTTCAAAATATTCATCTCAAAAGAGCTCTCCAAGCCATCACTCAGGGAACCTCAGATTTAGAAAGTACTGAGTGCTGGAAAAAGCTGACTTTGAAGAGCAGAGAGGTTTGGAGATGAAGATCCCTGAGTTCCTGACCACATTTGCAATTCTGGGTGCTGTTCCTCCAGGCCAGCAGTGCCAGCAGCTGGTGTGGCATTGCGAGGAACTTCTGGGCTGGCCTTCTGGAAAGGAAGGGAAAGGTGACAGGTTTCATGAGTGAGGGGATGTAACGAACCCTCCTTTAGCACCCTCTCTCAGCGCTGGCTCTCCAGGCAAAAGATGGATGTGTTTTATCTCATTTTAGCCAGTATGCATCGCTTAAATATAGGTGAGTTTGGGAACGCATGGTGTTGTGGGCTCCAGTTCATGCTGAATTCTTTGTAGACAAATTAGAAGTGCAGCAGAAGAGCAGAGGGCAATCTGAAAACAGCACTGGTATTATTTTAGACTTAAGTGCAGTTGTTGCATTACTCGTGGCCAGGCTGTGACCTCTTTCACCACTGTGTACCTTTTGCATGCACAGCTTTGCCTTTTGTTCTTTTGAGCAGAAAAATCAGGAACTCTTTTCCATGTTTTGTCCTATTTATTTGTAATAAACAATAGACAAAAATAATAGAGGTTTTTATATTATTATTATTATAAAAAAAAAAAAAAAAGGGTTTCTAGATCTTATTTCTATTCTTTTATCAGCTTGCATTACCATAACTGGTTATTTATAGGAAGTCACTCTTGATTTACATTTGAGTGTGTGAGAAGTGAAAATCAAGCATTTGTATCACTAATTAGTCTACATTTGTGTAGTGAGAGAAAGCATACTTGTGCCCACAGGATAAATTTAGACAGATATTAGATGACTGTCTCTGTGCATCATTATTAACATTGTAATTGTAGACATAATTTAATACGCATCTCATTTATTCTCACCCTGCTTTCTGTGCGTTTCATCCCTATGAACAGACAGCCTTGTGAGCCACAACTCACTGCTTATGTGAGGTTTAGGTTTGTCTTGTATGTGTTTCGTTTCAGTGTTGTCCACTTCTTGTTGCCTTTCATTGAAAGATGTCAAACGTCACAACAAACATCTGAATATTTCCATTATATACATCCCTCATACTTTATGTACATTATTTACTGTGTCGACCCTGGCTCCAAACCCCAAATATTTTTTGAGGAACCACACCATTCCTCTGATGGCTTGGAAAAGCATTACACTTGTGCACTTTTTTAGCTGATTTGGCAGGGAAACAAGTGGAATGGAGAGCTCGTCTCTGCCATGCCACAGCAATGTGCAGTGTTGCAGTCCCAGAGAGGAAAATGCTCAGTCTGCTTTGTAGGTAAGAGTAGGATAAAACATGTTGTGGGATAATATTATAACAGTACTTGCTAGGAAGATGGGCTGAGTGATGCTGGCACATCAGTGAGATTAATGGTGTCATGCTTCAGAGCTGCTGCATGATAAAACCCTGTCAGCTCAGTCGGCAAACCAAAAATTAGACAAAGACAACATCCCACTGAACACAAGGGATGTTACACTACCCAAAGCGTCCCGTGCATTAACTCAAATCATAGCTGCAGACAATATGCACAGGGAGACACCTGAAAATAAGTGTTGGGACCTCGTTCTCTGGATTCTGAGACAAAAAAGCCTGGGTTAATGGGGCGACTTGTGGAGGCAATGGGTGTGCAGCACTTCTGTGTGGGAAAGGTTTTTGGGGAGAATTGCAATGTGGATGCATGTTGATGTAGTTCATATATGGAAAGGACTAGATGTGCCTTAAATGAAAAAAAATAAAAATAAAAATAATGAAATCTTGGAAGAAAGAGCAGTGAGCTTGATTACAGAAAGTGTTTTAAGCTACAAACAGTTAAGTGCAAGTGGCTGCTGAAGTACATAGGATTATCATAATAACATTAGCAGTGCTGGTTTATACTTACTCTTCATCATTACAAAAGAACACTGTCCTTAGGGATACATGTGAATAGCCCTATTTATTACCTTTTAAAGTGGGTTAAAATAGTTCAGGGTAATTATCCTTGCAATTTTATTTGCCCCTCTTTTAGCACTCCTACTTTAAAACCACTTTTCCTTTTTTTTTTTTTTTCCTTTTTTTCTTTTCACCCAGCAAAGTCTGGTTGCTCACTGGACTTTTCAATAGTAGATAATAAAGTTAAGTCAGTAGGGTAAGAGACAGAAGAATTAATCCTGCCCTGTGATGTAAGAGCTGTCTTGTTAAAAAAGAATAAATAACTACTTGGCAGTAATTATTCTGCTCTTCAATGTGTAAAAAGCAGTAAAATATAAGATGCAGGTGTCAAATGCTGCTCTTACACCTGAGCTGGCTAAACTAAGAGCTAGACTGTTAAAGGTGCTTAGATGCCTACAAGGTGCAGACCTGGGATTTCAGAAGCACTCAAACTAGGTAGATTATAAATCACTACCAAGGTTAATAACTGTCAAAGCTAAATTGCATGCCTGAGTGTTAAGTGGCCATAGTATTAGATGTCTGCTCTTAAGGAGTTATAATGAGCATGTGTGGTCTTATCCATCCCTAATTATTCTTTGACTTCTGCCCTGACATCTCTGAACCAAACAGGTATAGGTGTATGTAGATAAGGAAGTACATCCATCTCTCTTTTTCAGACAAGATGACCATCTGTATGATGGAGGAGGACCTTAACCATCAAGCAGAACATGAATCTGCCCCACTCAGTTTTGGTAAGCCAGGGAAACCTTGGTCTCCTCTGGTATCTCCTGCTTGGGATGCCTTCAGATGGTTCTGTTGCACTTTGTTAAAAGGCTGCAGAGTTATAGAACACATTGCTCTCCTTTTCACAATGGAAATGAAAATGACTAACAGCCTGGGGAGCTCCAGCTGTTTTAAATGGTACCCACATGCAAGGGCTTCCACTTCCATCACCCACGTCACTGTAAATTGTAAGTCCTGTTAGGAGGTCCTTGCAAGAGCGAGGACCGATGGGGATGGGAACCCAAGGGATTTTATTTAGTTGGGACACAGGCAAGTGGTTTTGTGGACTGACCAAGAGCTGCAGCCAACTTCCAAAGTCCATGCAGGGTTTCAAAACTGAGAAGCAAAACAAGCATTTGAAAAGGAGAGCTAAAGCAGGAGGCCATAGAAAGAATAAAAAAGAGGTAATCAAAAGGATAGAGCAGAAGATGAAATTTGCAGCAACGTTTTACTGTCTCCATAAATCTGAGGATGCTGAGCATTGTGGCCAGTGTGAAGTGGGAGAAGGAAACTAGTTCTACTGTGAAGGACTTGAAAGCCTTCCAAAAAGCCAAGGCATTTGAAACAGGTTATTGAGTTTCTGCTTACCCTGGTCACAACACAGAAGTAATATAAAATCGTAGAGGTGCCTTATTCTCTGGTCTGAACGACAGCCAAGGGATAAAAGGACATTTTCAGGATTTAAGTCCATGATCACTGGCCGGCTAATGAAAATGAACAAATAGCAGAAAACTGTTTCAAAAATATTTGCTTGACTTTGAAAGTCAACCTTTATTTATTTCTGCTCTGTGTTCTTTCATCTTTTCATAACATTAACATTTTAACACTCAAGCTTCACTAGTGAGAATATGCAGAAAGAGCAAAGTTTGAGCTAAGATATTTAGCTGTCCAATTTAAATATTGCTTTTGGCCATTCTAAAATCACAGCTGGCTTACAGCACATGAGCTGTGCAATATTGTTCAGCTCTTTGTTTTCTTCATGCGATAAAATTGAGCAAATTGCTGAAGCTACAAGAATGTCACCAAATCAAAAAAGCACCACTTCAAGTAACTGAAAAGAGCTTGCCTGATATTTTGCTTAGCTACTGCAACAGTGTTTGAAGTTCTTAGCAGGCACAACAACCTCCTAATGCCCAATGTTATTCGAGTAGGTATGAAGAGCTTGCAGATCAAAGGGATGCACAACACAAATTATTTTTTGGGGATTTCAGAAAACACAAGTAATATTAGTAATAAGAAAAGCGAGGACTTTATGGTTCGTGAAGGTAACTGTTCAAGTAAAAGTAAAGAGCTAATGGGACATCTGAAACTGTTACAGGTGGTGAAATTAAACAAGTGGAAAGGTGAAGGTCGGGGAGGGGGAATCTTGCCAGCTGGAATGTTAACTGACAGGCTAAGAAGTGATGTGGAATCATCAAAGGGATAAAATCCAGATGCTTGTGTCCCTCAGTGGCAATCCATCTCAGCAGCATCTTGCCTGGTAGAACTGCTGCTCTGCCTGTGAGAGGAGAAGATGTAGATGGGACCAACACGCAAGTTAAAGCCTCCTGAGATGACTGTGGGGGTACCTACATAAAACATGGCCATGCATAAGTAAATTTTGTCTTTCCTTGCTCAGGTGGTACTTCTGACTTGCACTGACTTACCAGACACATTTGGGTTGGGAAGTATTTTTTTCCTCACAGAGGGGCCTAGATCTGTCACAGTGATCATTATTGCTGGCACAGTGTAACTAATATCAGCAGCAATGTAAAACAAATAATAATTTGAGGCTTGCTGCTTGGACATAATTTTCCTAAGCTATCCAATACTGAATTTGGCAAGTAAGGATGCCCCAGGCACCTGACAGACTCCATATCCTCGTCTCCTATTCTCCTCCTCCATAACTCCATTTCAGCAGCTGGATGGAACAAATCTCAGTTTGTTCCTAGTCATGGTCATGCAATGAGGTATCATCTGCCCGTGTTTTCAGCCTTTGCTCTGATCTGAGGTCCTGCCAGGACCATGGTGACTTGTGTACATCTCCCCTAAAGTGTGGAGACAGCTTAGGTGGGGAGAAATATAGAGATGTTTGTGTATTTTGTTTTGTTTTGTTTTGTTTTGTTTTGTTTTGTTTTTAACACTGGAAATATGTTTATATGTATGACCAATACACTGTTTGCTCATTACAAAATACAAATATTACACGTCTATTTATTTATTTATTTAGGGGGACAAAAAGGGGGTAACCAAAAGTTTGTTTGTTTAAGAAGGCAAACTCTCTTCATGAAGAATCCTAAAGACAAGTTTCTGGGTGTAAAAATCTCTTCTTCCTTATCAGATACAAGGACTTTTTCTCCCAGGTGAAGGTTCATTAATTTTCACCCTATAATGCAGGTTGCTCAGCACTGGATGGAAGGGGAAGTTGCATGGGCTGCTTTGAGGCTGAGTCCAATAGAATTAACCTGAATAACCAGCTGAATGGAAATGATACCCTGCACCCCTTACATAGTCTGGATTATAGTCCCAACTACTACAAAATCAAAGGTAACCTATTTTTGATGTGGCTTTGTTCTTGTTGCTGTATCTCCTCTCAAGGCACTCTATGCCCCTGCGCAGTCAGCCAAACAAACAAACAACAACAACAACAAAAAAAAACTCTGCAGTTATTCTGTAGATTTGGTAAAATTAGCTGGAACCCTTGCTGAAGCCTCAGTGCCTCTTGCCACTTGTGATCCCCTTTGGCCACGTCATTTCTCCTTTGAACCTTTTGGTTTTCTTAACACAGGGAGGATCTCCAGTTTTGCTCTTTCTCAAACTATTTTAACTGAGCCATTCATGCAGCTCACAAGCTCTACAGCACCTATTTGGGCTGCCCCTGTTGTAAATCTTTTTGTTAATAGCATGGGCAATACCAAGGTAGAAGTGACACAGTGAACACAATTCCATCTTTGAATTTTGCCCTTAGTGCAATGGAACATTAGATGTTGAAAATCAGAGGGAAAACGCACAGTTCCAATAAACGAACAAGTGGGTTTAGTCCTGTGGAAGCAGGGCTGAAGCGTGGATTTCAGACCTTGCCAACAGCAGCAATATTAATGATGCCAGGTAATCCAGGATCTATGCTTATATCCCCCATTCACAAGAGCAACTTGAAAACATGTACAGTCATCTGGGGTAATTTTTATTTGCCTTCTGGTCTTGAAGTCTTTGTGCAAAGACTCTGTGTATGCACTGGCTTCATATTTGCAAGCTTTCTTCAGAGTCAGCAGGGATAAAAACTTGGCTTTTTATTAGAAGAAAAATGAATGTGGAAATTTGTGCACACCCTCATGATGCAGGCTATCAGCTCCTCTAGGAAATCTCCAAATAGCAGGAGTCTTTTGATGAACTCATAAGAGTTATAGCTGTTGGTCCAAAAACAGACTAATTCAGTCAGAAGTGAGGACTGCATCCTGTTTAATCATCATTTAATCTGATCAGCTTCCAGAAACTCTGATAATAAAAAAATCCACACTCATCATACCCTTTTTTCCCTAGCAAAGTGGTTGGTGTCAATGAAGGACCCTCAGAACAGAGAGAAGAGAATTTCCTCTGTCTTCCTGTGAATGGTGATAGCCTGGCGCATCGGCTCCGTGACATTTAGGCTGTTTTATGAGGCTCCCTCTTCCCTCGTGGGTGATCCTCCACTCCAGCTGTCAGATGTCTGACATTTTTCTCTCATTGCTGAAAGAAAAGTTGGAATGCTGAGCTTCTGGAAAATTGTTTTTTCATCCCCAATATATGCATAGTCTTTTTAAAAAAATAAGATGCTAATATACAATATGTACATACTACTTAATGTAAAAACAACCTTTCATTGAAGTGTTTTGTTCCAGATTGTTATTCCTACTTCAAATTCATAAATACTTACAAGTATACTATTGTGATTTATACTACAATAAAAATATCATGTAAAGTTGAAAAAGAAGTGCATGGCCTTATAGGAACAATGTGTTTCAGTAATCTTTCAGTGAGATTTTGAGAAATGCAGTTTTGTTCAGAAAATATTCCACATAAGGGACTGTTAATTTTCAGTCAACAGCAGCTGCTTTTCACTTCTTTTTAGTAAAATTTTATTGCTTCAGAATACAATGTAAGAAAACTACTAAAAATATCACTTTCTCAACCACTGTTTAGAAACTTAAAGATATTTTGGCTGGAGTTTCAGTGCAATGCTGTCTCATTATAAGGAGCAGAAAACTTTTGTGCTCTGCTGGTGAGTCTTTTTCTAATTAAAGTGGACTTGGGCACCAGGTTTAATGCAAAGTCTAGAGATGACCAGCTGTAGTGCTTTAGTGTCTGTTGCTGCATTAGGGATCCAATCCTACAATTCATAAAACAAAAACAAACCAACCAACCAAACAAAAAACAAAAACATTTTCATAGAATCATATAATCATTTAGGTTGAAAAAGACCTCTAAGACCAAGTCCAACCATCAACCTAGAACTGCCAAGTCTAATTTAAATGGTGTTATAAAATTTTAGTTAAAAACCTGGTCATGACTCTGTCTGATTTTCATTTTTTGCACTTCAATGTAATTAATTTTTGTATGGATATCTTAGCTATTCTGTAACACTAGGTTCCATGCCCCTGTAGAGACTTGCTATCCTTTGTTATGAAAGTCAGAAAGTCTTGTATTAGCAATTTGGTCATTTTAACACAGCCTCAGAATTGCAAAAGTGGTTACACACATTTTAATTGAAAACATGGCATTTCAGGAATCTAGCTTTAAACAATCATGAAGGCACTTATATGTCTCTTTGGAGTGTGAATATGAAGTCCATTCTGCACATACACAGAGGTTCTGCACAGACATGGGGAATGGAATCACTTGTGCAAGAAAAATCAAATTTATAAAACATAGCCTGGGATCTTATTTTTTTCCTCTTCAAGGCTCTTTTGCATGCTTTATATTCTGTCCTTCACTCTCCTCTCTGTCTTAATCTTCTCCACAGAGGATAAGAACCCAATAATGTTCAAACACACTTTGCAAACTCCCAATGTTCAAATAGCTTCCAAATTAGACATTATAATGAATTCGCTCTTTCATCTAATAATGCTGTTGAAGTACTGTTATTTTTACCTACTGAACTCTGACACGTGGTTATTATGTTCAGCTTCATTTTTGATGGGTGCAAAGCACCCAACACACCTACAGAGAACACTGAAATCTGTGCTGCTCAAAGTCTTTGAAAATCTTGACAGGGTTCTGGTTCTTCATCTCTTTTTTTTTTTTTTTTTTTTCTTCTCTCTCTTTTTTTTTTTTTTTCTTCGTGTTTTACGGTCATGGAAGTTGCACTTATTTATTCTTTACACTAAAGTAATGAAAGCAACCTATTTATTGAACTTGGTCTGTAACAGTTATAGCTAAAAACTGTGTGGTTACACAGCACCTGAGTCTGAGACCTTCACAGTTGTCCAATAGAGCTGTAGTTTCTGCTAGCAACAAGGGTCTCAAGTGCTGGTCAAGGACAGTCTGGTTAAGCAACTTACATACACTCCTTACTTCTCTTGAGATGTTATTTTTTCCTCAGCCATTTGGATTACAAAACTTGTTTTTATGGTTTTCCTCATTGTGGTGTCATCAAAAGCATGTTAATTGGTAAACATTAAATAGTAAATTTCTGTTTTGTAATATTTTCTTAAAATTTTAGTTACTAGACTGTGAATACCTTGCATATCTACAGGACCCATATCTACAGAAGTCTGTTGAGATTAAAATAGCAGTGTGTGATTCCACAGCATTATCCAAACAGTGTTTGAGTGTATTTGCTCTGGACAGTGTGCAGCACTTCCAAAAGCTTCCCTTGGGAGAGCAAATCACCTTGTTTGACAAATGCATTATCTTCTAAGTATCAACTTAAGAACAAACCAGTAAACAAACAAGCAAACAAAAAGGAAGAATACATCTATCTTCACAGGCACTGCAGAAAGGACTTATGGAGCTAGGCCTGGGACCAAAATTCAAACTAGAAAGAGAAAAGATAAGAGAACAACGATTTTCATTTCTGCTAAAATTAATGTAGGCATTAATGTAGACATCATGAGCTCAGACAGAAGCACCTTGAATAGTCTTTGCTCATTCTAACATAAATTAAAGTAAGGGAGAAAAACTTTTGTGGTCTGAGAATCAGCATCCCAATAAAGGCAAAAGTTCCTTGTTCTGAATTTTACCATATTTAGAGGGACAATACAAATCCTTAGAAAATCTTCCCCAGTTCCCCAGGCCCTCCCTCACTAGGTCATTCACCCTCAGCAACCTGGACTATCTGATATACCTGCTATTCAAAGGAAAAAAAAAAAAAAAAAAGAAAAAAAAATAAACGATGAAATTCTTTAATTTTTTATCCTTTCTGCTGAATATTATAAACATCACACTCACTAAAGAAGTGGTATAAAACACATATCGGATTATTCACACTCACTGCCAGCTTTGACACCTTTCATGCACAGACACCAGAATTGCCTTTATTTTTTGGTTTGTATGCAAAATTATGTCTCACACAGGGGAACTTGGCTCCAGCCCAGGCAGCTACTTTACAGACCTTGCAGAACTTTGTTCACAGCACATAATCTCTAGATTCATGTTACAGAAAAATGTTTCAGAACTAGAATCAGATAATCTATTTCCTTCTTTCTCCCTCTCTTTCTCTGTTCAGAAACAGTTTTGCTAATGGCACCTTGCCCTTTATATTAATTGAGAAAGAGATTTTTGTAGTCGTATTAGATTGTGTGCCCATTCAAAGGGCTACCTGCAGGTTTAGTGAGCACAAAAAAATTCCTCTTAAATCAGATACTTTCCAAAGCAGACTTCCTGGAACAGTAGCATACAAAGACATTGGAATCTAGAGGTGATTTATGACACTATAACCTCCTAGTTTTTCTCTTTCTAGTTTGAATTTTGGTTCCAGGCCTAGCTCCAAAAGTCCTTTCTGCACTGCCTGTGAAGATAGATGTGTGTCCATTGCTATCCCACTCTTTGATTTCCCGTACCCTAGGTGACAGCAGAGCATTTCGAAAAGAGAACTAGCTTTCACGTACAGACATGCAATGCATTTTTATTTGCTTTTTAAATTGCACAGGATCTTTCTACCTGCTGTGCTTAATTTCAAAGTCCTGTTAGGCCATAAAAATAAATGTCTGCTCTTTCATACGCCCTTCATTTTGTACCACATTTTATAAAGACTGTCTTTGACTGCAGCAGCAAATTCTCCCTTATCCTCATTGTGGCAGGTTTATTTTTGTCTTATCCAGGCAAAAGGCACAAACACACTAAAAGGTGTTTCTACTCCTCCTTCCCCCCTCCCTCCTACACCCTACTGCATTTTTTAATCTTTACTTGATTTTGGAGGTGTTTTATTTAATTTATTTTATTTTTTTTGTATGTGTGTGTGTTTTTCAGAAGTCAGTATTTTCTACTAGCAAGAAATTTTTTTTTTTTTTTTCCTGTGACAACTTGCAGTATCATGTCATTCTTTAAAATAGATATGAAGTATTCCATAAAACTTCTGGGTGGCCACCTTTCAATCTTCTCTGTTGACTCTTCAATTATTTGTAACACAAAGTCATGCTTCCTCTTTGTTTCCTAGTTTCTCTAGATGCAAATTCTGTTTACATTAGATGAAATAAAATTTTCCTGATTCAGTGTATCTGAGTAGTTATATTGGCATGGGTATGTACTGGTATTGTCTCATAAATAACTGATGATGACCCCAAGAAAAGGGGAAATTGAAATGAGCTTAGGTGTTGGTGGGAAGAGCAGGGAAGTTACTGGCTAGAAGTAAATACTTGGTTATTGGGACAGCAGCAGAAAGGCTAGACACGGGAAAAGAGAAGGTTGTAGAAAAATGTAAAAAGAGTTCAACAGAAAATATTATTAATGGAAATAAAGATAGGTAGAGATACATCACCTTTGATTTACAGAAATGTTTCTTTGGCAAGGAGTAAAAATCTGCTTTTATGGAGATATCCTCGACACTATCTTTTCCAAAATGTGAGGTGAAATCCTTGGAAGTATGACAAGTCTGGTTATATTTGTGTCATAAATCAGTAGGTTCATGTGGTCCAAGTTCATTGTTTTATTACTCTGGAGATCCAGGAGATACACAACATTCTGATGAAGGTATGAATCCATGCTGTCTTTAATTCTGCATGTGTTTTTGCCATCTGGCTTTGGAAATGGTGTGAGCACCCAAAGTTAACCTGATACAATACGGTCTCAGTAGGAAAGGGTAATCCAGCCCAACTGTCCCCTCGTTATCTAAATGATAGTAAAACAGTGGTGGAATATTAAACTCCACTGATGAGCTTCTGCAAAGTTACTAAGTCTCCCAAATAATCAATAATCCAGAGATTAGAAAGTGAAGTTCTGTTGCTGCTCTACTTATGGTATTTGCTGTGAATAAATAAATAAATAAATAATAATAACAGGATAAGAAAAAATGAAATTATTACTATGCATTTTCTACCTTGCTGTTCCATGCTTTACAATTGCCTAATTGTTCATCAGCTTCACAATAGAAATGCTTTTTTTTTTTTCATGCACTTAAAGATGACTTAAGTGTCATTTAGTCAATTGGCAGAACAAAGAAGTCAATTTATGGATCAGATTTTTGCTATTTCTTTATTCTTTAAAATAATTTACTTTATTGGTTTAGTGTGCTGAAAGGTGAGGATTGACAGGAGTACACTGCAGAAATATCACTCCACAAAATCGGGTCATACACACACATCTTTGGTAAAGCTGGAGTTGAAAAGGTAGGACTTTGTTAGCTTCTGTTTGCATTTAAATTTAAATTCCCCCCCAAAAAAAAAGAAAAAAAAAAAGTACCCTAGTACACTCTGAATCATACTGTGCCGAGTGTTAGAAACAAATGCATGAAAGTGTAGGGAAGGAAGGCTGAAAAAAGCTGTCTTCACCCAACCAACCCCATCCCACAGAGTCCAGCAGGAACCTACTTTCTCCCAGGAGCAATGTGAGCTCTGGCTAGTGAAGTAAATAAAGCTCATTAAAGCCCCTCACAATTTCTTCGTATTCTGCCTCATATTCGTTTCTGCCTCCTAAATAAGCCTGCTTGCTTGCACGCTTGCATACCTTATGAATGACATTCTTGCATGCCAAATCATTGCATCAATGTTCATATGCACAACCAGCTCAGTTAGTGGCTGAATATTTACCGTGTCACAGTTGGCACTGTGTCCAGCCTGGGAATACATTTCTTCTCTGATGACAAGATTTTATTTATTTTTTTTTTCAGACTTTCTTTTCTTAAGAAGGAATGGAAAATCTTGGAAACATTTTTGTCCTATCAGATCTTCAGGATCTTTCCAAAACCATGGAACAATGTGAAATTCTCCCACAGTCAGTAGTGCATGCCTAGCTTGAAATTAGGAAAACAAGGTTAGTTTTATAGAAAAATCCTTCCTGTACTTCCTGGGGATATTTTACTACTTTGTATTAGACTCATTTCTCATTTGGGGAGGTGTGAAAGATTTCACAAGTTGCATCCTCAACAAGTTTTCAACTTCCCAATTTAGTATATACAGGCAAGATGTCATCACCTCTCTTAGGAACAGGACTGATTCAAAAGGCATGACTTCTGAGAGTTTGGTGTCCTCATTTGCTACCAAGGAATATTGACATCTGTGCAGAACAAAAGATCATTTAGTGAGTCATCGATCTCAATAGATGGAGTTTATTTTGTTTTCTTGCAAATCTCTCAGCTGAGTATTTAAATGAACGTGGGGACTTAGGGTAGGAAGTCTGACAAGTGAAGTTTACATCAGGCAGATGCAAATTGTGGAGGTTATTTAGTAGTCGGATTTTCCTCAGAAAATCCAAAGGCAGATAAACCCATTGCAGGAGATGAATGCACAGTCTCTCTCAAGACATCTGAAGTTTGAAGAACAGTAGCTTAATACTTCTAACAGCAATAGTTCCAATATGAACCTATGCATATTCCAGGTGAACTGTGGCAAATATATGCATATATGTATTTAAATATAACTATATAGTTATATAGTTATTATTTATTTATTTGTTTGTTTGTTTATTTTCCTGGGGGCAATGCAGAGGAGAGCACTGTGTCACAGCCTTCCCCATTATTTTTTCTTTAATACACATGTCTATATTCACCAACTGATTGATCTCCATCTGCTGGATATTTATTACTCAGCTGCTCGTGAGGCCCCAGTAATTCACTCATAAGAGTGAACGCAGGACTAACTCTTCTTTTGACCTCTTCTTCTCAGACTCTGTCTTTTTTTCAGTCCTTGCAACTGACTGTCTTTGTCCCCCAGTATATATCTTCTATTTATGTTAGGTTGAGCCCACAGCTTCTGGTAAATAGGTGAGCACTCTGCATTTTCCTTTTTTTCTGGCTACCTGTGGCAACGTTGGTGTTGTAAGATATGGAGGCTTTCCAAGAATAGCTAAATACAGTAATTCTTCAAATCAGCAATGTTTGATAGAACCAAGGGCATACATTGATTACCTTCAGCAGGACCTTCGCTTCACTTTCTGAGAATACAATTTTATCTCAGCTTGTCTTGCCAGGAAGGGGATCCCATTAGGTTCCTATAAATCTGTGACCATTGTTCATGAATACCCATGGAGAAGCTGTTTCTGTTGGGTTTGGTGGTTGTGGTTGTTTTCAGCTGCAGTTATCCGCAAAAAGCAGACAATAGACACCAGAGGACACCACAGCAAACTTAAGAGCCAATTGCACCTGCTGATCCATAATTCAAATATCTCTATATGAGGCAGTTTTATCTGATCTGGCGGCTAGCAAACGTGATGCCCATCTACAAGAAGGCCCGGAGGACTGACCCAGGAAACTACAGGCCTGTCAGTTTGACCTCAGTACCAGGGAAGCTCATGGAGCAGATCCTCTTGGGAGTCATCATGCGGCACTTGAAGGGCAAGCAGGCGATCAGGCCCAGCCAGCATGGGTTTATGGAAGGCAGGTCCTGCTTGACGAACCTGATCTCCTTCTATGACAAAGTGACGCGCTGGGTGGATGAGGGAAAGGCTGTGGATGTGGTCTGCCTTGACTTCAGCAAGGCTTTTGACACCGTCTCCCACAGCATTCTCCTCAAGAAACTGGCTGCTTTTGGCTTGGACTGGCGCATGCTTCGTTGGGTTAGAAACTGCATATACTTTTCTTCAATCCTGGAAGAACAGGATACATAAGGCCTGAAGGCTGAGTTGCTTGACAGCTTAAAGCAAGACATATTGTTCAAAAGGAGTGGAAAATTGAGATTTGTTTGTAATCAAGAAAATAAATGGAAAATGGAGACTGTTAAGTCATGGAGCTTAAAGGATTGTTTGTTACCTTTTCTGATTGTACATATGTATAGGTGTACTCAGGTATAATATGTACATGTAAAAGCAATCTTCGGTATGTTTAGAAGGTTTGACGCTCATGTGTGCATGTTGGTGGAGAGTAGACTCCCCGCACACACCCAGCGCTGTTTACTTGCCTTTTATACCTTTTATAAACATTCTTTTATAAATATTACTAAATTCAGATTGAGATGAGGCTTCATTTATAACAATATTAACCATATCACATACCGGGCTGCTTCCGGAATGAAGCAGCTACGCTACAAAATTAAGATACCAAGACCTAAGTTCATTTCTCGCAGACTCCCACTGGCACACTCTACATTTTTCTATCCTTTTGCTTGAGAAGACAACCTCAGTTGAAAAAATTAATAAAGTGTAAAACAAACCAATGGGGTTTGTTCCTAATGCATTACACTATAATTGTTGTAATTATTTTTTCACCTATTTGATATGCTAAAGATTTTGCTTATAAAGAAGCAGAAAAAATAAAGCTGACAAACTCTAGTGGTATTGTCTTATGAAATGATAATTACAGATTAGTACATTGCAGAAAAATACTTGATTAGCCTAAAAATGATATGATTAGATAAAACTCTTTAAAATTGTCAGTCATGTAAGAATTTTAATATTCTCTACTCCTCTCTCTCCTTCCTACCTGTGATTTTCAAGATTTATTTGTCACTATTCCCTGTTTTACTGCCATACATAGTGTTTGTGGGCTATGGCAACCAATCCCTTTGGGCTTTCTTTTGCTTTAATTTGCATAAACACAGACATCATATGAATATTCAGTGAGTGGCTTTGCATTAAGCAAGTGCCCTTAATCAGCTTTTCAGTTCAGATTTATTTGTTGCCCACACAGTCGGCTATTTCATCCAGCAAATCTGAGGGCCCTGCAAAGCTACCCAGGTAAGAACTGGAATTTTTTGATGCATTTAATGAAGGAGAATTATCACTGATTATATAGATTGCGTGGAACACCCAAAACTTGCTGTTTTGCTTGGGTAGAAGCTATCCATGTATTTTGTTGTTGTTGTTGTTGTTAACCTAGGATGGCCAAGCAAGCACATGCCTCTGCAATTTGCATAAACATCAACTCTTAATGAATAATGCATGAGGGTTATTTTCAACACCCAGCTCCTCACGCAGAGGACTGTGTAGCACAGCGGCTTGATTGGCTCTGCGGCATTGTCATCACCAGCAAATATTCCTATAACTTGAAAGCCACTAAAGAATCTGGGCTCGATGTAGGGTATTTGTTTTTTTGAAAATGTCAGCTATCGTCTCACAACAAATCACACAGGTCGCCTGCTCCACCTCACCAACTCTTAGCGCTTCACACTTCCATGAAAAATGTGTTACCAGCTTGACTGGTCTGTGGCCGTGACCGGTGCCTGAGGTTCCTGGGGAAGGTGGCAGCAGCTGTATTCATCTGTAACTCGCATAAGCATTAGAATCATGTAAATAAGGAGCATGGCGCTGGAGCGCTGCACCCTCCTATTCACAGGGCGACCTCTCTGCTTGCCGCCTCTTAAACATGGATGCAATCTGGAAAGGGAAGAATTAGACAGTAAATATGTTGTTGGTATTGCTAGCTTGGTTCTTCTTATCTGTCAGTAATGTCACTCAAAGACGAAGATTGGAGGAAGGGAAACCTTTTCATAAACTAAGGAAAGGTGAGGAAAGGGTTAATTAAGGGTTCAGCAGCTGGGAAACAGAATATAGAGAGTCAAAGCTAGTTTATGTAATTAAATTATTGGAGATAATTAGCATTGTTCTCCTTATTCTTTGCTCAGTTCTCAGCTTTTGCCTGTCTGTTGAAATGAACCATTGGGTAGGGGATAAAACCACAGTGTCTAAAAGCTGCTCTGGACCAGAACCTATGAGTAGGTCT
The DNA here is from genome assembly GCF_047663525.1 of Anas platyrhynchos. Lineage (NCBI taxonomy): Eukaryota > Metazoa > Chordata > Aves > Anseriformes > Anatidae > Anas > Anas platyrhynchos. Next base: position 81,023,776 of record NC_092621.1, read on the forward strand.
GACCCAGAGGCTCAGAGGCATGCTAGCCCTTGGGGAGGTCGATATCCCAAGTGGAATGTGATGTGTGTGAACACCAGAGGTGGACAAACTGAGAAAGATAGAAGAAAAGAGAAGCGTGATAGTCGATAACAGTTTTTGTAAAAGTTGTATTAAATGATATGCGTAATCAGAGCATCTGCCCATTAAAATGTTTCAGAGACTACACTGTGTGCATTTCGTAAGCGACAGTGGGAAGTACTCAGTTGTCTGTGGTTTCAGACTGACATTTCCACCTCTAAATTTGAAATGGCTGGGTTTTAACAATGCAGCATTACTAAAACTGCACCTTATAATGATTTCAGGTAACCTGGAGTAATGTGATGCAGAACATGGGAGGCTGATGTGTTTTCTACCATGTAGTCACTGCCAATGAGAGGATACTGAATACAGAATGTGATTTAACTCCTGGTTAAATCCCAAGAACCTGGTGCCAGCCAAAACCTGGGGGAATGGAGAGAAAAGCAATATGCCTGGGATGGTTTGGTTCTTAGTTTCCTTATTTGGGTAAATGTTATTTCTTCAAACAAATATTTCTGTGGCTTATTAAATGGCATTAGAGGACTAATTTTAGGATTCTTAGCAGGGGGCCTGCCAGGAGCTTTTTTTTTTTTTAATTCGAACTGTTTGTCAGTTTCTGTTTTACCTTTTTTCCCTTGAGTTTCTGTGTTTGGAATGTGAAACAAGAAGGGGAAACAGGAAATAAGGAATACAAACTTAACATGTAAAAATAAGAGAAAAGAAAGTTTGTATCATGCTTAGATGCCCCTACTCAAGAAATATTAACTTTTAGGCAGGATTATTAAAGCTAATTTAAAATTTATATCTCATATCAAGTATATTAAATTAAATCTTGCAGGATTTAATACTGTGCTGTTCATCACCAATGATTAAATGTTTACAGCTATAATAAACACCAGCTATCTTTGTTGTAGTGAAGGTGTTCTAGGATAGTAGTTGTAAAAGAATAAGCTAGAAGTAGATGGCTTATCATACAAATTGTGTAAAGGACATCTATATTAGTAAATACATTATTAATGTATAATAATATATTAGTATAGTATTAGTTATGGGACGTAGCACCTTATTCTGTTCCAAGCCCTCCCTAAGTGCCTGGCTTTTTTCATAATGAGAAGAAAGGAGCTTGTTAACATCCTGATTAGTTCTTCACTTGTGACTGCTGTCATGGTTTCTTAGCTGAATTTCTAGAGGCAATGTGGGGATTGCATATTTGGGAAGGACTTCAGGGCTGTCATGTCCAAAGAGCAGATAACATCCATGCTGCAACAGCAAAAAGGAAGGAAGATGCTGCCTGAAGCCTCATCTGAAAAATGGAGGAATACAGGCACAGCATCATTGTCCAGGAGGAAATGTGAGGAAGTGCTGTAATGTCTTCTCTGGGCAAGGCAAAAGTTATAGCCCAACATGAAGCAATAAATTAGGATGCTGATTCTCCTCTCTCACCCCAACTTTACACCAGTGTAACACCACTGGCAGTAGTGGCAGTATTCCTCACTTACCCTGAGGAAAAGAAAAAGAAAAGCAAGCTTGGAATATTTTATATTTTCCCATGTGACTATGTATGTACATGTAAATATATCCTACAGATAGTTAATTTGGATGTACTTGGTATAAACAACAGACTTACACTGTGTTCAGCTTGAGTCTATTTTACTTTTATTTATTACAAAAAGAAACAAAACAAAACAAAACAAAAAAAAAAAAAAAAAAAACAAAAAAAACAACAACTCGTCACCAAAATGCAGCAAACATTTATTTTTTTTTTTTTTGCCCAAACATTTACCCATATTAGAATGTGTCCCTAGATGTATTTGTATCTGTTTAATCTTCCACAAATTCCTCTCTATTCTCTCACAGCAACATCAAAAATCTTGCTGCTTTTGAAGACGATTTGCTGTAAACCAATGATAATCAAGATTCAGAACAAAAGTGCTGGCAGATTATCAACAAAGGAAAAATAGATGTAATGGCAGGAAGCATTTTTACATAATGAATGAGTTGTTAGCATATCCATAACTGCAAGGTGGATCACATCAGTACAATTTCTTTTTCTTTAAATTCAACCGCTTAGTTTAAAGTTTAAATTTGTGTTGGTATAATGGTACAGAAAGAAAAGGCTAATAGCTCTGAGTTTTTATGTTTGTGGAATGTTTTCTGCTGTAGAAAAAGGCAGAAAAGTTCAAACTAAAAATTACAGATACTTTTAATTCATCTATTCTGTTTTGTTTTGGGATTTTATGTTATTGCTTTTGTTTTGTTTTTCTGGTTGGGGGGACAATGAGTAGGAAAATTCTGGAGTCTTTCAAATTTTTCAAATGTAATTTTAAAGGAGCATTTATAAATACCATTAGAGTCAGTTTTGGTTTTACCAGGTAGTCAAACGGAGAACTGCCAGGGTGCATCTGAACCAATCCAAAAGAAAAACATCAACTTAGCAAAATTGTTTTTTCATTCTTTGCTTGGCTGCTGTTTTCTGAAAAATACCGGGCCACCTTTTTCAGCACCTGCAATCTCTTTCCCCAGTGATCATGATGGTTAGAGCTCTACTTCACTGCAGTCTTCATCACTAAACTCCTCATTGCACCAGTGGTTGTGCTGCAGAACAAGGAACCGTTGCCCTCACATGCCCATTTTCCTGTGAAAAAGGGTGGAGAAGGGCTGATCTCAACTGCCATCATATGTTGCCCACTGCTTTTTGTCCCTTTGGGGGCTATCAAGATAAGAAAATACCTCTCATGAGTCTGTCCCAGGTACCTTGTCCAAGCACTATAATTATTTTAGTTTAGGATTACATGAATCACTTCCTGGTTTTGCCAGGACCCAAAGTTTATTTAGTGCAGGTTGGTAATGTCTTCAAAAATGAGAGATGACTTCTTAGCAGAAGGCATTGACTTTTTATATTGCACTGTATGTCCTAATACTTTAATACAGGATACCTGATGCAGCAAAAACAAATTTTAGGGAAAGGAGGACTTTGTCCAAGTGTGACGTGCATATTAAGTTTGGGTCTTGGTCCACAGTGCACAGCTCAGCAAATAAATAGTGAATATGTTCCTAGGATGTAGGACTGAACTTTTTTCCTGAGTGTTCATATTTCTACTTAAAGCAGTAATAGGAATCTGCTCATACTTTATCAAACTCCAGATGTTGCACACACAATATTGTATTTATTCACCTAGAGCACCCTGAAAAATATCTGATTTCTAAGGCAAAAATACATGGACTTATATGTCTGTGGCATAATTTACTATATTTTCTGAAATGTAATTTTTTTTTTCAAATGTTTTTATTTCTTGGATTTGCAGTATAGTTGTACTACATTACATCCAAAAAGTCTGTGTAAATTTTTATATCTTTGTATCATTGCAGATGTGCAGAGCATAATGGGACATGCGCTAAATAAGTGCATAAGCATTAATATGACATAATTAACAATTCTTGCCACTGCCTGATTTTATCTGTTTATATGACTTCTTACTCAGAAAACTGAAATATGTCAATAGCACTGTTTCCACTTTTTATAACATTGTTGTAATCCACATTTTTACATTTTCACAGCACAGAGAAGTACAATAGAGCTTTAGCTAATCTTTTTTTTTTTTTTTTTTTTTTTAAATTTTCTTATGGTACTACAAATAAACAAGTACATATACAAACAAACAATATTTACTAAAATTATTCTCACTTTACCAAGAATATAATGTTTACTTTAGAGTTCAGCTTATTCTGCATATTTCAAAATATTAACATTTACACACAATCTCTTTCTGATTTTTGAGCAAGTGAATAGACAGCTAACAAACAAATACTGACCACTAACTCCAATAAAGGCTATCGCTTCTCCTTACGGACTCCATTGCTCTTCTTGGTTCATTGATTAGGAAGGTTAAATAATTTAAATATCTGTATTAACCCTTGTTGGTCCCTCTACTTAAAATATTTCAGTTGTAATCACTGCAGCTGAATTCAGGTAAAAATTCTATGTAAAAGATGTGAATGCTGCATGAAAATATGATTATTGTGGGGAGAGAAGAAACTCAGGAGTTTTCAGGGAAATGGAGATCATTAGGGTAAATAAATCAATTTGTAAGCATAAAATCCAAAATCTGAGATAGGGAAGGAAGAATCATGGATGTGCACCTTTTCTTATTGTAAGTTAATAAAAATCTATTTCAGTGCCAGGCTTTTTAACACATCGGCATTAAATAATTAAGATGTGCATCCACAGGTGTGCCTGAGGATATTTGCTTTAAAATATTTCTGTAGTTTTCGGACAGATTTTAAAGAGAGTTCATTAAATATGGGAAGAAAACATATTCACTGGTGTTTGCCAGTGATGTGGGAAGTTTCCATGAAAAGGTGCTGTCCTTCTCTTGACACCGTTGTTCAGTTCTTTAAAGAGCAAATGATGCTGGGGAGATTACTTTAGAAGTAACTCTGCCTATTGATGGTCCATTTGTTCTCTCTTTATGGACCATTTATCCTAAACAGTGGTACATAGTTTAAACCTATATCAGCACCTTTGGGATCCAGCCCTAAATTCCCAAATTATGCAACTAAACAGCTTCAGAAAACAATCTTTTTTTTCTCTAGCATTCAGTCTATGCTCAGCCTATATTCTCCACATGCACACACAAAAATAAATAAAACAAATATACATATATATATACATAAGAATATCATAATCTATCCTTAGAAATATCACAGTATAATAACAGCTTTAGCCACACTGCCCAAGCAAACAGCCTATTCCAAGGGACAGAATAAGAAATAATAATAAAATGTTTAAAACTGATTTTTTTGTTTGTTTTGTTTTGTTTTGTTTTGTTTTGTTTTCCCATGTACAGTTCTCCAATGAGCAGAGGAATAAACAGTGAACCAGACATTGGGCTGAATTCTGGGCTGCAAAGATTGAAAAGAGGTGTGGTTTCAGATGATCTGGAGCACTCAAGCTGATTTCCTGTGCAGTAAGTGCTAAACAAGAAAGTTTCTTCTAGGTCATGAGGGCTTTGCTCACTGCAGCATGGTCTGATGGAGGGCTGAAACAGGGACCACCAGGAACAGGGAGCAAACTGACTCCTGAGGGTTTGGCTCAGGCCTTCTGAAGGGGATACCAAAAAGTAGTTTCTCCCTCTCAAGTCAAAAGAAAGCAAAAGAAAGGAAATGAAATTAAACAAAACAAACCAGAGCAACAAAACAAAACAAACTAATAAACAAACAAACAAAAACAGGAGTCCCACTGTGCCCAGACTCAGAGAGGAAAAAAGGATTGTTTGAAGAATACAGATTTTACCCCATTGGTTGTCCTTCTGCCTTTGAGAGATATTTAGCTTTCCTGCAGGTTGGAGATAAACCTGAAACATCTTTTCAGCAAAGGCTCTGACAAAATAAAGGTGTCAATCTGCTAGAATTCATCTATTATTCATCTAATCTGCTATAATTCATCTATAAATCAGCTCCCTCCAAATATCAGGCATGTATTTTTGGCAGCATCGAAAAGACAAAGACAGGGAGGGTGATGGTAGGTGTGTTAAAAAAATCAGGGCAAATACAGTGAAAAGAAAATAAATTGAATTTCATAGAAGAACAAAAAGTTCAGGAACCCAGCCTAAAATAAGGTTTCAGTCGAGGTTGTCAGTGGCTCCTCAGAGGTATGAGTGTTTTTTGTTTTTTTTTTTACTGTCCACGAGACCTCATTACAGCACTGCACATAAATACAAATACACCAACTTTTTTTAACCACTTCAAATGCACCAAAGTGGGCTGGCAATACTGAATATTCCCATCTTTAAAATAGAATGCTCTGCCTTTCATTTGAGTTATTCAGATATCATCAGAAACGTAGGCATGCATAGAGAAGGAGGGAGATAGAGAAGCATTTCAGAAAATTGACAGCTTTGTGGATGAGTTGAAAGCAGAAGCAAGATATATTAAAAATACCAGAGAGAGAGTGAAGCACAGAAATACAGAGAAACTGGTGATTAAGGGTGTTGTCAATAGGGTCTGACAGTAGGCATGCTCTGAGAGCTGAGGTATTTCAAACACAGACACCATAAAACCAGGAAGATAAACACATATCTCTAGTGACTTCCTCATCAGGTCTGACTAATTTTACCCCTGTCACTCCACAGTCAATTAAAGTAGGTTTTAGGATGGTTTCAGAGGTTACACCATGGGCAATACCAACCCTCCAATACTGCTGGCCAGAGCTGCCACGGAGACATGTACCCTGTTTTTGTATGTAAGTATTCAACAGACAAGTTCCAGTCCAGGGAAAGGCACCAGGGCTGGATGCACTCGTGGTCCCCTTTGGTAGGAGCTCCTATCAAAAAGTCACTCTTCTGCTTAATTAAGGCTGAAACAGGCCATTTCTTGACCTGCTGATGATGGCAATCTCCTCTTGCATGGGACAATATCACCCAAGGTCTGTCAGGACTGATGGACCTTGCCTACTCAACATGTGGTCCAGCACAGGAGAATGTGGGTGATACCTGCATGCAATCAGCTTGCTGCCTGGACAAACTCAGCTCTGATTTTCTTCCTGGCACTCCCTTTTCATGCATAACAGCAAATGTTACAAGCCTGCAAAATGATCCAGTCATTTGCAAATATCCCTCTGATTATTTTGTGTGTGTGCTGACAGTCCAACCGCTACATTGTGAATTGTTTCTGATACACTATGCAAAGAGGACTTCCTTTCAATTCATTTTCTATTATTTACTTTCTTTTTCAGTTGTCTCCTGTGAGGAGGGGGTGCAAAAATCAGTGATTGATTAATTTCCTCTTTACCCTTCTGATTTCACTCATTCTGGACCCTTTCATGCACTCCCTCATGCCAAATAAACCATTTCTGTGCCTAGAACTGCTACTCTGGTAATTACTCTGCTATTGCTCCTCTCAATACACTTACTACTGGACAGGATCAGACACACTGCTAGCCCAGCCATGAAAATTTTTTGGCATTTAATCTTCTTAATTTCGTCTTAATTTTGTGTCATTAGTTCCACCTTGCAGGGGGCAGAAGAGTGGAATAAATGCACTTTCATTGAAGCAGAGAGCAGCTACTTTGATTTCTGAATGGGTGCAGTATTCCATGTGATCAGAAATTGTTTTGTTTGCTGGGGAAAATTGTGCCAGTGAGATCTAAATAAGGCACCACAGAGATCTTTTGAAACCGATCAGAAAGATGTCCATCTCCTTGCACTAAAGGCAGAAAGTGGGCATGGCTCAGCCAGGCTGGTGGCAGCACCAGCAATTGCAATGTCCCCTTTCTTCCACTATGGGAGGGGAATAAAAAACAGATTAATCCAAACGTGAAGCGATGGACTTTTTGGACTTAATCATCTGTTGCCTGTCCTCAGAGATCAGCCACAGTGAAGGCAGATCAGTCGTATTCCAATTGTTGTTCTGTTGGTCTCCCAATTGTAATATATACATAAAATATACCAATAGCTATGCACTGAAAACAACTGTGGTTCACTGCAATTACCTGTGATTATTTTACCCTTTTAATACTATTTATATGGCTCCAGTATCACTGCTCCTGATGCTGAAAATCTGGATGAATTCTGGCTCACTACAGGTTAAACTCTTATGACCACACCCAGAGCAGAGAGTTTTGAATTGTTTCTTTTGCATACAGCTGCATTTCATATACAGCATCCTGTATTTTTTTTTTCTCTTGGAGCTGAATTGATGAGGTGGTGTTTGGAATATGAATGATTTAGATACATTGGCTGGTATATTTCCACCTCCAAGCTAGGCTTTCTAAATTATTATGTCTAAAAGTGCTTAATTTGTGCATAGTTTCTGAAAATAATGGCCAAACTGAGCATGAGAGTTAAAGGCAGACATTCTTTTCTTTTTTCAAGAATGATATGGTGTATCAGCTCAGTACTTTTTAAAATGCTAATGTTCATGTCATAAACCCCCTTATTACAGTGAATAGCCATACAGTTTTATATTGTTATTTTGCAGTCAGTTAAGTCATTCATTGCAATTAAACAAGCAATCCCCAACTACCTGTCCAATAGGCATGTTAAAAATGCCTAATGGTTAACTTTTAACAGGATGCTATGTCCTTGCAATTTAAAAGCAGTTAAGAGATCTTTCCCTTGTTGTGTATTAAAGTGTTTGCTCTGTAGCTCTGAACTCACGATAACATTTTACAGAACAAACTCTAGCAACACATTCAATGTTTATCCAGACCAAGGAATGGTTTCATCGGCATACTGCAAACATATACAGAAATGCAGCAGGAAATACAATTCCAGGCTAAAATTTGACATACAGATCTATTTCACCGACTCCTGGAGTCCATGGATAGGTGTGCTGACAACAGTGGTTTTATCTGATTGGAAAGTGAGAGTAATTCTGGAAGGACAAGTAGAGTTTAAAAACTCTTTACTACTAAAAAGTGTCCAGTGAAATCTTTTCAGGGGTGTTTTTGTTTTAATGTAATTATTACTGATGCTTTTGAAAGTACTACATTTTTCATACCTGAGCTTTGACCATTTTCCAATGTTAACAAGTATTTGTATTACGTGTTCTGAGCATAAGTATGTAACCACATTGACTTTGACTTGTAAATATGCACACAAAAATACAGTGAAGTGTGTTCTAGTGGTGACCAGCCTCTAAACATTCTCATTGCACTGTGAAAATGCTGGTGTTTTGAGAAGTCCTTATGGCACATAAGTAAAAATAATATTGATAAGCAGGCTTATGGAGTAAAAAATCTGAAAAGAAATAAAAAAGAAAAAAAAAAAGTGGAAACAGTAGCTGCTGATATTTAGGTTCTGAGTTTTGTATACATCACTGTGGCTCTGCAGCTAAGTCAATACACATTTTTATAGTGGGGAGAAACCTTGTAATGAGTGCTGCTTCTTCACTGCAAAGAGCATGCTCTGCTTATAGTGAAATATTGCATAAGCCCCAATGACACAAGTGGTAATAGTAGTCTTCTCTAACTGTACCACTGAAAATGACTTTAGCTGATGTCTCTCCATTGAAATATGCTTAAATGTAAAAACATTTTATTTTGGTTTAATACTTGGTATTTTCCTTTCCTGATCAGTAATCATTGGACTATATCCCTTTGTTAAACATTAAGAAAAAAACATAGAAAAAAAAAAAAGGAAAAAAAAAAAAGGAAAAGAAAAAAAAAAGCCCTCACTTTTATTTACCCTGTATCCTTAATTCACCATGCCATCCTATTGCATCACATTATACAGATGACATGCTGGTCAGATACAGCAGTATTAGCTATTATTACACTCTAATAGTCTGGTATTTTAACTCTGAGATCTCCATTGTACTGCATTACTGCCTATTGTTCTATTAATCTCATATTATTGAAGGGAAAATCAATAGGGAATTGTGAGTACAGTCTGCTAAGATTTTCATATCCTGTTGGTGCTATTTTTAGTTCATGGTATTTCACTGTTTTCTATATCTTGTGGAAACTGAAGTATGAGAAGAGAGAACGGTATAGAAATTATAAATAATCTATGATAAAATAAAATAATAATAATATAAAAAGTGGAACTGGTAATTCAAATAAACCTCGAATTTACTTAAATGATTGCTAAATGCTTAAATTACTGGCTAGAATTACAAAAGTTATATTGATATTACAATGTGTTTGTCCTCAGGGTTTGAGCTGGAGAGGAGGGCTGGTGGCATCTTGTGCTGGCCCCCATAATATGTGCAAATCCAGTTCATACTGGGTATATTTGATGTATTGCACTTTTTAGTTATAATCTGGTAAATCACAGAATCAGAGTGGCCTGGGTTGGAAGGGACCTCAATGATCATCTAGTTCCAATCCACCTGCCATGGGCAGGGATGCCACCCACTAGATCTGGTCGGTGCAGTACACAGTGCAGGAATCTCATAAAAATCCAGCAGTCTGGGATGAACGTCAGCAAGAAGCACTCAGTTTTTCTTGTTAAGCACACCACTGAGACTGTATAGCAATGTGGGAAGTGCTGGACCTGCAAAGGGCACAGCAGCTGCAGTGGTCCTGTAGTGCTGTGCCTATCAGGGTAGGTCACTGCTGCGGACAGGGATATTTGGGCTTATTTTGCCAGCAACAGGATTGATTTTTCAGTGATGCATCACTGCTTTGCACAAATTGAGGATGGGGACTTATCTATGTCCATACTCATGTGCCCTGTTTGAATGACTGTCTGCAACACTATATACACTTTAAACCTCCTGTGTGTAGTGTGTAATTTTGCATGCAAGTTGGGGACCTCTTTTTCAAAATGTTTCCCTTAGTATTCATTCCATTTCAAAGAGTTGGCAAATGCAGTTAGAAAACCTTGGAAACATAAAACATTTTGAATTATCTCTGTCATTCTGAAGTGTGATTTAGGCATTTCTCTAATTGGTTAGTGCCACTTATTTAAGAAAAATGGTAGAGTTCCTCTGGAGCTTTTTATTTGCTTTTTTGAAGGAGTACAAGTTTTGTACCTGGAAGCTTTGAAAAGAAAACTTTAAGGTTCAGTCCTTTTTATATACTTTGCTTTTATATACTTTGGGGGTTAAATAGCCTGACTGAGAAATCATAGAACCATAGAATGGCCTGAGTTGGAAGGGACCTCAATGATCATCTAGTTCCAAACCCCTGCCATGGCTAGGGATGCCACCCATTAGATCTGGTTGCCCATGGCCTAGTCCAACTTCTTTTTGAACACCTCCAGGGATGGGGTATCCACACCCTCTCTGGGAAACCTGGTCCAGTGCTTTTCACTCTCTGAGTGAAAAATTTCCTCCTAACCTCTAATCTAAATCCTCCTTCTTTTAGCTTAACACCATTTCCCCTTGTCCTATCATTATCTACCCGAATAGAGTCCTTTTCCATCCTTTTTACAGGGCTCCTGTAAGTGTGATGAGGTCACCCCAGAGCCAGGCTGAACAGCCCCAGCTGTATATAAACAATTCAAGTACATGATTTAAACAGACCAGTTCTAATGTCATCCTGTAGATATTCTTTCTTTCTTTCTTTTTCTTTCTTTCTTTCTTTCTTTCTTTCTTTCTTTCTTTCTTTCTTTCTTTCTTTCTTTCTTTCTTTCTTTCTTTCTTTCTTTCTTTCTTTCTTTCTTTCTTTCTTTCTTTCTTTCTTTCTTTCTTTCTTTCTTTCTTTCTTTCTTTCTTTCTTTCTTTCTTTCTTTCTTTCTTTCTTTCTTTCTTTCTGTCTCTCTCTCTCTCTTTCTTTCTCTCTTTCTCTCTTTCTCTCTTTCTCTCTTTCTCTCTTTCTCTCTCTCTTTCTCTCTTTCTCTCTCTCTCTTTCTCTCTCTCTTTTTCTCTTTCTCTCTTTCTTTCTCTCTTTCTCTCTTTCTATCTCTCTTTCTTTCTCTCTTTCTTTCTTTTTCTTTTTCTTTCTTTCTCTCTCTCTCTCTCTTTCTCTCTCTCTTTCTCTCTCTCTCTCTTTCTCTCTTTCTACATTTATTCTTTTTTGTTGTTGTGCTTTGATTATTTTTTCTGTTTAATTTTTGAAGAGACAGCCCAAAAGAGGCTGACTTCGAAAATCAAAATTGTTTCCAATGGGTGGAAACAATTTTGGGTGGAAAATGGGTGGAAAAATGGGCTGGCTATCTTTCATTTAGCGTGCATGGTGGTTTTTCCAGGTGGGTGGTGAGGCACTGGAACAGGTTGCCCAGAGAAGCTGTGGGTGCCCCATTCATGGAGATGTTCAAGGCTAGGCTGGATGGAGCCCTGGCAAACCAGATCTAGTGGGTGGCATGGCAGGTGGATTGGAACTAGATGATCATTGAGGTCCCTTCCAACCCAGACCACTACGATTCTGTGATTTACCAGATTATAACTAAAAAGTGCAATACATCAAATATACCCAGTATGAACTGGATTTGCACATATTTCAAGTCAGTAAATGGATGTCCTGAAAGGACAGTAAAGACTAGAAGAATTTGAAGAAGCTCAGAAAGATACAAGTATTGTCCCTTACAATGTTTCTTAGAGATAAGAACCTGGATGAAACAAGAGCAGTGTCTATGGGATGCAAAGGCTGATTTCCATTCACTTTTTTGGTATCTCATTATTGCCATGAGTATTTTATTGAACACGTCCTGCAACAGTGTATTTGAGAAGGGAGATCAGAGGTGATGTCAGAACATCTTCCTCCAGTCTGACGTAGCTACAGCTATACTGTGTTGCTTTTTTGCACTTTAGTACAAAAAGTAAATACATAAGGAAAATCTTGAAATTGTTTTCTTTTTGATTCTATGCAAAAACATTTTGCTATGCATCTTGTATTTTTTATCCCTGTACAGACCTTGCTTCTTTAGGGTAATGTAAATAATGCAAAATAGAGCATCAGTTATATAAGAATAGAAAAATGTATGGAAGACACATCAATTGGAAAAAAAAAAAGAATCCAAATGAACAAACAAACAAAACTAATTTGGACAGTGTTATGCGTGAAATGAAAATGATTGTTGGAGAGCAGAGGAAAAGCTGTAGTGGAGGTTTAAAAGATCAAGTATCTTTCTTTCCTGAATCCGCTGAGACAGACCTAACAAAGACAAATTTTCAATGGAACTTCCCATATGAAGGAGAAGAACCTTCCTGATGCAGTCTTATGATAAATGTTCTAGAAAATGAAAGTAATTTAGACCTTTCAAGATAGAGAAACAGTTATGAAACTAGTGTTAGGATATATTTAATAACATGAACAGGGATTTTCATAGACCTCCTTACGGTTGCAGAACTGAATTATTCAGTATCAATTATTAGCCAAATATTAATGCTGAGTGAATAAGTAACAATTCAATTTTATTCAAGAAAATTAGCTCTTTTTTTTTTTTTTTTTTTTTTTTTAATTTGTTTAGGTGTGACATCCCCACTAGTATTTTGCCAAGGTTATTGCCATCTCCCCTTGCAGAGCTCGGAAATGGATCTCATTTTATACTCATGGTTTACTATTCGGGTTCTTCGTGAATGGGCAGATTCATCTCAGGGAATTATATTAGTTGTCTGATAAGTTTAGTGTGTGGGCTTTTCTTGCATGTATGCACAGCTACAGATCTGCTATTCATTTTCTTCAAATATTTGTGCATGAGTGTGAAATTCACTTCTTTTTTTTTCAGATACTCATGCAAGTAAACTGTGATTGTTTGAGTGTTTCTAAAAACCAAACACATACAGACATCCATGACAGCTGAGGAAAATTCATAAACAATTTGAACAAAAATTCTCAGGAACCTCCTCCAGACTTTCTCAAGTTTTCACTTTCTGAAAGTTTCTCAGGTCCAAACTCTTCCTGAATGTTTGTCAAGAGTGCAATTATTGGTTTAGTACAGCTGCTTTCCTAGAACATTTTGTTCAGTTTTCTTGCATTTGTAAAAATTGCCTAGACTATTCTCTGAAATGTAACAGCTTTGCTGCTATTATCATTACTAGTCTGTACATACGAGTCCTTCTTTGTCAGTGTCATTTCTGGAATGCAAACAGTCACACTAATGTACAGAAAAAGAGATTAGAAAAATGTGTTAATTTATTTGTTTTCTGATAATAATATCCTTCATGTATACACTAACTGTCCATAGCAAAGACACAACATATCAGTCCCAATACATGTCAAGTAAGCTTCGCAATGGTCACCAAAAGATTCTTCCTTCAAAAAATATATAGGATCTTTTACCTCTTATTTTGCTGCTTAGAACATTTGTAGGGAAAACTATAAATTCTATATATTTCTTATGTAAACCTTTCTGGATTGTGGGTCTTTTTTCATCTCATGTGATAAACTACCAAGGAAATTTTGGAAGATGACACAGCTCTCGTGAAAGTGACACAGGTTGTCTGCTCCCATTCCTGGAAGCTAAACCTAAATAGTTGCATATTTTTAGTTGTGTATTTTATTTCTTATTCTTACTTGCCCTCTGTCAAAATTTCATTACAATTACATCTACTCACAGTTAAATCCTAGCCTGAAATATGTAAATTGTCTAAAAACAGCAGGATTGAGCTTCCTTTCCCCATTAAATAATCCTTTTTTTTCTTTCAACACGTAGAATAGCAGATTTACTCCAAAATATTTGTCCTGTTTAAAAATTAAACATCATACAATTGACGGTACCCCATAAAGGAAATATTCATTGTATAAAATAGAAATTAGTAATTTGCTTGTTCTGAAGTTAATAAATCTTTTTCGAGCAAATAAATCTTTTTATTTCGAGCAAATAAATCTATTTCGATCTTCCCCCTCACCCCCCCCCCCTTTTTTTTTTTAGGGTTGGGGTGGGATTCTTTTTATATTTGAGCATGTTAAATTATTCTGAATCATTTTTCTTTTCCCCTTAAAAATAAGAGTTCCTGTTGAGTATACATCATGGTATTTCCAAGAAAACCAGTTCTTGAGCGGAATTTGCAGGGACATAAAAATTTGCATAATTTGAGATGCAACACCTGCTTTGTTTTGTTTTGCTTTCAAATGCAAAAATGTGGTGACACATCTCTATTGTTTAATTTTGCTCTCATTTCATCATTTTCCAGCAAAATCCTGCAGAATGAAATGGATGTCTGACATAATTCATTTGACAGTGTAGCATTCACAGCAACTGAATTCTCTCCTATCTTCCCAGCTCAAGTATCCCTCAAACAAGAGTGAAGCAGGACTTGTATCCACCAACTCCTCTCTTCCTCTGAACCCCTAAGTTTCATCTTAATGAACTCTTCTACATTGTTAGTCTTAAATTATTTTTCAAGGTCATCTCCAATAAAAGGCAACAGAAGCTAGCTAGCTCATGTTGAAGTGGGGAGCTGTTAAGTCAGCAGGAAAAAGTATACTTTGTCACTAATTATCTTTCTTTTTCTTCGTGTTTGAATTTTTATTTGGTGCATTTCATAAAAGTCACAAATTTCAGATTCAATAGGGTTTAAACAACAGGGTAATAGACTTGTTCTCCTTCCCCTAGGATTTATATCTATTTTTAAAAATTATGGGAAAAAATAATAAATCCTGAGTACTAGAACAAAATGCTGGGAAAGTAAAAATAAAAATAAATTTTGAGTACTAGAACAAAATATAGCTGCTCCAAAGATTCATCATCAGTCTGGAAGGAGGGCTTGTTAATTAGATTTTTAATTGTCAAAACTGTTGGGTTTGCGGCTCAGATTTTAAAAGAAATTTAAAAATTATTTCTGACTATTTTGCGATATCAGGTAGAATATTAGTTGTTTTAAGTTGTTATTATTAAGTTCTTTTGAGGTTTTATTGTAAACTTTAAAGAAATGTGAGACACTATACATTTTTAGGAGTGCATCTTGTTGTTCTTTATGAGGTAAATGGAGTGCATAAATCTTGGTCATGGTTCAGAAGGACAGCATGTACACAACCAGAAATCTGTATTTCATAAATGGTCCATATTGCTAAGCTTTTAGAAGTTTAGGACAAATTTCATTCTTTCTCTTATGCTGGGATAAATTCAGCTTCATTGTAATTATAATGGTATAAGAGAGGCCAGAACTGGTTCCCCAAAGATTCCCAGATTAGTGCAAAATCTGGGCATTTATGTATACCATGGAAATCTTTGCAATGTGTAGGTACACTAAATAAGTTTATTTCTGAAAGCTGTAAAGGCTTTGTGTGTTTGGGTCAGTTTATTTAAATGTGATGAAATGGCAAGTACAATGGTAGGGAATCATAACCAGTACAATAAAGTACAAATAAAGTACAAAACCGGAATATGAGGTCAATAAAACAGAAAAACAATAGCAAAATACAGTGTTTAGAAAGCAGATGTTAGCACAGTGTAGCAAAAATTCTATGGCATGTATTTGTTTCCTTGTTTTCCATACAAATGAAACATTCTTTTTCTAACTTTCTGAAGACAATATGGAACCTGAAAGTCAAAATGGACTCACCTCTCTTCCTTCCCCTTTGCCAAAAATTAAGAAGTTATAAGCTAGATTTACACCTTCATATACCTCAATGGGTTTTCAGTCTCCATATTCAATCTCCAAAGAGGCAAATTTACATGGAGCATACCACATGAGGATGTAGAAAACCATGTGATTTGAGATTCCATGTTGCTCTTGCATAGATGGCAAATAAAAATGTGGATTTTGTGTTGAAAACTCAGCAGCTTGTGGCCAGGCAGCAGCAATTTTCATCAATAAGCCTGAGCAGAATTTGCATTTAATGTTTGACACAGAATTATCTAGTGCATACATAAAGCCATAGACTGCTTATAAAGTTATTTGTCAGAATAAGCTACACTCTGTGGGAATTACATAGGGGTTTCAAACATATTGATGTAATCACTAGATAAACAGGTCCATTAATAAATGAGATAGAATAGGAAAATCAGTTATGATTTGTAAAATGGTTGAGTAGAAGAACTGCATTTATAAATATGTCCTAGGTTATAAAAACCGGAAAAAGAAGCATAACTGATTTGAAAGTCATGAAGAATTGGAAATCTTACAGACTAAACTATTATTAAACAACAGGTGGAAGAATACTTTAAAAAAGCATGCAGGTTTAAACAATAAAATCATAAGCTTTTAAGTTATTTAAACTCCTGGTTTTAGAATGAGTTTTGCAGATGTGAGAAAAGAAAAACAGCAGAATAGACTTGATGAGTGTATGTGTGAACTGAATTTACTGTTTACTAGACATAAGAATAAAATAGAGGTTTGGTTTGTTGACCATGCCTAAGTGTTTCATTGTTGTTTATTAATCGATTTATTTATTAATTATTATTTTATTTTATTAGTGTTAATGAAAGTATTTAGGAACACAAAATGCAATAATCTATCAGTGATGCTTCAGATGGATGACAGTGAAAAGAGCTAGCATGTCTGCAGTGATGAGATAAAATGCTGACATTGGTCATTAAGAACTACTCTCAACTATTTGTTTGATTTCTATAAATGAGCAATGGAGCTCTGAATAACTGTTTTTTGTGTTGCAAGTCTTTGGATGCGGTACCTAGACATGCATATCCTAGCATAAAAGCATGCAGCTAACTGATCAATATTCCTACTGAATATGAGCTTAAATGATATTGACAGCAAAGGTTTTGACAATACTGAAGGGTGAAGTTAATGGTCATTCATCAATAAGCAAGGCAGGTTGGTAAAAAGTTACACCGTGTTTCATTAAGATGCCAAAAGCAGCAAGAAGTGTAGATGGTTGGAAAACATAAAATGTTTTCTGTGACTTGTAGATTTCGCAGCATCCTCCATCCCCCAGTTTTATCTCATCAGGTTCCCACAAATACCATTCTTATCCACTGTTCATACTAGGAACTTTGTGATTTGGTCTAGAAAATGGCAGTTTCTCAGAAGTAGTAATAATAAGAAAGTTGATGGTGTGAACGGGGGGGTTGATTCTTCAAAGCATTGTACTTTTTTAAAAGGTTCATTTGATTGCTATTCAATCTTCCTGGCAGAGTGGGAATATCATTATTCAAGGCAAAGACAAATTCATTTGAAAGGTCTGAATGACACAGGATGGCGCTCTTAATGATAGAGTCTAACTTCAATTAAGCAAACAATAAAGACATTAGTAACAACTCTATAGAAACTGACAAATGCCTCTAGTTATTGGAAGACACTTGCCAAATTAAATGAACTAACAATATACCATAGACTAATCTTGTTTTTTGTTTGTTTAAATATTGATTATGCCAGGCTTTTACCTCTTGATTTGGTGTCCCTAATTCTGACTGAGCAGTACAGTCTCAGAGCTGATACTCAGATCACGTAACAATCTAAAAGGAAAAAAAAATAAAAATTTTCAAAGCCAAAGTGATAAATTAAAGCAAACCTGAACAGAATTATTTTGTTTGTTGATAAACTTCCACCAACTTGAAGGAAAATGAATGGTATCATCTAGGACTGATGACAGGACAACTGTGCTTTGTGTAAAGAAGAACGATTTTATTGCAGTTGTAAGCGACCTTGCAATTTCAGATTTGGAACAGACAATGTAAAAATTGACAATAATTAGTCAAGCTGTTTGGCTTTTTGTATTCTCAGCATTCAATCTATCATTCTAGAGAGGAGTGTATTTGTTCAAGATTGGGGAAGACATAAGGCTTTTGGTACTCCTTCAGCAAGCGCAGCCAGTCAGTTCAGATTGCGAAGGCAAATGCATTTGACATCTTGCTCAAATACATCATACTCACCCCAGACAGTTCATTGAGATCATAAAGACCTTATGATGATATGTAAAATTGCTTCGACTATTCCTGTTGTGTCAGGGGGAGTTTAGGTTGGAAATGAGGAGACATCTCTTCTCAGAAAGAGCAGTCAGACATTAGGATGGATTGCCCGAGGCGGTGGTGGAGTCACCGTCCCTGGGGGTGTTCAAGGTAAGGTTGGACGTGGTGCTTAGGGACATGGTTTAGTGAGTGACTTTGGTGGTAGGGGATGGTTGGACTAGAGGAGCTTGGAGGTCTTTTCTAACCTTAATGATCCTATGATCTATGTGAATCCGAACATGTTTTCACTACACAGACCGTTATTAAGAATGTGCTGAGATACTAAGTAGGACAAAAATCGGTTGAAAGCTGTGATGATGGTACAATGATAATGATGATGTCTGAGATGGCATGGTTACAGGCTAAGATATGAATGCCTGTATAGGATCCTTCAAAACAAGAAATTTGACACCACTAGACCATAGATTAACACTTATTTAAATGTCACAGAATCACAGAATCATGGAATTGCCGAAGTTAAAAGGGACCTCTGAAGAGCATCTGGTCCAACCTCCCTCCCATGCAGGATCACCTAGAGCATATCGTGCAGGATGGCATTCAGGTAGGTTTTATCTTCCCTGGGTACAAATTATGTGTTCCTAATAAGAAATATAATTACTTTTATTTCATATGAAGGGAAATATATGTGTGATCCCCTGCATTGTGGTGACACTTTCCCTGTTATTTAAAGCCTAGTCTGGAATATTTACCTGTAAGCTAGAAAATCCTTTGATGTCAGAAAAACTATAGGTAGAGCTTCATTATTGCAACAGCATTTGAAAAGAAACTGTTCTATGAATATGAACATTGTTTGTCATTGCAACGACTAAGTTTTGCACAGTTTGGTATA
The DNA here is from genome assembly GCF_047663525.1 of Anas platyrhynchos. NCBI lineage: Eukaryota > Metazoa > Chordata > Aves > Anseriformes > Anatidae > Anas > Anas platyrhynchos. The sequence goes on from NC_092621.1 coordinate 81,042,919, forward strand.
TGCAGACTCCCAGATCGGGTAGTAAGCAAAGTAATTGCTTTCTCATGCATGAATTTTTCAATTCTAGCAAGAATAATTTGAATGTTTTGTTGGTGGTGGTGGTGGTGGGTTTTTTTGTGTTTTTTTTTTGTTTTTTTTAATGCTTATGGTTAACCTGATAGTGTTGATGCTGAACACGGAAAAACCATGGAAAAACTAGGCCTGAACATTTTTTTTTGTTTTTTTTAAACATTAGGGTCTGGGTGTGATAGTGAACACGTATGTGCAAAATATCTTCCTGATTTTGCAGTTTACATGATTACAATTGTCTTACTAAATATGTGAACACACTTGATCTCATAACTTTCACAGCAGTATGATATCATTGGTTTTCACAGGAAGATTTCTGCTGGCAACAGAAGATTGAAATGAGGGATTCTATTATATAGAATTTATCATATCTTATTAATGTATCCTCCTAACTTCCCAGAGTCGCAGCAATAAAAATATCATGCAGCTTCCTTTCCTGTTATTCTTTCAGTTATTAAAATAAAATAAAATAAAATAAAATAAAATAAAATAAAATAAAATAAAATAAAATAAAATAAAATAAAATAAATAAAATAAAATAAAATAAAATAAAATAAAATAAAATAAAATAAAATAAAATAAAATAAAATAAAATAAAATAAAATAAAATAAAATAAAATAAAATAAAATAAAAATCAGCAAAGAATACTGGTCAGGTATCCTCTCCCACACTGCAGCTGTTGTGCTCACTTTTCTAGACGATTAAATGATCTTGTTAATTTGGCCTCCATTTTCAATTGTCCATTCAGATATTTAGTATGACATAATAAGTAGGTGTCATACTAAAGGTGGATTTTGAGGTTGATTCTGAGGTGGATTCTAGACGTTAGATACTAAAGGTCAGTTGAGATATATAGATATTGTGGTCATTATAGGGATCTAAGAACTCAGGCACAAAAGCCTTTCTTTGATGATGAGAACAGTTGGAGTGTAGCTAGAGAGTAGTTGTAAGTTTTTCCAGGTGGGTAACAGAAAGAGTGGCTGCAGTTTTATTCTCGTTTATATCCCTCTGGTTTGCACTTTGAATCTGTACTGCTCATTGCCTTGCATGCTACAATGAATAATTTTGTAAAAGGATGGTGTAACACTATTAATGGTGAAAAGACAAAAATGCTTGTTAATGCTGATAACCTCTATTAAACTAAATCAATTTTCTTCATGTACCAGGAAAAAATGGCAGATTGACACCCCTCCTCTATAAAAAGACATCTTCTTTGTAAAGCTACCCATTTCAGCAGCTCCTACCCATTTCATGTTATCATGTATTGTACTTATACTTACATGTCTTTGCTCTTCACTGTTCTTGGAACAAAGATGTTGCCCTGTACTTTGTATTTTAAAATCTGTTTAAAAGTATCAGACTAGACTAAAACATTTTCATAAGTAATTACTGATAAGTCCTTTTCCTGACAAAACAAATAAATAAATTTTAGGATTTAGAATAATCCACTTGAAAGGGACCTTGAAATAATACTCAATCCAACTGCCTGCCCACTTCAGGGCTGACCAGAAGTCAAAGCACGGTACTGAGGGCACTGTCCAAATGCCTCTTGGACACTGACAGGCTCGGGGTACCCAGCACCTCGCTAGGAAGCCCGTTGCAGTGTCTGGCCACCCTCAGGGTAAAGAAAGGCTTCCCGATGCCCAGCCAGGCCCTCCCCGGCGCAGCTCTGTGCCCTTCCCGTGTGCCCCGCCAGCAGCTCCCAGGGAGCAGGGGCCGGCACCTGCCTCTGCGCTTCCCTCCTCAGGGAGCTGCCGGGAGCCCCGAGGCCGCCTCTGGGCCTCCTCTTCTCCAGGCTGGGCAGCCCCAGTGTCCTCAGCCTCTCCTCACAGCACGGCTGTCCGGCCCTCTGCATGCTTCCAGGGGCCTGAACACCCGTTGTAGGTTGGGAGCCCACAGATGCACACAGTGCTCCAGGTGAAGCCTGCACACAGTGGTGAGGCCGCACCAGCACTCAATACAATGGGAACACCATCCCTTTAGGCCAGCTGGCTGTGCTGTGTTTAGTGCACCCCAACACACAGATTGAAAAGTTATGGAAAAGTTATGAAAAAGTCATGGAAATATTAGTTGCCAAATTTCCTCCTGTGGAACTGCACAATATCTGTTCAGCCCCCTGTTTGTGTCTAATACAGTTCACCTGCATAGCAATGGATCCATGCATTAAAGTTGCTCTTACTCTAGAACATTTTCATCACAGAGTGTCTGAATTATCTTTCAAAACTGTGTTTTGGACTTGCTTGTCCAAACTGTTAAAAAATCAGTAACTGAGAGGAAAAATTATTATTATTATTATTATTATTATTATTATTATTATTATTATTATTATCATTATTATTATTATTATTATTATTTAATATATAATAATTATTTAATAATAATAATAATAATTTAATATATAACAATTAAATAATAATAATAGTAATAATAGTAATAGTAATAGTAATAGTAATAGTAATAATAATAATAATAATAATAATAATAATAATAAACCATAACAACAAACAAATAAAAGCAGATATGAATGGAGCTTGCCATCTATGTAGACAGAGAGCCTGATCTATGTGGCCTTATGACTACATGCCTTCAAAATATTACGTAAACATATTTGTCCTGATTTTCTGTGCAAAGCTCTGGAGTAGTGTTGGAAGGAATGATCCCCAAAGGCTTTGTGTATTGACAGAAAGTCTTTTACAGTTCACATGTTATTTCTTTCCCCATCAGGCTCCCACCTTTCCTTATCAAGTGGCTGAGGAGCTTTTCTAAAGCAGCCACAAGCAGATCATGTGTTTCCACCGCTCTGTTCAGCATCTGCTTGGATGGAAGGAAGCTGATAGCTCCAGTGGAGCTGACTTATCAGAGGAAACCATGGTGTTTAACACATTAACACGACCTGCAGAAATCTTTCACATGTCCACACACTGCTTTCAGAAGATGTTACCAGGCATTCTGGAAATACAAGACAAAATGCTGTCAATGGAATGGTGTTTTGATGAGCTTTTTCATTCAGCAGAGGATGAGACAGCACCAGTGCACAGTCCCACCAGTGCAATTTATAGCGAACTCATGGGCCTAACATGGCATATTCTCAGCACCGTGTCTATTGCATATTAACAGTTAAGGCATGATAATCTGATATTAGGTGACAAAGGATTGATATTGACAAGGAACTTTGTATTCTACTTTGCAAGCACAGTTGTTGTTTTTAATGATTTTCTCATTGTTAGTTAGTAGAAACTTTGTGAATGGTAACTTCACTTGCATTGTTTGTTTTCTTCGTCTGGTCTTGGCAGTTTCTGAATAGCTGTATTGAACACACTGTTTCTGTAAGGACACTAGCTGTTGTGGGGTAAGTGATTGGTATACTAGGGCTGAAGACACAGTTTCCAGCCTGAATTGTTAGAATGAGACCATTTGTGCCAAAAGGAGTTCCCATTCTTTTGACTGTTCACTCTTGGATACATTTTGGGTTTGTTTTTCTCAGGAAGAACAATTTCTCTTTTGATAACTGTACTGATGAGTCATCTGCAACTGCTTCACCCTTCCCACAGCACACAGCCTACGAGAAAGTCACCAAATTATCCTTGTGAAACAGACATAAATGTCTCCAGAAGCCTTTGCTTCACAAGAACACCCCTTTTTAATGCATGATCATCTTTTGTCCAGCACTTTTTATTTACCAGGTACCATTGCCAAGGTCCTGTCATACACACCTTTCTTGACATGAAAAAGAACAAAAATGAGACTTCCCATCTCCCTGAAGTCTGCTGTGGTTTCTGGTGGCTGAAACTCAAAGTATCTTTAACTCCCAGATCTGACCACTGCAGACCTGGCGGTGATGAAATAGCTCAACACCAATATGTGCAGGTTGTGTTTGAGGCACTATTGCTTGTCTGCTTGGCATTTCTATGGGATCTGTGGGGTTATTATAAGTTACTGAAGGTTATTCTGCACTACTTGCTGGTTGTTGTAGGAATCGCCACTACAGGAGGCCAAGGAAGGAGAAAGGATTTGACTGTATATCCATTAAAAGGTGTGTAGATCCCAAGGTGTTTGATGGGATTTCTTTTTTTTTTCTTCCTACCAAACAAAACAAAGGACAGCCCTTGGAATTCTAGGTCTTAGTACAGAAATGGTGACTAATTTGTCATTCAGGATTTATGAAGGATGTTTCCTACTTCTCACTAACAGTAAAGAATAAATCAAATGCTAGGTTTGCAGACTTGAAAATCAGTACACTCTAGAGAGCCAATTAAACATTATTCACGTATCTCAGCCCCATATTAATGTTCTTTTAAAGCACACTCCAAGTCTTCCTCACAAACCAGGACGATGGTGTTATCAGACTAATTTAAGGAGAGTTATCATTATAGTATGGCTTTTGCAATTACACGGTATACCAGGTGGCAAGACAGCACGTCTTTGCATTGCCAGGGTGCAAAACAAATTCAGTGTTCAATCAACCTGAGAAAAAAAGGACAATTCTCATTTGCATAAACATGTAGCCAAGGAAACTAGATGCACAGAGGTATAAGGAAAAGAGACCTATTTTACATGATGTGCATAGAATATTTGACAGTTTAGATTGGAGGCGTCATTGATGTGGGTAGGAATGGTGCTGTTCGTTGCCATGGATATCATTTTCCCTACTGGCAGTGCAAAGATTGGCAGGGATGGATGTTTAAAAAAAGACACACACACACATGCACACACAAAAATGCATGCATACCAAAAACGCCCAAACCACTGCAAGACTCTGGCAGCCTCATTCTCTTCTTTTGTTGAAAAGCTACGTATCCTTCTTTTGCTAATGACAGTTCACCTAATATATGGTGTAATCTAGAAATATTGATGTTTCTATAGTAAATCATTTATGTACAATATGTATTTATACCTTGCACATAAAGCAGCAGATATGTAAAGTGTTTTTTATATACATATATTCTATAGGATAAATGGAAAGACATAGATATTCAATATTTAGGGGAAAATATATTTGTCTATATGTATCTCTGTTTATACTGAGATTCTTTTTCCTGCTTTAATTTATGAGAAAGCCATTGACTTTTATGGACACATTTAAACTTGAACTGTGAGATGTATATATTACAGTATGAATATGAGTTTGTGTAAAAAGAAAAATAACTGATTTTTCTTTAATCGTTGGCAGTAGTTTTCTGATTAGTTGGTCACTAGTTCGTATATGAACTATTTATAATTCTACTTACCAGTAAAACAAACACAAGTTCTGCTGTCATTTTACAATTTCTGCCAAATTGCCCTTCAGTGTGATTTGATCTTAGTACAGCCACATTGAACCATATATTTCATGTAGCCATGGGAGAGACTTGATGTCAACTGCTGATAACAGCAGGACTATGTGGACTCTTAAATATCAGCGCTTTTGCCACTTGAGTGTTGAGCATCTCAGGTCCTGAAGCAAGATGCAAGCCAATGCTCTCCTAGAGTCAAGCTCAGAAAAAAAAAGAAAAAAAAAAAAAAAAGAAAAAAAAAAAAGATTATTTTAGCTTTCACCTAAAGTATTTCAATTAACGTGGTTAAGTTCCACTCTCAATTAAAAATGAGCAAACTACAGCCAAATATATTTTAAATTATTGTTCATATATTCATGATCTTCAGGGTGTCACTATAATTACCACCAAGTTCTTCGTTTGAAGCAGACGTTTAGGACTTGAGATGTGACTTTTCCATCATCGGTGATTTTTGCTGTTGGTTTTTTGTGGGTTTTCTTAGTTTGGTTAGTTGTTTCGGTTGTCTGGTTTGGTTTGGTTGCATGTTTCTTAATAAAATCACATTAAAATATAAAGGGACTTATTTTTTTCTTTTTTAAGCATAAAAAAAAAATACAAATTTATATTTATGATGAACCTTTTCAGTAAGGAAGTGGTATTCAGGCTTTAATCAATGTCCATGTAGTATACAATACCTCTAAGCAAAACCTGGAAAACATTTAGTTTTTTATTGTTCTCAAGCAGACACATTAGGCAAAGAGATAGTCTCTTCCTAGTTCCATTTATTTCTAGTTAGATTACCATTAAGAAATAATTATTTTTTTCCTTATGTATCTTGTAGAGATATATAAGCTTGGGATTTTCCCAGTGCAGATGCAGAACCTTGTTGAAGGTCAACAACATGGCCTTGTTGAGCCTCATGTTGAACCCCATTGTTTGCACAGGCCTCCTTCTTCTGCCTGTCTGGGATGGCATCCCTTCCCTCCAGTGTGTTGACAGAACCACACAGCTTGGTGTCATCAGCAACCTGCTGAGAGTGTACTCGATTCCATTGTGAGGTCACCAGTGAAAACTTTTATGAGTACTGGTTCCAGTGCAGACCCTTGAGGGATACCACTTGTCACCCTTCTCCATTTGGACATGGAAATGTTGCCCACTTCTCTTTGAATCTGTCCCTCCAGCCAATTCCTCATCCACTCAACTATCCATCCATCCACTCCATGTCTCTCCAATTTAGAGGCAAGGATGTTCTGTTGAACCAAATCAACACCTTTACACAAATCAAGACAGATGACATCTGCCTCAAAGAAATCTCCTTACCCTCAGTGAAGTCAACTGCTCCTCCCAATGTAGCATCATGTGTAAACTGACTCAATATGCCCTCAAGTCCTACATGCAATTCAGTAAGGAAAACATTGAAGAGAACTGCCCAGAGAGGCTGTGAATGCCCCATCCCTGCCCTTGAAAGGCGAGGTTGGGTGAGGCCACGGGCAACCAGATTGAGTGCATGGCATCCCTGGCCATGGCAGGGGGGCTGGAACTAAATGATCTTTAAGGTCCCTTCCAACCTGAGCCATTCTACAATTCTATGATTGTGTGATCGTACGATTGTGTGATCGTACGATTGCATGATTGTGTGATTGTATGATCCTAGGACTGTATGGTTGTGTGATTCTATGATTCTGTGAAGAAGATCAAGACGCTGGCTGTGGCAGAGTCCCCACTTTTATGTTGTTTATTGAAAGCCAAGTGTGCCCTGCTAACGGCGCCGCGGGGGCGGCCTCTTGCAGGGCTGGGGAGAGTCCGGGCTGCTGTTGGCCCTCCTCTTCGGGGCGCGCCGGGGCCTCGCAGACGAGCGGTCCCTGTCCTGGCCAGGAGGAGAGAGCCCATGACTGCAGCCCGGCACTGCAGCGTCTTCTTGTGCCGGCAGTCCTGGCTCTGAGCAGGGCTCCTCCTGCTCTGTGAGGTCGGGTGCGGTGGCTGGGTGGCCAGGATCCCCATGCAGGGCAGCGCTGGAGGTGCTGGGGAGCTCCTCGGTGTCAGAGGACTCTGGGCTGCTGGAGGAGAGCTCGCTGATCACAGGAGTGGCCCGGGGGGAGGCAGCAGGGCTGGGGGTGGCCGCAGGACTGTCTTCTGCCTCGCTGCTGTCCTGGGAGCCCTCGATGTCCACCTCAGGGCTGTTTCGCTGCTGGCTAGCGGGAGGGGGTTCCAGGAGCCGAAGCCTCTCAATGAAGTTGTTGATGCACATCTCCACAGTTCTGGCAATGAGCTGCTGCACGAAGCTCATTGTATGGCCCTGCAGGAATGGCTGCAGCACCCCGACCAAGGCCTGCTCATGCAGCCCAAACAAACACAGCCAAGCAACAACGTTGGCTTCCAGCATGTCCTGCTGCCACCAGGCAGCCCCGAACAACTCCCTTGCTTGCTGGCGCACCCAGGGCCTCAATGGGCTGATGATAGTTGGGTGGTCCCTGAAGAGGGCCGCCCATTGCTCAGGCAGGAGGCCGCTCACAACAGGCTGGGGCACCGGCACTGCAGCCTCCTGCTCATCCTGTTGGTTGTAATTTTGTGGCTCTGCAGGGCGGATGATCTGCACCTCCATAAAGTCATCTTCTGCCCAGATGGAGTAGCGTACGGAGGTGATCTTCTGCCTGCAGAGGGGGCAGGTGGCATTTCTCGCGGCCCAGCGCATGATGCATCCCAAGCAGAAGTGGTGCCGGCAGGGGATGACGACGCTGGGCTCCTTTGTGGTCCCCTGGCACACAGGGCAGGTGACATCAGCCTCTGTGGCCATCGTGCTGTCTCGCTGCAGCGGGCTGGGGAGAGCTGTGGATGGGGACCTGCTTCCCCTCGCTGGCGCCGCTGCGACAGGTGCTGCTCGCTGCAAGGAGAGAGGCCAGGGTCAGTGGCTGTGCCGGGGCAGGCAGCAGCAGTGCCCCAGCCCCTCAGCAGGAAACCCCCCGCCCGGCCCCAGCCCCAGCCCCAGCCCCAGCCCCACAGCTGGGCTGTCCCGTGCCCCACACGGGCCGCCCCGGGGCACGTGTCCCCGCACAGCTCACCTGCGCTGCTGCGAGCGCGCCTCACAGGGCCCCGGCTGCCTGAGCCAGGCAGGGCCGGGGAAACACGGGCACTGGCTGCGGGGACGGGCACTGACAGCAACTGTCGATGGCCCCACAGCACAGCTCCACCAAAGCCTCGCTCAACACTCCAAGCCTCGCACACACGCTCAGCGGGAGTCCAGGCACGAGCCAGGCTGGCACGGGCTCTGCCGGCGCCCCAATATAAGCAGCGAGGGCCGTGAGGTCACAACCCGTTGCTGGGTGACCTCACAGCCAGTTACTGGGTGACCTCAGGATGGGGAGACATAACGTTGTGCTGGATGGCAGCTGGCTGGGTTTTGGGTATCTGCAGAGAATGAGACTGTCCCAGAATAAGAATAATGGCTAAGGAAAACAGGACAAACACTGGCAGAATCGGCAAGAACACGAAGCTACAAAATCTTGGGCCTTTCCATTTCCAAAACAAACAAACAAACAAAACCAACAACAACAACAAGAAAAATAAAGTTTAGTCAAATCAAGCTGTATATACAGGGCATAGTCACAAGTGTAGGTTGTGGGCCTGTAGTACTCAGCCGGTGAGGAAACGGGAGGAATTAAACATCAGGTAATAGGGGATATAAGGTAATGGTAGGCTTTCACTGTGCACACCCCTGTTCACAGGACACCCACCATTGCAATTGTGAATAAATTAGCTTCCCAGAAGACCCTGTCTGAGAAAATGATTGAGATACTTCTCACGCCAATAAACATGGGAAGATCTACAATCCTAGGACCTATGTGCAGAGAATGTACCAAAGTCTCTGTGTGAAGGGAACAATGAGAACGAATGTTAATTACTATATGTTCTGTTTATATTTTACTTTTAAAATAGCCTTTTTCTGCTACATGGATTTTCATCTCCTGATCGATGGATTAATAATGCAAGTTTCTGTCTTAACTGTTGGCCTAGCTGGGGCATTTGCGACCACAGAATCACAGCATGGTTGAGGCTGGCAGGGCCCTCAGGAGCTCATCTGGTCCCACCCCTGCTCCAGCAGGGCCACCCAGAGCAGGGTGCCCAGGCCCACATCCAGGTGACATGTCCCGTGCCCCCCACGGGCCGCCCCGGGGCACGTGTCCCCGCACAGCTCATCTACACTGCTGCGAGCGCGCCTCCCAGGGCCCCGGCTGCCTGAGCCAGGCAGGGGCAGAGAAACACGGGCACTGGATGCAGGGACGGGCACCGGCTGCAGGGACGGGCACCGAGAGCAGCTGCCGATGGCCCCACCGCACAGCTGATGGATGGATGCCATAGATGCCATCTCCAAGCAGTTGGAAGAATCACAGAATGACAGAACATCCCGAGCTGGAAGGGACCCATAAGGATCATCGAGTCCAACTCCTGGCACCACACAGGTCTACCCAAAATTTTAGACCATGTGACTAAGTGCAAAGTCCAAACACTTCTTAAATTCCAACAGGCTTGTTGGAGTGACTACTTCCCTGGGGAGCCTGTTCCAGTGTGATCAGAGTGAGGTGATTGCACCCCTCTACTCTGCTCCTGGAGGCCTCCTCTGGAGTGCTGTGTCCAGGCCTGGTGCTCCCAGCACAAGAAGGATGTGGGTCTGTAAGTACGGGTCCGGAGGAGGGCTACAATGTTGTTAATGGCTGGCAAAGAGGGGATGGTTTTAAACTAAGAGAAGGGAGATTTAGAGTAGAGGATATGAGGAAATTTTTCCCTCAGAGGGTGATGAGGCACTGGACTGGGTTTCCCAGAGCAGCTGAGGATGCCCCATCCCTGCCCCTGAAAGGCGAGGTTGGGTGAGGCCACGGGCAACCAGATTGAGTGCATGGCATCCCTGGCCATGGCAGGGGGGCTGGAACTAAATGATCTTTAAGGTCCCTTCCAACCTGAGCCATTCTACAATTCTATGATTGTGTGATCGTACGATTGTGTGATCGTACGATTGCATGATTGTGTGATTGTATGATCCTAGGACTGTATGGTTGTGTGATTCTATGATTCTGTGAAGAAGATCAAGACGCTGGCTGTGGCAGAGTCCCCACTTTTATGTTGTTTATTGAAAGCCAAGTGTGCCCTGCTAACGGCGCCGCGGGGGCGGCCTCTTGCAGGGCTGGGGAGAGTCCGGGCTGCTGTTGGCCCTCCTCTTCGGGGCGCGCCGGGGCCTCGCAGACGAGCGGTCCCTGTCCTGGCCAGGAGGAGAGAGCCCATGACTGCAGCCCGGCACCGCAGCGTCTTCTTGTGCCGGCAGTCCTGGCTCTGAGCAGGGCTCCTCCTGCTCTGTGAGGTCGGGTGCGGTGGCTGGGTGGCCAGGATCCCCACGCAGGGCAGCGCTGGAGGTGCTGGGGAGCTCCTCGGTGTCAGAGGACTCTGGGCTGCTGGAGGAGAGCTCGCTGATCACAGGAGTGGCCCGGGGGGAGGCAGCAGGGCTGGGGGTGGCCGCAGGACTGTCTTCTGCCTCGCTGCTGTCCTGGGAGCCCTCGATGTCCACCTCAGGGCTGTTTCGCTGCTGGCTAGCGGGAGGGGGTTCCAGGAGCCGAAGCCTCTCAATGAAGTTGTTGATGCACATCTCCACAGTTCTGGCAATGAGCTGCTGCACGAAGCTCATTGTATGGCCCTGCAGGAATGGCTGCAGCACCCCGACCAAGGCCTGCTCATGCAGCCCAAACAAACACAGCCAAGCAACAACGTTGGCTTCCAGCATGTCCTGCTGCCACCAGGCAGCCCCGAACAACTCCCTTGCTTGCTGGCGCACCCAGGGCCTCAATGGGCTGATGATAGTTGGGTGGTCCCTGAAGAGGGCCGCCCATTGCTCAGGCAGGAGGCCGCTCACAACAGGCTGGGGCACCGGCACTGCAGCCTCCTGCTCATCCTGTTGGTTGTAATTTTGTGGCTCTGCAGGGCGGATGATCTGCACCTCCATAAAGTCATCTTCTGCCCAGATGGAGTAGCGTACGGAGGTGATCTTCTGCCTGCAGAGGGGGCAGGTGGCATTTCTCGCGGCCCAGCGCATGATGCATCCCAAGCAGAAGTGGTGCCGGCAGGGGATGACGACGCTGGGCTCCTTTGTGGTCCCCTGGCACACAGGGCAGGTGACATCAGCCTCTGTGGCCATCGTGCTGTCTCGCTGCAGCGGGCTGGGGAGAGCTGTGGATGGGGACCTGCTTCCCCTCGCTGGCGCCGCTGCGACAGGTGCTGCTCGCTGCAAGGAGAGAGGCCAGGGTCAGTGGCTGTGCCGGGGCAGGCAGCAGCAGTGCCCCAGCCCCTCAGCAGGAAACCCCCCGCCCGGCCCCAGCCCCAGCCCCAGCCCCAGCCCCACAGCTGGGCTGTCCCGTGCCCCACACGGGCCGCCCCGGGGCACGTGTCCCCGCACAGCTCACCTGCGCTGCTGCGAGCGCGCCTCACAGGGCCCCGGCTGCCTGAGCCAGGCAGGGCCGGGGAAACACGGGCACTGGCTGCGGGGACGGGCACTGACAGCAACTGTCGATGGCCCCACAGCACAGCTCCACCAAAGCCTCGCTCAACACTCCAAGCCTCGCACACACGCTCAGCGGGAGTCCAGGCACGAGCCAGGCTGGCACGGGCTCTGCCGGCGCCCCAATATAAGCAGCGAGGGCCGTGAGGTCACAACCCGTTGCTGGGTGACCTCACAGCCCATCGCTGGGTTTTGTCAAAGCCCATTGCTGTGGATGACCCTCGCAAAACCAAAGCACATGTCTGAGAGCAGTCCCCAGAGAGCAGAGCTCAGCGCCAGCCCCTCTGTTCCCCTCATGAGGAAGCTGCACGCTGCCAGAAGGTCTCTTGTCCGTCTCCTTCAGGCTGAACAAATTCAGGAACCTCAGCTGCTCCTCATCTGTCCTGCCCCAGGCCCTTCAACACTTTGAAGCCCTCCTTTGGACACTCTCCATTAGTTTTATGTCCTTCTGATATTGTGGTGCCCAATAGTGCACACAGGACTCGAGGTGATGCTGAAAGACCACAGAGCAGAGCTCAGCGATCCCTTCCCAGACTGGCTAGCAATGCCATGCTGGAGGCACCCCAGAATGTGGTTGCGTCTCCTGGCTGCCAGTGCCCACACTTGACTCACGTTCAACTTGCCACTGACCAAAACCCCCAGATTCCTTTCTGCGGGGCTGCTATTCAGCCTCTCGTTCCCCAGGCTGTCCGTACAGACAGGGCTGGCCCTTGCCAGGTGTAGAATCTGGCACTTGCTCTTCCTGAAGCTCAAATTGTTGGGGATTGACCAGCTCTCTACTTTGTCAAGATCTCTCTGCAAGGCCTCTCTAGCCTCGATGGAGTCAGCTGCTCCTCCAATTTAGTGTCATCCATAAACTGACTCAGTATGTCCTCAAGTACAACATGGAGGACAGTGTTGTCCTGCAGTTAGGACAACACTGAAGAGAACTGGCCCTGAAGAGGAGGCCTGTGGAAATCCCTTAGTTACCAGCCGGATGCAATCCTATTTACGATAACCCTTGGAGCCCAACCCTTCAGCCCCTTGCTCACCAAACATATTAAGCATTGCTCTAGCTGTGTACTACTCAGCTTGTCTAAAAGGAGACAGTGAAAAACAGTATTGAAGCTTTGCTGAAATCCAGAGAGGTTCCATCAACTGGATTCCCTTACCCAACAGGGTAGATGTCTCAGTGTTTTGCTGTTGTTGTCGTTTTTCTCAGATCCGTTTAGGGGTCAGGAGCCCTATGTAAGATCTCCTTGGAGACTACTCTCTCCATGCTGAACAACCCCAGCTCCCTCAGCCTTCAATTGTAGTTGAGGTGCTTCAGCCCCTTGATAATTGTGGCTGTGCTTTGGACTTGTTCCAACACATCCATATCCTTCCTTTGCAGGGACCCCAAGAGCTGAGCACAGGCTCCAGGTGGAGTCTCGTAGGGCAGAGCAGAGGGGGAAAATCCCCTCCCTCCCACGCTGCTGTTGGTGCAGCCCAGGGTACGGGTGGCTTCTTGGGCTGCAAGTACACATTGCTGGCTCATGTCAAGCTTCTCATCAACCACCACACCCAGGGCCTTCTCCTCAGGCTGCTCTTAATCCATTCTCTGCCCAGCCTGTATTTGCTCTTGGAATTGCCCTGGTACAAATTTAGGATCTTTCACGTGGTCTTGTTTAACATCATGTTGAACCCCATTGTTTGCACAGGTCTCCCTGTCTGGCCTGCCTGGATCCCTCTGAATGGCATCCCTTCCCTCCCGCATTTTTACAGTACCACACAGCTTGGTATCATCAGCAACCTGTTGAGGGTGCACTGTTGAGGTCACCAATGAAAACATTTTTTAGTAATGGTCCCAGTGCAAACCCTTGAGCGCAGACCACTTGTCACCTTGTCACCCTTCTTCATCTGCACATTGAACTGTTGACCACTTCTCTTTGAATGTCCCTCCAGCCAATTCCTCATCCAATCAACTATCCATCCATCTACTCCATGTCTCTCCAATTTAGAGGCAAGGTTGTTCTGTTAAACCAAATCAACACCTTTACACAAATCAAGACAGATGACATCTGTTGTTCTTACCTTACCACTAGTGCTATCACTGTTACAGAAGTGGCTGTGCCTTGCATTATGGCCCCATGGTAATATTTTATAAAAAGTTTTTCTCCCCTTTTCCTTCTTCTGCTACCCTTCTAACAGCTCACAGAGCAAGAGGTGTCCTGATCTTTTACTGTTTCTCTACTGTTTTTATTGTTTCTGAGAGACTGTTTCCCTGAATAAAGCTCACCCTTTAGTCTTCTGTCTTTAAATGTTCCTTTTTAGGAGAACAGGCTACAAGTGTTCTTGCAGAATTGCACAAGAATTTTCTGTATTTCAAGCTGTGAAAATAATCTCTCATTGATTTGTGGGGGAATTTTACAAACATCTGTTTGCCATGGGCAAGCAACCACTTCACTAAGGTGTGCCTATCTACGGTCCTGTGCAGTGTCTTGAGAGGTCCTTGTCAACCCCGACCATACTGGTCCCTCACCATGGACCATACTGAAACCTATCCAGGATACTACTTTCATATTGGGGTCTCCTCCTTGTCCCACCTGTATTAGTGATTTTCTCATGCATATCTCAGATCAGAATCCAGTGCAGAAAATCTTCACAATTTTTGACATGATCATTTCACTAGTGAAATAGCACTGCTTGCTGTTAGTTGGCAGTTACTTCAAGATGGTGTTTTCTGGTTGATTTGTAAGTCTGAATTTCATCCATGTTTTTTACTTCTCTCATTTCTCTTTTCTGTGTAGAACATGTGCCCATCTTTGTAAATAAAAATTAAGGAAAAAAGATGTTTTGGATTTCACGTTCTGCCTTGCATTGCAAGTACTAGATCAAAAGAGCTTTATGAAATTTCTGTCTTTTGTGTAGAGAACAGTTCTGCTCCTTGTTTTCTGAGCCCCAAAAAATAAAGTTTGGAATGAATGGAAAATGGTAAACAGAGCAAGATGGATATAGTCTGACATTTAATTATAATTTTAAAATTTATAATTGTAATTATATTTAATTATATATTAATAATTGCTCATCATGGAATTTATTTTCATATAGAACTACAAGGAGCCTATGCATCAAATCTATGGTCTTCTAGTCTCACCTCCACTGATAGTACTGCATGTCTCTCATAAAAAAAAAAAAAAAAAAGATGTTGAAATTCTCACTCCCATGGAATTGGTCTTACTGAATATAGACATACATTAATGTATATTTATATATAATGCTGTTTCCTCACACCAAAGTTAAAAATATAAATGCAACCATTAAAATGTTTCAAGGGTGAAAACAAAGGTATGTATGACATTTTTTAATGACCCACCTGATATCTCTTCCCTAAAGAGAGATAAAGGAGACACCAGAAAGTTCAGCCACTTGGACAATCCAACCAGCTAAACTTTTTGGGATGCATTGCCACTTGTTTTGATAGTCTTTGAAGTACATTGCCACCATTACCAGTAACGGTGAAATGAACATGTAGCTTCAAGGTGACAAAATGTAGCATTTCAAGGACTGCAGTGTTGGAGGTCCTTCATCCCCTCAAAGCTCATATTTAGAGTTGGACTTGATGATCCTTATGGGTCCCTTCCAACTCAGGATATTCTATGATTCTATGATTATTTTCTGCCATCCCCAGTAAAAATAAAACTGCTATTCTTCTTCAGACTTTCTTTCTAACAGTGTAGGTTCATCTTACTATGGTACAGAAGAAAAATAACCCATAACTTACAAGACCAATCACAGTTCATTAGCCAAAACTCAACTTTGCATACTGATTGTTTATGAAAAGATATTAGGCTTATGTTCTTGGGAGATGGTGGTACGTGGAGCAATGACTGAGGAAAAGTGCAGGGAAATTGACAGAGAAAAACAAGAAGATACTTTAGGTCAGTAAATTCCAGGCACAGTTAGCTTCTTTGGGTATATCCTATGTGCTCTAGTATTACCTAGTAGAACCATACTATTTTTTATCTGCATTTAATAATATGAAATAGTAAATGAAACTCCTGTGTAGATAAAACACATTGTAGATAAAACAACTCTTTTAGTTCCTGCTGCATGTAGTGCTTATTAGTTGGATCTTGTCTTCTTGATATATATCCCTATGATATATGTGTGTATTTCAGGAGACATGAGGTGACTATGAATCACATAACAGAAGAGGGTATAGGTTTTGTTTGTTTGTTTGTTTGTATGTTTGTTTTCTTTTGTCCAGAATGGAAAAAAAAATAGCAAAAAGACTTTTATAGCATCTGTAAAAAGTTCAGTATAACATGTTACCTAAATTGTGTTAATTTGATAGCTGATCTGTGGATCTGTGGGTTTTGGTTTTGTTTGAAACCACTGGTAATAGATAAAAAAAAATCCAGTCCTTCTGGAAGAGCGTAAACATAAATATTTTTAACTTTGTGCACTTGGAGATACTGTGACGTTGTGTATAATTTGTATTTTCTTGACATTGTGGTCTTTGCTGGTCATGATCACTTCCAGGTATTTTGTGTTTTATATGCCCTGGATGTAAACAGGAATGTAGACTGTGATTAGAAATAACATGACAACTCCACTGATGATTTAAAATAAAAGGTAGGGTTGTTTTAACCTGAATGATACTGATTGAGAATAGAACAAAGGAAATATTTCCAAAGTGTCTGCTTTCTATACATTTAGAATAGTCTAACTTATGATCTTTTCCTTCCAGTAGAGGAGACAATTAGAGGAGGCATGAGACCAAAAAAAAAAAAAAAGTCTCTCGAGACATACAATCTCCTTCCATTAACCAGGGGATAGCTGGATAGCTCTTTCATTCTGTTGTATGTCTCTCTAATGCTTAGCCCAGGTAATTAAATATCAGCATATTTAATGCCCACTTGAATGGACAATGGGGTCTGAATAAGCAAACGGCTTTGTAGCTCTTTCTTAGACATAGTCATAATATTGTGTTAAGCTAATATCTGCCTGGTCATTTCTTTTGACACTGAGGACAAGAAAATTGGTTGTGGCAGTCACCATACCATCTGAATGCTCGGATTTTTTCTGGAGAAGAACTGGAAGCATGATGTAGGTCCCCCAGATGCAGTGCAGGACGCTGTCTTGCTTGATAGCTTATAAAGAGGCATGAGCAAAAGCTGTTCTTCAGGGAGTGACCATTTAGGGCTTTTTTATTATTATTTTTTTTTAATGAGGCAATGCTGCCAGACAGTTGCATATCTTGTGGAAGATGTCATGCAAACAAATTTCTAATGAAGCCTTAGACACATTTAGACACATTTTGCATACTTTCACCCAGCAGCCTAGCCATACATCAAATTTTCAGTGTTTTGATTGATCTTACTGATCCTGCTTGGAAAATCTTCTGTAGGTATCTGGTGGTAGATCCCACAAAAAAATCAATAAACATCTGGAAGAAATAAGTCTCTATTGTATGCGAACAAACTCTTTGCGTGTAGTATTAATTCTGTTTCCATTTTATTTGTACACTTTCATGACCATGATTTTCTTCTTCTCAAACTGCTCATTAGCTGTAGCCCACAGCAGTTAATTTCTCCAATTCTCCCAGGATTCCACTTTATCTGTTTAGCTGACAGATTTTTAATGCACACAAGGCAGTGTCCTTGACAGTATAAGAGCTTTTGTTGTGATAAGGATACGAATAGTTGCTAATATTTATATTCTACCTGTAAATCTCACCAAAAGTTTCTGTCTCTTGGGAAGTGATCAAGTTTGTTTTGGGATTATTAAATGCATATAATTATGTTAAACTAGAAGTTGGTGAAAATTACTAAACCAAAGCTCAAAAAAACCTCTAACATATTGTCTTGTCTAATAGTCTTGCTCTTCAAGAATGTACACTTGTTGATTTGCACATGAATGAGGGTCCCTCCAGAACGCCAAGGAACAAAAATTTGATAAAAACGTTTTAAGTTGTCTATTCATCCCACCCTCTCCATTGATCATCAGGCATCCTTGACAAACCTCACAGTGCTGTCCCCAGCCCTATGGCAGTAGGCTACCACTGGCCAGCATTGGAATCCTTCAGAGTTATTGCATTAAAAAATCCTTTATCCACTTAATTTCTCCTGAGTTATCTCCTCCTACAGCTGCGTGAAGCTTTGTGACTCCTGTCCCATGGATTTCTGCAGACTTTCCAGTGGTTGGTTTCATGCAGATCACAAGCCATAAATTCATAAATAGTCCATGCTTACATGAATGCAAACTCCCTCATTTTACAAAATATTGTATCTCCAGTTCCCTGCAAGTGCCAAGCCATTGCTGGTAAGTTTGTCCACAAGCACTGGAATTCATGGAAAGTCACTGACTCTAGAGAGAGAGGAATACATATTTTTATGTCAGGTTATATGTTTATTATTATTATTATTTATTTTTCTTTTTTAACTTGCACTTCAGAACTTGACCTTATGTGCCTTTATTTAGCTTCACCAGTGTTTTCTTGGATTTTACTCCTGCAAGGTGTTGATGATAGTGATGGGGCTGTGATCAGACATTAAGGGCTCCATTTTCACTATGGTGCTCATGTTAAACAGTATGTCTCCGTGGTAAAAATAAATAAATAAATAAATAAATTTAAAATACTTAGGGGAAAGGATCGCAGTATCTGTATCCCCACAATATGTGGAGAGAACATGGCAATTGATCTGTTGTGGGACCTCCTCCACCTCAGGCAAGTCCAGGACCCTCCTCATGGCAACCCCATTTCCATCAAATCTGGATTTGAAGAAGCTATTTTTTAAAAGATAATTCAAATGTGATGGTGATATGAGGCACCTGGCTACTTGTACTCTGCCTTCCCACCTTGTCCACTCTGGATCTGGAGACTTAAAAGTGATTTTAAGTCTCTTTTATATACTTTTATATGTAATACCCATCAGCAGGTGGTATTATCTCATCTAAATGTAGCCCAAGAAGCCATGCTGACATACTCCTTAGGCCAAAAATAAAACAATTAAAAAATAAATCACATTTCTCTTTAGCTTTGTGGATAAAATTATTTCTGTTTGGTTAATTTTTGGTTATCTTACTACAGCAGCTAGCCGTAAAATCTCCATGGCAATGGTCAGACAGTATATAAAGGTGGAGTAAGGTCCCGAGCCACTTTGTCTTGTGTTAGAGAAAAGTTGTTCTTTCTGGAGGATTTGTCTCCTTGCAATGCTGATCCTGACCACATTGTCTGAAAACCCAAACTGTGTCCCTTGAGACATTTTCCATGCAGTCCTGACTGTGGTCGTAACTCATCATGGAACCCCAATACTGACAGATTTACAGGACTGTGCAAATTTCCTCTGTGCTTCTGGGTGCCCCACAGCTCAGCTGAGGACACGGCTACTGCATATCTGAAAATCCAGACATGTAGACGTCAGAGGTGGATCAGTTCAGTGCTGAATTAACAGAGTCCAGGTCTTCCAGGAATGTCTGATTTACAATGGGCATGGAAAAAAAAATAAAAATCTGTCCCGGACTTACAGGATGAATTGCAAATGTGGAGCCGGGTTATGCAGAGTGTATGGTGTCAGCCTGGTGTAAGTCTAATGCTTCTGAGGAGCATCAGACCGACAATGAAGGCTGTGCTCATTGAAAAAGCCTTCCAGCAGTTACGGTATACTTTCTGTATGCTTTGGCTCCCAGGCAGCAGTTTGGTGCTCTGGCTCAGTGTGAGCATGGAGTTAGGCTCTGTCTGGGCCATGATTTTCTCCTTCAGTAACTGATTTTGGTGTGAGCCTACAGGAGAGGTGCAAGATCTTTCTAACTTCCAGTGGAGTAACTGCCAGTGTCAGACTGGAAATTAAAGGAAAGCAGCATATAAAATTTCTCTAAAGAAGTGTGAAAAAAGCCATTTTGGAAGTACTTATTTGGGTGGAAGTTTACTAGCTTTGTCTTGGAGTGGGATTATTAAATATTGCCATGAAGGGTTTTTTTGCAGAAAAATTAGGAAGATGCTAAAGAGGTGCATTGGCAGCATAGAGGCAGGAGGCATTACCACTATGAACGTGGATTGGAATATCACATAGGAACAGTTTGATCTAAAATGGGAAGTATTTTTACAGCATAAATAAAAGGTCTTTTGATTAGGAATTAATCAATAGAATTTCTGTTGTAGGGTGTGGCTAATCAGCTAGAAAAAACATATATTTTTTTTTTAAGTTGCAATTTATTATTTTATATTTTTACATTATTTTAAAATATTTTATTAATTATTATTTATTATAAATTATATAAAATTTATATTATATAAACATATAAAATATATATTTAATAAATAAAAGGTATAAATTTTAATGAGAAAATAAGAGATCCTGAAGGTAAGGGGTAAAAAAAAAAATTAAAAAAAAAAGAGAGAGAGAAAAATAGGTACAAAATGGAACAACAAAAGCTAAAAGTTAAAACTGTGTAAAAACTTTCTCAGAACTTCATGTGGAAATATATATATATATATATACATTAATATAAACTTCCCTTTTCTCAACAGGGTTGCCTTTTGGAGTTGTAGAATTTTTAGACCTAAGTTTCTTAATCAGATGCAGAAAATAATACAAATATGTCCACGCTGAAGTCTGTCTGTGTTATCTGAGCTTTGCAAGAGGAATGGTACAGGCTGTATAGGGAACATATTGGCATGCAGAAACCATGGAAAAGCATCTCCTCCTTCTTTCTAAGAAAAAAAAAAAAAAAAACTACTCATTTACAAGGGTGTGTGTGTGTGTGTTTTACTTGTTTGCTTGTTTGTTTTCTGGAGAAGTCATCTGTACGAAAAGCAAACTCAGGGGATCATGAGCTTATTGACAGAATTTTTGTGAGACTATGGTAGAGAATGGGGCTGCAGGCAAACCTGTTCAGTTTTGCGTTTCTTTGATTTTTGCTTTGGGTGTACATTTAGGACATTCTTCTTCTAAAGATTCTTCTCTTTGGAAAGTAGAAGCAAAAGCTTTCATCACACTTCTCAAAGAGAAACACTTTGTCCTAGTGAACCTGATCCACTGCTGAAGGCCACTTTGTGTGGCTCCATCATTTGATTTATGTGGCAAGAAGATAAAATGTCAAGAACTAAGAGCTGTTCAGTGGTATCTAAGTTACCAAAAACTGAAATCCATCACCTCCCTTTCCAGGTTGTCTAAAGTTTTATAGCTCTAACATGAGCTGTATTGCCAGGCATCATCTCCAGCTGGGATGAACTGCATTTCATGGAATGCCTGTGTCCATCTTCTCCAGTCTCTTGACTTTTATCCATCTCTGTCCCCACCTTCAAGGTGTCTCACATTTTACCTGCATCCTTGCCCCAAGAGGATTTTTGTTGGGGAAGTGATCCGTGAGGTGGATTTACCTTTCAATCTCAGGATATCAACCCACACCTGAAATGTTGAAAATGTTTCCTTTGAGTACATGAAAAGGGAGAAAATTCAGTCACTGGCATCCTAATTTGCCTTTTAGTATTGCAAACTAGTTTGCACTTTTTCTTTTGCCCTGCCAAAAACAAAACAAAACAAAACCTGTCTGCTTGGACAAGATAATGATGGTCATCTTTGTGATTTTTTTTCTCTGTAAAGTGAAGAAGGATAGCTTAGATTACAGAAAAGCATTGAATTTAGTTTTATTTTTAGAGTAGTAGGAATTGTAGTAGTGATTTTTTAATAAAAACTCAAATATTAACATTCGGGCAGTTAGCATAAAATATAAGAACGGTTATTAATAAACTCAAACCAACTATGAGAAACAATTTGGAACAAATCACACATTAAAATCTTTTCTGTTGAAGAAGTTTGCAGAATAAGTGACACACAGATTGCAATCAGTTCACATAGCACATACACTGAGCCGAGAAATTTTGAAATATTTATCATATGCTAACAATATTTTTAGAGGAAACAATACTTCTGCTTAATATGAGTAGCATAAAAAAAAGTTCTATCTGGTCAACATTGTTAAAAAAAAAAATGTAGGCAACCTAATCAGGAAAATTTTAGTGTGTGTGTGTAGAGATAAATATCCATGATCTGGACGAATCATGTCAACTGCCTGATGACAGATGGTTTTGATTTTGAAATGAAGCTGACATCTTAAGTATCTGGAAAACTATGCACAAACTCCCTATATCTCTTAATCAGCTGCAAACACGTAGCCAAAACCCAGGGCTCATTCCTATCTTCAGGGAGGTTGTACTATGGGCACATGGAGGAGCTCTTCTGCAAATAACATACAAATAATGAAGTAAGATTTTTTGCTTAGGCCTCAGAATTAAGCAAGTAACACTGTTCCTATTTCACAGATAGAAAAAACACCTAAATATGTTAATCAAGTAACTCAAGGAATTAAATTCTCAGAAATTCTGAAAAAGGAGTAAGTGGAAAACAATTTGAAATTACACTTTAGTGATCTTTCCGACCTCCATGTTCACTGAATGTAAGATGATGAGACTGTAAACCAGTTATAGGACTATGTGAAGATGGAGCTTTTTGTTTTATCTCATGTAGAAAGGATTGCATGACTGAAATTTAGGACTTGCCGTTTATCTGTTGAGGCAAATGATGACATGATGTGATTCAGGCCCTTCTCACCTGGAACTAATTCCCTTCGCTAAGTTTGATTTCAGAAAGATTTTGTGAGTTTCTTTGGTTGGTTGGTTGAGTTTTGTTTGTTTGTTTTGGTTTGTTTTGGTTTTGATTTTTTTTTTTGATTGTTTGTTTTTGTTTTCTTTCTGGAGATCTCATTATACCTGAAAGCATGGATTTTATTTTCATAGAAGAAATAATACAACATCAGTTTTCTCTCTTATCTAAAAAATATTACCAGTTCCATAAAATTTATGAAGTTAGTGTTGAAATAAAGCATTGCTAGGCTTTATAAATTAATGTTTAGATATGTTTACTTAAAACTTGGGATTTCTTACCTAGCCAGGAAAGCTTCCTCAATGACTTCCAGCCAGAAGAGGTAAACATCTTTGCTAGGATGTTCCAAATAATGATTATTGAACACCACAGTTCTTCTAGGGCTGTATAAGCAAATCTCCAAAATCTTCTTCCAAATCTTCTGCTTTATTCTCTCCAGGTGATAAGAGCTGCAGACAGGTCTCATATCCAGTACAGGAGGTGGGTCTAGGAGGAACCCTGGCTCCATCCTTGATGTCTATCAGTGCAGGTATAATAAGATACTCGAGGGAAAACAAAACAATAACACAACAACAACAACATTCTAATATTTCACTTATTTTTTCTCCAGAAAAGGCAAGCAAAGAAGAAATAGGCACCTGGACAATGCCAAGCATCTGAACAGTTCAGGCTGTGTTCTTTTCTTGGGTGTTGTGGCAATGTGCCACCTCTTTGAGCAAACTGCAAGATGATAAGCTAGTCATTCTGTTTTATTGTGAAAATCACACATTTGTTACTCCGTGCACAAGTGTTTGTACGACATGCAGAGTGGACAGTACTGTAATCTTTGTGGTACATAACAGTTATTATATATATCATATTATCAGACTGGATGAATAGTTTATAATAGGTAAATTTTCCACAGATTTTTAAATTTTTATTAATACTTTTTCTTCATTTCAACCTGTCAAAAACTAGATAATAATTTCCACAGATGTATTTGCTGTTAGAAATTATTCAGCTAATCATTTCTGCAAATTATCCTTATTTTTTAGCTTATTTGTGATCTGTTTGTTTTGCAATTCTGATCTTAAGAAGTTGTGCTGTTTTGTTTGAAAATGGGGTCATGTGAGCAGTTTCTGTTCTAACCTGAATGTGCATCTTGCTTTGAAACAGTTTTCTGTTGTAAATATTAACATTAATTAATTAATAGCAATTATTCTTCTATACTGAATTTTTGTGTGTGTGTGTTTGTTGTTGTTTCTTTGTTTTTGTCAGTATTCTTGCTAGATAATAATTTATTTTTTAAAGATTTTTTTAAGAATAGTTAGAAGATTGCTCACAGGAAGCTTCGCCTAAAATAATAAAAATAAAAACAAATGCTTTTGGGAGAGTGGGAGAAAATACTCAGTGGTTTGGGAAATTTGCCTTATTCTGATGAGGTTCATCATTCCATCTCTCTTATGGGAATCTGAAAAAGATCCCTGGAGACTTTTAGTGTTGCTTTTGTTTGTTTGTTTGTTTTTTGTTTGTTTGTTTTTTGTTATTTTTTTTTCTTTCTTCCAAATTGTACTATTAATATTTGAAATGTTTTAATTTTTGCTCACCCTATAGAGTTTAACATTTTATTACAATAGTAATAAAATGTTGTGATAGGTAGCAGTTCATCTCAATCAATTACACTAACAGCAGAAAAGGCTTTTTCTTAGCAAACACCCACAGCTTGTATAAATACAGCTCTTTTTCTTTTCAATATAAGTTGTAAGCCACTTTTAGTCTAAAGAATCCCTCTGTCTACAGCTGCAGTACTTGGTAAGCTGCCAAAAACAATAGGGCATTAATTAACATGTGCCAGGGATTCATCAATAAGCACAGTGGTAGATTGCAATTGCTCATGGCTTCTTTCCTTGCCTTGCCTCACCTCACCTTGCCTTTCTTTGCCTTGTCTTGCCTTGCCTCGCCTTTGCTCTCCTCACCTTTCCTTTCACCCTCCTTTCTCCTCTGCATTTCTCTGCACTTCAAGAAAGACCTACACCAGTATGTAAATCAGCTCTTGCTAAATGCCCAGTAATACAATTCTCTTTATTTTCCAGGGCTGTTGTTAAGTTTTTCACATATCCAAGAAAGATATTTATTCAATTTCTTTTTCATGTTCAGAATCCATCTGCAGGTTGCAGATGGTAAAAATAACGTATTTTTTTTACTTGGCATGCAGACTGTTCTGTAAATAAATCATCTGGTAAACTAAAAATAAAAAAATAATAAAAAAAAACATATAAATTAGAGATGTAAATTAAATTTCAGTTAATCTTCAGGTAGGCCTCATTCCCTTTATCTCCAAAGAAACCACACTCTCCTCACATTTTCTTATTTGTAATTATTGCTATAACTATACATTTTATATATACATATATACATAAAGAGATGTCCCAAACATTCCTTCTTAAAAATTCACTTATGACCCCAACACCAGGGTATAGTGGAGGTTTCCAATTAGGTTGCTGATATCTTTCACTTGGGGGGGAATAATTTATAACATAGAAATATTGGAGAGAAACAATAGAAGGGGAAATTTGTTTTGCTTTTATATCACTCATGTCTGATAAATAAGATCACTTGCCTGACAACCTGGGTATGATGAGAACTTTCTTTTTTTCCCCCCACTCTTCACAGCCATTATATCAATTTTACTTAGACCCTTGTCCAGAGGTCCCTTCTAACTTCAGCTATTCTGTGTTTCTGTGTGATTCTCATTTCAGAAAAAAAAAAAAAAACAAAAACAAAAACAAAAAAAAAAAAAAAAAAAAAACAAAAAAAAAAAAAACTTTTCTCTCTCTGGACATAAAAAGTTTACTGTTCTGGAAAACAGGGGAGAATCTCAGGTTTCACATTTGTCATGTGTTTCTAGCTATTGTTAATTTCAAATAACATTACTTCCTTGGATTTCCCATTAAGACATGCTCCAGAAATTAGCCCATTTTAATTTGGAACAAGTAAGATTCAGAAACAGAACAGACCAACATTTCTGATTCATCTCCATTGTAAGAGCTGAATTTGTCTCATAGGCCAGACAGATGGACTGTTGCAGGGTTGAACTCATGAGAGTATGAGGAAAGAAAAGTAAAAAGCCCAATAGAATTTTCTTTTTTAAGTCTCACATGTTATCCAAATCTTCAGCTACTATGTTGAAAGGTCAAAAAGTGTAATTGATGTTGTGTTATACCAAAATGTGCTTAACTTTAACACAAGTATTTAATACAATAGCAGTCTTCTGAAAGTCAACGTGTGTCATCACTTATTTGAATCAAACAATCAAACAATACATGTTTTCCTAATTTATCTGTGTATCTGTGTATAATTTACCTAATTTATCTGTGCATAGAGATGGACAGAAGCAAGGAAGGAGGGAGAGAGGAAGGAAAGTTGCAAAAATTTGTTTAGTGTTGCAGAATAGTTTTCCAGTTGTCCAAACACTTCCATTTCTTCTATTTGAAATTTTCTAAGAAATTTGTTCTGAAGATTTGAATTTTGTTACTAGAATCAATGTTTTAATAGACACAAAACCTGAAATCTCAGCCAGACATAAAAAGTCCCATATTTATGGGATGTACTTTAAGATCTGATATATGATTCTACATTTTGCTAACAGCAAAATTTTGTCTATCATTAGCCTGGTAAAAACTCACCTTCCTAAAGAACCCAAAGTTCTCTTTTGTGTAAGCAGGCTCCAAATTAGTTTATTTTTCTAGCTGGATAGACATTTCTTGGGTAGACATTGTGATTCTAACTTCTGGGAGTCATGTGAAGGCCTTACATTCTTGCTGCTCTTAGGCTAATGTGCTTTTCCCAGTGGACAGCTTGACTTATGTGGTCAGTTTGATTTTCTATTTCCTTGTTTTCTGAAATTGATAGCAATTTACTACATGACACTTTTGTTTTGTGAAGATTGTTAACACAATTACGTTGACATAGGAAATTCAAGCCTGTAAGAAAAGCACAGCACGCATATGCTTTCAGCAGCATCCTTTGCAACGCTGAATTTTACCGTAGAAATATTGTCCTCCAGGGAGCTACTGGTCATCTGCCCCACTGTTGTTCACATGGGGTACCTCTGGATTCATCTTGTCACCATCTCTTCTAGGCTGCTTGTTTCTGAGGAAGGGCATGAGCAATAGCAATTAGTAAGCCTGTTATTGCCAGGTAAGACAGTCATTTATTTCTGCTATTCAGTCTTGAAACTAATTCCTCCTGGGCTGAATGGTTGCTCCATCCAAACACAGCTTCACCATGAGCAGGGGACCAGGATGGGTTTGCTAAATTTTCCTTACAGATCAATCTGGAAGTAAAAAGTCATGACAATAACAGGGAAAAAAAAAAAAGCAAGCTCCACTTTCAAAGTAGAGTTTTCAGTCTTTTATACACACACTGAGAGAGTTCCCTGAAATCAAACAGAATTCATAAACTGCACAGAGACAGGCTCCTCCAGGACTGATTCTTTACACTCCCAAAGTCACCTCGAAGGTGAGACAGTGCACAGAGCTCAACCTTGTAAACATGCTGGGCTAATTAGCTTGTGTCTGCATCAGTCTGGCATTGCCAGGAGGAAGATCTGGTGGAATATGTACAAAGAGAAAGCAAAGAGGAGGGTGTCAGTGTCAGCAGCTTCTAACTGGGAAAAAAATAAAAATAAATTAAAAAAAAAAACAAAGCACAAACATACGAAATACCGAACAGAACAACATTATAGAGAATATTGCTTTTTAATATTCACATTGTGTTTGTATGGAGCAAGCACTAGCTGGGGGGTATCAACCTATTTGTGTGAGCCACAATGTGTGTATCAAAACCATTGGAAAGGTTAATCAGCATAGAATGGGGCAGATATTGCCAACAGTGCTTAAAACTGCTATTAACAGCAGAACGGCCAGGTTCGTGAGTTTGTGCTTTGACTTTCTCCTGCTGTGCTGTTTTTGCAAACAATGATTTAGGAATATTTATTTAGACTTTGCTTCTAGGCTTTTGCAGTTCATAGACTTCAATGAACTTGTCCTCCATGAGTTTGTGAAACCTTTTTTTTTTTTTTTTTCACAGAATTGCAGGAGGGCTGAGCTTGGAAGGGACCTCTAGAGATCATCTAGTACAACCCCCTGCTCAGGCAGGGCCACATAGAACACATTGTACAGGATGGCATTCAGGCGAGTTATGAATATGTCCAGAGAAGGAGTCTCCACAACCTCCCTGGGCAACCGGCTCCATCACCTAAACCACAACAAAGTTCCTCCTCATGTGGTGTGGAATCTCTTCCCATATAGATTTTCATACAATCTCTTTTCATATAGATTCTATTTCGTATCTGATCATAATTTCTGCCCCTTCACTGTATCTTTGCTACTTGGACCTGTTTCTAAGATGAAAGAATTAGAACTTCATGGAATATTCAGGACGTAGGAGTACACAAAATTTAAGCCATAACATGATGATATTTTCTTTACCAGATTTTTTTTCAGTCATTATTATATTCAAATACATTGAAAATATTTTCAGCACTGAAAATCTTTGTCATGTCACTCACTACTCAACCATTTCTTACCCAATCACTTATCAATATGTTATATAGCTTAAAATTCATCACCTATATAGGTAGTCATCCTGCAGAAGGACTGCACGGGTAAGAAATGAAAACATTGTGAAAACAGGGGGGAAGCCACTTTAATTATGTCAAGGATGAGAATATATTGGGGAAAAAAAGAGTGGAAACAGAGCATCGTGGTGGGTGAACAGACTAAGTCTAAAATGGCTGGATTTGTGAAAGATTAAATGTTGGAATGGATAATAGCCAAGAAGTACAGGGAACGGAGTCCTAGTCTCATCCTGCCCTTTGCACAGGGCCTTCCTGTCCTGTCTTATGTTTTAGACACTGCTTAAATTTATCAAGAGTCTCATGGAGGAGAAAACTTTGTGCTGCAGAACCCTTTCCTCCCCCATGCCACAAGTGAGGAAAAACCACAGCCAGGACCGTGCTGGTCTCCATTCTGCCAGCAGAGAGTTCCTCCACAGCTGTGAAAGAGCCCCTGGTAGCAATGGCATCCATTTTCCTGTTTTTAAAATGCAGTATATAGACATAGGAAATCACATGAGCTACAGCTTGAAATCCATGTCAGAAGTTGCTGGTGCCCTGTGTAGACCTGGCTGCAAGACAGGGAACAGGGGTGAAGGGAGAATAAAGGGTGAGGGGTGGTAAGCATCCAGCTCACTTGAGCCTAAACATGAATTATTTTTAAGGTAAGCACTACTGCTTGCAGAGGAAAAGGGAGTCCAAATGATCACAGTTATAAAGGAGCAGCAACTAACACAATGAAGGGAATTCACAAATAAATAGATAATAACACTATGCTGAAAAAAAATTGAAACTGTAGAAAAACATTTAAAGCAATATGGTTACAGAACAATTCAATTCTCCTCATCATGATATGAAATGTGAAGAAAAATCAGTGTTTGCTACAGTGTAACTTCCTTTTTCTATCTGCTGTATGCTAAGACCAGGAGGAACAGCCTTGCAGTAGGGAGGAAAAGGAGACAGTGCCGATGGTCTTGCCCCCAAGCATCTGCTGCTGGCCATTGCTCTCTAGTCCAGGTGAACTTCAGTCTGACTGAATGCTCTTGTTCCCATGGTCTTCCTCCCATCTGCATCCTCTCAGACTCTACTTACCATCCTCCCGGGATGGGCTGTGGTTGTTTGGAATTATTGTGCTGCAGCAAATATACTGCAATGAATACAAGGAAGAGTAATCCATTATAAAACACCCTGCCAGAATTATCATTATTATTATTTTTAAAATAAACAACATTTATTTGAGCTCATAATGCCAGATATTTTGCCATTTGACCATACCACCTCCTCTGTACGAGACATTTGTAAAGGGTTTTGTTTATGCAACTGTGTTTCATGGTGACCTCTTTTCTCAGAGGGAGAAAGGGCATGCATTAGAGCAGGAGATAGCTGTGGGTTATTTTCAGTTTATGATATCCTTTAGAGTTCTTCTTGACATTTCTCTATAGCCGACAGAAGCACCTAGAATTTCATGAAAAGGAAGGCTGTGAGAAGAAAAAGGTATGAGAATACCCGATGGAATAAATGGAAAACTAATAATTTGTGTATCTATTCACATTCTGAAAAGCAGAGGTATATTAATTTCCCTTTTTGCCAGAACCACAGTGCTAGTATTTCATTTTCTGCTAGGATCTTCTTTTCTTTTTGATCCTGCATGTCACCTGCTTTTTACTACTGTGTTTTAAAGGAGCATGAGGAAAATTAGGGTTAAGAAATTAGTGGAAGAAATTGCTTTTACTGAGGACAAAGTATGCTTGAACCATAAAGAAAAAAAGTTATACAAAGAATGAGCCTTGTGACAGTTTGGCTTTTCACTATCACCATAGTTAATTGTTTAACATTTTTTCAGGGAAGGGAAGGGAAGGGAAGGGAAGGGAAGGGAAGGGAAGGGAAGGGAAGGGAAGGGAAGGGAAGGGAAGGGAAGGGAAGGGAAGGGAAGGGAAGGGAAGGGAAGGGAAGGGAAGGGAAGGGAAGGGAAGGGAAGGGAAGGGAAGGGAAGGGAAGGGAAGGGAAGGGAAGGGAAGGGAAGGGAAGGGAAGGGAAGGGAAGGGAAGGGAAGGGAAGGGAAGGGAAGGGAAGGGAAGGGATTACTCATGTATTACTCATGTGTATTTGTTCTTTTTGGAAAACTGAGCTTATCAAAGAGAAGGAAGCTGCACATGGTGACAAGCTGAGCCACACCACAAACCCTGAATTAGCAGGGAGTGAGGTTTCTCTTTTATCTCATTTTAAATGATGGTCAGCAAGACTCACTTTTTTTTTTTTTTCTTTTTGGGGTGATGATGCTAAGGCTATGTCATTATTTTTTGTAAGTTATTTTTACTATTTTCTAATTGGACGTTTTGGACACCACAATGTCTGTTTGCAATAATAACAGTGATCACTGCACCAGCCATAATTACAGCTTGCTGACCCTCTGATTAGAAGTGTCGTCTAGATTTTAGAGTGCCATCCAATTTTTAAGGATTGTAATGGTCATCAGTGATAGACACCTGTGACCAGTTATGCCACCATCCTGCTGCTCATGTTTTAAGCCCAGAAGTGCCAAAGATGGTTCATTGCTGAACTGAAGTGGAAGACCATCACAGCTGTCACTGGAAGGGCTGCACGGCTTGGGTGACTGGCACAAGGAGAAGACATGGTGTTGTTTTGTCACCTCGCAGCTGCACAGCTGTACACTTGGATTCCATTATTCACTTGTTGATTCCCTCAGGAGGGCAGTTGCAGGTAAATGAGACCCACTGAAGAATCAGGGATCAGCAAACTTCAGAGGTGACCTCTCCATCAGATACTTATCAAGGAAATGGTTGGAGGTATCTATTACATTCTTGGGAGAGACAAGGAAAAGGAAAGTACAGGAGCAGTTCTCAGGCTGGAGACAGCACAGCATTCCAGGACTGTATCTACACAAGCAAATAGAGCACCGACTTTATGCTGACCCAAGGAGACATGGTGTGATGTGCTTTGGTTGCCTGTGGCTGAGCTCCCTTCTTCTCAACCTGGAGAAGCAGTGTGTTGAGGAAGTCAATGTAAGGAGATGACCATAGACCACCGATTTACACTTGTGTTTCTAGAGTATGGATGGAAATTTTAAATTTACCTAGACTGTTTGGACATATCAAAAATCATTGTGCACTCCAGGCCTTGATCAACAGAAAATTTAGCTACTACTACCCCACGTTTTTAAAACCTGCCAGCAACACTGACACATAGTAGGGAGTTGGATGTATGCAACATAAAAACATTTTTTTTCCTCCCCTTTTCTTGATTTTACCCAGTCCAGCAACCTCCCTTCTCCATTTTTTTCTTAAAAATTTAGACCAATGGAAACAACAATAATAACAAATATTTATTGTACTCTCCATATTTCCAATCACTTCCTTTAAACCTCTTCTGATTCTCCCCTTCCTAGAGCTGTTAAGCATTTTGGTATCCTTCCTTAGCACTAGGAATTTTACTGCTGTGCAAATAGAGAAATTCTTCCAGTTTAATTCCTTTTGTATGACATTCCTAATGCCTTAGACTTTGGGTGCATCTCTCAGAGACTTATTGGAATACCAGTAAGGTTCCCCACTCAGCAGCAATCTCAGCAGAACTGCTGGACAAGGATGTGTCCCACAGGTGCCTTCTGCTGGGAAGGGTTTTCTGCCATGGGTGGGTGGATGGGGCTGCGAATGCTGGACACAGACAATGGTCTGGGGTCGTTAGATACTCAGGCCCAACTCACCCTCTGACGACGAGCCTAGCGTTTGTTAACTCCCTTTGCCCATATGTCTCCTTAGCATGTAGTTCCTCTCTTCACCAGTAGTGGTGAAGAAAATTAACTAATATACTTTCAGAAACAAGACTATCAATTGTAAGGAAGCAATAGGTTCTGCAACACATTTAAGGCCACTTCTCTGCTCACCCTATCTGACTTTGTGTTGGCATTTTCAAATAGGGAATAAATCTGGAAATAAATCTTCCAGAATATCCATAAGGAGCTCATCTATGGTTAATATAGCTGGAAAGTGGGTGGTGCAATTAATCATCACACAACAGTATGGATGGAATGGTGTTTCTCAGAGAAAATAAAAATAAAATAAAAATAAAAAAATAAAAATAACAAAAAAAAAATCTCAAGCTAAAATAATTCATCTGAACTTCTCTTTTAGGACTCCTTTCCATAGGTTTTCTGGAATAATTCCAAGAATACAGCAGTGGTCTTGTTTGTCTTTCCCTGACTTTTATAAAGCATCTCTCCACAGACTGCTAAGTAAGAATCCCTAAAAAGTCATCACTTACGAACAGTCATCGTGCTGCAATGCCAGACGTATTGTTTTCTGGTGGAGGGACATGCTGGAGTATCCCAGCCTGCAAGAGGCTGAATGACACTGACATCAGCTGTAGATCACTGCACCCAGGAACCACGTACAAGGGTGTGAAGGGGCAGCTGTTAAACAACGGTGATTGCTATTCAGTGAGACTGGTACAGGGCAGTGGACCCAGGAACCATGCTGACAGCGCTGTGAAACTCCCAATCTACTTCTCCATCAAATTCCTTGTCTCCAGCACTCCCAGGAGCAGCTTGCCTGGCTTGATCCATGCTCAGGACAAGACTTTGCTGCTTAGGTAAGGAGAAAGCCCTGGAAGTTTGGGGAACAGAGATTTGTCCCCTCACAAAGGTACTCTGAAAAAATACCACAGTCAGAAAAAAAGATGAAAAAAAATATATTCAATGGTCATCAAGTGGACTTCACCAATGCTATTGTGATCTCTCCATGCTGTAAATTCTCCAGGTGACCTGAAAAATGTTTGCAGACACAGTCATGGTGCAGGCTAACGTGTGCAAGCAGCATGATAATTTGGAAAATATAATCTAAACACAATTTATTATGTGATAGACCCTAGGCAGATATGCCTGAATTTATCTAATATTCATACTCTTTCTATGTTTTCAAAACCTGTTTTGGTGTTGCTTCCTTTTCTGTAGTTCATTTTAAATTAGATAAGAAATTAATTTGCAAAACTGTCTTTCCCCTTATTTTTTCATTGCACCTTTTTTATCCTAGAGAATCAATAAGTGTTTGAAAGATTTTTACAGCAATGGGTTGTAATACTGAAAACATTTCCTGCTGCCATTAAAGTCAATGGCAAAATTCCTACTTGTATTAATGAACCAAGAACTGAGCTTTTAGCATAATACCATGTGACTGGAATGGAGGAAATTATGTTCATTCCAATGAGAAATGAGATATGATCACATCATATTCATACAAGAGTGCAAACACAGAGCCACAGTCACACACAGTTTTTGTGAAAACTCTTCCTCTGTTGGTCAGTGCTGGGGGACAGACCAGGGCTACCATTCAACTTCAGATCAGGAAGAAAAAGAGAAAACAACAACAACAACAAACTATATTTTCAAAAGCAGTGTTCCCTGTGTCAATTAGGGCCCCATTTTTAAAGATTCTTTAAAAAGTACTCAGCTTTCCTTCTTTTTCTTTCTTTCTTTCTTTCTTTCTTTCTTTCTTTCTTTCTTTCTTTCTTTCTTTCTTTCTTTCTTTCTTTCTTTCTTTCTTTCTTTCTTTCTTTCTTTCTTTCTTTCTTTCTTTCTTTCTTTCTTTCTTTCTTTCTTTCTTTCCTTCTTTCTTTCTTTTCTTTCTTTCTTTCTCTCTCTCTTTCTTTCTCTCTCTCTCTCTTTCTCTCTCTCTTTCTCTCTTTCTCTCTCTTTCTCTCTCTCTTTCCTTCCTTCCTTCCTTCCTTCCTTCCTTCCTTCCTTCCTTCCTTCCTTCCTTCCTTCCTTCCTTCCTTCCTTCCTTCCTTCCTTCCTTCCTTCCTTCCTTCCTTCCTTCCTTCCTTCCTTTCTCTCTTTCTCTCTTTCTCTCTTTCTCTCTTTCTCTCTTTCTCTCTCTCTTTCTCTCTCTCTCTCTCTTTCTCTCTCTCTCTTTCTCTCTTTCTCTCTTTCTTTCTCTCTTTCTCTCTTTCTCTCTTTCTCTCTCTCTTTCTCTCTCTCTTTCTCTCTTTCTCTCTCTCTCTCTCTTTCCTTCCTTCCTTCCTTCCTTCCTTCCTCTTTTCTTCCTTCCTTTCTTCCTTCCTTCCTCTTTCCTTCCTTCCTTTCTTTCTTCCTTCCTCTTTCTTTCCTTCCTTCCTTCCTTCCTTCCTTCCTTCCTTCCTTCCTTCCTTCCTTCCTTCCTTCCTTCCTTCCTTCCTTCCTTCCTTCCTTCTTTCCCTTCCTTTTTTTTCTCTCTTTCTCCCTCTTTCTCTCCATTTTCCTTTTTCTGTTTCCTTTTCTTTCTTTCTATTTTTTCTTTTTCTTTTCTTTCTATTTTTTTCTTTTCTTTCTTTTTTTTTTCTTTTTCTTTTTCTTTTTCTTTTTCTTTTTCTTTTTCTTTTTCTTTTTCTTTTTCTTTTTCTTTTTCTTTTTCTTTTTCTTTTTCTTTTTCTTTTTCTTTTTCTTTTTCTTTCTTTTTCTTTTTCTTTCTTTTTCTTTTTCTTTTTCTTTTTCTTTTTCTTTTTCTTTTTCTTTTTCTTTTTCTTTTTCTTTTTCTTTTTCTTTTTCTTTTTCTTTTTCTTTTTCTTTTTCTTTTTCTTTTTCTTTTTCTTTTTCTTTTCTCCTGGAACCATGGCACAGAGCTGTATCTCTGAGCTTCTCTGCAAATCTAACATCAATGATCTTTCACCTGCTGAAGTCACCAAGGCCACTGCTATCACCTGTGGTTGATACCTGTGGTATCACCGAGGCTGCCACCACTGTGTATGGGGATCGACTCACTGTGGTTTACATTTAGTAAATTTGTATCATCAATACCTGAGTACATAACACTATAAAAAATCCAGGAATACATGCGGATACTGTACTCAGTGCGGATGGAAATGAACAACTGAACTTCATGAGAACTTTTTTTCCCTGCAGAATATTACAGAAGAGAGAACACCAGCCCCAGTCTGCAATGATGACACTCCTTCTAGCATCCATACATAGCAAGCATTCCTTTGTGGTCTTGTCATGGTGCTCATTCTCACCCTGAGCTACAAAGGGCATGAGGAGGTAGCATGAATACTGGGGGGGAAAAATGAAATGAAATGAAATGAAATGAAATGAAATGAAACCATAAAGAACCATAAAGTACATTTCCAGCAATGACAGTAGTGAAAAGCAGCAGCTCGGTGGTACAAGGGCCTGCCTGTCCCATGGTGCAGGATCTGCAGGAGGTCTTGGTGGTGCTGCAGCCCTGCCTGCACCTCATTCCTGCAGCTGTACCATGGCTAGTTCATTACTGTTGTTTACAGGAGTGAGGCCACCCGGTGACTAGACATTTCATTAAATTGCCACAAGCCACCTGTCACTGAACTTGTTTTGATCTGCAGAGTGCTGCGGTGAAGGGGCAGGTAGTGGAGAGCTGGTCGGGAGCTGGAAGCTGCAGGGTGCCAGGCAGCCCTGAGGCAGTGAGGGAGCAGCACTCCCCTGGGAGTGAATGGGGCTCTGTCTTCCCCTGGAGCATGAAACTGAGAAAGGAGTGGCAGGGAGGGAAGCTAAAGGTGCTCTGGAGCACCAGGAGATGCATGTGGAAAACATCCAGGGCACCAGGAGCAGCAGGAGACACCCAGCCGCGCAGTGGGGACCGTGCTGTGTGAGGTGGTGATGCTGGCTCACAAGCACAGCCCTTCAGCTTCCAGACATCGCAGAAATCACACCCTCACCTCAATACAGCCCTAAGATAAACACTGAAGGCCAAGGACTAAAAATGTAGAATACCAAGCTTCAGAACAGGATTTTGTTTTAAGGAGAGCAACACAGACTTAACAAATCACCTTTTTCCATTTAATTGAGAAACCAAAGCCCACTTGAATCAATAGTACTGCAAGGGCAGTTATATAGGACATACCTTTCTAGGTTTAGGTAAGAAATTATGTGGATATCTGGATTTTACAGAGTGGTTATGACTTTTACTCTTTTTCCATGATGAAATGTGCAGAGTATTGGTAGGGCACTCTTCTACCTGGAGTGATGTTCAAAATGTGGCAGGAAATTTTGATGTAAAAGCAGCAGTGTTTGCATCCTTCCTGACCTCTGTAAAGAATCTTTTACCAACACACCTAGGTTTTGTATTTGTGCTTCAAACCATGCACCTTGGTTGTTCTGTGAATCTACAGAAATCCAAAAGGTAGCAAAGGTGCTGTCCCATGAAGAGGACTTGCAAATAAATAAATAAATAAACTAACATGGATCTGTTGCATCAGAAGGAAGGTAGTAGAGAGGTTTCCAGGCTAAAGTCTTAAAAAGAGGTATTTTTGTTGGAGGATTATTACACTGCAACCATAAAATAAAATGTTTCTCTCTATTCATTGGCTTGGTCCTGTAATATTTGTCCATCTCATCCTTGTGGTTTTGAATGTACCTAGTAGTAAAAAGTCTGTGTTGTTTGCTTCACTTAACGTTCAGGTACTAAGATATTGTATGAGAGTCTGGAAGATGGAGGTTGGGGCTGCTTTTTGTGTTCCCCCCTCAACAACCCCATGAAGCAGTGTGCAGTGTGTTAGTCAGGTAACGGCTGTGAGTCCTGGGCAATGGCCACGTGTCCCAAGGGACCTGGCCTTTGGTCTTTATCTGCTACCTTCATAAACCTAGATAGGCTCCTGGGAAATGCTTTTTAGTTATTACTATTTTTAAAATAACATATATATTCTGCTGTATTATTCCCCATTCATGCAATGATCTCTGTACACAGACATATTTGCTCAAAAATAATTATTTGTGCTTGTAAAGTCATCACCACCCACTTGCAACACCCTTTCCTAATGATGTGAGACAGAACAATTTGCAAATTTTAGACTGCAAAGGCTACATACATGTAAGATCTGAAATAGCATAGATGCATGGCAAAGGGAAAGGAATGATTATTATTAACCTGTTCAGAGGGCCCCTCGCTACAAGAAGGACATCGAGGTGCTTGAGCGGGTCCAAAGAAGGGCGACAAAGCTGGTGAGGGGCCTGGAGAGCAAGTCCTATGAGGAGCAGCTGAAGGAGCTGGGCTTGTTCAGCCTAGAGAAGAGGAGGCTCAGGGGTGACCTTATTGCTATGTATAAGTACATTAAAGGAGGCTGTAGCGAGGTGGGGGTTGGCCTGTTCTCCCATGTGCCTGGTGACAGGACGAGGGGGAATGGGCTAAAGTTACGCCAGGGGAGTTTTAGGTTAGATGTTAGGAAGAACTTCTTTACTGAAAGGGTTGTTAGGCACTGGAACAGGCTGCCCAGGGAGGTGGTGGAGTCACCATCCCTGGAAGTCTTCAAAAGACGTTTAGATGTAGAGCTTAGGGATATGGTTTAGTGGGGACTGTTAGTGTTAGGTTAGAGGTTGGACTCGATGATCTTGAGGTCTCTTCCAACCTAGAGATTCTGTGATTCTGTGAGGCCTATGGCAAAATGTACAGGTTCCTGCTTCTGCCAGAGCAGGAGCTCCATGCAAGACGAGGATAAAGTGCAAAGCGATGGGGCCCTGAGATGGAAAACATAAATACTTCGTGGCCTCCAGTAACAATGTCTGAGATAGGCTGTGAAGTTATTTATTCCACAGCATTCTGTGAAACCAACCAATTCCTCCCCGTGACGTGCTTCTCAGTCACTGAAGTGCCCGGCTGAGATGGGGACTTGCAGGGTGGCCCAGCCCATAAATTCCTGTGACAGCACAAGGAGAGGAAATGTTAGAACAGCACCACTGCCGGAGGGCTCTGTGTCTGCTGACTTCAGGAGGAGCCAGCATTGGGTTCACCATTTTCCTGGCATGGTGATAAATGCTAGGGATTGCATAAATATACCAAGTACAGACAATAAATATAATTTAATGCAAATAAATATTTTAAATACAGACTAGTATCTTTCAGTTAATGGTGGCTGTGGTCTAGAAATACGCACAAATGGTCAGTTATGTGAGAGCACAGAAATCGGGCTCTGGCCCGATTCTATTTTTTAATGTATTTTTTTAAAATTTATTTTAATTTAATTTTATTTATTTTCTTTATTATTTTTTAATTTTATTTATTTTATATGTTATATACTTTGTTTTATTTACTTTATATGTTATATATTGCATTTTATTTTAATATTTTATTTATTTATTTATTTTGCATTCTGTTTTACTGTTTCCGACTATTTTACTTATCCTTTCTGGTCGCGAACGAGCCCCGCAGCGCCCCTCTCCCGGTGCCCGGTCCCCGCTAGGTGTCAGGGCCGCACCGCGCAGCCCCTGCCAGCACCTCCCCGCGCCGCTGCGGTGGGAAAACTTGCCGGGTCCTGCCGCAAAGAGTCTAATTTTAAAGAGGTTTGGGTCTTTTGGTTAAGTCCCATGATTTAAAATAATAGGGAGAAAAAAAAAAAAACGGAAAAAAAAAAAAAAAAAAAAAAAAGTTAAGCTCCACGCCCAGCAGTGTGTGAATGACAGATCTGTTGTGGTTTGGGAAATATTTTAAGTCATTTAAGCCTCTTCTAGAAAATTTACATGTGCTCAGGAAAGGTGTTACACACTAGGAAACTCATCAGGATGATTTATTTCATACTTACATATATATGGATATAATAGATTTTCCAGTTTCTGATTTCCTGCCATATAAATACGTATCACTTGAAAAGTAAGTTTACTCTTACTTCTTTACATCTATTTAGGGGTTTTCTAAAGGTGGAGGGACATGGTTTTATTTATTCATTTATTTTAAGCCTGGACTCAAGCTAAGATTTTATTTTGTTTCTCAATTCAAGTCTCATTGATTGAAATGCTAAATCATTAATTTCACGTGGTTCTAACAAAAAAAAAAAAAAAAAAGAGAGAGAGAGAGAGAGAAAGAAAAGAAGAATTCACAACCCAGAGAGGTCTAGTGTGGCTGGAGAAAAAGCTGAAATCTTCATGTCCTTTGCAGAATTTATGTTGTGCTTGGTGTAGCAAACTCTGAAATTACTTTCTTTTTTTTTTTTTTTTTTTTTTAAGTTGGATGTGAATGCTTTACATACCTCTAGTTTGGGGATTTTTCCTTTCAAGAAGGATCTTTTGAAATAATAGAGCCATAATTCAGGATTCATCACAGGCAAAACAACAACAGGTTGTTGGAAACTTGAGATGAAAAACTCAGACGCTGCACATTCCTTCAAATGTGTTATTATTGTCTTTGTTATTTTTGTTGTTATTGTTATTGTTGTTATTATTACTATTATTATTATTATTATTACAGTGTAAGCCATTCTGTATTTACACTTATTGAAATGGCTAATTTCTCTGCCCATAACCCTTTTTAGTTTCAGTATGTACAATGCTAATTTCCTGTTACTACAGGTAACGAGGTGAGTCTCAACAGAAAGTCTTGCAGATCTGAACAGGTCACCATAAAACTGGAATTGCACCTATGAACCCTTGAACAGGAGAGGAAAGTTGAGGAAAGCCTGAACTTAATTCAGGAAAGAATTTGATGTTATTTATTTTTTTTCCTATGAAGCATCTGGTGCTACACTTTTGACACAAAATATTTTGACTCCTAATAACTTTGATATGATTTTGACAGACCGTGCTCCCTAGCACTGGTGTTGTCCCTCTTGTTTAACCCCACCACTGTTGGAACAGGGCAGGGAAAAGTACAAAGAGCGGTGGCTCGGGATAAGCTGATGATTAAAGGTAGGGCTATATAAAGGACATAAAGGAATCCTTCTGCTGCACCTGGGCACAAGCAGAACTAGATCTGTGAGGGTTTTTGGCTGCTTTAGCCAATATTCTGTTTTGTATTATAACTTTTGTAAAAACAAAGCTATATGGAAAGTCTCTGTTTGGACCAGAATCTTTCCTATTTGTGTTTGCATATACATGCAGAGACACCAACACGAATAAGGACTGGTATTTCTATTCCTTTTTCTCTCTCTCTTGTTAGCGGTTTGGTTAGGGTGTTGAAATTCTCTTCTACAGAATGCAGCTCCACAGAAAAAAATCAGTACTTTTGCC
Source organism: Anas platyrhynchos (assembly GCF_047663525.1). Classification (NCBI taxonomy): domain Eukaryota; kingdom Metazoa; phylum Chordata; class Aves; order Anseriformes; family Anatidae; genus Anas; species Anas platyrhynchos. The sequence goes on from NC_092621.1 coordinate 81,082,956, forward strand.
CTTGCCCAAGAAAAGAGTGAATCAAATGCAGAACAAAATGTTTTTGTTTTTGTTTCTGTTTTTGTTTTTGTTTTGAGGGGGAAGGGGGGGGAAGTGGGATGGGGAGAAAAAACTTGCACAATTTTTATTATTTTTAAATATAGGAACAGTGTTATGGACTGTTACAATTGCTTTAAAACAGCTCAAAATCTATCAAAAGCTAAATAACATAAAAGTACAGTGAAGAACAAGGATTCAGCGAGCTACCTTGGGTCAAATACAACCTAGGGGAGCTCTGTTGAAAATGAGGTATTAAAACAGAGGTTAATGTGTTCTGCTGCACAAAAACCTGTGACACAGTAGTGACACAGTTGTTTTAAACAGATAGTCTCATGTCCTTAACACACAAAACAAAGAAAAGAAAATTAAGGGACATAATGTTTTTGAACTATTTTTCCAGGCTCAGGGGCTTTTGCTGTCTATTTCATCTCATATCATCACATCCAGACACCCTAATGCTACTCTCCAAAACAGCATTTTTTGTCTCTGTGGCAGCTTTTCACACATCTGTGATATCCCATCCACCTAACAAGCTGCACAAAGGTTTCTGTCTCCAGCAAAGGGGAAAAAAAAAATAATAATAATTAAAAAAGAGAGAGAGAGAGAATATTTGGCTGCCACTAGGTCACTTTTCTAAGCTTTTGGTGTTTGGAGGAAACAAGAGGGAGACAGCTCATTAATTCCTGCAGGAATTAGCAAGACAGGGCAGTCGTGGCAAGGGAGAGGCCTTCAGCAATGTCACTACTGGTTAGCCAGCTGTGTGCAACAGCACCAAATTATGGACATCCCATCCTGACTGGGGAAGCTGTATTTCTGAAGTGGGTCTGTAGCAGCAAACCTCTTCTTCCAATGCATTTCTTAAGCCAGGACGGAGACACTCGAGCAGTAAGTGTCACCCTTTCAAAAGACAGGGAAATGAGCACCCAAAATCGCGGGATGGGTCAGAAAGGAAGGGGCTAGAGGAATAATTTCTTCTGTTGGTGCTGGCGAAGACCACAGGGAGGAAATCTGGCTGTTCCCCCATCTCGTGTGCTCCTGCACACCCACGGATACTGGTGCCCCGCATACTCCGCATGGAGCCCCTCTGCTGTGAGGAGAGGCTGAGAGAGCTGGGTCTGCTTGGCCTGGAGAAGGGGAGGCTCAGGGGGATCTCATCAGTGTCCATAAATACCTGAGCAGCACTGTGCTGTGTGTTTTTGGACACAGATCCCTACTGGCATCTCCCCATCCCACACCAAACCCACATCACGGTTTCCCTCTGCCTTTTCTCCAAATCCCCACTAAACAATTTCTAAACAGCATCCCTCTTCTTCTATGCCTTTTTCCACCATGTCCCCCACACAACACTTTTTTCTACTCATCACTGAATAACCTTAGCATAACATTTAATCTCTACCAATCAGAAACTTGATGCTCCCTGCCCAAAATTAGATCCACCCCTTTCTGTTGAGGCACATTTTTGTTCTCATCCAATCTCTGTGTTGCAGAATTATATTGAGATAGCTATTTCTTGCAGTATTTTTAAAACCTATTTTGTGGCCTTCCCCTGACAACTGAACTTCAGTATTAAAACAACTACTTATAACTCAAAGTGAAAAATAACATTCAGGATTTACTGCAAAAATCCCATCCAGAAAGAAGTTAGTAGAAAACTTAGATGGTCTTAAAAAAATAATAATAAATAAATAAATAAATAAATAGTTAACGTCCTCTAACATACTTGAAAAGCTGACCATTTTCAAAAGATGGATTCCCTTTGGATTCCCTTCCAAAAAAACCATGCCCCTTACCCAATTCACAGCACTGCCTCATTCAGCTGAGGGCCACAGACCTCATGCCCAGCAGACCCCTTTACACCAAAACAGAAGAAGCAGAGATGTTTGCCAACAGGCAGTAGCCATGTTAGGATTCTCTTTTTAAAATTTGGAATAAAAAAGTGAAAATTGGTGGTTTTGTCTCAACTGCTGATATGAAACTGCCATTTAAAATAAGAGAAGAAATAATAGAAGTATATTTATTTGCATTAGTAATGTTTCAAAAGACAAATGGCAAATAACGTTTATTTCTCTAAATGTATTACAAACTGTCTAAAAACAGGGGTCTGCTGGCTCTGGCATCTTCTGCCTGTGCAAATGCCTTCTGTCTCAGGCATAAATCTCAGACATTGCATTTTGACCATTTCGGGTTTGTGGAATACTCTAATTATAGGATAAAAAAATATTTACAATTCTGGTGAAATATGTAAATGATGCAAGACTGAATCTAATAACAAAAACAGAATTTAAAGGGAAAAATACATAAGTTGACATGATGCAGGAGATAAGTACTTTTCAGAGAACAAGGTTTGTGCTGTAGAAGGTGGACAAAACATACAGAGTACAAAATGAATGCATGTCTCTTCAGAAGAGTACAAGCTGTCTTTTGACGTGCAACCCATTCAGTAAGGAAGAAAAGAAGTGGAATTGATTTTAGCTGGTGCAAATGAAATTAAGGCTAAATTGGTTGTCACATCAAGATGATGCTAGCTATGTAAGTGTTTGCTATTTATTAAGCCACCATTTAGAACTTAGACTGATAAAAATGTAAGGCTCTCTTATTGTTCATTTATGACACAAATTCTGAAGTTTAAAGAGAAAATATGTGGATTATTCAACCCTTTTTCACATTTGAGAATTAAAGTTAAAATCTCTTCTACTTTTTGCCAATATTTTTCTGTAATTGTAGCTGGCATTCACTGTGGTTCTAGTCTACCAAACAACAACAACAAGAAAAATCAGTTCCCAAAACCAAACCACCAAGGTTTTCTAGCCAAGGAGTATCCCATTACATCATTGCTTCAGATGCATTCATTCTCTACAATATTGTTGGCTGTTTCAGGTTAACTATCAAAATCATTTCCCTGAGAAGCAAGATTTAATTGTCTTACAACTACCTCTGTGAAGTACAATAGGGATTACAAGCACTCATTGATTATACTATTGGGCAGAATAAGGGACTCTTATTCTAGCATTTCTCATTCATTTTGTCATTGCACTCTCTTTGAAAGAGACCAAATGGGTCCCAGCAGGTGAAAGCAAAGAAACCTGAAAGGCTCCCTTTGATGAATGACAATACCACAACCACCCTCCCCCCATTTTTGGAGATTATAAAACCTTATTAAATCATGCCCCGTTAGATATTGATTGAGAGGGAGCTAAACTAAAACCAACAATAGCAGTGTGGATCAGAGAACAGTGCTTTCATCAATGGGCACTGAACACAGCTAAGCTTTCTTTTTCTTTTTCTTTTTTTCTTTTTCTTTTTTTTTTTTTTTTAACTATTTACTTTTGTTTAAACCATTATACAAGAAAGTCACACAATTACACCAGCTTTGTCAATCACAGATAGGCAGTAGCTGTCCCTGTAGTACTACTGATTCATCTTCCAGACTGTAGCAAGAAATCACAAAATCATTAAGAATAAGGCTCTAGACTTTTTTTATTATTGTTATTGTTGTTATATATGTATATATGTTTATATTTATTTATATTTATATTTACATTATATTTATATTATGTATACATAAATGTTCTGAGCAGTTATCTAAACTGCCTCTGACATCAGGATGCTCTTAGTTATAGCAAAGGTCATTTTGAACACACTGCACAAAAGGAACAAATGAAACCATTTTTTAAAGACTGCTTCAAAAAAATCTTTAAAGTTGTGTTTTATTTTAAGTTACTTATTTTAAGCTATTTGTCGTAGCCACTTTGATATGACTTGAGTCTGTCTGCTTTGAGGAGATCTCCTTAAGAAGACTGCCTACTAAATTAATTAACTCTCAGAGTTTTGTTTATTTTTAAAGCACAGTACAGTTTTGACCAATAATCAAACATGAACAAAATGCATATTTAATCCTATGACTATCTTTCATGTGATAACAGATATTCTTAGGCCATCCACTGAAGAATTTGTTTGCTTTAAATATTTTGCTTTAATTTAATTTCCTTTATACTACCAGGGGTTTACAGGCATTTCTTGTCCGAGGCAGGACCTTAGGTTGGACATTGTTTAAAGGAATAAAAATAGATTAAGGATGAAAGCAATGCATTTTTTAAAAAACATCATTTTTTCTATGATAAAAGTTGATTTGCAAATTCAATAAGCTGTGTACAAATTTTGCTTTTGAATTAGTTATGTCTGAAGAATCAAATCATTTTTCAGATCATAATAATCTAAATAGTTATCTAAATCTGAATAGTTATTATTCATCACTATCAAATAAATGATTTTTTTCTGTTTATTATTAATAACCTTATTTGAGTGAATTGCATTACACTGTATGAAATGCCTCTTTTTGTATCAAACATATTTATGCAATAGACAAAATTGTTATAGAAATTCTGAACACACTATTTGGGAGTTAAAACTTGTTTCGATTACTGTACTATGAAGTGAGAGGATTAAAAATAATGTATTCTTACTCTGAAAACAGCTTTTATTGCTTAAAATTTGGTATATTTCATTACTTCTTTGAAAGCACCTGTAGAAGATCCTAGGGGTAAAGAAAGTATAGAATAAGGAAAAAACAATGCCCTTGAAAAGGATGTAAAGAAATTAATTAATTATATTATAATCACATGTTTATGTTTATAATCATTTTTGATTGATTTATACTAGCTTTATCCTAATACCTTCCTTGCTGCTATTTAATTTTTTTTCATTTGTTTGACTTCCCTTTGTCAAGCCCATCAATATTTTTCTGTGGTTTCATACTATAACTTGCATTCATCTAAAACATTAGTGAATATTTATTACAATCTTATCCTTTTTAGTTAACTTTATATTTTTGTGTCTAAATTTTACAAAGGTTAATTGCTATTTAAACTGAAGCCAAAGTACTAAATTTTACAGATTTTTTTTAGCCTTCCTTTCAGTTTCTTTTTGTTTGTTTGTTTGTTTTACTCAATACGTTAATAGCAAATTTGATAATAATAAAATCCATATAACACAGATTTGGAATTTAAACCACAGAGCTTCAAGTCAAATTGTGAACATTACAGTTAAACTTTAGAATACAATATCTTGAATGTGTTTTATAAATACAGCTTGACAGTTACAGACCTTTAAATTTTCATATGCTACTCAGGATGAATAATTAACTGGCTGAAATCTATGATTAATTGTATTTTCATTTGATCTAACTTCAGGCAGAAATGTTACATGCTAGTTTTACAGTACCGATTACCCACTTCTGGTCAGATTAATGTTTCCAAGAAGAAAGCTTAACCTTTGGTTTTCCTTTAGTTTTAACAGAATCTGGTAATTCAACCATCAGCAACTGCTTTGCAAATTCTTTCTCCCTTAAAGAGCTCTATGAAAATGTAATCTTATGGCTTAGGTTGTTACAAGTTTTTTTTCCTCTCTTATCTTCTCTATTATCTAGGTACAGAGCTGTAGAAATTTTTAAAATTCTGTTTCAGAAAAAAATTTATAGCTGCTGCAGGAATAAAAATGCCAATTACTTGATGGTAAAGCACAAACTATTGTATTTCAATCTATCTTCTGCCAGCCACTTGCAATCATTTTTACCATTTTTACCATGATTTACTTTTAATCATATGTTTGTTCTTCCTCTTTTGTTCCATTTTACTGGTGTCCAAAGTATATTTTAAAATAAAAATCAATAAAAATTGAAATAGTCTAGCTCTGAGGAATATGTTACAATTGAAAGTTTCCAAGCTGAATCATTATATATTATTATCATTATTATTATTTTAACTTTAAATTTTAAATAATTTTCAATATGCATAATGTAGCAGTAATACAGTCAAACCCATAGTATGACATCAAGCATTCCATTTAAAATTTCATTTGTGTTTAAATTTCAGTTCACTCAGGTTACCTGGGACTAGAGGAGGCTGTTGTACAATTGCACAAAACCACGAACTGTCATACCCTCTTACCTTACAATTGCATCAATTTTTGTTTAATAGTAGAGTGTATCGATTAAGTTGTAGTGCTCCTTTTTCCAATACGAAATAAAATAAAATACACAGGGCTTCAGGTATTTAATCCCTTTAAATATGCATCTGAAGTTACTGTAAAATTCAGGCTATCAGAATAGGAATAATGTCTATAGATATTAAATATATTCACTATTTTTTTTGCAAGGGCATTGACAGAAATCATGTTTTTAAAGCTGTCTGCCATTACTTTATTACACATTTTCTAGCTAGAAATAATTGTTTTCATAATTGTTGCCATTTTAGGTATATCTAGAGAAGTACATAGACGCAGACTGACATATGTACACAAATATACATGTATTGTTTACTGACTGAAGTTTAATTGGAAAACTTTAATCGGAGGTCATCTGCTGAAGGGATGAGCTTTTAGGGCAATTCTCACCATTAACTTTTTGGGTTTTGTATTTTTTAAGTCCTCTATATAATCCACAGAGAAAAATAGGTATTTCTATAGAGCAGGGATCTCAGGATGTGCTCTTGGAGAGAAGTGAAGATCCCATGGTACTGATCCAGGTTCAAAAGATGGGCTTCTTTAATGTTCCCTGATATAAATGCATTCTAGGATTATGTTAAGGAAAAGGTGTGAAATATTAAGTTAACAACATCAAATTTAGCTTCGATACATTAAAAAAATAGAACCTATATGATGAATATATGCTTTTTTATGTATAACATCTCTTTTGCTTAGACTTTCTCTCAATGCTGCTGAAAGAGCCTGTATTCATTTACAGTGGGAAGTTACAACGTTTTCCAACTCCTGTGTTTAAATTCTACCATCCTATTAACATAATTTGGGCATTTAACTCCTCTATTAAAGAAATGATATGAAGTTGATTACTCTTCTATAAACACACATTCAAATGTGCCTGTTCAATTTTCACCTCTAGCATCACATTAATGTTTTTCATATTCCTGTTTTTTTTATTCTCCCTCTAAATTTCTTTGAGTCCCTTTTCCATGAATATTGGTGGCAATGAAGCCATTTATCAGCTACTCTTGTTTGCTGAATAGATAGCTGTTCCAGTCAAGGAACCCAATTTTCATACATTACAATTACTTACGATTGTTACTAATGTATGATAATGTAAGGAAAGTGTAGACTTGTTCGATATCTTGGGAGGAGTCATTTTATATCATTAAGTAACAATATCATCACTTTGTACAAATTCCATGAAGCTGTTGCTGGCTTGAATGTAAAACAAAAAAATCTCCAAATAAATTATATATTGTTTCTAACAATATATACATGTTTTCATGCTTGCTTGTATGTGTCATCTACATCTATATTTCCATGCTTATTTTATCACCATTTCACATAGAAATTATGGCAAAAACTTCTCTGTCTCCAGTGTGAAGACGGCCCATAAAACATTAATTGACTGTTTTTAAATGCACTCTGACCCCTGCCTATAAAATCGCAAAGTGTAAAACAGATTTAGACAGAACAAATAAACTAAATACAAGAACTCAGAAGCACAACAGTGAATTTAACATATGAGTTTATGGAGATAGTTCTTAGCTGCATGTAAACATTTTGAAAAGCTTTAAAATGGGGCAAGGTAAAGTTGTGCTTTGGTTTGAAATTGCATTAAATAGGAGAGCTAGATTTGCAGGGTGTGGTTTCGCAAGGCGGCGACATCTTCTGTTCCTGTTGAGATCCAGAGATGTTAGAGACTTGTCTTGTGGGTCTTTAGTTTCAGCTCAACACAGAATCACAGAATGGTTTGGGTTGGAAGGGACCTTAAAGCCCACCCAGTGCCACCCCCTGCCATGGGCAGGGACACCTCCCAGCAGCCCAGGCTGCCCCCAGCCCCATCCAGCCTGGCCTTGGGCACTGCCAGGGATGGGTCAGCCACAGCCAAAGCTGGTATCTAGAAACTGAAAGAGCAGGAGCCAGGAACTACATCTTGGCTAGGCTTATTAAAACAAGATGAGGATGGACAAAAGAGCAAAAGGATCTTAATCCCTCAGGGAAGTGGAATGAAATTGTTGGGTAACAGCACACGCTAGCAGGCAGCTGTAAAAGTTGTCATACTTTGCTTTCTGGGATGCCTGTGAGTTTCTCATTTGATCACTAATTTTGAATTAATATTTTGACATAAGTAAACCACATTAAAGAAAGGTTTGTTCAAAACTGAAGATATCAGTATACGTATTTTTAAAAATAGCCCACTGATGTATACAAAAGCACAACATCCTCCCATTGAGAGAGAAAAAAAGAAATCCTACTTTTCCACAAAACCTATCCAGAACATCTAGAAGAAGAAGGAACCTTTCTGAGCCCAGATGGCACACCAGGAGAGCAAGGAGTTTGCTCACAGGGAAGGAAGTGTTTAGCACACCTTACACATGGACAGAGGTTTCTCCATCTGTCACAAGTTCAATGACTAGAGGGGTGGCACCCTGTTATTATTTACTATTTCCAGGCACTGACTGACAGTGACACCAATTCAGAAGGTGCAGAAAGGGCTCCTTCTTGAGGCAAGCAGTATCACAGGCTGTTTTTAAGGAGTCCCACTGCAGATGCAGTACCTGGGTGGGGTGCTTACTGCTCCGTTCTGGTTCTTGGTGAGCCCTGTGCATGCTCAGCTGTAAGGCTCTTGCATTTCTGGATCGCACTTTTATATATATATATAATTTAACTGGTAGAAGAAAAAAATAGTCTTTTCATCTATTTTTCCCCTTCTTTAGCTTGTCTATCTCTAAGTACATTTACACAACAGACTTCAGAGGGCACTGTCTAGGTTTTGGGACAAGTCCTATCTGTATTCTCATTAAAAAAAAAGGTGGGGGGGAGAGAGGGGGAGGATTTGCTATTGCTAAAACATCACCTGTAAATTAAAACTGTCATAACACCTTAGTAATTTAAAATTATTAGATTTTAAATTACTGTAAAATCCAGTGCAAAATGTCACTAAATAGCCAACTTGTAATTTCAAAGAACAAAACTGATGATTTTTCTTTAGGGGAAAATATTTTATTTTATTTTATTTTATTTTATTTTATTTTATTTTATTTTATTTTATTTTATTTTATTTTATTTTATTTTATTTTATTTTATTTTATTTTATTTTTTAATCTGTTTGTTCTTTTCTAAATTCAGCCCTTCATTTACCTGAGGCTGTGAAAAGAGATTGCAAAGCTACTCCATTTCTTGGTTAATTAGTGGTTTCTTCTTTTTTTTTTCCCCTTTCTCCATTTATTTCCTTCCACAGACATCCGTTTCTATTTCTCCTGCCTATCTTGCCTTTACAATTTTCTTAACACCAGTGCTAAAAGTGGTTCCAGCTGGTGGCAGCTTCACAACGCCAGTGTGCTTTGAATCACAGACAATTGTCTCAATGTGCTAATTCACTGGTGTAATTTCATTTCATACAAGACCCCTTCTGACTTCTTAAGAGAAAAACTCCCTTGCCAGCCAGGCCGATGTTAAGAAGTCACTCTTCATATTTTCTGTGGCTGCACTTCAGAACAGGGCAGAGAAGAGACACTCCCCCAACAACAACAACAAAAATCATGAAAACTGTAATGTGAAAACTGTATTTCACATGCCATACATGATGCAAAGAAAGGAGAGAAGCAAAAGGAAAAAGGAGTAGCAATAAAATGCCACAATTTGACTCTGTTTTATTTTATTTTATTTTATTTTGTTTTGTTTTGTTTATTGTAGAATCTGGGGTGTAGTGCACAGCTGAGGAGAGTTTCTTTGCTTCTCGTTATGTGACTTCTGTGAGCACTCTGAGAACACAGGGGACAACAACAGGATGAAGAACACAGAAAGCATTCTAAATAAAAGCATTTAAAAACCTTTCAAGATATTTCAGGATAGCCTGGATAATAAGTTTCCTCTTAAAAACTGTTGATGTATATTGAAAGATTTGATTAGCAGCGGCATTATATTCTTATATTACTGTAAATACAGAATGAGATTCAAAATCCTGGAGAAATCATCAGCTACTGAAAACTGAAATGTAATTCTTAGGGTGAATGAACAAGGTGTACACAAGGAACTGGTTTAAATCAAATATAAAATATAACAATTTCAGTCTTTCACTTTCAAACATACTTTTAATGTTTATTTTCCTGTTCTGATCTCTTTTTTCAGTATGCTTCCATCTGCTCAACTAGGTTTTTCCCTTTACAAAAAATCTTCCAGCAGTGCATTGGATTACATGGCTAATATCTGTTGTGTATGGTTTGCTTTCTCTTTAATTTATACCACATTTAAGAAATGGTAGGAGAGATATAATCAGAAAGAAAACCTGTTTTTGCAATGTATACAATATGGTCAGAATCTGAAAGTGCTGCAGTAGGTTCTAGCAAAAAAAATATTAAATCCTCATATTTTTAAAATAGTTTCTGGACAAAGAAAATACACTAGAAAGTAGGTGACATATAGGTGATTTTTTTTTTTTCTTGAAGTATGTCATCCTATGGTAACAACATCCTATGGTAACATATACTTTTCAAAGCTTTTTTTATTGTTTTTATTTTTTTGTGTATATTCATTCAGTAATGTGAACATTGATATTTTTACCTGAATACTGTAATAATCCACCAGAGAAATGATGATGCACAGGAAGTATATGGAGAAGATTAAATCAATTTTTATATATAAGTCATAAAAAGTCTTAAGTATATAAGTATATAAGTCATAAGTATATAAGTATAGTATATAAATATATACTAAGTATATATATAATATTATATATATTATATATATAATATATAAGTATAGTATATATAAGTACATGTATACTTATACATGTATATAAGTTTATATAAGTATATAAGTATAAAAATTGGCTGGGTATTAGCCGGGCCCAAAGAGTCGTGGTGAATGGAGTCAAATCCAGTTGGAGGCCAGTCACTAGTGGAGTCCCCCAAGGCTCAGTACTGGGGCCAGTTCTCTTTAATATCTTTATCGATGATCTGGATGCACCCTCATCTAGTGCACCCTCAGTAAGTTTGCAGATGACACCAAGTTAGGTGCGTGTGTCAATCTGCTTGAGGGTAGGAGGATCTGCAGGAGGATCTGGATAGGCTGCACCAATGGGCTGAGGCCAACTGCATGAAGTTTAACAAGGCCAAGTGCCGGGTCCTGCACCTGGGGTGCAATAACCCCAGGCAGAGCTACAGGCTGGGAGATGAGTGGTTGGAGAGCTGCCTGGCAGAGAAGGACCTGGGAGTATTGGTTGATAGTCAGCTGAATATGAGCCAGCAGTGTGCTCAGGTGGCCAAGAAGGCCAACGGCATCCTGGCTTGCATAAGAAGCAGTGTGACCAGCAGGGCTAGGGAGGTGATCGTCCCCCTGTACTCGGCTCTGGTGAGGCCTCACCTCGAGTACTGTGTTCAGTTTTGGGCCCCTCGCTACAAGAAGGACATCGAGGTGCTTGAGCGAGTCCAGAGAAGGGCGACGAAGCTGGTGAGGGGTCTGGAGAACAAGTCTTATGAGGAGCGGCTGAGGGAGCTGGGCTTGTTCAGCCTAGAGAAGAGGAGGCTCAGGGATGACTTTATCACTCTCTGCAGGTGCATTAAAGGAGGCTGTAGTGAGGTGGGCATTGGTCTATTCTCCCACGTGTCCAGTGATAGGACAAGGGAGAATGGACTAAAGTTGCACTAGGGGAGGCTTAGGTTGGATATTAGGAAGACCTTCTTTACCGAAAGGGTTGTTAGGCATTAGAACGGGCTGCCCAGGGAAGTGGTTGAGTCACCATCCCTGGAGGTCTTTCAAAGACGTTTAGATGTAGGGCTTAGTGATATGCTTTAGTGGAGGACTGGTTGGTGTTAGGTCAGAGGCTGGACTAGGTGATCTTGGAGGTCTCTTTCAAACTAAACGATTCTGTGATTCTGTGACAGTAATAGCCAATATTGTTTTCTCTTAGATTGTATTGTAATATATTGCACTATTATTTCTGTTGTAGTTTGGGCAACAGACAAGTTGCTAACTGTATCTCATACACGTATTTCTACTCCAACATCAGTGTTCCTGAAAATCAATACTCGTGACTAAAGTGAAATGAAACATAAACACCTATTAAGCCTGAGTTTAGCAAAATCAAACTCTGTGTGCCCACTGTGAAACGGTATCAATAACACCCAAGCAAGATAGTAAGGTGAGTTTTGGATAAAAATATATCTGCAATAAAGAAAAAGGAAACTTTAAAGGAGATATCAATCAGTCTTCATTGGGGCACAGAATCAGCTGTCCCTCTAAAAATCCATAAATCCTTTAGCATATCTTCTGTCACAAGCTCTTCTAACCCAAATTGTCTTACTGTGTAGGAGAGGAGCTTTTTCTTGACAAAGCCTCTTCTGATGAGATGCTTCAGAAATTTCTTAACTGAGGACACCACCCTTCTAAAACTGAGAGTGAATATTATGAAAGGGTTTCACACAGCTTGCTTTGTTTTGATTTGTTTTGTTCTGAGGACAGCCAGGCTGTTGTGAACAGAAATATGGCTTTAGAGCCATGGTGATACTTGTAAAATCACAAAATCATAGAATGGTTGAGGTTTGGAGGAAAAAATGTGAAGGATAAGTTTAGTTGATTCCCCCTCCTCCACTTCCTCCTGAAAAGCTCAATTATTTTGATCTTTCATGAAGTTCACTTTTGAAAATTGAAAAGAATATTTTTTCCAAAAAGGGGTTTAACAGAAGTTTTTAGACAGACTTATGCCTCTATATCGCCTTTCATAGTTCAGAAAACCCCAAAACATCACGTTGGATCAAACAAACTCAAGATATAAAGTTGGTTAAAGGAAAGGTGTTAGATATTTTGGGTTGGAACATAATTGTTTTCACAGCTCTACTTCACAGGCAAATAAAAAATAGTCCTATTCCTCTACTCCATTTGCCTGATGGTATGGGTTGTTGCTTCCTGCTGCTGTCATATTCCAAGTGGGCAAAGAGTAATAGTACTCTTTGCAAGGAATAGGCAAGGAATAATGTAACAGTACAATTTGGCTGTTCCTTGTATGAAAATAAGGCCAAATAGCTTCTAATGATGTCTCTACCCTCAGGAAAATAAAAAACACTGTGATGTAAATTATAACTAATGTATTTCAAGATAAAAATGTGCAGCAATAAAAAAAAAAAAAAAAAAAAAAAAAAAAAACATTTTCTGTTTTTACAGAATTCTGTATTTACATGTATATGTAAATTGATGAAGTCATCATTTAGCACAATTGTTTCAATTACTTGAATGTGTTTTACTCAGCACTAGACACATTGTGCTATGAATATTTCACCTAGTTTCAGTAGCGTTATTATCCAGCTTGAATCATAGTGTTTGAACCCATAGCCAGAAAGTTGCAGGAAGGGGCACAGTTGACGCTTGAGGAGATGCAGACTCCTTTTCTGCTGAATCTGTAGCTGTCACTCAATAAAAGACACTTCACATAAACTTTTGTGTTCCTCTTTTTTTCTATTTTTTTTATTTTTAATAATGTTTGAAACCTTTGAAGTCACACCACACTTTCACATGATTTTCTTTTACAAATTCTCCTCTACCTTCAGCTCTTAGTCCTTCCCCCTTTCTGCCAGCTGATTAAACACAGAAACCTGTGAGAAAGCCACAGCTAAACCCATCATGCTAACAAAGTTGGTTCCTCAATAGGGCTGGTGTCGAGTATGTTTCAGGTGCCTGATGAAACATTTTCATGAAGCAGGGTGTTCAGCAACACAACTGCCACTTGGGATTAGCAATTACCCAAAACCATAAAGCGGGGATTGAGAACTGCATCTGCATGCAGAAAAGTTTTAATGAATTACCCTAATGAGTGATCTGAAAATGTGACACTTGTGCACAGGCATTCATATGAGCAAGGACTTTATGGAGTAGACTGAACACAATGCTTATTGTAACTAAATAAACTAATTCCAACCATTAGCAGCAAGCTGTAATGGAAGTGTGAGCTCATTGTACAGCTCTTGTCACTAATTGGAATGCAGATACCAAAATGATAATCCCTTAAAATATTTTGAATAGATGGATGAAAGGAGAGATAGGCTTTCTGTGCAAAGCCACTTCTGCACTGTCTTCATCCACTTCAAATATCAAGTTTGTGAATCCTCTGTGTACAATTTATTAAATACACCCTTTGTATACTTGTTCTATAAACTCAACTACTTTTACAGCTATGATAAAATCATTATGTGTAAAAATATAATTTACTGTCTACAGTAAATATAATTTACTAGTCCTGGTACTCATGATTTTCATTTCATTTGGTGACTATAAAATATCTCTGATTTAGTAAATGGTGTTACAGAAGGACTAGTAAAGTGCTGTTTCACTTAACGTTGCTAAATAATTGAGTAAAAAGAAGTGATGAGCAAATTATGTAGAAGTAATATCTAGCATCACTTTTATCAAAAGGAAGTTTCTTTAAAGTCAAAGTTCAGTTTTAGCATTTCATTTTGAGCTAAATTATACCCTTTTCTCTTTTAGAAAAAGAGACACGTTTTAACCCAATATGAAGTATACATTGTTTCAATTTTAATAAAAAAAATGCATTTTGTACAAGTTACAGCATTAACTTCCTGCAAAAACATTTGGTAGCACACAGTGGCATTTAATTTCTGGAGCTGCCAAGCAGCTGCCTAATTTCCTCAGCAGATTTACCCTACAGTCAGAAATAGGATGAGGGATGGGGTAGGGGTTAGCAATCCTGGAAATGCCTCTGCTAAGCATGTATAGACACACAATCTCTATAGAGTACATATAATAAGTATTTTCATTCAATAATAAATGAATGAGTATATGAAACTATGTCATAGTTCTTGCCATAATCATGTTAAAAATGTGCATTTATTGAGTGAACTGGCCAACAATATTAGTTGATCAATTTCATTTAAAAAAAAAAAAAAAAGTTCTGTGACTGGCAGCCAAACTGGAAATGAAATAATACAGAAGGGACAAACATATATTTGGGGAGATTAGGATCCACAAAACACCAAAATAGAGCCTGGGTAATACTGTAAAAGAACAGAATCACTTACCTGTAGTGAAGACAAAAATAAAACTCAGAGGGGGTATTTGTGATAGCAAAATGGCTTGATTAACCCATGGCCTTTGAAACATGCTCCGTAGGTGATCAACTTAACCAGTTCTTCCTACAGAAGGCAAGGCATATGAGCCGTACATACACCTGCACCAACAGAAGACAAATACAAAACCACTAACCAAATTCTGTTTGTAAGTGCTTCACTGGTGCTGGAGGAGGATGCTGTGTTGTGAACGTGAGGCAGTAAGAACGTGCTTATGTGAAGGATGGGCCTGCTGGTCATTAAAAGCTATATGATAAAGTTTCAGGTCGTCTGGTACCCGGTGGTTATTGACCCTTTTTAAAAATATATACTAAAAATTTTAAACTGTTGTAAACTTGATTCTGTTTGGAAGAGGTGCTCTGGTCTTGGTAGGTGGAACCTGAAAAGTCCCCAGGAGGCTGTGCGGGGACCAGCACCGGTGTGTGCTGTGCATGGTGTCTGGGTGCTGGTGGGAGAGAACAGTCTCCCCTGGCAATGTAGTGTCATCGTGCTGCTGACCCTTCTCAGCAGGGTGGTGCAGGGAGCTGAAATCTTTCTTTCTAGCAGGCAGGTTGTTTTTTTCAGTACAGAAACATTTGATGCATTTGATGTAAACAGTTTGTTTTGTATTGTTTTAACTTATAGACTGCCTTTATCTATATATCAGTTATTTATTTATAAATTGCCTTGCTCATTGCCATGAAGACATAAGGTACAAAGTTTTTTTACAAGTTTTCTGCTTTTTATACTTTCTAGGGTAATAAAACTTCTCTGCCTGTATTGTTTTTAAGTGGCAAGTCAGTGAAAAGATATCAGCCCAGATGCATGCCATCCAAAGGAAGAACAAAGATACATAGACCATAATAGTATTATACAGGTATTATAAGAAAAAAAAAAAATCTATAT
Organism: Anas platyrhynchos; assembly: GCF_047663525.1. Classification (NCBI taxonomy): domain Eukaryota; kingdom Metazoa; phylum Chordata; class Aves; order Anseriformes; family Anatidae; genus Anas; species Anas platyrhynchos. The sequence goes on from NC_092621.1 coordinate 81,098,939, forward strand.
CACAATTCTGCAACCTACCACACACATACTTATATTTTATCAGTAAAAAGAATGAATCAGAAATAATCAGTGTAATGTTAACTTTCCAAAAGTTCTTTGGAAAAATCCAACACTATTGGCTGCTAAAGAAATAAAGATATTTTGATGTAAGAAAATAGTCTTTAAATAGATGAAATACATTTTCTATAAATAGATAATGGGCTGAAAGAGAAAAAGAAGCATACTGATTTTTCTTGAAGCAAAAGATAATAATTAAGTGCTTTGAGCCCTGTAAATAGTTGATGTAATCTATTTTCTAATGATCAGCAAAAGCCTGACAAGATCTGCATGTAACACAAAGTAATTCAGACTAGTCAAGACAAGGGTGGCAACGATCTGCAGAAGCATCTAAGAAAGTTTCTGTGTGCAGAAGAAAGCGTCAATGAAATTCATTATCATGACATGTAAACTAACATGTTCTGGAAATAATACAGAACAGCTCAGACTAACATTACCCTGGTTCTGACCAAAATGCAGATATACACATGGGCAAAAAAAATAAGAAAAAATAAGAAAATATTGCAAGGAGGACTGGACACGACTCTCTGTGCCAGGAATACAATGCCAACTGTTAAAAACTCATCCTTCCTTCACTCAGAATAGCTTCCTCATATCTATGGTCACCCTGAGGCTAGAGAAATAGACCAAGTAAAATGAAAAGCATTGAAGGTAATGGAAATGGTTAAATATGTGAAAGGCGTCCTGTTCAAATAACAGCTAAAAAGCCAAAAGATCTTTATAAAAAGAAGCCGAATAAGAAATGGCAGCTGCACATAACTCAGGCTGTGTGCAGAAGTCATATGACATGGGGAAAATGTTGGTTGGAAAATGTAGTGTAATGAGCAAAGTCTTGCTCTGAAGTATGTATAACCTACCTGTGGAAATCATTGCCAACAGATACCACACAGGTTAACAGCTTAGGGCTATTAAAACAGATTAGTGTATTGATACAAATATTGACGATATCTGTGTTAATTAAGGGATAAATGCACAACTCTTTCTACTGTACAAAATGGTTTGGGACTCAGAGCAGTTGGGATACAGGCAGGAAGGGGAATATCCTGCATATCCCTGTCCGTATTGCCTGTGAAGCATGTGGCCTGGGACAATGTCACTCAGGATGCTGACAGAGGAATATCTTGTGTGATTCACCAAGGCATCATTGATTCTCATGTTTTCGCATTTAGAATCAGATTAAGAATAAGAAAGTTGCTGTTTGCAATTATATATAGCCCTGGCTTTAAAATGCAGTAGCTAATTCTTTTTAGCTCAATTTTTCAAATCAGTTACAGAGGCCTTTGAACAATGATACTGAAATAATATTTCAAGTACATCACAGTGCCTGATGAATTACAGAGCTCTTGATTAATGGCACTTGTTCAGCATCACACTGACAGTAGTTTGAAGTGTAAAAAAAAAAAAAAAGAAAAAAGAAAGAAAAAAAAAACACCAAAAAAAACCCACAGTGCTTCAGCCTGTTGTGTATTCTCCTGTGATACAGATCAGGCATCATCTGCACAGATTATATATATATATATATATATATAATTTTTTTTTTATATATATATATATATATATATATATATAATTTTTTTTACTACTTATTTTTCTGTTTGTCTACTGTTGTGTTTTTCAGTTTGTCAAGGGTGGATGTTTGCCCTGCACTGGAGCTGAGATGAGAGGAGCTATCCTTCAGGAGGTCTGCAGCAAGGTTTTGCTGAAGCATCCCCACCTAGCTTTGACTCTGCAGTCAAAACACTCAGCCCTGCCTTCTAACGTGCAACACAGTGATGGGGAGGTGAAGAGAAGGGAGAGGAAAGGAGCTGACTGTTTGTGCTGTTCTGATCCATCAGCAAACAACCAGGCAAACAACCAGTGGGGAAGTATCCATCATACAATGCCACCAGTGAATTGGAGTTGACTGGAGGCATGCCTCACTGCATGGTGTGGAGTTTATGTATTTTACAAACCTTATTTCATTGGCTTGAGGCTGTACAGTTTTATGGGGCCTCAATCTCCACTGGTTTGAAATAAATTCCTGCTGTGCTGTATATAACAGCCTGACAAGGGTTGAGGGGCCATCCTTGTACGTGCAGTTGTTGCCTGTATTTCTTCTGTCACTTCCAGACCAGGAGGTCACTCTGCTCCGGGAAGAGAGGGGAGGTGTGCACAGGACTAGGAGACAATAACATTTCTCAGCCTTTTGTGGTCTGGGGATCAGTCTGTGCTGTTGCAGCTTCTTCCACACCCCTGCAGCATCACCAGCATGGATGACACCAGCAGTGGCAATAAGCATGACTTAGTCTGCAGAATTTCTTTCCTGCTCATTATTTTGTTATCTGTGCTAATGAACACAATGGATTTCTATGGGAAAAGGTTGTCAGCACTCGTATGTCCAGTCCTTCCATCCTTATGCATCCACTGTTCTTGTGAAAGCAAAAGCAAGCCTGCCTCTGGGCCTGATTACAAGGTGCTCCGGAGGGGCAGGGGTGAGGCAGAACAGCTCTTGAAAATACACCGGATAGTGGAGTCACATGAGAAATCCATTTTTATGGGTTTGGAGGAATGAGCTCCACTGAACATTAGAAGATCCTTCACCTTCATAGGAAAGTACTGCAGGATCAGCATGATGATGGAGAAGTAGGAGCAAGATGAAGACCACTGAAAAAAAAATCAAACTTTATTTTTTTTTGGTATTGTCAAAATAATTTCCAGTAGTTTAAAGGTGTTTCCTCTGATGAAGCAACACTACCTCATCTGCAACACCAGGCGAAGTAATGTCCTTACCTGCTCTTCTTCTGCACATGAAGACACATGGAGCCTGTTTTTCAGCAGTGACATCTGTTTGGTCAGTACAACTTCATACCGGCTGTCCACATCAGGTTTTTGCTGCGGCTGGTAGGCAGATGTAGAAAGGAAGGCATTGCTCTGTGGTGAACTGAAACTATGACTTTTCACTCCTTCAGAAGCAAGCAGCACTATGAAAACCTCAAGCTGCAAAACCAAAGCACAAAGTCAGACTTGCATTTGCTGCAAGGCAGACATGACCCACAAATAGAGCCAGAGCCCTACATTTTGACTCTTCTCTCACAGTATTTCTTGCGTCTCCTAGTAATGTCTGCCCCAGTCTCCTCATCTGAAAGAGACAGCAATACCATATACTCAGAGGCAGCAAGGATTTGCAATGCACAGAAAGACTGTGAGGTCTTTGGGCTTTGCAGTACACAGAAGCTCAAGGTATTACAAATACTGCCACCTCTTTTGTACAGGGTCAAGCACCAAACAGTTTCTGTCCAAAGGAGACAGAAATATTTGCACTCCCCTTTTCTAAAACTGTCTCTTTTCCACAAAGGATATTCGTACATTTTAATACTACAACATGGAGAAAAGCTAGAAGAAGCTTTTTTCTAGAGACTAGAAAAGCATTTCATCAGCCCTTGCTGGCAGGAGCAGCTTCTCAAAGCCTGGCTGCTAGCAGAAGTTCAGGGAATAGAGAGCTTTAATAAATGACCAAACAGCAGTGCTCCTGACTCTGTCGGGGCCCCAGTTAGAGAAGGATTGAGAAAACATGCACAGAGGTGTTTTCTGCAATAGTCCAAGGTGGACGTTGCTCTTCCTGCCCTTGAGTTGACTCCTCTTGTCCCACGTATCACCAGGGATACCTCTAGGTTGTGGTGGTTCCTTCTGCACTGTCCTGGTGGACGCAGAATCACCTGCCTCAGTATCAGCACATTTTCAGCAGCCAACAGCCTCAAAGCAGAAGGAAGTCCTGGTATGGGGACAGAAGGAAGACATTGAACATAAGGCTTTGTATAGACCCAGAAAATGCTCCAGTTTGGTTGCTTTCTTTCAAAAAATGGTGCTCTTTGAAACTGAGGAAACCTAAAACTTCTGTACAGGCAAATTCAATGCCCACTTCTGGAGGGTAATGGTCATCCTCCAACAGGTATTAATTAACAGCTGCCTGACAACCCTTACTGCAGATGGCATATTTATTTTTTGTGGTATTAAAATTATAAATAAATAAATAAATAAAATATCCAAGTGAGATATATGTGAGCTTCTGCTTTTTTCTTCCAATGTGAGTGAAGACCATTTTTCATCAGCAGAACTGCTTCGTGCTCAGTAAAAACAAAATTTACACATTTTGGTAGCTAAAGACAGTTCAGAGAACTAATTCCAGTTGCCATGATACATCTTTCCAGGTTGCTCTTTAGCAGTATTTGAGAACAGAAAACTTCTGTCAGGAGAGAGACTGTAGAAAAGGAAACCATACATTGCTTTCTGGAAGAAAAATAGCACTAAAACAGCAATTCAGTCTGAAAAACGAAGCTGGCTGGATGTTGAATATTTTAGAATTATTCCCTGTACTTTCTACATTGGGCAAAAGCTGCATTTATTTTCCTCAACAAAATAAATTAATAAATTATACCGGGATATACTTTTTTTTTTTTTTTTTTTTTTTTTTTTTTTTTTTTTAGTAGCTTAGCATTAGTATTGTTTTAAACACAGGGAGGTTTGTATATTGAGGATGGAATTTCACTGCTTTGCAGAGTGATAATTTAAACTTTGACGAGATGTAAAAGTTGTGGAATGGAAAAGGGAAAGCAAACTTCATTAACGAATGAAGCAGGATGAGTTAGCAGACACAAACCCTTTCTGCAGTGAGCCCTTCCCTCCTCCTCTGTATGCTGAGTAGGAGCAGTGAGGGGAAGGATCTGAAGGCAGCCATCACCACCACCTGTGTTTCCATCCCAGCGTGGGGCTGACACTGACGCTGCAGTCACTGTGCTCCCCCCACTCTTTTTGTCTGTCTTGCCCTACATTTTTTTGTGCATTTATCTCCCAGAGCCTTCCAAGCAGCTGCTTCTGCTCTTCAGTAAAAATAAAAGACTAAGAAGGTACCAAGTGCTGGAGACTGCTTTTCAGAGTTGGAGAGGCATTGTGATATGACAGCTGCAAATAAAACTCTTGCAGCAGAGGAGTACCTGGTGGTATTCAATCTACCTTCCCTTTCTATACTGACAGCCTTGAGGGCAGCACAGAGTGGGGTCCCAGCTGAGAGGGGCTGCTGCTTTGTGGCTCTGTTGCCTGAGGTGCCTCCATCTCTCCGTGCTTAACACGTCAGCCACCTTGGTGCACAGTCACCATCACAAAATTTTGAAGGTTTCACACCCTCACTGTCAGAGCAGATGCATTTCTCACTTCTTTGGGAAAGGAGGGCCTGCCTGTAAGCCATGGCTAAGAGTAATCAGTGCATCCCTTCCTGGTGCATTTTTTTTATATGGGGCGCAAGGGGATGTGGAAGCTAAAAGTTTGCCAGTTGAGATGAAGTAGGTCAATAGGAAGATTATCAATCCTGCCCAAAAATCTGATAGGGTTCTCTAAGGGGAAAAGAATATCTAAGTGTCTTCTGCACAATAGAACAATAAGCCACCATCCGAGCACTCTAAATGCTTTAGGATAGGTTACATATGCTAGCTGGAGGAAGATGGAGCCTGCTGCAACCATGATCTTGCAGTGCATTGCTGTAGAGATCAGCCTGTTCCTCTCAGGCTGCCCTATCACTTGGAGAGTGTGCAGTGGGACTGAGATGGATTTGCCCCTTGTAGGAGCCCAGCGTGGCATCACTAGAGCAGCAGAAGTGGGAAAAATTACCAGACCTTGGAGGGGAGCTCATGACAGCATGCTGTCATCTCCATTGAGCTTCCTTCTCATACAAGTGCAGTGAAAAGGTGGACCCACTGCATCGTTTAGGACATTTCCCCATGTTCCTCCAAGGCTTTGAAAATGAAGGTGGGAAACTAGATGAGTTCACCACCTGCTCTCTTTCAAAGTAATCACCCCTAGCACCCAAGTATCAGCCTGATAGAAATTACAAAACGTGAATAGCCTTTGTGTCTCTGGCTGGGTTTATCACCCAACGTTGTCAATGATGTTAAGACGGCAGTATGGATACTGCACACCTCCACATGCCACTGTCAAAGTTCACATCAGTAGGAAAAACTAAAAGGAAACTTTTTAACTGCATTGACATTTACAGGCACTAGAAAAGACCAGAATTAGATGGCTTCTGAGAGCAACAACCGTCCATTTAAAATTTGTTTTTCACCTTTCTATACAAAGTTAGAAATTTGCCATGCAAAATTGTCAGTTACTGTACCTGACATAAATTGTATCAGTGTTTCCCAGAATTACTACTATTGCTGCCAAAGGGGCTGCTTTACAAAAGAAAAGGGAACAGCAGGTGGTTCCCCTAGAATAACCGTAGCATCAGCAATTATTAGTAGTGAACAAGACATATAATATAATACCGGGTTTTGGAAGGCCTTGTCTGTGTTAAAATCACAGCCGTGACAAAGGACAAAGTTACAGCATAGTTATCCCCTGACCCAAATACAATATGGTTCTATTTTGCAGTGTTGATGGGTCCATAACTATGTTCCACAGCAAGGCTTAAAGGTTAAGGTTACCAGCTGCATTCTGCAATGAAACTGTTGTAAGTGGGTCCCATGACACAATTGTATTTCTAGTATAGAAAAACCCTAAATAGGCTAGTTGCTATAGATCTCTCCCTTTTTCTCTGTCTTCCTGGTGCATGCATACACACTTTGCCCTAAGGATATCTCTGGAGAGCCCTGCTTCTCCATTTACTGTAATATGAAGTGCTTTGATTTGATGACAGGGTCACTGTCTATCAAAATCAGGAGATCAAAAGATTCACAGTTAACTAGTAAGAAGTAATCAAAACACTATGACAAATTCTGAAAGAGCCAAGCCTGTCTTCTCATTAAGCAGTGACAAAGCAAACATTTTTTCATTGTATGTTCAAGAAATGTAATTGCTATTTTGCAGTTTACTCAGGCACCTTCTTCAAATATACCTGATACATCAACTCTGTGCAAATACAGAAAGCACTGCCAGTTCTATCCCGGAATGGCTGAAAATCTTGAAAAAAGAAGAGGCAGCCTGACCTTTATAATGGCTGTCGATACTTTAATAGATACCTTCCAACTCTTCCACATTTACATGACAAGTACAGACAGTAAGACAAGAGGCAGGGAAAGCGGGGTTGGAGATACCCTGCTAGTGACAAATTTCTGGTGATCTGAACTGTTTTGATCTGATAAGTGATGGAAACACATGTCTGCTGAAATTCTCCTGTGTCAGTAGAGATCTTTCACTTCATGGTATTTTGTGCTAAATACAAACCAGTAAGTTCAAGACACACAGATATAATAGGAAGTGAATATTAAAATTAGAAGGCTAATGAATTGAATGATGAAGATTCTGATTTGTGGGTCTACACACTTCAGTGTTTTCCTGATTTCCTTGACACTAATGAATTGAATGATGTAGATGATGATTCTGGGTTCTACACAATTCAGCATCTGCCTGATGTCCTTGACATCTGTTTTTAGGGCACATACCATAAGCGTTCATTGTTATGCCAATGACACCACTCTCTGGCCTGCCATTTCCACTGACCACTCCTGACGGGAAGTCTCATCTCTGTCATGGTGCCAGCTGAAGTGCAACTGTGGATGTCACTGTATTTCTCAAAAATGAAAGCTGAAGTGTTGAAAATTGGCTCTCTCTTCATTTATTACAATCTGCTCTTTTACTTTAAATATTTTTTTCTTCCATCCTTCCAAAATTATTACATGCTAAATGATATAGCAGGGTTGTGAGGAAAATAGCTTAAGGAAAACACCTTAGGCACCTGGTTTTTCTAATGTAGCATTAGAAATTGCTGCTGAAGAGCATGCAAAACAACAGCAGTGAAGGAACTTAACACTAAGTTTGTACCTGCAGTTTTTTAATTACCACCTAAAAGTAGTGGTAAACCATGAGATTTCTTAATCCAGCCAGATTGAAAGGTGGTCCTGGATTGAGGAACAATTAAATCTACCTGTTTCCATTAATGTATCTGAAGGTTTCTGTGATTCCTTCAGAATTCCATCTATCACTTTCTAGCTGAACATGAAATGATCTTGGTATTACTTGAGGTATAAAGAGCAAAGCCAGGCAACTCCTGTAATTCTGCAATAGTAACAAAATGAGAATGAAGCTGAGGAAAAGACAAGGGGAGAAGCACTCAGGCAAGCAAGCTTGAAGAAAAAGAGTTAGTATTGTCATATGGCAGTGATAGAGAACAACAATCTAGGTGAGATAAAGCCCATAGTTTATTTTTATGCTGCTAACAGCTCCATGTGGGCTTTGAGCCACTGGCTGCAAGCAGGTAAGTGAGAGAAGAGGAATCAAAAGTATCCATGCAAGTGAGGCTCATTTCTTTCTTTTTGCTTTTGTTTTAATGCCAAGGTGTGTTTTAAAATATGGCAAAACAAAAGAGTCTTTAAAAGTCTTGTAGGGTTCTGGATCAACAAGGGGACTGCCTTTGCATCTGCTAGAGCTCTTCAGTGTTGTGGTGCTAAATGGATTAGAAAAACCTTGGATAAATAGGTGGGAATGTAGCAAATTATTAAAACCTACTTTAAAGGTCATTATCTTTAGGTATGCATCAAAAGGCTTTGCTGAATGGCACCTTTCAGGTGTCTGCTGCAGGGCAGTACTATGGAAACCATGACAGAAGAGGAATAATAAGATTCAGGCTGATATTCACAGGTTGGCAAAGGTGGATGGGGGAGTCGATGAAACCAATGAAAATTGGGCAGTGGATTAGTTACATCCCTCAGGTATTTGCCCTGTCTCTCCCAAGACATTCTCAACCCTGAGGCAAAAACATCTATTCCATTCACGAATCAGCTCCTGAACTGACACAGGCTTCAGCATGGTTTATTAAGAGAAAGCAAAATCTGAATTAGTTCACATTATTGTGCCAGGCTGAAAAACAGCAAGTTGGGAGCTGATTTGTGAGTAGATAGCTAATTCTGAATTGGCCATCCTTCTGTTTGAGAGATGGGTCCAACAGTTGAAGACAGTAATGACGTTAGCTTCCTGATTTTAATTCATGTCCACAAGTCTATCGGCATCACAGATATGCTAGAGGTTACCTCTTCTCCTTCTATAGTTCTATAGTTCTGTTTCTGCCATTAAAACACTACTTATATTCTCAAGGGCACTTTATAGGAACTCTTGTAAAACAAACAAAACAAACAAACAAAATAATAATAATAATAATAATAATAATAATAATAATAATAATAATAATAATAATAATAATAATAATAAAACACAAAGGCTAAAGTTCACAGGGAACTTAGGAAAGCTATTTATTTTAAACAATATATAAAATGTGAAAATATTCCTGTGACCTTTTTGAAGTTATAAACTCTTTTTGGTATTTTTCTTAAAGAAGTCACAAAGAAGTGCATTACACATAATTTACATGCAGCAAAACTTTTAACATTAGCATGATGTTGTAAAGATCTGCACATGACTTAAATGGGCAGTTAGCAATATGGTTTATAGATTACTAATGCAGAGCCATTATCTGTTCTGCTATATTTTCATTTCAAGTTAATGGTATTGAAGTCAACAAAAGATTTCAGGCATAGCTTAGAAAATAATTTTAAAATAGCTATATAACTGAATTTAAGCATATGAACTACCCTCTAAAGACATATAGCAGACAATTTATTGCACTGAATCCAATGTTAATCTTATCACTGGTTTGTAGCCCTATGCAAATGCAAAACCACTATTGACTGATGTTTGCCAGTGTTCTGCTGGAGTTTCTTCTGAACAAATTGGGAAGAAGAGGTAACAAAGAAGAATGAACTGTGTAGCTTTCACACCTCACTAAGTTTGTAAAAAATTTTTGACATCAGTTGAAGGAAGTCTTGGAGGTCACCTTGCAGACTAAAACTGGGAGCAATGTCAAATGCAATCATCTCTCACATAGTTGAAACTTTTTGAGAGTAGTCTCAATCTATTAGTGAGTGGGACAGAATTGGGGTGGGTGCATTTGGGGGTTTCCATTTTTGGAATGACTCTGCTGGCAATTAGTAGATCACTAAGCATAGCCCTCCCTAGCCATTTAGGTAATTTAATATTATTAAATGTTTCTAAAATAAGAAGTGGGTTATAAAGTGTATCATTTAACTTAAGAATAATTTGTTCCATTATTTAAATTTACCCAAAGGATTTTGTCAAGGTACAGTCTTGAGGAATATGTACAACACTACTGTGCCTGTACCACTTGGGTGTTTAATTCCAGAAGATGCCATCATACTAACTTATCTTAGTTTTGATCATTTCAAACTTAGACATTTCCTTCCCATACTCATAGTCAGCTGCAGTACCCAGCACACAGGTCAAGGTCACCACTTTTGTCATACTTACGTGAAGTTTAGTGCTGCGTGGAGAGGACCAGACCGTGTGGAAGAAAATGAGCTGTATTTGTGCAAGAAGAGATGTAAAAATGCAGATGTTGCCTTTTTTAGCACCTCCTTCAATATTGAAGAGATTCCAATTAAAAATATTATCTAAAGATATATTGTCAGAGCACCATGAGCAGGACTGCCTTGTCCTGAAGACCATAACTAATCTTTTACCTTACTTATCTTACACATTATCATGTCAAAGCCTTGATCCCACTGTAACCATGCTAGCCTCAGCCCTTACTTTGATGCTTTTATAATTCCCTGTGCTCCTTCTGCTTTTTGTGCCCTTTATCAATGGTATAAACTCCTTATTAAAACCACCATTGCATTCCAGTTTTCAGCCTAGGTCTCCTGAGCTGCACAGAGGAAAAATATAACCCCTGACAGATTAGTTAATAATTGTTCATTAATAATATTATCCTAATTTGAATCATACTCCTAAATTATAATGAAATATATATTTCTAACAGTAAGATTCTTCATCCAGACATAAAACTGCCAACTCTGGTCCTGTCTGATGCCATAAGCTTTGTTACATCTAGCATAGTAAGGTCACTGAGAATCTCAGCACAAAAAATATTTGCGTGCCAAGACTCAGAAAAACTTGCAGCTGAATCAAGAGTGAATCGGGTGGCAGAGGCTTCTCCAGGGCTAAAAATCTACTCATTTGAAAGGCAAAATTAAGATCCTCATCCCACACAGACAATTAAAGTGCCTTGTGCTGTTTTGTTTCTCCTGGAAAGAGTCCAGCAGAGGGCTACAAAGATGATACAGGGCCAGGAGCATCTTCTCTATGAGGAAAGGCTGAGAGACCTGGGTCTGTTCAGCCTGGAGAAGAGAAGACTGAGAGGGGATCTCCTCAGTGTATATAAATATCTGAGGGGTGGTGGACAGAAGGATGTAGCCAACCTCTTCTCAATGGTTTGTGGGGATAGGACAAGGGCAATGGCTGCAAGTTAGAGAACAGGAAGTTCCGCACTGACATGTGAAAGAACTTCACGGGGAGGGTGACGGAGCACTGGGACAGGCTGCCCAGGGAGGTTGTGGAGTCTCCTTCTCTGGAGATATTCAAGGCCTGTCTGGACACCTACCTGGGCAGCCTGCTCTGAGGAGCCTGCGTTGGCAGGGGGGTTGGCAGGGGGGTTGGATCTTTTGAGGTCCCTTCCAACCCCTACAGTTCTATGATTCTGTGATTATGTAATTTATTTTGTTTTATACCATATGGTGGCCTCATGACCTGGTAATCACTCTGATTGCTACCTTTTCTTTGGAGTTTGCTTTGGAAATGTTTTCTGTGGGGCTGGCTGAAGACTGGTGGTCACAGCAGGCAGAACTCTGACTGCCCCAGATCGCCAATGATTCAGATCCATTCTGATCACAGCCCTGCTGTGCAGGCTTGCTTCCTGTGCCAGCTACACAACCACAGAGACTAGACAGCATTTGGAAAGTGTTTTCAAAGAAGGCTTTGATAAATAAGTAAGTTGCAATCCTAGATTGCCTATTTTGGTGGGCCCAAAATTGTAGCTATTTGATTCAGTGCTGATTTACCCTTTGAATGGTAGCACATTCCCTCCCCGTCCTCCTTGGAGATACCTACTTGAAATAAAAATCCGCAGAACTTCTACTTTCTGAGAAGAAAACCCACGTCTATTATATTTTCTTTGAAGTGACACCTGCCAGAGCAACCAACTGCTGTTGTGTGTCCTCCCCTGTTATCTAGAGGTAGCCATCCCTGGGGATATTCATCCTTAACATTTCCCTCTGCGGTGTAAAACTCATAGCTCCAGCCATTGGATGTTTCATAGCTGGCCACAACACTTAAGACCCTGTGTGTGCCTAAGGAATTAGGTGTTGCCACTAGAGTTTCAACAAATGCCATCTGGCAGTTAAAATATTCTATTCCCAGCAAGAGCTAAGCACTTCCTTTTGTGCTTATTGTTCTGGAAAAAAAAAAAAATAATAATAATAATAAATTGTCCTTGTCCCATCTGATTTGACCCAGCAGTGGTTAGAGTCAAAGCAACAAAATTTTGCTTCCCGGAGATGTCTGCTTAACCAAAACAGCAACAATTCCTACCTTCCCTTTATGTCTGGTGTCTCTGCTCCTCTTCCTGCTTTATTTCTCTCCTTTGGTCTTCCTGTAACTCCACGCAGGATCACACAGCAACATCAGTAATACCCATCTGCAGTGGGTGGAGGGGACCAGGGGCAGGGGCCGGTACTGAGCATCTCTGTGATGGAGCAGGACCACACCACAGATGAGCTCTGCTGTCAGCAGGATTTATTGCATAAGAACCTATGTGTTTAAAGGAACTTCAGTTTTACGATAAGATACCTGGACAAACATAAGTCTTAAGGGTATAAGTAATGCCATTAATTTTGATTATAAAAATTAAGCACATTCTTAAGAACTTTGTTTATTGGGAAGGGTGTTGACATTAGCACAGCTGTAAGTCTGTGCTTATGCCTTAAAAATGATTTGTTGAGTCAAAGTAACTGTTACATGTATGAACTGAAGTTTCAGAGCTGTGCCCCCCTCTCCTCAGTCCATACCATAAACACTTCAAAAGACCAAGATCATTAATTTAATTGGCTAATATATATATATTGACCATGAACCTCTGTACAATTAACTTCACCAGAAATTCCAATAGTACTATTGGCCTAACATGCAGATGTTTTGTTTTTACAAACTATTATTTCAATTTGCCATTAGTGTTTCCTTTCTCTTACCAGCAGTCTGGAGGTTTAGGAGAGTACTTGTAAATGAAAGATTTGTGTTCACAAGTGACCAGGCTACTCAAGAGTTTAAGCATTTGTTTTTTCATAAAATCATTGTAATTGCAGCTCCCAAACAGACTGCAGTTCTTTGTTAGTTATTTCTCATTATAGAGATGATTTTGAAATGTTACTCTTGCTTTCAAATGTAGCAGTCTGCTTAAATTTATAATGAGCTATTTTTGTTCCGTAACACTATTGCATATTGTTTTGGTTTTGTTTGTTTTTTTTTTTTTTTTTCCTTGAAAGTGCCTTTATTTCATTTTTTTTTATTATTTTTATTTTTTGATAAACCAATAGATCTATATTTATCCATGCAATATCTGTTGAAATGTGACAGGAATGCTTGACTTCATGTATCCTGTACCTCCAGATTTTGGATATTTCTATCACCAGCTTCTTTTCCAATCAATCAGTTATTATGTAGTTTCTTTCTTTTTTTCTTTTTTTATACAGCAAATATTTTCCCATGATATCTTGCAGTTATATATTCCTAGCAGCACAATTACAGGAATTGTTAAAAAGATAATAAAATCTCTGCCTACCCAAAATAACTTCTAAATGATTTCAGTATTATAGAGCTTTTTATTGAGGGCATCTACATAAATTTATCTTTGTGTTATTGTTAATAATTACTGTGCATGCAATTATTTCCTTTTCATCTCTGAAAGGCAGAGCTGGTACCCACACAGAGTGGCATGTCATTACAGATCGTGCTTTGGTAGAGATGCTGACAGGACCTCTCTCATCTGCCCAGCTGTTTATTATGAACTTAAAAGCAGCTGCACATTGTTAGGCAAAGCAGCCAGTGGGATTCGACAGAGGCCAACAGGGAGTGGAGTCAGAGCAAGGGAAGCAGCTGGCGATACTGTATTTTCTCATAAAACTTGTAGGGATATAATGGCTTCAGACCATGCACTCTGCAGTTTCACTGGGGTTGAGCCAAAGTTTCCAGCGGATATTAGGAAGGAAGACAGACACACACGCACATGCACATACAGGTAGGAATGCATGCTGAAGCCTTGTGTTAACGAGTTTTGCCTTGTCAGAGAACCAGTTAAAAAACAAATTTGAAGGTAGTCTCAACTCTCTGAGTCTCTTTCTTAACTGTTGCTTTACCTGCATAGCAAAATTGTCTTTATTGGTTGCTTTGCCCATTTGAAATACATCAGTTCTAAAACTAATGAAGATGGTTGAGTGGGTGGCATTGGTAGTAGGGTGATGGTTGGACCAGATGATCTCAGAGGTCTCTTCCAACCTGTGATTCTACATGACCTGCCCTGAAATAGCAGAATTAAGAGTAAAAATCATAATCCTAAAAATGAAGAGCTAGTATTTGCCATGTATCTTAAAGCATTTCCCTACTGGCAGAGATGGTAAAGAGAGAAACTAGACTTCAGAGTGGGAATCAGCTAAAATAACCAACCGGAAAGACAATGCCCCTCTTTTCTCAGTGGCCTAGGTAGGTGTCGGAGACTATTTTATGCCTCCAAAACGGAGGAAGAGGGAGGGGGAGAGAAAGATCTGCAAGAGCGTCAACGTCAAAATGTGCACAAGAAGGGCTGGGAGGATGTAGGAGAGCTAGAGGAAAGAGTGGGTTAGGATTTGGAAGATATGAAAGGTCCCCTGAAGACTGAGGCTTGACTTGTGTGGTAAGAATCCTAGAGGATCTGACACCTCTACAGCAGGCCTCTAATCAATTTTAATTTATTTAGCTGACTTCCACTTTTGTAGAATTAACTTCTTTCCAATTAGGCTTGCCCTTAAAATAAAATGCCCTTGATCTTTGCTAATATTTGTAATGGAATCCAAATCCCCAAGGATAAAGATATTAGGATTCAGAGGCAAGTTTCTATTCTCATTTTTATATTTACTTTTCTATTACTTTTCTTTTGAATTAATACACTTCTCAGCCTGGATTCACCCTTGCAAGTCCATGAAAACCAACTACAAAGCTGCCCTCCTCCTTCCTGCTCTCCCCATACACAGCCATGTTGTGAAGGCAGCAACCTCCTCTTCATCAAGAGACACTTTCTGTGTGCATAGTAAGAATTAGGCTGTTTCTGAAGTTTCAGATTGAAATTAAAGCTCCTTCCACTTTCCATGAACAGAGATAGAGAGGAAGGGAAGTCTTACCTGAATTTGTACCATGGGTTTTGAAAACCGTCTTTGCCTTTTCTTCATACCTGAAGATCTGGTCATCCCCTCAGTGGTGAAGACCATTTTCAAGTGGCATTTTGGGCAGAACCTTCTATGTCTTGATTATCTGAAATAATATAGTGTCCTCCAACAAAACAGATCTTCTATCAAATGCATCTTCATTTTAGGAGTAATTCAAAATTGTTTTACAGTCACTAGCTATATAATGCAAAATACATTCAAAGTACTGTCGATGTATATTATTAAGATTTGCTTTCATGAATCTCTTAAAGTCCCCAGTTCTGACCAATATTACTACTTTCAGCAGCACAGACTGGGTGTGAAATACCAGATTGGAGGATAGGCATTTACTGGTGTAGCGAGGTGCCATATGAAGCAGGGATGGATCAAAAGAGGCTGAGAGTGTTTGATTATTATATGAAATTAAATGACTCATAAAGCACTTTAAAATGGGATCAAAATGAAAGAAAGTGTAAAGATTAAGTTGCTGTTCAGTTTCTGTGCAAAACTTATCCAGACATTGCAAAGCAGACCATTCTGAATGCTCTTCTAATCTAAACTATATACACACTGATCCTGGAACATTGCTCTGCTGATGGTAATCAAAGCTTGTACAGAAACTTCTCTGAGGCAGTGTTTCCAAGTACTTCTGGCTCAGAGGATGGGTGTAAGCAAAACACTTTTTTCCCCACATACAGGAAACCTTTTTACTTTTCCTGTAAGCTTTTTACTACTTGGTTCTGAGAATGGCAGGAGACAGGAGTTTGCATGTTCCAGATTTCCCTGCTACCACACAGGAAGGTAAGCTAAAAAAAAAAACATGGAACTTGACTAAAACTTCGTGGTGGCAGCAGCTGTATCAAACCCAAGGGAAAAGAGGAAGGTGCTAAAAAAGGAAATGGCATGAAAGTGGCACTCTCCCACACCTTACCATTACAGTTAGTCTAAGGCCACAATAAACTCGCAATGTCTCATTACAGATGTGCCCATTGAGCTAGTTAATGAGCGGGTGTTCATTCAGTAACAGAGCAAACCTGTTCCACTGCTGTGGAAAAAAATACGTGGTCAAAATATCCAAGGGCTCTTACCCTCTGGGCAAGACTGTCCATATGAGCAGTGGGGTTGAGAGAGATTGGCAGGCTCCTCCTGCAGCCCAGTCAGGTGAAATATTGTAGGACAGGGCTACATGCAATTTGACTAATGCTCTGCTGGAAAGACGTAAGAGCTCCTCCAGGCCAGCTTCATTCCCTTTCCTTCCCAGTCCTGTCCATCTCCTCTTGCAAGAAGACAGGGAGAGAGACCTGCCCCTTAACACCATGCCCCATGGGTAACGATGCATGCTGCACACAGCGTGGCCTTTGCAGAGGCCAGGGCAGGGCTGCCTCGAGTGCCTCACAGCAACCCTTGCAGGCAAGATCAAGGCCAGCGTGGGAAGATGACTTGTTGCTTCCCTGTCACTGCTGAGGCAATTGTCATTAATTCCCTGCCCTTTCACCTGTGCATAGCAGTCATATTCACCAGGGACCCGCTTTAATGAGTAGCACTTAGTGCACAGACAGACTTCTGTCATTGCCCACAGCCCACCGGCTTTTCTCTCTCATTTTTCAGACTTCAGCCCCTGGTGTGTTGTAGGAGAGCTGCACACCCAGGGAGTGAAGGTGGTGTGCTATTTGTCTGGGGCAGCTTTTCTGTGCCCAGGGCATCTGTAATTCCCATAAATGAGGGGAGTTGTAGGACCCTAGCAAATGTCAAATAAGTGGAAAGAATTAAGTGGCATAATGAATGAAGCTGTCATTAAGCATAACGTAAGCACTTTCTTCATGTTATCTGAGGTTATCTAGACTGACAAGTAAGCAATGTTGTTATCAAGCACTTTAACAAAAAGGGATGCCATCTGCGTGCAATGCACTGGAGCCACAGATGTGCCATGTTTAAATAAACTCTAGCATAATAATAACTCTAGCTCTTGACCAGCCCAGTGTATAAAATCAGTGAATCTGCTTTGTCAATTAGTGTGGTGAGGAGTGCTCCCGTCTCCCTTCTGTTGGCCCAATTAAAAAAAAAGCTTTTTTTTTTTTTTTCCCTTGGACCACTGCCCTCAAAATACTCTTGCACAAATTCATGTGAAATGTTTCATATTCCATCAATCAGGAGTTTTACTGTTGGAAACATGGACAGTTCCTATGCCACAGCTAGTCTTTCTTCTGCTTGCTGCCCTGGTGATTTACTGCAGATCTCACTCATTCACAATGGCCACTGGGGGATCACTTCCCGTGCTTGTAAAATCCTCGGAGGGTTCATGTAGTCACATGCCACCTCTGGCAGCTGCTGTATTGGACAGAGATAAGAAATTCTGTGATAAGACAAAGGATCCAGTTTTACAGAAGTTTACAGCCCTGCTGGGAGGCAGTGATTTAGTGATCACAGATGAGTGATGGGTATATCCACAATATTCAGTCACAGCAAATGTCAGTGTATTTGCACATCCTCCCGGGACAAACGCACACCGCTTTTGGGAGCTCACCCCACACTGAAAGCCTCTGCACACAGAGAAAGAAGTTCTCCTGGACCTGGAGATTTGTTCTACAACAGGAAAAAAAAAAACATTCATTACAGAGGGGGGAGAAGGAATGAGGGAAATCTTACAGTGGCTGCTATAGCCTAAGGTTAGAGTCTCTCTGGGGCATGTGCAGGATGGTAAGAAATTTAGGGAGAACTGAGAAAGCAAATACAAATTCCTTCCTGTAAACTTTCAAAACAGGATGTAAGAGGGCTGGGTTTAAAATTATCAAGTTCTTCTAACGTCTTGGCAGATCTAAGCCTTGGCTCCATGCTAATTTTCTGTATTCCGGTGAATGGCAGCACATGAGGGGAAAAACCCACACACCTCAATAAAGCACTTTGTGTACAAGAAATTTGGACAGCAGTTTGGTACCAGCATGCCACCGAACAGTGCTTTTAAAGGCAGTGTTTATGATCTAAAATCAGCAATACAACATCTCTGGGTTCAATTGACCTCCAAGCTTGAGTCTGAATATCCAAGATGCATGTTAGCTCTTCTGGAGCTTTGATCTGTTAGAGAGAAAAATACAATTATCATCATGTTCAGCCCAGATGACAGATGATCTGATATTTTAAAAATGCTTTTGAGATGCCGAAGTTGAGGACAGAAGTATGCTGCATTCCTAATTAAAGGGAATAAGAAGTGTAGTTTGATCAGCATGATATTCCAGCTGAAAATAAAGCACCTAAAGATGATGTTGTTAATAGCTAGTGAAAGAAGTGCTAGCACATGAGATGTACACTGAGTGACTGGCCAAATCTCTCCCTGACAGAGACAATTTAATTACATTTCTTCACGATAACATCACCACTTGCAGGACTGTGGGAGTCTGTCAGCTCCTAATTTAAATCATTATTTTTGAGGTTGAAAATGTTCACCCATCCCAAATCACAACAGGCACAGACATGACATATCATATGAAGTGCCAGACAAGAGATACACATATATATTTATTTTTTTTCACAAATAAGAAATACTTTAATCCTCTGAAACGTGATTGAACTTCAAACAAAACACAATATTGTCAATTTCACTTTCAGTGTTCAAAAAATAATGTGCATCACTCTCCTCTCCCAAATTCAAGATGTTGACTTGTCATAACATTATTTACATATACACCCAGATAGATATATACACATAGTTATATGCACATACATGCGTACACATACTTATCTGCTTATATACACGGGTATGTATGCATGGAGATATAAGTTCACATACGTGTATATATATACACATATATATACATACAAAAGGAGCCCCTCACTTCTCCTCTTGATTTGCAAACTATTTTAGTAAAAAACTGCTTATGAAACAGAGAACTTGCTTTCCATCTATGACTAGGCCAGAAACTTCTGTTTCTTTGTTTTTCAGACTTTTTTTTTTTTTTTTTTTTTTTTTTTTTTTTTTTATTTGTAATGCAGTCTGACATTTTAGGACTTTGAGAAAATGTTCCAGAAATCACACTGTATTTGTTAGGACTTTAGTGTTAATAATTGAAGATCAATGCAATGTAGGCTTAGCAAATTACTGGGTTTGTTTAAAAAATCACTTCAGTTCAGAGAAATGGAAAATAATGCTTACCTTTAACAATTATTTCCAAGACATGTATTAAAGTACAATTAAAATAAATCGGTTGAAGTCAAAACACTTTATTCTGAAAATGCCAGCAGGGGATGTGTCAACATGATGAAAAGCCATTTTCCATCTTCCTTCTAAAATAGGTTTCCAGTGAAATTTTCCATTTCCCAGAAGATGTCCACATGAGCCAGTCCATCATGTGTAGCTGGTAGACAGGTGTCTGTGTAGTTGTTGCTTCAGGCACTGGGACAGCAGTCTGGACAGAGATAGAAATGGAGATGGGATAGCCTGTGTGCAGCCATGGTCCCACCCTGTCTGCAGGCCATCTGCTGCCTATAGCTTGCCCACGGGTATATGGATAAAACTCGCTGTTACCACAGTGTTTTATGCAATGTACAAATTCATTGTTCTATGGGCTGGGCACAAGCGTATTGGGTGTCCATGTCCAGGTTTTGGTAGCAGGGGGGCTAATGGGGTGGCCTCTGTGAGAAGAACCCAGCAGTTGCCCCATGTCAGTAATGAGCCATTTCCAGCTGCTCCAAAAGGGACCCACTGGCCAGAGCTGGGCCTGCTGGGAAATAAAACAACAAAAATTGCAGCACAACAGCAGCTGTGAGAGTGAAGAGTGAGCACCAGCCCTGCAGCCCCCAGGTGAGTGCAGCAGGAGGGCAGGAGGTGCTGCAGGCAGGCAGCAGCAGTTCCCCTGCGGGCTGTTCAGGGAGAGGCCCCTGGTGGAGCAGGCTGTCCCCCTGCAGCTCATGGGTCCCACATGGAGCAGATCTCCACGCTGCAGCCCCCCCATGGGTGGAGGAGCCCCCGGTGGAGCAGGTGGATGTGGCCTGGAGGAGGCTGCGGCCCATGGAGAGCCCCCGCAGGAGCAGGCCCCAGGCCGGAGCTGCAGCCCGTGGAGAGGAGCCCCCGCAGGAGCAGGGGGTCTGGGGGGAGCTGCTGCCCACCCGTGGGGGACCTGTGCTGAGTCTGTTTTGCCCGTGACAGTAACTGTTGAGTGATCTTCCTGTCCTTATCTCAACCCTTGAGCCTCTTCTAACATCTTTTCTTGCCCTTTCCTTTTGAGGAGGGGGAGTGAGAGAGCAGCTCTGGTGGAGTTCAGCTGCCCACCTGAGTAAAACCACCATGATGAGATAAAACAAATTGGTTGATGGTGAGAATCTCATTGCAGCTGCCAGAGTTCATTGTAAGCCTCCTCTGATGGTGTTGCTGATGCACGCCAGGGTGTCGCTCTGGATCTCCTGCACTGGTCCTTTGCAGAATTTCTAACGTACCAATGAGTTAAGGCTCTTGGAACAAATTTGTCTCGTACATCTGTTCAGTGGATTTCTGTTGGTACAAAACCCAAATGTGGTACTTGCTGGCAGCCAGCACTCATATGCACTGACGTCTGTTTTAACCTCAGTTTTAATGTTTGATGTAATTATTTAAAATGCTGCAATATGAAGTGAAATGAGATAATGCTTCTTTTAATGTTCCCTTTAAAAGATAAAGATATTTCATTTTTTCTCGCTTAGATCTGGCTTGAAAATCTTGATTGAAATGAAGTTTCAACAAAAGTGAAGAAAAATATTAACAAAGGTTTGAGTGAATTATTTTCTTGTGGCTTCTGATAAGCATTCTTTCATTGAGCAAGAGTGAGTAAGGGAACCTGAGTTTTCTTTTCACTCAAACAAATTGTCGTACCCATATATGCTCTAAAGTGATCATATTCTTTAAATTCACCACACACGCATACACACACACACAAAGCATATTCAGCTTTTAAGCAATGATAAGGAAACCATTAAAACATAAATTTCAGCAAGCATCTAGAGCTTTCATTTGTTCAAATCTACATGGCATGGTATTTCCTCATTTCATAAACAATGTATTCACTTTGAATGGGGCTTTAGATGCTGTATGTGTTGCAAAAGATAATGACTTGAAGCAACTCAAAGGTGCCTATAAGGATGACATGAAAATAAATACCGTAGCAGTGAAATCTGCTTTAGAACTTGGCCATTTATTTATCCATCTTCAGTTATTAATCATGATAGGCATAAACACAAATTATTTATTGATGTTATGTTATCTCTCTGGCAGTGTGGGTGCAGTGCTGTGCAGGCACGAGGTTTGCTGCTTCTAATGAAATCCCCTTTCCATGGAGGGCTCCCAAAAGCATTGTAGCCAGTGGGAATAAAAATGCATATGCCTAAAACGAGGACAGTGCCACTCAGGTTTTAGGCCTGCCTGTCTGCCTGCTTTCCCTCTGACCCCAAATTAAGCCTCAGAAGGTGTAGCTTTTAAGACAGATACTGGGTACATTGTACCTTCTCACAATTAGTAGAAAGTGCTGTTTTGTAATTAAAGGATAAAGTGGGGCATGATGAACATATGGATAAGGAGACCCTTAATAAGTGATGGAGACTTCAAAAGAAATTGCTAATTAGTATGCATTTGATGTATACTATACCAATTTTAAGACTTTGCCTGGAATAAATTGCTGTGTTGGGTGTTGGAAGGAGTGGTGAGATTAGCATTCACAAAGGGGGCAATTTTCTGTCTTCTTGACTCCGTTAAATGGAGGAAATAACTTCCAAGGCTGAAGCAGTAGTTAGCCCATCAATCACTCTCACAGCTGGAAACTGGGGATCCCAAGTGCCGAGATGAGTTAATCCTCCGGTTAATAAGTTCATAGTGGCACCATATGGTGCCGGGCCACTCCACACTGGGGCAAGGACAGCGCTGTTTACACAGGCGTGCTGCTTTCTCAGGTACCGCCCCGCTGGCAGATCCCTTTGTTCTGGAGGATCAATTTACTCTGCAGAGTAAATTGGCTGAATTGATCAGTTCAGAGCACGTAATTGTTGGCTAATCCCGGGGAATCATGTCCTGCCCGTACAGGAGAGACAAAGGGTGCTGGCAGCCAGCGAGGTCCTTGCACGGTCCTAGAGGCTCTTTGCTCTCCACGTGATGGGCAGGCAGCCTGTATTGACTTCAGCTGATGGAGGTCTTGGAAGGCCCAGCCTCCTCTAGCAAGGATGTTTTGGGTGCCCCTGCCCACCTGCTGCCACTAATTCTCCCTGGCCAGGCAAGTGCATGCTGTTCGATCCCACCAGCTTCAGGGGTGCCCAAGCAAGCTGCAAAGCAGTGCTTCTTCCAGACCCAAGCACCGAGTCAAATCGGTCTGCAAATACACAAAGCATCCCCCTTCATCTTTTTTTTTTTTTTTTTCAGGCTTCTTTTCTATAACCAACTCCTCTCCAGTTACTTTCCAAAATAAAGGGTAACTTCTTCTTTCATGCTACCAAAGGAAAAAAAAAAAAAAAAAAGCAAGCATAAAAAATAATATATTCCAAATATATTCCAAAATATCAAAATAATACATTTTCTGCAACATCACTAATGCAGCATTAAGTAGAGTTTTGCAACAGCGGGATTGTAGCACTGATGAAATTCAAAACCCCTTTTGTTAGAAGGAGTGTCTTTTCTCTACAACAGCTTCTTGGTGTAGGGTGTGAGGACTTTTCTTAACTTTATGTTGCTTTTTGTTTTGGTCCTTTTGAAATTTGTGGATTGAACTTGAAGGATGTATAAGACCTGGCATATATATATAAGTATATATATATGTATACATAAAATACTCTCTCTCTGATCTATACTTCAAATCTGAACTGAAAAAGCTACCTCATAGATGATTGACTTGTGAATCAAATAGTTTTGGAAGTATTATATTCACTTTGCTGTATGTTGATTCATGATATTCATTTCAGTATGTAGAACTCATCATTTTGACAGCCAAACATCATTGTCTTACTAAAAAAAAAAAAACAGGAACAGGTAAATATTTCCATTTTCCCTCCCTTATGTTCCGTTCCAATCCTTTCCCTTTCCCCTTGCCCTAAATCCTGCTCATTCATTTTAACAAGTAAGTGCTGGAAGGAGACATGGACTCTTGGGAATTTTTACCCAAATTCTCCTAAACTGCAATGAAATTTTGTCTCATCTCTTTTAATTTGTAAATCAGAACTGGAGTTCAGAAAAATACTGTTCAGAAAGCTACTAGGATGGATTAGAAAGTATCAGTAGCAAGAACAGTGTATGCTACTTCCACTGTGCTTATATAAAAGTCTGAGGAGGGTTTTTTTGCAACAAGTAGAGCAAGGGCACACTAGATCAGACAAGGAGCATCTCTTCATCCACACTTTACTTTTTCAGAAAGTAGAATTTTGCATGAAGTGTAAACAATTGAAAATATGCCCCTGTTCTGCCCTCTTTGCCTTTAAAATGACCACAACATCAAAATAAGGTGCACTTTAGGCTTATTGTTTTTCTTCTGTGGTTTGGAAATTTTCAGCTTCTGGCACATGGGGCAGGACCGTGGGTAGGAGCTCCAGGCCAGGGCTTGGGTGTGCCCGACAGCATTTGGGCAGCTGCACCAACCTACCCAGAGCTGGAAGATTGAGCGACCTAATGCAGAGAGAGCTCAGCCTCGAAAAGCAATTACATAATTGTCACAAGGCAGAGTGAACTCTCAAATTGTCCTTCCTGAAGGTTTCAATAATTTCTTGCTTTATTAAAGTCCCCACAAGAAAATGAGCTTGCAGAAAGTGCCTGACCTTATGCTTCATCACCTTGCAAAGTCCACAATGCTGTCACTACAGAAGAACAAAGGGAGCGGCAAACTTGGGCTGATTTGCTCTCTGCCTTTAGAAGATATCTGAATGACAGTTTCCTGTTTTGCTTGAATATGTCCCTTGGACATATAATAAAAGCAAAAAGTGGCCCTCTTTTGGCTTGTAGACATAAAGAATCACAATTACTGGGAGAAGTGATCTCAAATAGCCCTTCTGATACCTAAAAGATGTAAATTGTACAAAGAATTGAAGTATATAAACGTTCCTGCTTCTTTGTTAGCTTAATATAATTTTCCTCTGAAGAAAAGAGGTTCTTCACAAGAATCAGCTTCAGAACTAACCCCATTGCTGGAGCTTCAAATTCCTGGCTGCAGTGGTAGAAAAATGTTTGTTCCACTTTTCCTTTACTCTTTCAAAGGACAATTTGTCAAGTCATCCAGTTCCCATATTTTGAAACTGGCTGTGTTTGCTCAGACCCTTGTAAACCAGTCCTCCCATGTTCATGTGCACCTGACAGACAGTATGGGCTGGTTGCAGGTGATTTAAGCCAAGTCATTTGCACACTTTTTGCATATTGCACACAAAAAGATCATAAGACAGCCTTTACGTGTAACACAGAAAAGTGGAAATTATCAGATCCAGTTGCCAGGCACCTAGATTGCTCAGGAATTAAGAACAATTCTGCCTTTCCAGTTGCACTCTTTTAGCTGAGAGTGGCACAGGAGGTGAGAGTCTGATGACTGGCCCTACCTGCTTGTGTCCAATTTACTCTGTATATTTTGGAGATTTATATTTGAATATTGAGCGCGAATCTTGGCAGCCCATAATTATGCTGCCAGTTTAGGATATTTTGCTCAATATTTTGCTCAGGCATGTGCTTGAGCATGACAATCTGACACCTAGGCACAGACTGATGATCCCAGGTAAGAAAGCAGTGGGGCCAGACCCACTTCCCTCATGAAAAATAAAATGTGTTACACAGTCCTAGGCTCTGGTTTGCACAGTACTAGCACCAAGTGACCTGTTAAACGATGACAAATCCTTCGGCTCCTGGCTTTAGACCTCTGACCTCTTGACTTCAGGCTGTATCCAGGGAGCAGTCTTGTCAGAAGAATGCAATAAACGGCTTGTAGTCTAGTGGCCTCGAAAGAAAATACATCAAAACCAGCTGTTACACCACCAGTCGTCAAAGGCTGACAACATGTTAACTAAAATAAGGCTTTTTTATTGTGTGGGCTTTTGCAGTTGCTGAAGGTCCCTAGCTGCTCCCCCTGCCCCCTTTCATGGCAGTAAATGCCATTCCAAGTATATCTTCTCATCCTTTTAAACTGTGAGTACGAGCTGCTCAATTGCCCTCTCCTTCTCGTTTTAATTAACTGTGTTGGACTGTGCTTCTTGGCTGTGAGCTTTATATCCAGCTTTGGGCAGTGTCAGAGCACAGTGAAGTGACTTGTCAGTTCATTTCTGCATGTCCACTTCACTCTGACTTGCACTTAAACTTTATTTTGGTTCTAATTTAGAGTTTCTCTCTTGCTCTCTGTTTTCTTTTGGAAACATTAAAGAGGTCCAAGAGATTTATGATGGAATAAAATCTTCATTTGCCTCACTGGTTCCAGTCCTGGCACCTGCAATGATTTGAGACAGAACTTAAAATAGTCTCCTTGCTTTCCTAAAGTCCTACTCAACCCAACTTGGCCAGAGACCTGCTATGTCTCATGTATCCTCTTGTCCCCTTTCTTCTCAGCCTCCAGGATCTTGCTTTTCCAACTCTTTTGGGACATCTTTTAGGATGAGGAGCCAGGAGAATAGAATAGAATAGAATAGAATAGAATAGAATAGAATAGAATAGAATAAAAATAAAATAAAATAAAATAAAATAAAATAAAATAAAATAAAATAAAATAAAATAAAATAAAATAAAATAAAATAAAATAAAATAAAATAAAATAAAATAAATAATAAAATAAAATAAAAAATAAAGTAAAATAAAATAAAATAAAATAAAATAAAATAAAATAAAAAATAAAAAACTTGAAATCACCAGTTTGTGTTAGTTTCTGTTATTCCTTCAACTGTTACCTCTCCTTAAATACATGGGAGACCAGATCTCAGGTCATCAGTATTTCCTCCTTTTTTCTCTGAGTAGTCTAATTAGAGGCTGATGCTTAACTGTTAAACTTCATTATTAATTTAAAAGTTAACCCTTTTCTCACACACTGCCTTGGGAACCTGGCATTTAATTTACAAGAATGGATCACTTCTAAGTCGATGAACTAAAATTCAGTCAAAGAGATGCCTAACTGGTGTGCAATGGGTCTCACAACAAATAGACAAAAGGGAGTCAAGAGAACAGAATTACCTTTTAGTGCTTCAAAAGTGAATATTCTTTAGAGCAATTTTACAACTCTGATTATAAACAAATTTTTTTATGTACTCAGAATATATATCTTTCTGTTTGAAACTCCATCAGGCGTAGGACTCTACCACACTGTCTGCAAGAAGCACCCTTATTTTTGTTCCACTGTATATGTAGGGTGATAACTCTCTCAGTATCTGCAAATATAGGCTAAAATTCTCTGCTTTTGACTGTTCACTTTAGCGATGTACAAGAAAAGAAACAAATCCACTTTTTCCATGACAAGGCAGAACACCTACTGAAAACTAACTTGGGAAAATAATCTGATAAAAAGTTTCTGGGATTTTTAAATTATTTTTTGTGTACATTGATCTTGATCCAAAGGGGGGAAAAAAAAAAAAAAAAAAAAAAAAAACACCTTTGTAAGAAAATAAAAGAGACTCTTTTAAACTTTTTTAAGTATAGAAGAAATTGATTTTTCTATGCCAGCTTAAAGGAGCATGTGTCTCTTACTGTTTTGGAAAGTGACACATTGTGCGGTGGAGTAATGGGAAGGGACATTGCCATAACCTATGTGGATCATAAGCAAGGGAGTAGAAAGCAAGGAATGGCTGACATTTTTCATTTCAGAGAAACACTGAGAGCAAGGAAGTGATTGTCCCAAGACTTCCTTTTCTCTAGCTTTGCATGTCTGATTTATTTCATACAGAAAAAAGAATCTGCTTGCATGCATATATATGCATGCTTGCCAGCAGATTAAGTAGGGCCATTTTAAGTATTTACTTATTTTCTATGATTTCAGAAATGTGCTTACCCCTGCAATGTGAAGGATTGCAAAGTTAATTCCTCAGTATTGCCCAGGAAAACAAGTACAAGCTCTTCCCCAAGATGTACAGCTCTTTCATGTTAAATAATTCATTTCAGTCTTGTTAACTACATGGTGGTCTGGGAGCCATCTCCACTGGCACATATATTGCTTTCTGTTTTCACAAAACCACTTCCAAACAGACATCAGACAGAGCTCAGCTGCCACGTGCACCAGAATGAGCTACCCAGGCACAAAGCCAGTGCAGATCTGACCTGCTCCCTGCCTTCATTGCCCTGTGGCACCATGATGCTGCCCAGATGAAGCTGGAAGCAAAGCATTTTCATTCTGGTAAGAGAAAAGCTGAAGAACAACTTCAAAGAAAAGCTCTTGCTTCTTACCACGCCGGAGGGCTGGACCTCAGCCAATTCAAAGCCTACAACCAGCCCTCCTCCCAACCAAAATGAAGCAAAGAGAGGTTCCGAGCCAAATGCTCTAGGATGGTCAAACTAATCCCCTTCATTTATTCTGGAGACAAGCTATGTCTGGAGCTGATTGTGATTCCCTAATTTCATAGCTTTCTGAAAGATGTGTAATCCCCTAGGGGACACACATGAACATCTGTGCAGATTTTCACAGGAACTTAGGGACAGCACTGCTGAGAAAGCTCACCCGCTGCAACACACTTCTATCCATGGTATGTCTGAAGGGGGCTGGTACCAAGTGGGGACTACACACAGCATGAAAAATATCCACTTTTTTTTTTTTTTCTTTTTCTGGGTGTTCATGTGTTACACTTCCTTCCTGATAAATGGTGTTTGTCAGTGGGAGTGTGTCCCCTTGCAGCACAGCTTTCACTGGCCTGTCCAAGAATGCCAGAGCCCTATGAACCTTACAGGGAGCAGTATTATGGTCCTCTGCAGCTGAAGATGCCCATCAACAGCATAGTACTGTTTCAGTAATCCCATCTTTGCTTTTCTGGCCTCAATCATGTCCTCTTTAAGAATTCAGCAAAAGGTATGAAAAAGAGGTATTTCCAGTGCCCTATCTGAGGATGCACTGGGTAGAGAAATACTCATCCAAAAATTCCTCATGGTTGTGTGAGGACATTATTTTTGGAAAATGAAATTGACTTTTTTTTTTCTTTCCTTGGCTAATTCACACTTGTGATTTCCCTAAATAGTCCCTGATGTTTGAACGGGGCAGTAGAAGTACCAGTGCTACTTCTCCTCCCTCTGGATTAGCTTCCTGAGAGGAAGTAACTCATCACCAGTCAGCCCATGGATGTCTGGTGTCTTCAGCTAAACACTACCATGCACAATTGCTAAGAAAATAAAACAGAACAAATTAGCCTTGGGAAAATGGTCCTGCGCTTTCACACATTCTTTTCAAGTTTTCTGTGCTCTGAACTAGTTCAAAATTTATAAAACTGGAAAATACACTTCTACTTTATAAATGCATAATACAAGGAGTCAACATTTATATTATGTCTGCAGCTATTATGCCTATTTTACACAATGCATTTGAAAATGATTACCTTTATATAAATCATTACTGCTGTGTGACACTCAAATTCTCATGAAAGGTATTGAGACAACTGCTCATTGTAACCTTTAAACCACCTCCTTACACCTATGAAGTCTGTAAAGGGACTTTAAAATGTGTGAATGTATTATTTAGTCCCAGATTAAAGATCTTTGCCCTCCATTAACTGTAGAGTGGTTTCAATATAAATGCCTGTTTGGTTCACTCTCTTTAACAGAGAGCAGCTGAATGAGACTGCAAAACCATACCTTTGATAGTTCTGCCTCGAGTTGAGCTTTCATTTTGGACAGTTGTCTTAGTAACAGGGACGATCTTTGCATTTTTGCTAGTATATCTGTTGTGTACTGTGTCTTAAGCAGGTTTTTCTACAGATATTTGTTTGTGAAAACCAAGCTCGAATCTCTGCTGTTGCCTGAAAAATTATTCTCTAGACTGAAGTGTGTGTTTTAGAAACCACCGATGTAGAAACTGACAGCCTTGGGGGTGTAGGCATCGTTGGCTGAGTCACTTGTAAGCTATTGCGACTAAATGACAGTTTACCAACATGCAGAGCCATTAGAAATGTACAGCTGAGCGCATTGGTATGATGTATTTTATCTCATTTGCTGTTAATTTTCCATGCTTGAGTTTACCAATCAAAGCCTGCAAAGCTGGGGACAAAACGCAGAGGCAGTGCTCTGAAATCATACCACAGCCCTCATTCAAAATAATGCATAATAAAGTACAGATGCTACTTTGCATAATCTAGATTATAAAGGTACAGCTCAGCTTTGATGGCCTGTGTGAGCTCTTTATAGCATTTAGAAAACTGCCTCAGAAGGCAGACAAGACAGCTACAGTAAACATATGTACATGTACACAAATGTCTGGATATATTTTGTACATATCTGCCAGCTGCATAAACATCTGTCATCTAAGTACTGCTTATAAACCACATGCGATGGATATATCACATAAGAGCATAAC
Organism: Anas platyrhynchos; assembly: GCF_047663525.1. Lineage (NCBI taxonomy): Eukaryota > Metazoa > Chordata > Aves > Anseriformes > Anatidae > Anas > Anas platyrhynchos. Next base: position 81,128,706 of record NC_092621.1, read on the forward strand.
AAGTGCAAGCAGTTTTTCATTCAGATACCAGGTATACATTAATTTATGCATAGATACATCTGTAAATCTATAGGTACTTTACATATGTTTATGTTTTATAGATCAATCATATGTATTTATAATGCTATATACTTTATACAGGGTATACAGGGAAAACAGTACAAACATACATAGGTGGATTCCTGATATCCAAGACTAAAGTTTATAAACACATCTATGCAAATGTAAAAGTGATGCATCTTTTCCATACAACAGATCTGGTTCTTTCCTCCTACCTCAGCCCTAAACTGCTGTACTTTCATTAAAGAGAAATGTATTTCTACAGATTTACTGTAACACAGAAAGCTTCAGACTCCAGATCTGCAAATTCACTACCTAATGGTAATTCATCCTTGAGGTAAAAGGTTTGGAAAAAACAAGTCTTCCTGCTGTCTTTCTTCCTTTATTTGATATGTGATATTGTCTCACAATACCCTGCGGAATATATCCACAGGATAATCTCTCTAGCTGGGTAGCCAAGTGATGGAATATCTGTGATCTTGTTAAAAGTCACAGCTGGACAAAAAAAATATATTTTTTTTTCAGTTTAACTTAAATCTGTTGGAAATCAACGGGTAGACTGTTGTAGAGCTATGTTAGAAGATGAATGTGGTCTGAAGAGAAATTTCTATGTAATTTTAAAAGAAAGTAGGAAAATTACCAGCCTAATAAGAACTGCTTTGTTTATATTCTATGTGACTTTGTTCACATTTGTCATGAATCATTCTAGTTCTCATTCACTCTCTTCTTAGGCTCATTCTACAGCCAATAGTTAATAAACTACCCAGTAAGAAAATTACTGCTTTCTTGTTGAATTTAATCACATCTTCATACGATTTTTCCACAGAAAATATAAATCCTTTCAGAATGTACTTTCATGCAAACTTTATTTTATACGGTATGAAAATAATTTTCATTTACTTACCATAAAGAGTTCTTCTCAACTGTGGAAGCATTAAAGTAGCAATAAAATCTGTTGTTTCATTTTATTTATACAAAAATGAAGAAGATTTTTTTTACAAATGATTTTGTCAGAAATGTGACCACACTTCTTTAGCATTTCCCTTCTGTTTTGACAACTCACTGAAAACTCTCACAACTTTTTCTGTATGATAATATTACCCATTAATTAATAGCTTTCCTTTGCTCACAGTTTTGATGAATTTGCAGGAGTTGTTAACACAACAGTTATAACCACCATTGTTCATGTGGTTTTCTGCATATTCACTGGCCCTGGATATTAAATACTCTCTAAAAAGTAAATGAATTTAAAGTCCTGGGGAAAAAATATCTTTCAACAAAACAAAACAAAACAAAACAAAAACCCCACATTAATTTTGTATTTCATTATTTCAACAATTTGTTAGCAAAACACAGTTCAATGTTCTTTTATGTGAGTTAGCTGAAAACTTGTCTGGTTTTACATTTTCAAGCCTCAATAAATCTATATACCAAGAAAGATTAGATAGTTCTTAGGCTGTGATGGTGATAACATCAATACTGTCTTATTAATTTTCCCTCCAGATCAGAATCTAGGTCAATGGCTCCTGTTTTACACTTAAAAAATAAACAGAATAAACTATCTAGGACAGGGATTGCATTTTGTTTTACCTAAAGGAGTAAAATAGTTGATGGTTTAATCGCCCACACTAACAGTTTACAGTTAACATCTTATTTCTAACATGTTCATGCTGAGAGGAGAGGGTGCTCCCCCTTTATTTCTTAACAACATTTCTTCAGGAGGTGGGGTCAGTGTGTGGACAAGTTGCAGATAAAAATGAGAATGAAAATTTGAAAGCAATAAATTCAGTAGTCTGTTATTGATTTTAATGAGGTCATTCTAAAAAATACAACTATCACATAGCCTTCATAAATTGCAAGACAAAAACTATTTTCAGATAAGGTCAGTGGAAAAAACTCTTAATTTCAGTATGTGGTAAAGCAGATACGTATGTATTTGTCTTTCTTGACTACAGACCATTCATTGAACTTTTTATTTGTAAATCAGAAGATTAAATCAATTGTAAAGTGCTACAGTGATCCACTAATCAAAGACATGGCCAAATCTGACAAAGATCTTAACTTTGAATATAATTACTGTTATTGCAGGTTATGTACAACTTCTTTTCTAAATGGGAAAGGTATGTGTACAACAATGTAAAATATATATTCAAAAAATATGCTATAAAATATGGCTAACCTCTTGACTCTTTCTAAGGTAATCTTAGTCATTCTCATTGGCTAAATCAAGGGAAGTCCTTGAAATAGAGATAAATTATTTTTTTAAATCAATGTATTCCTTGCTCCAGCAAAGACTTCATGTAACTATGCGTGAGTCCCTGGAATCTGTCTACATGTTGAAACTGTTTGGTACCTCTAGTGATGAATATTTTGGTTGCTTGGGAATAAACATCTTTGAAAACATTTTTGAATCAATCATATTCTAGAAGAATTATTTTCAATTGTCCATGAAACAGTTATCCTCCCCCAAAATTTAATCCCAAACAGGGATTAAATTCAATCCCCTGTAATGACTACTAAATTGTTAATTTGTTTATTTTGCAGAAAAGATATTTTATTTTTTTTTCTCACATATACAGCATCTAAAACCACAGTGTTTCATTAGTTAAACTACACAAGAGGGATGAGAGCGCTTTCCTACATTGTGGCATTATTCTAAGGATAAATACACTTGTAGTCCTGGAGGCTTTGCAGTGGCAGAAGCACCAGTATCTAAAATTAAGAAAGAAAGATAAACAGAACAGCAGTACACTTATTTCTGTTTCTCCACACAGACTACCATTGCTGCCATGCAATAGCTCTGCTGGAAGAAGAGCTAACTTTTTTTCAGTTAGAAGCTTGGAGCCTCATCAATATTTGCCACCCATTGGCAAATAAAGACAGCTTTACTATTTTGTGTGTGTGTCAACTGTGAAACAACAGAGATATGCCTGGAGAGGGCAAAGGAAAAAAAAATCGTATGGACTTCACTGGCATTTACGATTAGATTCTATCACACCGTATCTTCACACATACAGAATTCAAAATCTCCAAAATTCAGAACACAAAACATTTAGAAGTTTGGAAGCCAAACTGTTACATTTATTTATTTTTATGAAATGGGTTAACAAAGCACCTGTGGCTTCTTATGGTAGAACCCAGAGAAGAAACTAGCCATTTAGACAAGTTCTGGAGGGAAAAAAAAAAAAAAAAAAAAAAAGCACAGGAATACCATGCTACAGTCATAGCTGTCAAAACTGAGCTTCCTTCTGATAGAAAGTATACATCTCTTTGCCACTTGACTGCTTGCATTTATGGAATTAGATGAAGTGAAGCTCTTTTTTAATTTAGCGTTGAGTATCTGGAAAGTATTTACACTCATTATATGTTCTAATTTTTCAGCAAAAGTGAATCTGCTACTTGATTTGTGATCAGATTTGCAAAGATCTGATACTTGCCATTCCCATTGGAAAACTGTAGGTGTTGCTGGAGCTGCACAGTTGCATAAGACAGGCAGGTGACCTAATCACACCCTAGACGTACTGGTTAATATTTTTAACACCCTCTCAAGCAATCTGTTTTCCTGCTTCTGTGTGATACTTGAAAATGCATTTGGATTTGACGCATCCCTCATCACTTGAATTTTTTTTCCCAGTAAGTAATTTTCCCAGGAAACCAGCCTGTGTGAATCTTAGCTTATTAGTGGGTCATGCCCAAAGAGCAGCTCTATAATGTAGCAGCAGAGTAGTCTGCAAAAGTTGTAGGTTTTATTTTAACTGAAAGGGAAAAGAGAAAGAAAGAAAGAAAGAAAGAAAGAAAGAAAGAAAGAAAGAAAGAAAGAAAGAAAGAAAGAAAGAAAGAAAGAAAGAAAGAAAGAAAGAAAGAAAGAAAGAAAGAAAGAAAGAAAGAAAGAAAGAAAGAAAGAAAGAAAGAAAGAAAGAAAGAAAGAAAGAAAGAAAGAAAGAAAGAAAGAAAGAAAGAAAGAAAGAAAGAAAGAAAGAAAGAAAGAAAGAAAGAAAGAAAGGAAGAAAGAAAAAAAAGAAAGAAAGAAAGGAAAAAGAAAGAAAGAGGAAGGGAGGAAGGGAGGAAGGGAGGAAGGGAGGAAGGGAGGAAGGAGGGAAGGAAGGAGGGAAGGAAGGAAGGAAGGAAGGAAGGAAGGAAGGAAGGAAGGAAGGAAGGAAGGAAGGAAGGAAGGAAGGAAGGAAGGAAGGAAGGAAGGAAGGAAGGAAGGAAGGAAGGAAGGAAGGAAGGAAGGAAGGAAGGAAGGAAGGAAGGAAGGAAGGAAGGAAGGAAGGAAGGAAGGAAGGAAGGAAGGAAGGAAGGAAGGAAGAGGTACAACAACAAAAAATCTGTTAAAAGGCAGTTGTATTCCAGGGCCTTGGTAGGACTCAGGAATGAGTTTTCTTATTATGCATTTAAAGAAATTTGGCTGAGGAAGCAATATACTGTAGACAGTGTTCAGAGTTCAGTCTCCTAGTTTATGACTTTTGTTATCCCAGTGGCTGATTCTCCCAGCACAATCTGCTTCCAGCCTTTTTGCCATCAGAGTGGAAAGATCAGCAGCTTTTGACATGGCATGAGCTGCCAGCTGAGCCTAGGGACTGCACCACCAGGGTAAGAGCAAAGATCATAGCAGGGCTGAGCACAGCTTGGCAGCCACGGGGCCGTGGAGCAGCAGAAGTTGTGCAGAGATCCTGGGGATCCAGGCACTGCCTGGCACTTGTTTTTCCTGGGAAGTCCTGGATGCAACCATCTTCAAGAATGTTGTCCTGAAATTTTCACACGTGAGGCATATCTCACTATGGTATCCCTGTGTAACTTACGTTGGGCATCTTCAGAATTGCCTAAAAATAGATTTGTCAATCATAACAGTAACAAAATGGGAAACTTTCAGCAGTCTGACATAGCTGAATAGAAAGATTTACACTTCCTATCGTGGGAGAAAACAGAATGAAGGCTGATAAAAATATGGCGCTTTCTAGACAGATCAAATGAAAGAATAACTATAATTATCTCTGTTCTGCTGTTGCCTGTCTCATCAAAACATCTTTAAACCACTCCTTTCCAAAGCATAGTTCTCTATGGCATAACTTATATGTAACTTAGACAAGAAGTAGGTTGCAATATAAAGCAAAAATGGATGTGTTTGTACTTGTCTTTCTCCCTTTTTTATGCAAAGTCAAATAAAAAAGATGCTAAACTGTATTCAATCAGTAAAAAGGTAAAAAGATTTAAAAAAAAAAAAAAGAGAGAATTTAGTGTGGAAAATATACATGGTATACAAAGACTAAAAGGAGTATACTTTTTAAAGCATGTCTGCCTTAGAAAATCTTGTTAGCATCGATCCCTTTTTTCAGCATTTAGATTCTCCAGGAGAGGCTTAAGGATTTTGAGTCAAACTGCTGGGTTGCCAAGTTACCTCACAGCCTCCTCCTCTGTGTGCAGCAGTGGCCGAACCAACTGACACAGCAGTGAACAGTGCAGCTTGGAGGGCTTCCCATTTCTCTGGAAAGCCCACCTGATGCTGCAGTAACACATGACTGATGCTGAAGATGCTGCTGTGGTGGTTTCACCCCGATGGGCTGCTAAACTGCACCACAACCACTCTCTTACTACCCCTCCTCAAAGGGAAAGGGCAAGAAAAGATGTTGGAAGAGGCTCAAAGGTTGAGATAAGGACAGGAAGATCACTCAACAGTTACTGTTATGGTCAAAACAGACTCAGCACAGGTCCCCCACGGGTGGGCGGCAGCTCCCCCCAGACCCCCTGCTCCTGCGTGGGCTCCTCTCCACGGGCTGCAGCTCCGGCCCGGGGCCTGCTCCTGCGGGGGCTCTCCATGGGCCGCAGCCTCCTCCAGGCCACATCCACCTGCTCCACCGGGGGCTCCTCCACCCATGGGGGGGCTGCAGCGTGGAGATCTGCTCCATGGGGGACCCATGGGCTGCAGGGGGACAGCCTGCTCCACCAGGGGCCTCTCCCTGCACAGCCCGCAGGGGAACTGCTGCTGCCTGCCTGCAGCACCTCCTGCCCTCCTGCTGCACTCACCTGGGGGCTGCAGGGCTGGCTCTCACTCTTTTCTCTCTCCCAGCTGCTGTTCTCCAGCAGTTGTTTTTCTTTTCTTCAATCTGCACTCACAGAGGTGCAAACATCACTTTTTGGCTCATCTCTGCCCAGTGGCACGTCCCGTTTGGAGCTGGATGAAACTAGCCCTTACCTACTGTGTGGCAGCTTCTGGATTCTTCTCACAGAGGCCAGCTCTGTACCTCTCTGCTACCAAATTCTGGACATGGACACCCAGTGCGGGTACTAATGCTACTCCTGTTGTGCTCCCTGAGTGAACTTCTACCTGCGGTATCCTCCAAAATCACCACTGCTTTGCAACATGTGGAATACCAGGTAAAGTCATCATTATTTATTTGGACCTTAAACTCATTGTAATTCACACAGAATCACAGAATGGTTTGGGTTGGAAGGAACCTTAAAGCTCACACAGTGCCGAGCCTCTGCCATGGGCAGGGACACTCCCAACCAGACCAGGTAATTGGGCAGTAATTGTATTGATGGCTGAGGGAAGACGTTAAAACCTTTTAATTGCAGTCTGAGCTGGTCTTAGCTTCCCATATGATTAAGTATTTTCCTTCACTGAGCTATCTTTCACTTGAGAAGACATGTTAAAAATCGCCCTAACTGATGGAGACTGCTAACTCTTTTGAAGTTGAATGCTTTCTGCCTGCCAGGAGTTTTCAGTGAGATGGATGAACTAATGTAGCAGAAAGAAGAAAATGTGTCTTTTGCTTTTCCTTTTCTGTTTATTTGCGTAGGTTAAGCTTGCATGAGACACCTCCCTGACGGCTTGTGGGGGTCTTCCTGGCTGGTACAGACCATAAAATTACCTGTTAGGGAGAGCAGCATTGCTTACAATGCTTGCACATGCCTTTGCCCCATCTCTTCATTAAAAACAAAACAACAAAACCAGTAGTAGTGGCCAGTAGTAGTTACCCCATTGTCTACTCATTGTCTATATGGACCATTGAACTACAGTACATACCACATCGTAACCTATAAAATCCTCCATCTTCAGTACTCCACACTCTTTTATATGACATGTGTATAAACTTGTGTTTCTGTAGGAGAAAATAATGGACAAAAGCTACTCACTAGAAATTATCTGAAGTTGTGAATTGATTCAAAACATGTCAAAGTGACCTTATTTGTTCTGCAGATCATCCAGCTCCTGTTAAATGCATGTTTAACTTCATTTGGGTTGGGAGCAGGTTGTCTTTTCTTCTGCTGGAGTTTTTTATATTTATGTCAGTACCTTTTTTTTTTTTTTTTTTTTCCAAATTAAGGAAGCTGTTATCATGAGATAGATATCTTCTGGCACTATGAAGCTTAAAAGAGAAAAACTAATCCAGGGCAGATCAATTATCTTCATCAAATGAGCTTTCTGCCAACTGTGTAGCATTATCAGAAATTTGAGCAGAAGAAACCACATGAAATATCCCTTAGAGCCTTTCAAATTGTGCGTGCATGTTTTTTGGTTTGGTTTGGTTTGGTTTATTCCCTCCTCCCCTCCCCCCTCCCTTGGATACTGGATTAATAAATACTTGATTGCACTATCTTTTTTTTCTTTCTTTCTTTCTTTTTTAACACCTCAGTTTTCAGTTAATATACATATTTCTCTTTGTAGAATATCTGGGAAGTACACCACTGACAATCTACATTGTAAGGAGGGATTTGACTAAATGATGTCAGTAGTGTCCATAACAATAACAAAAAACAATTATAAGTCTCAAATAAATTATCAAAGATGAGAGACAACAGAAATGGGCAAAGATATACTCACCAATAAAAAACAAAGCCTAAAGTGTAACCCAATGATGTTTTGCCATTTCAGACTCCTTTTTAGCAATCTTGATTTAAATTAAATAAGGGATTTTAGAAAGTAGCAAATAAATGAGAATTGAAGAGTACTTCATGCTTTGGTGATCCTAACACTTTTATAAAACATTTTTGACAGTTGTGGTGGGGTCAGAGTTGGAGTTAGTCTCCTGGTAGTGCTTCTTTTGGAGTATGATAGCAAAGCAGAATTTGGGCTTTCTGCCTTCAGCTCTCCAGGATATCTTAAATAGTATGGAAAATAACTTCCTAAGAATCAAGCCAGGTAGCTCTGAGATTCCTGAAGTAAAGGCTTGGCCACATACTCTTGGTGAGTCTCTTTGTGCTCAGACCAGGGTGTACAGACACAGCAAGCTACACAATTTCCTTTCCAAATAGGCAGTGCAAGCCAAGATACTGGGCTCTTTCACTTGACACTGCACAGCAGAGCTGGCACTCTGTCTTAAAATACTTGATGTTAGTAACCTGTGATTGCATCCACATTTCTAGCAGACTATTTTATGTAAAAAAAATTAAAAAAATAAAAAAAAAAAAAAAAAAATTGGTATTTACTGGATTCACATAAGTTTTGCATGTTTTTGGATTGGCACTCGGGTGTTTGTTCACTCTCCCCTGGAGGTTTTTCAGAGTGTCATCAGCACAAGGTCAGACTGATCCTTCCTGCTGTCTATACTTATCTGCAATAATTGCTGTACCCTACTAGGTGTACTATATACCTAATGTACAACTTGTGCAGAGTTTAGAGTGACAATGACCTGTACAAAATATCCGCTATTATACAAAAAGGCTAACAGCAGTAATTAAAAGGCAAATTATGCAACTACATGCTGCTTAAAATTATAAATGAAATTAAGAGCATGTGTCTGCTTTATATGTCATCTAAACCAATAACAAAAGATCTGAAAATGCCTCATAGGGAAATGACAAGTATACAGAGCAGTATAATGCCTTCCTAGTAATTGCAGCATGAAAGATATTCTTTACAGTTCTTGCAGAATGTATTTACATGATTATTCTGATAAAGTGATCTCCTCTAATACGTACATTTATGATCAAAAAACATGGTTAAAATTGTACTATTCTACTCAGCACTCTCCTTTCTGCTGATTTTAATTATTAAACCATTTTAATTCATTGAATCCCATTAATTCTGAATAACCAATGCAGCTAAGAAAGAGTGATCTAGAGTTTTCCTCTAGCTCAGTTTCAATTGCTTGCATTTGTATCCACTCTCATGGTGGGGTATGCACCCCCTGCAGCTGGAACCTAAACCCTTGTTGATGTTTTACATTTTCAATGGTTTGCCAATTAAAAAAATAATTTCCATAGCAAGGACATGTCCCTCCTGTCCCCTTCCATGGAGTGAAAGGGCTCTGATGATTTCAAAGCAGAAGTTCGGGATCTCCAAACTGGATTCCTATTTCATATCATAATTCAGCTCAACCATTAGCAAGTGAGGTTGACTAAACTATAAGAATTTTTTCAATTATTTTTCAGTTCAATTTTAATTTTACTTGACAGCAAAACCAGGAGATGAAGAGAGGAAAAACAAACAACAACAACAACAAAACCAAATCAAAACAAAAACCCTGCTCCAATAGCTTTAGCAGTCTTTACTTACAAAAAAGAATATTTCTGCCCTGTGATGCTGTGTGCAGTGTATTCAGTGAGAGTTGAACACCACTCAGAATTTAGGGACTGTAAAATAGTAAACAAAGGAGTCAGTAAGGGAGAAATGTCAGCAGAAATTTGGCCTGGATAACTAAAATCCTACAGATCTAGCTGAAATGTGCAAGGATCTCCGTGAATCATAAATCACTGTCGTTAGTGAATGCTAATAAACTCAGAGGGGATCTCCAGGGGGTGTCTGTAAAACAAGATGCAAAACTTGACTGGGATCACAGGAGAAAATTGCAGATCAGTTAGAGCAATTTTAAGAAAAGTAGCGTGAAAATTGTGTTGAAGGAAACATATAATCTGGGAATCAATTAGATTATGAGAGGCTAGAATTAGAGACAATAAATATAATTTAAGTTTATTTATATATACCTAAGTATGGTAAATCGAGAATAATTCTTTCATGATCTTAAAAAATTACTGATTTATTTTTATATGATCATATAGATGGTCAGCTTTGTTATAGCATATGCCCTACTGTGTGAGCTTTTATCCATGGTTTTGTATTAAATTATGTTTATATTTATATGTTTATTATATACATATATGTATCAGTTAAAACGAGGGATCTCTCCCCATTTAGATTAAAATCTGACTCGTCTTCCATATTTCAAGGTCGATCAGCAGGGAATCACCAAAGATGGACCTTTCACAAGGTTTCCCATGGACTAGTTCGTGTTCCAAAGCTATTCAGCTTTTCTGCTAACACCAGACTGTAGGTCGCAGGTGCTGCAGCGGATGATGGAGAGGTACATGAGTATGGCAGTGAATTATAGAATGGCTTTGGCTTGAATAGTGAGGTTACCAGGTCACAAGTAAGAGACTGCATTTCAATAAAATCAAATGCAACCCAACAGAACCCCTCTGAGGGCAGTGGGATAGACTTTAAGAGTTTCAGAGAGCACAATTTGTGAATCTTGAGGGAAATACAGTGGCGAAGAAATGAGCACAATCCTTGGAAGTCATATGGAAGGTGGATGCCACTTGCTCAGTGTGTGCTGTGATGCTGGCATCGCAGGGCCCTGTCCCATCCTGGTGTCAACAGAAGGACAAGGAACCCTGTGAAGAGATCGCAGCTGTTGACCAGGGGGCTATGGTAAGGGCACACAGTGGCTCCCCACACTGTCCTTTTGCTGGCAGATGGGATCATGCTGTGCTCACACCTCGAGCAGGTTGAGGTGGCCAGCCCAGACCCAGGAACACATCCCACCTCCTGTGCTGATGCAGATTTTGGCAGGCAGAGGGGCACCCAAAGGCTTGTTGGCAATGCTCCTGTGCCATCACCACATCAGGAACTGGGCAACAGCTCTCACTCCCTGCTGTCTCTGAGCAGAGAAGTGGTTCAGGGCTGGCCTCAGGGCTATGCCAGGTCAAGAAGGAATAATGTTCCAGCTCAGGCTGGCAAACCCGCAAAGATATTTTGTCTTTCGCAGGGTGAAGTGAGGGCTGTGGCACTGGAGCAGCAAAGCACACGACTGCCTACTACTAGGGACCGATAGCAGTCTGGAGATGTCTCTCCCCTGCCTGTGGGATATGTTGCTTGCATGAAATGTTTAATATCAGCATGGTCAGAATTACAGATCTGAGTCCTGGCCAAAACCTAAAGATGCATTAATTTGAAGATCTGTAAGCTAGGCTGCCTGATCAATAACTGGGATCTGGAGCTGGCCATGCCCTTTGTGTGTTATTCAGGTTTCCTTTTTCTGTGCGACTATTTTTGTATGGTTGATATCATGGTCATGCAAATTAATGACATTTGTGGTTATTTGTCACCCCCAGAATAGTATTTTTGCTTTCCTATATCTAAATGCACTTGTGGACCTGCAAATTAGGGAATAGGACCTGTAAAAGTAGGTTAAGTTCCTTAAACCTGGGGGTGGATGTGGCATTAGCTGGGGGCTTGGTACAACTGTTGTATTTATTTTAAAGGAAGCCCTGAGACAGCAGAGACTTCATACTGCTAATGATGTCTGGCAGAAAGGTTACATACTAATATGGAAAATGACAGTGTGGAGTACATTCATCTTCTCAGTTCATTCATGGTGCTTCAGGGCATCATAACTGCTGCAGGCATTATCGCCTGTGAATGAGGGACCCCACATTCTCCACAAAGCAGTCATCAAACGCTGGATCACAGCACCCGCCCTCCCCTGTGCTGCACCGAGGCCCTTCATGTTGAATTTAGACTACAAGACTCAGGAATGGAACGAGCGTACTGAAATATCTGAAACAAAAAGGTAAATGCATATCGTCATGATCCTGCATACGGACACCTACTGGCAAGGCAGAATGCCAGAAGCTTTTCCAGTTCACACAGAAAATGCCCTGGAAAACACCTTTTTTGTACGTACAGAGTGATTTTGCAGAGACAAGTGGCAATGAAAGCCATGTCAGGAGCAGGCACACAATACACTCCAAGGGTTTCAAAAGAGCCCTATGCTCCGTAGCATCAAAAAGCTGTAACGAGGATCAAGAAGAATTAAAACTGATGATGTGACAGAAGTAATCCACCTTGCAGCAGAAGGTCATTACACCCACCTTCTCTATTGAAGTCATTTCAGCTCTGAGGCCTGAGCTAAAGCTCCCTGGCCTGAAAATGCTTCTAATTAGTGTATTAGCATGAAGATGACTGAGACCTGCATTTACTCCTACACAACCATTTCCAGGGTGTTTGCAGGCAGGCTGTAGGTTCAGAAGCTCCTTGTTACCAGTGCTCTGTCTGACAGGCTTAAATGAATTCTCACTCAAAAAACTTGCTTAGCACAGACAGAAAGAGCTCACCTCTGGTCTCAGACTGGTATAATGGAATTATGCTCAAGTACAATCAATGAGACACTAGAATTAAATATAAATGCTGATAATCAATATATATATGCATGAACACACACATCCCTAAATTACATAAGCTTAAGCAAAATAAAAATGGTTTGAAAACAATGAATTAAGTTAAATATTCTAAACTCTAGGTTAATAATTTATTAATATTAGAATTTATAAAAGTCAGTTTAAAATTACAATGCTTGCTGATGAAAATTTGCTTCAGAAGAGACATTTACAAATACTGTCAATCCATGCGTGACTAATGCACACACATGAGTCCAGATTGTCTGTTAGGCCTGTGCAGTCAATAATGTCAATCTGCAGTGCCATTCAGGAGTCAGCCGCTAGGAGAAATAACGCTTCGGAAATCCTCCACACTTCTAGCCTCACACAGCCTGAGTCCTAATAAACTGCAAAGGAAATTAATTTCTGCTGCTGCTTATTGCACTGCCACAAAGTCCTTAAGTCCCATGAAGAGGGAAACAATCATGCTCCTGTGCTCCTCCGAGGCAAGAACTGTTCTTAATAAAGCATCTTTAACTTCCTCCCTTCCTCTCACCTGTTCCATATTTCTCACCCAATGCGCCAGCGTTGTCCCAGGATCCTGAAATCCCAGGTCCCTAAGAAGCCACCTAGGCCAGACTGAGGAGATGTCAGTCTGTTTCCTGTGGGAGCTATCCCTGGAGGATCAAAAATTGCACTGAAGCAGATGCATTTGCAGACTTTCAGCTCTGACAAACAGCATTTTCAAACATAACTTTATTTCATGTAAAAAGTCTGAATAGGCTCTACTGATGACAAATATCTTCCGGATGATCTTTTTCATGGATACAGGAGTATTCAAAACCAAAAAATCAGCTGGTCAGCATGCAAAACACTTGGAGGGAAATATTAAAGTTTTTATGTTCCTGAAGACCTAAGATGAATTTTGTTCTAATTTTCACTAACAGGTGGTTTTTGTTGTTGTTGTTTTGTTTTGTTTATATATATGTGTGTGTGTGTATATAGATATATATGGAATAGTTTAGTTTTTTAAATTTTGATTTCACAAGAAGGCCACAAAAATGAACCAATTGTCAGTTCAGCCCACCCAGACAGAAAGTCTCATAGATATCGGGGTATTTAGTCCCTTTGTACAGCATCCCTCTTCCCTGCTTATTCCTAAAATGTCTTATTTCCTTAAGCCCCTGTTTGCCCTTACAGAAATATCCATCAGGGATTTAACATGCCGTGGTACAGTCACCAGTCTCTTCCTCCAGAACAGCTTGTTTGTAGCACTGAAAAACAAAGTCAGTCAGTGCAGAACCAGACACAGTGCAAGAAATAAACTTCCAAGCAAAATGTAAATCGACTACTCCTGGAGAAGTAAAATGGGAAAAGCAACCTGCAAACATGCTCAGCCTGGAGAGAGCACTGTGCCAGCACCGGGCTTCCCAGCTCTTATTTGCAGTGCCCTTAACAACAACAACGACAACAAAATCAGCGAAGTGCTGATGATCTTTTCTGGAAAGACACAATCAGCTTCTGAGCAAGAGAGTCTAGGACACAAAACAGCAGTGGCTATTTTAAAACCGTACCTGGTTGTTTTGTTTGATGCAGAGCAGGAACTGGCAGTACTTAACAGAGCAGCTTGCACCCAAATGGAGAGGAATTTTTCTGGATGGTATGGTTATAAGACCAGTGGACTGTTTCAAAGGTGAAAAAAAAAAATGTTAATGCAAACTTTGTCCATTCAAGTTATCTATCCCTAAGCAGAACTGTAAAGAATGAGTATTAGGTACAATGCATGCCCCAAAAGGTCAAATATTTAGTGAAATTGTAACACTTGTTTATACTATGCAACTGCCCTCCAGGCCCAACACCTGCCTGATTTCTCTTTTTTTTTTTTTTTTTTTTTGTCACCTCTGTGTTTGAAGACAAGTTTTCTGAAATGAAAATCAGAGATAACAGCTGAGGTGGACATGCTGGCGTTTCGTAGGATAACACAGCCTGTATGAAAGCTGCATTCTCTTTCTGGGCCATGAGAAGCTGCAATTCACCAGCCACAAATGTTGTAAAGGATGGGGGGAAGGAGGACATAAGTAGGGGAAAATAAGTGTAGATGGGATGACTGACGGAGACCTCCTGTCAGTTAATAAGTCTGTTTCCCTACAAGTCCATTCCTCTTCCATCAGATGCTATCACATCGTGGTATTATTTTAATAAATGTCATCTTCCTGATGACTCTTACAGGAGATTATTTCAGAATTTCACTCCCCAGATGCCTCACAACCTTTAGCTTATTTTCAGTTTATGCACAACATTTGTTAACTATTCATCTGTGAGCCAGTGCTGTCCCTTTCTTAAATATCTTTTTTCCTTCCTGGTGTTTGCTTCTGGCACAAATCAGAGGCAACAGTGTGTCCTGTTGCAGCCTTGCTTTGCAGGGTGAGGTAAGCCAAGCTGTGCTTGTCCCTGCTTTCAGGATAACCTGTTCTCTTATCTTCCTCTTCAGCCTCCCCTTTCCCCTGGTCTGATTTCCTCCTCCTCACATAGGAGCGACCAGAACTTCACAAAGCATTGTAGATGGGATGTCCCTGGGTTGCATGAGGTGAAAGGTAAAAATTCCTGAATGCTTTGCAATCAACACTGTATCAAAACTGATGGCTTCTAGGCATTCAATGACTGACATCTTCAGAATTTTTAGGAAAAAAAAAAAAAAAGGCAAAGAAAAAAAAAGGTATTTTATATACATATGTTATTCATCCCTAAGTTAAAGACTCTGCACTCTCCACATTAAATTGTGGAATCTATTTCATGTTTTTCCAGCTATCAAGATTCATCAGTTCCTTTGATGTACTCAAAGCTTCCAGTGTTAATCCTATTTTTTGAGCATTTCCAGATTTCCATTTGCACAGTACTAGTTTGCCAAGTTGCCAAGCTACCTTCTGAATAAGTCACTACTAAAGAAGACTGGACTAAATACTAGTGTCCTAAGTAAGTCAATTCTTATCATGCCCCTGCCTGATGCTTTTCCTTTCAGCACAAACAGTGCCATCTTTTCTTTCAGCTCCATGCTCATCTCACACTTTTCCAACTAGTTCCTATTTTGCCAGTTTAACTGAGAATTTCCATTATAGCAGTATATCAGATGCTTAACTGAAGTCTGACAGATTTTATATACCTCTGTATCTTTCTTCTTTCTATATCTTTCTCCTAAATGTGACTACAATGCCTGAAGATACCCACTTATTAAGGCAGAAGATTACTTTTAGGAAAACCCTGTTGCATTTTCAGTCTGTTTTCCATTTACTAGTATGAAATATAACTTTTCTATTTATTCTTCCTTTCAAAATTTCCTCTAGTGTTCTAAAGCCTAGTGTCTAGTTTGCTTTGGAGATCAAATCACGGCTCTGTAATTTTCACCTTTCCCAAACAGAGAAAGTAAAAAAAAAAAAAAAAAAAAAAAAATTTTTTTTTTTTTTTTTTGAAAAAAGAGCTCTGTGAAATTCAACATATGCCAACAACAACCAAAAAAAAAAAAAAAAAAAGACATAAGAAGTGATTATCTAAAAATGTTAGATGGGAAAGTAAAATTAGAGGGCTCTTACAGAAAATAGAAAATGGGGAAAAAGCTGAGTGATAATTTTCTGAGGAATCTTGGATGTTTTACAGAAGAATAATGAAATCAATAGTAAGAGCTATAGTTAATCTGCTGCGTTTATTCAATAACTACTCTCTCTAGATAGCAAAGTAATATTTAATCTCATATGGCTTGAATTTTGATTTTATTTTAAATTTAATCAGAAGTTTATGAAAAAATAAGAAAATGTGAAAGCCAAAAGACTGAAAAAATAAAATCAATAAATGAATGTGTCTCAAATGTGTTGGTTCCAAAATAGAACCAAGTAAATAGACTGAATCAATGAAAATATGAAATATATGTGTATATTAATTAGCAAATGTGTTAGAAGACAAAATTTTGTGAATGGGGACATTAATGGCTGTTAATACATGTGTGTATTAACAGGGAGGATGTTGGGGGGTGGGGAGAGGGGAACAGGTAAACAAACAAACAAAAACACAACCAGCAAGCCAAGAAACAAACCCTTAGGAAAGAACATGCAAGATTCAGTGAGCAGTGTATAATCATCATGGTAAAAAGTAGACATGAAAAACTCATGAATTCTCAAACTTCTACAATAAGGAGAGTGGTAAAGTCCCCATCTCACACTAGAGCACGCAAAAAAATGGGGGAGGCCTATATGTTCGTGAGATCACAGATTGGTTGAAGTGGGAGGACACCTCAACTTCATCTGTTCTAACTTTAGCAGACAATGTTTCTGTATTCCTCCCAGGTTACCTGACATGGCTGCTACTTCTTCCGTGTTTTTAATTTGTGTTTGAATTTTGCCAGGAGCATCTTGTTCATCCAAGCAGGTCTCCTTGCGTTGTTGCATGACTTCCTGTTGCATCCTTTAGGATGGACCCTTATTTTGGGAAGACGTATTCCTTGAATATTAACCAGTTTTATCTGGCCCCTCTTCTCACCAAGACTGTATTCAATGGGACTCTTCCAAGCAGATCTTTGAAGAGGCCAGTCTGCTTTGCTGAAGCTCAGAGCCGCTTAGCTGCTTTCCACTCTCCTCCCTGCCCTCAGGATTCTGAACTCCACCATCTCATGGTCACTGCAGCTCAGGCAGAGTTTGACCTTCATGTTTACAACAAGCCCTTCATTGTTGGTGAGAAGGAGGTCTAACAGATTGCCTCTCCTCTGTCAGTCAGGTCAGGAAGTTGTCATTGATGTTCTCCAGGAACCTCCTGGATTGCTTATGTCCAGCTCTGTTGTTCCTCCAGCGGATAAAGGAGTGGATGAAGGCTTATTATCTTATATCACCCCTACATGTTTTCCAGGATTACAAAAGCCCCACGAGATCCATTCTTCAGACAGTGCGAACAAGTTGTATCATCCACATCTGTGAAATTCAGATGCTGATTAAATTTGTATCTGAGACATACTTCCAGAGAAGACATGACTTCATGGAGCAGAAGCCTAGAAATTCAAAATACCCACTTAACTTGGTGTGATCATATTCAATAAAAAAGGTGTTCTTATTATTCTCACATGCCTCCTGGATGAGATGCTGGCAAATATTCAGTGATAGGTTTGTGACAACTTGAACTAGAAAGTATATTTGAAATCATAACACTTTCTATGCTACAGAAGCACAGGGTACACTTCCACTCACCATTTCACAGGCTTGACAGCAGGCAATGCTAAGCTATCCATTTACATAAAAAAAAAAAAAAAAAAAAAAAAAAACACACTGATTTTTCTCAGTTAAAATAAATCAAGCTTACAACTTAACACATTGAATAAATAACAGAGTAGTAAAATACAAAATAGAAATAAAATAGCATGGTATAGTACATTTCTGTATAACATAATAATTTACATGAAGCAAAAACACTAGAAAAATAAAGCTGCAATTTAAAAACACCTTAAGAAGCAAAGGTGTGGGTTTCTTGTCACTGTAGAAATTACAGCAGGTACCAAGAGACGATTTTGCTTTATTTCCCTTTCCTGCCTCTCAAATATGTTCTTTAAACAGTTGACATTTCTCCGCAAAATATTATCCATATCTCCAGACAGATGGTGTAATTCCAACCACTACTAATATTATTAATGAAGAGAGTTGGCTTCTTTCCCTCAGGAATTCTAATTGATAAAAAATTATTAGTCCTATAATCTAATGGAGGCTTCTTCTTTTGAAATGTGTCTGTTCCTGTGACATATGTCTGCTCTTTAGGAATACTTCCAAGCATAATAGTAACAAAAATGCATTTCCTACATTAATATATATATATATATATATATATATATATATATATAATATGTTAATATTCATATATTAACATATTATATATATATATATGTATATATATATGTATATATATATAGCCAGTATCTTAAAGGTGCTTTTTTAGTGTTACGTGCATTTGTACTTTATCCATGAACTAATGTGTTTTAAAAGCAGAACACAAAAGGTGAAACTAGTAATATATAACTTAAATAGAGAGGAAAAATATATTGAGGCAATGATTCCCCGCTGATATTTTTTCCAGTGTACCAATTCTTGCAGTTTCATCATACTTTTTCACAGTGTATGGTGTTTTGCTTAAAATAACAACTACTTGTGTGAGGAACTGTTTCACCTGTGGACAACTACCATGCAGCTGAAAATTGCCCTCCAGCAGAGGAGGCTGTGACGTGTCTGTGCAAATGATAAGGGAAAAGCTTAAAAAGAGGGTCCAGAGGACATCTGCATCACCAGGGATGAAAGGAAAAGTCCAGCCGCCTCAGAGGTGGCCCTGGGAGGTAAGAAGCAAGTAGCAAATGAGGTCTTCATGTGCAAATTATTGAGAAAATTTAACTAGTAGAAGGCCTTTCACATTTGTCTGCAATGCGTGATTGGGTAATATCTGGTCCAGACAGTGGGAAATAACTGGGCCAGATCCTACCCGAAAGCTTAGTGTAACTTCATTGATACCTTCATCTCCCAGTCACATTATGCTGACTGACATTTTGGTTTGGCATCCCCAGTAAAATTCACTTCTATTCATTACTCTATAACTCAGAACCCAGGATTTTTAATAGCTGCAGAAGAAACTATCTTCTGCAGTCACTGTGGTGTTCTGAGGGCTCACATGGCAAGCTGCATTTGTCATTGTGGAGAAGCCGTGAGCTGTGGTTGAAATACATTTTTAATTTTAATCTGGCAGTTCTGAGCCTTTTATGTTATCAACTACCATCCTGCTGACAATTTATATAATTTGTGGCTGTAGCAATAGAAGTGGCCAATAACAGAAATTATAAATCTGTTTGTTGTTGTTGTTGTTGTTTTCTGCTTAACTCCTTCATTGCACCTCTTTCTGCATATTTCTACCACCACAGTAGCTTGCATTACTTGCACTGTGGCAAAGCAGGTAGATGCCACGTGCAAACCCAACACTGAGATTACTACACAAGTGGAGACTCTGTCTGCAGACTGCTGGTTGCAGACCCCCAGCTCTGCTTTGGAAGAAAGGAGGTTGTTTGGACAGCTTTTTAAGGAGGCAGAAATTTACCCCCCGTGCTTATTTTTGGAATCACTTTCACTGGAACAATCATCTTTATTATTATTCTTTTATATCAATGCTAAAGACTTCTTCAGATCCATGAGGCTAAGCCAGTCATTCTGAATTTGTTGCCTGAATAGCATTCTGACTCTTCAGAGTTGCAGGTAGTAATATAGATATCCTTGAGCTGATGAAGGACAAAACTTCAGTATGCCTACAGAGCTTTATTTGCTTACTGCTGATTTTATATGGGCCATTGCACGAGGTACTGCGTGGAGTTAGATGATCAGCCAAGAATGTTCTCTGACTGCAGTAAGGCTCCTTGTGGTTCCTCTCATCCAGGGCTCCCAGGGCTTCCCCAGAAAGTTTTGGGACTGACTGCATCTGCAGTGGTAATAAATTGTGTTGTATCTATTGGCTACTGTGTGGATTCTTGCCAACCCTGGACTCTGGACCTCCAGTCCCAAGCAGATATCCACGACTGCTGGAAGATGGATATCACAGTAGTAAGCACTGCCTGAGAGCAGAAGGAGTTGACCCGTGTTACTCACATTTTTTACCATAAAGTACAGAAACATCTACCCTCCAGCTGTGATCTTTCACAAGCAGTGCAGCTCCTGCCCTTGGCATTGGGCGCTTGTGTGTGGTCACAGTGGAAATGACATGCCCTGGGTGTGATCTCGTCAGCTACTCGAATCTGAATACCCCCAAATGGGGATCACACTGCTGTCACCATCTGCTGCAGTGGGAAGCTTGCCTTCAGCAAATCTGTGGCAGGTAACAGGGCCTCAATGCTTCAACAACACCTCAATGGTCCTCTCATACCTATTTCTTTCATAGCCCGTGGGAAATACATCGAGGGCTCTTCCAAGACCCCTGCTGCAATCTCATTTTCACTAATTTTTGGGCTCTGATGGCTAAAGTTGGCTGAAGAATGTCTGCCGCACCAGGGTAATCCACATGAGCCAAAACATCTACAGAAATCTAGCACATGGACCAGACTACGAATCATTCATAGTCTTGCATGTGATACTAAACAGTACCGCCAACAATGCCCTGCATTCGTCAGGTCCTCAGCACAAAAGTAGTCTGTACCAGCTGGCCGCAAACAATTCAATGCAATTATAAGATGCTAATATTCTTTCCAGCAAATCTAAGAATCATTGTATTTGGAAGAAAAGGATTTGCTGTTCTTCTGGAAAGGGACCAAGATGAAAAGAGAATAACTGGATTTACTGAAGTTGCCATCCAAGTTTCCAGCATGGTTGGCAAAGTGAATTTCCTCAGCTGTACAACTCTGGCTGCACACTGTTACATGACCAGAATTCACTTAGGACTGCAGTGGAGCCTTCAGTATGGGTTTTGAAGACCTTTGGTTTAATATTCAAATAAATGTTTAAACATTCATGTCCTTCCTTCAGCTGACAGACCCATCTTGGATCACACTGGTAACAGATTTATAGCCTCTCTGAAAATGTGCTCTCCGACGGCTGCAGGAGAATAATACTTTGCACTTTGATGGTATATTTCTTTTTGAGACCTCAGAGCACTTTGCAAGTGCACAATAATTAGTTAAGCCTCACAACGCGCCTCTTCAGGGGGTAGGCACTGTGTTATTATTTCCATTTAACAGATGTTTAAAATGAAGTATGGTGATGTTAATTCCCAATGTCAAACAGAAAAGGCACGGTTGCGGTGTGCTACAGACAGTCACAGCAAAGGAGACACTTACGCCAAACATTATCATCTGCAGCACTTCATAATGCTTAGCATGAAATGAAGCCAAAGTAATTGCTAGAATTTCAGCCTGTGCCTGCTGTCCTGGCAGTGTGGATGGAAAGTCTTTGTGTAATGAAGCCAGTGTGTAAGGTTCCGTCTCCCACGGTGCATAGGTAAAGGCTCTATTTTGTGCACTTCACGGCATGGGGAGCCCAGCTTGCTGGAGGCCACTTACCTTTATGAATAGCACAGTGTGCAGCAGGAGTGGCTATTTTGCCAGCAGCACTTGCTTCTCAGGTGATCTACTTTACTCATTTCCAGCATGTCTGAGAAGTTTCTCGTAAATGCTCTGGCCTGAGCAGTACCTAGGCACTGCTAATGACATCCAGCAAAGAGGAAGCCTTGCCATTTCTGCAGCTCAGGCACAGCTTGGATGCGCTGCAGGTGGCCAAGCTCCCTGTGGAGCCAAACACTGTTCGGCTGAGCAGAAGCAGCAGGAAACGCTGAGATCTCCAAATCACCCACAGAAAAGGGCCAGAAATAGTGACACCAAGGTTGAGGCATGTAGAAAAAAGTGCAAGAGATACCTCACAGTCCCGGATGCTATAAAAGTAATCAATTTGTCCATTTCTCAAAGTAAGGACAGGGAAGAAAACACCAGAGAGCTGAGGTTACAAACCAGAAGATACAAAAAATCTCATCTGTTAATGAGATCTACTGGAATTACAAGGATGAACAGATGATAAAGGAGAAATGATTGACTTTACTCAGTAAAAAAAAAAAAACAAAAAAAACAAAAAAACAACAAAAAAAAAAAAAAAAAAAAAAAAAAAAACAATAAAAACAAGTATGATGGAATTCAAAGTTTGCTGCAATTAGTATCCTAGTCTAAATGGGTTGCTCACTGCAGTAATAAATTCAGAACCATTGCTTTCAGCCTGCCCTTTTCACAGGCAAGTGACACAGAGATGGCACCATCCCAAGGTAAAACCTAAGATTATGAGCTCTTACACATTACTGGGTATCACAGTGTAACAAGCGACTGTTTTTCTAATCTTTCTCTCCTTTTCGTCTCCCTGTACCAGATACTGCGGTAATACTCTCCCTGGTATGTCAAGTGCTCTGCAGGCTCCAGAAAATACGTGTTCTTGGTTAGAAAAGGACATGATTTCTCAGCCAGAGTTTGAACCCAAGAGGATTATGAAATGGGACTATGTCTTTCAGAGTTTCCCAGGCAATTAAGCACACATGAGCTCTTTTACCACCAAACCTCTCCAGGTTTTCCCAACACCCTGAATTTGCTTTATAAAACTTCCAGAAGGGTCTTATAAAGTTTAGAAAAATGTACAACGAAGGCAAAACAAATTGCAACAGGATAAAATAAAGTAAAATAAAATAAAATGAATTTTAAAAGAGTGCATGTAGAGTGAATTTCCACCTGAACTGCAGTCCTCAGTGTAGACATGCTGCATCACCGCCTTTCCACCACTTGCATTATCAGTGATTCTCTTTTCTGGTGCAGGTAGACTCTGAAGAACCTTTGTTTGAATTTCTTTATATTAATGTGACTAGAGAAAAAAAAAATATCCAGAAGCTATATAAATGTCTTTTTCTTCTCTTCTTAAATTATTTAATTTCTGAAAGCAAGAAAACCGTGTAGCAATCAGACAAGCACCCAGCAATCCATTAAATACCATTAGTCTTTCATCTTCCAAGCCAGTTTTGAATCATAGCATCTGAGAGAGTGAAGATAAAAACAAGCCCATCCTCTTGCTGCCTGGCACAATATTATTCCCTAGACAATACCTGGTAGTGCTTTTTTCAGTCTAACATTGATTGTATAGTGTAAAGGGGTTTTCACCACTTCTTTGAGACAATTACTGTATCATTAGAAAGACAAGTCCTCTAGGAATTGTTCTTTATCTGCATCTTAAGTATGTTTCATTGCATCACTTCTGATTTTGTTGTCTCACACAGTCTTCGCCAGTAGCCATCACTGTTTCTCTTGAAGATGTAAATTTGATAATAAAAGGTGTTAAAAACTGCTATAACGATTCCTCATGGGTTACTTACTTAATTTGGAATGTAAGTGATAATGTGCTAGTTGTCCAAGTCTAGTAATGAAAGTTTGGAGGAAAATGTTGAAATGGGAAATACAAACATTAATATACAATAAATAAATATATATATATATATATATATATTTTACATGTTCTATTGGTAGTTTCCATCCTAGCATCTGAGTGTGTTAGCCTTTGTTTTCACTAATCTGATATGAAAATTGCTTGAAATGGTCATGTCTTATTGGGGCAATCAAATGCTAAAATTCTGTGATATTAATGTAACATGATAGGAAATGGCTAATACTATAGACAGCTGCTAATTTGTTATGATGGGTCAGGTAGATAAAGTCTATATTGGTTTTGCATACTTTTCTGAACTATTTTTACTTCTTTTTACAAAAAGAATGGAAGGTGACAAAGGGACAAGGATGTAGCAGTTGCTAATTTCCTTGAATGCCCTTGAATGCCCTTGAATGCCTTTTCTTGTAAATTTTATGAATTCCGGTAGTATTCCTTGTTCAAAATCATACCAAATTCAGTGTGAGCCATCCTGTAGTTGTTTCACTGTCTTCAATTAAAGTCACTGAATCAGTCACTTAAGTATTTGCACTTTTATTTGGAAAAGATGGCTGTCAAAGGTATGACTTTCTTGTTTAATAAAGCTCTGTTTATTTGGAGAATATCACAGGCCACTATCACACTGAGCTATGATTTTTTTTTTTTTTTCTACAGTCATGGAGAAGCTTTTGTAAGAATACAGATATTTTTATTTCCGTATAGTGGAGTAGCATGGATTTTCTTTCCAAGTTGTTTCGACTCTTAGTCATGCTCAGGCAGAGAATTCTGGTTTTACAAATTTCAGATAAATGGTAGCTGTTCATGCTTGTGGGCAGGCAATGGAAGTTACTTATCTGTGCTTACACTTCATGGTCAGGAGATTAAAGAAAGACATTTCTTGGTAGCCTGCAGTTAAGTTCTTTCTTGCAAGCTTTGAGGTGACTGTCTCAGCCACTTATCAAAATATTTATTTTTTTTTTATGTCTTCTTCTCTATCTTATGCCAAACATTTCAGATACCATGTTTTGTAATTTAGAGAAGAATTTATGTAGCCTACATCTGTGAAGGACAGCCTCACTGTCAGTCTGCTGCCCCAGGAGAGGTAATGTCCCCTGGTTAGCAGGGACCTCTTCATCTGCTTCCCAAAGTAAAAAACCTACTGATCCAGCTGATGGAAAGGACATTTCCAAAGGAAATGGAAAGGGAAGGCAATTATCATCCTCAGCACAGGCTCGGTTCTTGCTGTATTGCTGGCTGTAATCTTCATTCTGCAATAGAAAGCTCTTCTGAAGAACTAAAAATGCAAGTGAAAACTTGCGGTAAGGTTTTCCATCATGTTCAGGCTGCTGGAGAGCAGAGTGCAGGAGCTGCCTACTTACAAACCAAGTGGCATTTTAGCACTCTAAGAAGGGGCTATGCTTTCCCTCCACACCTGAATTTCTGATGGCGATATAGGCATCAGAGAATGGTGGGCTTGGGAGTGAGTGGGTGCGTAATAGTCTTTGAAAATGGAAGATCTGAATCATCATGCTAAACAGGAGAGCAGGCGTAACCCTGAGGTCTGACAGCAGCACAGCATTAATTGAGGAAAAACAAACCCTTTGGTACAGGAGACATTCTGACTGCCTGGCAAGTGGTGGCTTT
The DNA here is from genome assembly GCF_047663525.1 of Anas platyrhynchos. NCBI lineage: Eukaryota > Metazoa > Chordata > Aves > Anseriformes > Anatidae > Anas > Anas platyrhynchos. Next base: position 81,153,722 of record NC_092621.1, read on the forward strand.
TTATTATTTTCAAGGGCTAAACACCAGGTTACTCAGAATAAAGTAGTGCACAGAAAAAGATCAAGTGCTCTAATGTCCCCAAATGTTAATGGGACTTAGGCAGTTGTCTGCCACTGTACATTAAAATGTCTTTCTTTTTGCACTTTCTTTCCCACTCAAAAACACTTTTACTGCCATGAAAAGCTATGCATGAAACTGCTGCTTTGAATAATGCAGTCTGTGTATTTGGAAATACAATTTTAGAAGACCACATAAACTAGGGCCAATTCCTATTAATTTATTCCCATTTCACTTCCAGACCCCATCTTCCCTAAAAACACTGGAAATAGCATGAGTGAGTGCACATGAACATAAAAGCTTGAAAAGGTAAGGACAAAACATTGCATTTCAGAATGTCTGAAATAATTGATTTCTTTAAAAAGTGACATTTATTTCCTGTACTCTTTCAGTAACTCAGTCTCATTCTTTGCTCTTTCTCTCTCGCTCTCATTTTATGCTTATTTTAAAGCCTTGGAAGTTGTGTTGTTTTTTTTTTTTTTAAAAAGATCTTTTTTTAAAGGTTATGTTTAAGCTGGCAACACTAAGTTGTAATGTGTGTCTTAATGTAACATTTCTTACCCTGAAAAAATCTTTTTATTCCAAGATGACATTATCTACAGTTTACAAAATTATTATGATGATTTTTCGGAAGGCTTGGCTTTGGACTTCTAGCCTTGACGCTTTACTTTTATGGAAAAATAAATTTACCTCAATTGGCTCTTAATGTCATCTGAAGAAGGGAAAAAAATAGCTGCTGGACCCCAAAATAATGTGGGTTGAAATTAGAATATATTTCATAGAGACGTGAACTGGCTAACCTGAATTTAGGATAGTGCAAGTATTTTAACACATTTTATTACTACCTGAAACATATTGCAGACGGGTTTTAGAAAGAGCCTGAGAGTTGTTCTCAAGTACTCAGTACTGTTTACAGAAAACAAGATATACTGTGCTGCTGACTTTTGTGGGGCTCTTTGTAGACGTTCCCAGTATCAATAAAACAAATTAACTGAAATAACAGCTGTGCTAATTGCAGGCAAGCTTAAAAAGCTGAGACTCGTGTTTAGGTTTTTGAAATGCCAGTGGACTCAGCTAATTACCACATGCTGTCACAGTAGGAGCAGCCAGGTCATGTTATCAAGACCTTTGTTGTCCAAAAGCAAAGGAAATAACAGAAGGGAAGTACTCAGCACCTGAAATGCACACTGCGGGCAGCAGATGCCAAGCCCAGCCCCTTCCCTCCTCAGCACCAGCCTGACACCCGAGGCAGAAGAGCATATTCAGATCTGACAATTAAGCCCCAGGCACTCAGAGACACTCTCGCTTGGGATTAATTTTTAAGCAGTTTTAAAAGTGCCTCCCTCTTGGCATAAAGGGTTTTGCAACTCGTTTGCGTGACACATTTTGTTATTCACTTCACTCCGTTCAAATTAAAGGATCCAAGCGTCTCTTTCTGCCCCTGAGACATCACATCACTGACGAGGACTCGTCCTGCTTGGAGATGCCCTGCCAAGAGCCATTCCCACCAGCTGCGTCCTCCTCTGGTCCATGGTGGGCTGAAGGTGGACAAAGTCGGGTAAAGCTGGTGGAGCTGCCCAGAGCAAGTGCTCCTCCCGATTGGAGCCAAGCCCTGTGAAATCACAAAAGTCAAGTAAACTGAGAAAAGAATTTGGTCTTAAAAAAATAATAATAAGTAAATAAATAAATAAAAAACAAATTAAAAACCGTCGACATTGGGGGGGGAGGGAAGAGGGTATGATGACACCAACATAACTGAACATATTATTCTTTATTCTGATAATTTTTTTTTTCTGAATGATCCAAATTTACTATGTACTTCCTGAACATTGCCAAGCTTTTCAGTTCCCTCAGAGGAAAATAAAATTTGCCGTTAGTGAGATCCATTTGCTTGAAATTCCATGCCCAGGACAGAAAGAAAGGCATGCTCTGCCTTACTTTTGACACATCAGCTATGACATACACAAATCACAAGCTTTAAATTTCCACAATCACATGCCCCATTATCAGCCACACCAACGGTAGAGCAAGCTCAAAATAAAACTGCTTTGTTCCACCCGGGAGCTCAATAATATCCCTTATAAATCAGGGTTGGTTGTATGGTTTCTTGCACACATCCCCCAGACCGGCTCTGCGAAAGGCATTGACCATCCATACCACTTTCTTGCCTCTTTGTATCTGAAGAGTTATGCTGCTCTGGGGGGTAGGAGTGGGGGGGGATGAGGAGAAAAATTTATGGGTTATGAATACTGACACAGAAGATATTCTTTGTTTATTGAAGTCTTGTTTACATAAAAGCTCTTCACAGGCTACCCCCTAAGTCTGGAGGTCCTAAACCAGTGTCAGTGAGCTGTCTGGGCACTTTTTCCCACGTACTGCGCCAACAAAAGCGAACCATTAACGTTTGGCCCTTCAAGTTAGCGCGGCCCAAGCCTCCGTGGCAGGACGTCTGCCCGATATGTAAAATAATGGAATGAATGGATTCCTTGGAAACAATGATAACAAGACCTGGCTGAGCTAACTGTGACAGCATGTGGTAATTTTCCAGCCCGCTGAGCCTGTAAAGAGAGCTGGAGCACAAAGCCCGGGCTGTGGGGCAGGTTGGTCTGAATGGCTGCAAACAAGTGAAGAATATCTGATGATGTCATACACACAATCTGACAGATGGGACAGGGTTTTTTGTCTGTTTTGTTTGGATTGTGCGTGTTTATATATATATATATATATATATATGTATATATACGTATATGTATATATATATTATTATTTAAAAAATATATATTTTTTTTAACTTGACCTTGGCTGCTTATTTTTCAATGCATTTGTGTGCTATGAGCTGTGTGGAAATCCACACCTGCGTTAACACCCCTTGCAGAAACACTTTCGTGTGTTGGGTTTAACAACCTAATTTCCTGGTGAAAAATGGTGTGGGCTTGTGTGGTGGCTGCTCTGGGGATGGCGGGGGAAAGTTGCTGTGGAATGATGCATTATTTCTGTGCCGAGCCCTGGGACTGTTGTGAACCTAGCTCCTCTGAATCCTAATACACGCTTTGAACGGCATAAAGAGGTATTGTCACTGCCTCAGCCTCGTCATTTCATCAGAGAAATGGACAACCAGAGGTATCTAAACTGATTGCTAATTTTGGCTCGGTGTCAGGGAATAAAATGGGCTACAACATGTCCGTTTGCCTGCTAATCTATTACAAAATTGGTCTGTGTTTTTCTGTGAGGCTATGCAATAGTAAATAGGCTTTAGACATCATCAATGTACATCAGTACATATGCGTGATAATGTGGTTGTGTGCCTTCAGGGTCATGTTTGAAGGTTTAGATAAATGTAGTTAGGGAAGAGGTAATACAGCAGAATTAATTGCTGCTGTTGATAAGGCTCCTTACGGCTTCATAGACGAATAAATTTGGAAAGACGATTCCAGCTCTGTGTTTTCAGTTGAAGTGACAGTACAGGTACAGAGAACACACTTCTGAGTTTTTTTTACCACCTTTGAAAGTGGATTAGACTTTTCATGTGCCCCAAGGGGGAGATCCTACACAGAAATTTTGAGCATATTTTGATTGCATCTTTCTCTTTCCCACTCAATGCTATTTATCTTTTTGGCTGTGAGCTCTTTGAGACAGCACCCAAAGCACGGTGAGATGTTGACAATAGGAAGAGAGCAGATGTACATAAACACACACACTACTAAAAGAGAAACATACATTGATTGTAGGGAATTTTTCTCTAAGCCTGACACTGTTAGCTAAAGCTTACACACACAGAGACACTGTTTTTAAATGACTAAGCGTAGCTTGAGTAAACAAATCAGAAGGCTAACTTTTGAGGACTCTGTTTTCCTACTGGCTTTCAGGATAATATTTCAAGCAGAGAAATTGTGGAGAGGGATAATTTTTATCACAGCTTGAAATTTTTGTTACCAATGATGTGTATTATATCTATGTCTTTTCAGCAGCCAAGGTTTCAGTCCCTATTATATTAAACACTCTGCAAACACACAGTAGCTGGCAGGCTCTGACCCAATGAGTTTTCAGTGTAAAAGGCAAACTCAATACAGAGACAGGCTCAAGATTTCTCTGTACCACCCTTAAATCCCTCCCATCCACACTAGGATAGAAGTGCCATGTTTTTCTTAGACTGTGGACAAGTAGTTTGACCATCCATTACATAACTTAAATTTCAGGTTGAGTTTATTGCTAGGGAATCACTTTCTGGCTTCATTTTGTTGTGTTCCATCAGTAATATGAAGTAGCATGTTTGCAACGTTGAAACCTCAGCAACCAGACAGGAAAGCAGAAAACCACAGGCTTTCCAGCACCTGCTCTGAAGCCATACAAGAATATTTCTGAATATCTGCAAGCTTTGCCTTTTCATTGCTCCCTGAGTTACGGAAAGCTACAGAAAGGAAGTTTCCAAGTTATGGTAGTTATGATTTGCCACCTTTTGCTTAATACTTACAGGCAAGACCTTTCCACCCAGGAAGTATCTCTGCTTTTCAGAGAATTTGCAACGTTCTGACTTTGGGAAGTTTCTCTTTGGATTTTTTATTTTAGATTTCATTTTTTGGACTAAGTGAGTACCTGGAGGAGAACAGCCTGTGCCAAAGGTTCAGCAGGTTCCACTCTTTCAATGCAGACATCAGTATGCATGAGTGTATATATCCCAGGTATCCCTGAAACAAAATAAGAACATGTGACTCATTATCAGTTTTGTTTTGTTTTGTTTTGTTTTGTTTTGTTTTTCTGGTCAAAAATTCATACATCTATTTGCAAAGAGCCCACAGAATGTAACTATGGAAAGAGAGGGTTTAGAATTTGGGTTACTGTAGAGGATGTGTGATGGTGACTTCGAGCTGCAAACAGTTCTGGTGAAGTGAAAAGTAATGTGTTTTGGGTTACCAGATGTGCCTTGTTTCATCAAGGAAGCATTTGCAGTGGGACACAAAATAACTCATCAAATCACAGTAGATAATTTTGTAATTAAAAAGCATTTTTTCATGTTTATATTTTAGAACAAGGAAATGTATCGAGTGCTTAATTTTTAATTGAATTAATTGTTTATATTATTATTTTGAATTATGCCATAATAAGAAATTTTTAATGTTAGTAAATAAAATATGACACACGGTAAAACTAAATATTCTAAATTATATCTATTTTATTGTGTCAAGTAAAGAACTATTGGTTCTAAGGAAACTATGAAGAATAAAGATAAATTTCTATGTTTTTTGCATGCTATAGATGCAACTTTGCTTTAGAGAAGACACACAGAATCTCCTTTGGATATAGCAAACTTTAGTCCCAGGTTTGTCTAAACTGATTTAATACGACCCAATCACATTTCTCCAGAAGATAAATATTAGTTCCTGCTGACTGTATTTCTTCTGAAGTAAACGTATGCATTACTAAGTCTGTAGAGTTGTTCCATTATTTCTATATACTCTTCTAGTCCTTCTACTTCATTTGCACATGCTCAAGCACTTGACCATGTGTGGGCAGGCATTTTGCTTATATCTCAAAAATGGACATTCCTTAATTTCTGTGCTATGCTGCAGCAGCAGGGTCCTTGCCATCCCTTCACTTTGACATTGACATCTCTACTGCTTATGTCTTGGCAGAGCAGGCAAATTTTGGCACGTGTTTTAGGAGCTCTGTGTCTTTCCCCTCTCCATCTGCATCTTCTCCAAACTACTGATTTTAAAGACAACAATAAAAGTCAAAAAATAATTTTAAAAAGTAATTTAAAATTTAAAATAAAATTCTTCATTTCTGTCTGAAGCATCTTAAAGCCTTTTCTTTTTATTCTCCTTTTTTTTTCTTTTTTTTTTCCTTGTCTTGTTATTTATTCCCCAATAAGTAGCACCAAAAAAAATAAATAAATAAAATAAAAAAACATAGCACTAAATTACTATTTCATCCTCATATAACCATAAGACCATGATTCTGATCCTGTAAACCAAGGCTGCTTACAACCAGGTCTGGATCCAGCTCATGACATACAGGATTTGGTTACGAAGAGAAGTGTGAATCTGAGATCTCATTCTGGAAGAATATGCATTGTAATAATAGTTGGTTGAGTCATTCTTACATAGCAATGAAGCTACATTTTTAATGTAGAGTTCTCAAAATCCAAGTTGAAATGATTACTTATTTTTCAGTCTGTACAGAAGAAGAAAAAAGATATATGGCTTTGTTTGTGCATGAAATTGGTTTTAAATCTGTTAAACTGGTGAAAGCCCCTATGCAAACACACTTAATTGGTTTACATCTGGCTTGTATTAATTTAACTTCATTCAGTTTTCACGAAATCAATGCAAATGTGTAATTAGCTTAATGGCTCTTGCTCTTCCAGAACAATAGTCTTTCATTCTCGACAACAGGGAGCTGTTGTCATTTCCTAGAGATTCCAAAGGAGGTGTCAAGCCATGTTTATTTGATCACTTTTAGTATTTCACTGTGTCTTCCTTTGACTGTGTAGGGGCTGATTGTGTGTGTTAAATAACTGAAAGTGTCAGGCTGTGAGGACAGGGGCAAGGTAATCCAGAACAAGAAGCTTTACTGCATTTTTCTGAGTTCATATCAAAGAATGCTCGAAGGCAGAGACAGAGCAGGTCACTCAGTCCAGCCTCTGGGTATTTTCAGATGTTATTTTCTCCATATAATCTCCAACATTTGTCACTGGTCAAACAATCTCAGGTTGCCCTTTCTCAGGCAGTAAGTCAGTTCATTAATAGCTGTGGAACTTGGCTATTCTGTCTGCCTGTTGAAGTAAGCATTTCTTGCTTCTGAATAAAGTCATGACTTGTAGATTTGTCTAGGCGGATAATGACCTCTGAGATCCTTCCAGCAGAGTTACGAGATGTTTGCTTTATTGCCTTGTATTCACTCCCCTGAAATGTTTGCATTTAGGAACATGCTTATTGCCGGGACAGATCCTGACATGTGCTTTGGAAATACTTGGAAATTTCCAAGTGCCATCAGTGCCCAAAGGAGAAAACAGATGTGAGTGCAACCTCACCAGGTGCCCTGCATGAGCTCCATGGGATCCAGCCTTGGACTTGACCAGAGGTCTCAAAAAGAAAAACATCTTGCACATGAAATAGATTACACATATTAACTCTCTGCTCCAAACCTTCTTGAGTGTTTGATTTCTGCAGCACACTGTTCCTTAGGGAGAAACAGGAAAAATGCAGGAAATATCCTGTAGGACATTTTTTGTGTAATGGATTGGGTGTCACCAGGAGAGCGGCTGAAGCCAGCGAGTTCATCCCAAGGCCTTGGGAACATCACAAACTCACAAAACCAATGAAGCAGCTTTCAGTTTCATCAAATGCAGTCATTATGCGAATTCCTTTTCCATAAATCATCCCAATGATATTTTCAATGGCGATTCAATATAAACCTACTTTTCCAATCAGGCATATCTGTGGTATGAAACACCGAAGAAAACCATGAAAGCTGCTTTTGTTAATTCACTCTGGAAATATAAATAACTGGACCAGTAGTCAGTTGCGTCTGACATGGGAGATCTGCTGGAGAAATTAAGATGCCTGTGGATAGTCTGAAATATTCACTAAATTACATACTGCAAGCTCTGACGGAAACCACTCATACATTGTTTGAAATGACTGGCAACTGAGTTAGCATTTTGTGGCCAATATTGACCTTGTCCTTCTTAGCTATAAATTTCTATAAATTAATGCACTTTTCTGAACTGTCTACATTGTTCTAACCAAGAAAGTTAAAACACAAAATCCTATTTCCACTGTGGAAAATAAAATTAAGTTTCAATTGAAAATAGATGCTGTGTCAGAAAAACAGTGAGGAATATGTGATAGCACTTCTTCTAAGTGATTTGCTTATCTAACCTTCTTTAAAAATGTTTTCTCCCTCATATCATCATGTATTTAACAGCCTGTCTCTCAGACACCTGTTAGATAATATGTCAAAGCACACATAAAAAAAGGCAAGGGACAAACAATTGATGAGGCAGTTGGTGATTAGCAGGATCAATCCAAAACTGCTCTGAATTCAGGGACTTGCATACATAAGTAACTTTATACACCTGGTATGAACCAAACATATTTAATTATATATATATTTTTCTTAATTTTTCTATATGTATATATGTAAACGAAGGATTACAGATACAAATGTGTTCCATCCTTAATCAGAAAGGAATATTAGGAGTTCTGTTACAAAATGGTGTCTTGAGACCATCGTTAGTTATTATTAATTTTCCTCTTCAGGAGCAGAACATGCCAGGTGATGTGGGGTTTCTGATGCTAGCATATGATGCCACTGCATACCAGGTGATTTCAAACTCTACACAAACATACACAATTATATACATACGTAAGGAGCATTGCCTCTCCCACAAAGGTAGTGTGTAGAATATACAGCAGATATATTAACTTCCATATCATATTTGTATGCAAAAGGTGGTGCATGATAATGTGCCACCTGATAGGTCTCTCAGGATGATTTTGTGTGTATCATTTAAGTAATACAGATGTTCATTAGCTTGGTCTTATTTTAACTTTCTCTTACACAGAGATAAATGCACACAAAAACGTTTCTTACTATCAAGGGAAGGGATTTATTTCTAAAACTACCTTCCCTATTGGTTTTCCTCAAATTAGTCATTAAAGGTGGCATTCTTCAAGATGACCTATCCAATCAACACGAATCTGTTAAAATTAACAGAAGAGAAAGCTTTGATCCAGGCAGGAGGCTGCTCTTGCTCTCATAATAAGGTTTTGCAAGGATGTTTGTTTGTTTGTTTGTTTGTTTGGCAATGGCAAGATTTGCAGTAGCCCACATTTGGCATTCTGGATTGAGGATCCAAAAGATTAATATGATATGAGCAGTACGTGACTGCTTGATGACCTTTCTGTATTTTCAGCATAAGCTCAGCGTTGTCTTATCTCTGTCAGAAGTATATGATTGTTTTCTGATAGTCTAACACACTGATGTCAGCAGAGGATAACGTGGCTGGTGTGACAACACTTTGAAATTTTATTTAAGCCACATTTAAAGCTACAGCCTTCCAACTTTATGTCTCTTCTTTCATAATCAAATTTTAACTGGGTAACACTTATGCCTTCCTGTTGGCTGAGCACAGACTGACATCTCCATTTTCAATGAGAAGACGGCAAAATAGATGGGGAAAAAAAAATTATTTTATATGTATGAAAACCATTTCAGTGGAACCCTGAGTCTTTAGAGAAGGTATAATCGTCACAGATGGTGCACTTAAGGCTGTTAATGTATAAAGCCTTGCCTGCTGTGCATTACAAGGCTATAATTTTCATCTTGGGGTTCCTTCCTATGACTAAACAGCTCAACTCAGCTCTTTCAGTTTATGACATCAGAGAAATCCTCAGCAAAATTATAACCTTGGGAATACCCTGCGGATGTTTTTATTTCTATGTACAGACTCAAATTACTTGCATATCACTTCAGTGCAAGTTAACTACAAGTAATAAAACGACATAATATTTGCCTTATATATAAGAACTGTTTCTTTGGGTTACATGGTTCACGTCAGTATCAATAGTTTAAATGAATGTGGTGTTAACCTCTGTGCTTTTTTCCAGCCAGCTGAGTACCTTCTATAGAATAAGATTCATGTCCCCAGCAAGCATGCACACTGGTTTGGGCTACATCAGCACCAAGACAGTCCCTTGGTAATTTTCTGTTGTGCCAAGGCTACTAACAGGTATGAACTGCACCATGCTTGAGCAGGTCCTCCTCAACACTATTTGTGCTTTTTGCCTGACAATTGCAAGCTTTACCTCTGGCTCAGGATTTTTGGAAGACCTTTTGCCAAAACATCCCTCCTCCATCAGGTTAGTGCTGCCACCATGCTTGGTGCAGCAAGACACCGAGATGCTCTTCATATGAGATGTTAGCATCAACAGAGTCCCACCACTCATGAAGACCCTCTTAGCTGGCTAGAAATGGCCAGATTCTGGGCTTGTTTAATTTCTGTCTCTGTCTCAATTTTCTCCACACCTCCCATTTGTCCTCACCCAATGTGTGGCACAGACTTTTGCTCCTCCACACTGGTTCATGGCTTGAAAGGACAGAGCAGAGGTGCCATTTTCAACACTTGCTCCCATTTTCAACACTTGCCTCCTTTTTCACTACTACACCCTGACCCCAACTAAGACAGAAGCTAAAGAAGTACAGAATATGAGGCAAATTGCAATTTCTCTCTACAGAATTGATCTCTTTTGTGCTTTTGAATCACTTAGGAATCAATTAAGACTTTCATAAACCTGAGAATTATCGAGATTTTCAAAAAAAAAAAATGGGAATTTTTCATGAGTACTCACTACGTAGCTCAGAAGAAGCATTTTTCACATGTGAGTGACTTGCAAACAGTTTTTCTTGTTGTTGTTGTTTTGTTGTTGCTGTTTTTCTTGACATTTATTCATTTGATTATATGACAAGTCTCTTTGGCCATATGCAGTAGCTAGCATTCCTCATTTGGATGGCAAGGATCTTTAAAACAATACTTTGGGGGTTGGAGCCAATGATCTTTCGAGGTCCCTTCCAACCCCTTCAATTCTGCAATACTGTGAAAACAGAAAAATTATTGCTATCAGTAGCTAGCTACCTTCCAGCACACATTTTTCTACAATGCTCCTTCTTGGTATTGCTGTGCTTGAGGAATAAAATTCCCAACAATTCCTGTATGTGTGATATTGAGTGCAGTAGTACACAGGAGTAAAGAACTGCAAGCCAACATGCACATATATTAATATTTTTATTTGTAAAAAAGAATCATAAGTGTTTCATGAATTATTGATATTTCCTTAAATTTCTCCACTGTTAAAGTCCATTAAAGAGTGAAAAAGAAGAAGAGAGTATGTATTCGGTACAGCCTAGTATCCTAAAAGATTGGAATGTTTTGGTCCATGGTTTTGTGTGTTTTTTTTGTTTGTCTTCCATGATTATGAACTTCCCACCTGTTCCATCAGTAACTGGTGCATTGTAAGTCACAGGGCAGTGGGATGAATGTAAGGCCACGTGTAAGGATCCTTCCAGTGCTGCAGTCAGGTTTCCTGCACAATGGCTCATTTAACATGCAGAGTTCTGCTGAAATTTTCCTTAATTAATTGAAATCACAACAAAATCACATCCATGTTTTATACAGCGTCATGTCCACAGTAACCTGCTAGCATGCTGTAGCTCACAGAAGTCAGAAATATCAGTTTCCCTGTCTAGACTGTGCATACCCTGCTGTTTCTTTTAATAAAGATGTCCTGTTCAGATTATACTCTGGTGCTCATCCCTGGAAACAACTGATGGAGTATTACTCGGTGTTGTGTTTTACCTGAGAAATGTTAGAACTGACAATACAGTTAACACCAAAATACCATCCTGAAGAATATAGCAAGACATTTTATTTTATTTTCCTAGTGCTGTGATTATTGATTGGAATGCAATGAGAAAAGCTGATAACTGTTCACTCTAAAATGACAAACTGTATTTATTTTAAAAATCACTTAAATTGTTCTGTTTCTAATTTAACTGATCTGGTTGATATTTCCATCATCTGTGATAAAGAGAGTACTAAAAAAAACAAACACAACTCACATTGGAATCCAATTGCACACTATTATTAAGAGAAATCTCCAGAGAAAAAATATATGTTAGAGAGATTTGAAGACTCCTGCAAACTTCTGGGAGCCTCCCTGAATCAAAGCACCACATCTTCAGAGGCTAGCTTGACACATATTATCAGCAACAAATTTGTTTTTGTTTCATCTTAACATCTGCTCCTAGTTCACTGCCTTTGGTAGGTAAACCTACTCTGATTTCAATGATTTTAGTTCTGGAAAACATAGGAATTGGGTCTTTGGAGTTATTTGATATTAAAACAGATTAAAACAGTTTGTCTTCCACAATAGTGCTTTATTTCTCCTTTATTACTTTTCTTTTATCTCACCAGCTTTGCATATATCAGGAGTTGCAGCACTAGTGAGTACACAAAAGGGTCTTGTCAGTGCTTCTATTATCACTCATAAATCAAGATTTTCAAGGTTAATATTTCAGCAGTTATAAATCTCATCTTTCTTAAATGAAACAGCCTGGATTCAAATTTATTCTTTTCCTTCTAAAATTGAATTTAACATATTAAATCTCTTTTCTTGTTCATTTTCTGAATGATGAGGGATGTAGCATGTAGGAACCATATCAGTAACTTCACAGACCAAGGAAGGAAAGAGGTAGGAAATTGTAATTAAAGCATTATCTGTCCTCATCTTTATTTTGAAAGTCTTCTCGTCTGCCTCACCTAGGGTGCATGTCCCTCATGCTTTTGGGCTGCATGTGACCTTCTGCCTCTTCCCCTCTTCTCAGCATCCCCAGTCACCCAACGCTGACTTCTCTAAAGTCTAAGCACCTTTGGTTTCAGAACAGAGATTCAAAAATTAATAAAATAAAATAAAATAAAATAAAATAAAATAAAATAAAATAAAATAAAATAAAATAAAATAAAATAAAATAAAATAAAATAAAATAAAATAAAATAAAATAAAATAAAATAAAAATAAAAATAAAATAAAATAAAAATAAAAAATCACTGACATCCTCGCTGGTGCTTTTCCATCACCAGTACCCTCATCCTTCTCCCAGTGCTAGGTGGAAGACACATTCTGCCACTTTCTTACAGCTCCTCTTTTTTGATGTGTTTTGTTTTAAGGAACATTTTATCTATTTTCTGCCAGCATCCTCATCCAGCAGTGCTCCTGCAGGCCTCCTGCAGGCAGCATGCTTTCTGCAGTGCAAGAGGCACACAAGTTCTGCATAGCCTCGTGGGAGAAGGACAGACTCAAAGAATTAAACCATGTAAAGATCTTCATACTACAGCCTGCCAATTCAGTGTTTACTTGAGATATATTCTTTTCTGATTTTTCATAAAGAAGAGTTTGCGATTACTTTCTCCAGTCATTCTGCTCCTCTTTCTCTTGGCTGCAGCAAGATGTTGAGTCAGAATCCCAAACAGATCTCATCAATGCACCTTGAGAACCATTTTATGACCCTCATATAACACTTTGCATGACTGTTTAATTTCCTATTTAAAACAAATTAACTGTTGCATTTTCTAATCAGGACACAAAGGATCCCAGATCTAGTCTGGAAGTATGTGGAGGTTACTGAGAGGTTGTCCAGATTGATGGCTGCACTGCGTGTATGACCTGGGGGTGAACTTTGACTAAACTTTGCTCTTTGTGCACTTGGCAGTCTGTATTTGGAAAGCATCAGTTGTCTACATTCAGTGCATTAAATGTAAGGCACATGCTTGCCACAGACTTGGAGCTTCATTGTTTTTACAGAAGCCAAAAGCTTCATCACCCGTATTTATATCAGTTATACCAATTCCATAACTATTTCAATCTGCTTTAACATACATTTATTTCATTAAAAAATATGTCAGTCAGCTCAAAATTTCTCACTATTTCCTCTTCCAGATTGCCCTTGCCTCATCACTGTGGCAAGGACATTGAGCAATAATTGTGCCTTGCCTGGCACATTTCCACGGCAGCTTTGCAAGATTGCTTTATTGCTTGAGCTCCATTTAAGTCACAGCTGTCTCAGGAGCCAAAAATTACATTAGTCTATGCTTATTTGGATTTTGTACATTTATTGTAGACACATGTAAGTGTGTGTACATCAGAGAGAAAGAACCGGAGAGAGAGAATAGATTTTTGGATGGTGGGGACACACAACCACAACAGCTTCACAACAAGCACCCAGTGGATGATACCACCAGACAGCAGAGCAGCATTGCCCCGGATTGCCAATACAGAGATCAGAGTGGACACTTTCTATGACTAGGATGATTGCCTTCACTAAAAAGCACCTGTTTTAAGAATTATATTTTTATTTATCAAAATTGCAATATGGCAACTGGCTTATATGACAACCACTACACTGTCAGAAAAGGAGTCACTAATTCACAGTAAATTGTCCCAAAACACCTCATCAGTGACTTCCCCTCAGAACATGTTCTCAGAGAGACATAAGCCTGCAAACCAAAACAGAAACTTCCCTCTGTTGTTAATAATTTCCACTAATTTTCCAGCAGAGCAGTCTTTACCAAAACAGAGACAGATTTGCCAAATTTTATTCTTGGGGGAAAAAAAAAAAAATATATATATATATATATATATATGTATATATATATATATATATATATATATATATGTTTGGTAGTGTAGCTCCTGCTTTAAATTTTTTAACACCAGACATATTTATTAAATTTTTTTTTTTTTAATATTGCTACCAAAATAATGTGTTTTTGTTTTGTTTTGTTTTTCTCCAACCTAACACCAAATCATGCAAAACATTTCTCCTTTAGCTATTTATGTAAGGCTATTAATATTTTCCTGCCTAAGAGCCCTGTATGGAGGCAAAGACTATTCCAGTCCTAACTGTCATTGTTTATATACCTTGCATAGATATTTACAGCACAAATATGTAAGGTGGTACATATGTAGAGGAAGCAAAAATCAGTTAACATTCAGTCTGTTTCCAATATTAGAAAATGCTGCAGCTGGTACCAGGTTTTAGATAGGGATTGAACAGCAGGTCTGGGTCTCTTAAGAAGTTCATTTATTTATTCATTTGTTTGTTTGTTTGTTTGTTTGTTTGTTTATATTTAAACCAATATCCAGTGTAGTAAAGCAGAGAAATAAATAACTAAACACGCATAAACTTTAAATAGAAATATTTGTAAATCAAATATCTAACAGTTTTCTAGGCATCAGCTTTTTTTAAGAGGCTTTTCAAATCACAACAAAAGCCCACAGTTTGGGAGTGCCATCAAGACCCAAGGTGGGTTGATGACCAGCAGTGAAGGTTGGACAAGTAGTGGCCACCTGTGCAACCCCAATATTCAGACCCATCAGGAACCTCTGTGGGCTGAAGAGCAGGGTAATTGCTTGGACACAACAGGCACCCAGTGGTGGGGTCCCAAACTGTGCTGGGTGAGCCAGAATTACATTTTCCTCTCTTGTCTATGACCACAAGCTGTAGCCAGCATGTGAAGATATGACTTTATAAAGTCAAAAATGGAAAGAGATCTTGGAAAGGGTTCTGTATGTATGGCTTAGTGGAAAATTTGCTCAACTTACCAGCCTTATTCTTTATCACAGGTCTGCATCAGCAAAGATCTCCTGCTTTAAGGAATGAGGCTAATTAAAACTGTGTTAAAAAAATGAGCCCAATCTAAAACAGGTAAATATTTAAAACATCTCTGCAGCCATAATAATATTTTGATTACTTTAAAGCAATTTTTTACAAAATGTATTCTGGCTAAAACATGTTCCACAAATTATTCAGCAATGTTGTGGGTGTAGTGCTATTAATAAAGCTATAAATATCTGTAGAGAAAAGGACTCTATATGCATGAACATTTTCACTGCCCTCAGCCTTTCTTTCACTCATAAATCTCTCGGTTTTACTGAGTTGCCACAAGCACACCCTGGATCTCTAGGAATATTAGACTAGAACTCAAGATCAGATTTGTGGAAATTTCATCACGCAACGTTAAATAAGCTCTACTTCTAAATGCAGCATCTTTCAGTTGTAGAAACTACTTTTGCTACAGTCTACTCCCAAACCCTGCTTATTTCAGCCATACAGTTTGAGGCATGACCCAAGCATCCAACTTCATTACCTGGGATCTGAAAGCTCAGCTCATCTTTTCTTTCATTCTGCTCTATTTTAAGATCTACATCTCTAATGAGCTACTTTCTCATCACCCCACTACAATAAGCAAAATCTAAGTTTTATCTGCTTCTAAAAGTGTCTCTGCACAAATGGCCCCATGGCTAAGTTTGTCACTCATTCTCATCACACTCACATGTAAATTTGCTGGAGGTGACCAAAAAACTGGAGGTTGTTGCCCTCATTAACTTCTTAGAGTGCCTTCTGAAAGGACAACTGCTACCGATCCCTACAAATACAGGGGAACAAAAATCTAAATTATGTAAGAAATAATCCCATGGAAATGTAGTTTACAATCCCTCTGAACTAACTGCTTGAGATGGTCATGTACGGTGACAGAATATGACATCTTTGAAGACATTTTTCCCCTGCCTGTGAAAAAAGAAAGTATTTGGGATTAGTATAGCCTGGCACATCCCAGCTAGGTCACAAAACAGCACTCAAAAAGTGTGCTTGCAGGTGGAAGCTGCATAGTGAGGAAATGTGTTGAGCTTGCTTGAGAGAGAGTAAAGAGCTGCATGGCACAACACCAAGTGATGAGCCGAAGCCTGGGTATATGAATACTTTCCAGCTATAATTTCCAGGTTTTTGTTTCTGGGCAAGAAGAAAAAGCAGCTTTGTTACACAGCTGCACACTACATTGGATGGCAACATCAGGTAGAGCAGAGCTGTCTACAGGCTAATTTATCAGGAAACCCCATTCAAAACTAGCTTGTGTGCATCTGTGCTCTGTGATGGATGCACAGAGTATAAAAATGTGAAGACTTAAAATGTCTTAGTAGTTTCAGGTGACTCTTTTGAAGTAGAAAATCTGAAGGAGTTTTGCACCTAAATGTCACTGAATAGTTTTAAGTATCAGATAAATTATATTAATATTAGTAATGGAGAATGTCTGTCCAGAGCCACTGTGTAGGCGGACCCCAGAGAGAAGAAGCATGATACCAGAAGCTCCCAGAGGATGAAACTACCAAACCCAACACCTGCAAGTGAGCAGCCTCCTCCACATTTACAACAGAGGCATGTGTGTTACACAGCATGTATCGGGTGTTCCTGGACTGCCCAGGTGCTTGATGATTTTCCACTTCCTCATTTCAGTTCATAACAGTTTTTAAATGACAATCATATCCAGTCCTACAGTCTTCACCACACCACAGTTCGTGTCCTAGTTTCCTACCCAATGACACTAGCTCATTATTTTCTGCTAGACATGTTTTGTGCATCTGTTTATAAAAATTGCAGTTGTGATGGTATTAGCAATATATAGTTGTAGTTCAGTGACAGAAACATATCAAGGCCATAGCAGCAGAACTGTGGGTTGTCCATCATTCACAGAAATCCTTCAGCACTGTTCAAACTGTGGTGTTTTGATAGCCAGAGGATTTCTTCTGAACAATAAGTGTTCTTATCTCAGTTCTGATCCAGGCATGCCATTCTGCAGTGAAGATGTCTGCACTTTCTCCAGTCTCTCAAAAAGGCAGGTATTCTCTCAAAAACTCCAAGTCAATCTTCTGGCACTTCTCAGACGTGGAAGAGCCCAGAATTGCAGCTCAGTAAGCTCATCTTCAGAGAAATCCCCTGCTGTAAATAAATGAAGAAACAAATGATTTTGTATCCCCACCGTGTGTGACATTAGCTTTTCAATCAGCTGTTCCTCCATTGATTAATTAAACAGACCGATGAAGGTCAAGCAACCATCAATGCTTGTGATATTTTTTCAGAGTAAATGACACACATGTGCGATTGCTTTGCTTTATCCATAGAGTCCTTGAGGAATTTATCTCCTGTGAAAGCACAGATGCCTCTCAGACAACAGGTGTCCCACACTCTGTAACAACTCAAGCACATTCTTCAGGTAGCCCCAGTTAACTTTATATATACTTATATATTTAGAGCTGTGGGGTCATTTCAGTTCAGCATTGCAGACTTAATCCTCTACAGAAGCTCCTTTTCCTTCCTTCAATACACACCCCTTAAAAATCTCTCTACCTTGCTTTGTGGCTGCTATTCATAAACTTTCTATACCGAAACTTCAAGCTAATGCTAGAAACATTCGTTGCCATCTCACAGCTTCTGTCCGGGGAAGTATTTAAATGACATCTAACTCATTATATAATGATATTTGAGACTTTTTGTCTTTGAGACAAGCTGAATTGTGCTTGCCCCCTTTTTTTGACTTCCTCTGCTAGAGCAGCAAGAATCTCTCTGGGTAGACCTGTAAAGTTTTCTGTAGCCATCTGCTACATCTACGAGCAGCTTCAGTTTGTAAAACTACCACTTGAATTTTGTTTCAGGTCACTGTACCTTCCTGGTGAGCAAGTCCCTGTCTAAGCACTCTGCTTCTCCTCAAAATTAGGCACACCTGCAGGTTAATGAGAGTGTAACTTTTCACATGCTAAAAATCAATTTGTTTGTGCAACCTGGAGAGGGGAATCTTTCTTTCTGAAGATGCCAAGACAGTCCTTTTTTCAAACCAAAATGAGTGATATTACACAATCATGCTGTTTTCATACAAGAACACATAATTGCTGAAGACATAATCCTCCTTTTTTCCAGCTTCTTTTCAAAAATCTCAATTCCCTCTCACAGGATTAAAACTGCTACTTAAGAAGCATTGAAGACTTGGGCCGATGATGAAACATAATTTAATTTCTGAAGTGATTCGGTAGGATAGAAATAATTCTGTGTAAAAACTCTAAATGGATATTTGTTTTAACTATCATAGGATATTTCATGTATGCTAATGAAAGAGCAAACGTCTGAGAGGGAAGAATATGTTTAAGGTTTGAAAAATAAATGAGAAAAATTATCATCCTGCATAATACCAAGATCCATCTCAGCATGAGTGTGATGTGCGGAAATGACTCCACCACCATAGGGTTGTGAAGTAGGTGTACTTTATTGCGGTGCACTGGGCACACTGGGAATAGCTTCCCTCAGAAAGTTGCACACCTTCCCAGCTGTTTCTCACAGTTTTTTACACAAATACTGTTACATATTACATGAACTCTAATACATATTCATTATTTTCCCCAAAAAGGCAGACCTCTTACAAGTTACTCATTTCCATACTCCCCGCCCTTAGCTCCTCCCAGTTGTGCCTGCAGAATGTTGCCTGGTGGTCATGGGCAGGGGTCTTTCAGGATGAAGGCAATGAGGAAGAGGAGTTTAAACTTTTTACCTTTCTGGACTTTGACCTTCTGTCGGACAGTATTTAGGAGTTTTTTGGTTATCTTTGCCTTGTTTCCTGCCAAGTTCATCCTTCCCTAACAAGTTGTTCATCCTTCCCTTATCTGTTGGCCTTGAGCGATTATCTTCCTTTTACATCTGCTTCTCATAAAGTTCTCATCTACATCTCTGATGGGTGGGCTCCCAAAAAGGGAACCTAAAAGAATCCTTGAATCTGTACATTACTTCCTTCTTAAAGAAAGATACAGAAGACCTCCAATGTCATTTGACAAAAACTGATGCTTGCTTTTCCTCTTGTTCCCCTCTCCCATCCCCAACTCAAATGAAGATTTGAGAAGCTCCCGATTCTCTGGTTCTCCTGAAGGACTCACCAGAGGCTTCAGAGGTGTAGTCTGTTAGCATGTCAACATGTAATTCAGAGGGCAGAGAGTGATTAATCTTAACAAAGACCATTGGCGTTGTTTCTAAGGCACTCACATTAAATAACTGTTAACATAAAAGCAAGCAAACAAAATGTTTTAACTAGTGTAGTAAAGACCATTCTTTCTGTCAATTAATCAGGCTCCATTTGTGCTCCTCATCTGACAGCACTATGAATTTTCCAGTCAGCAGAGGAGTCTTCTACCACAAGGGTAAAGAAGACCTGGATTTTGAATTTATAGCCTAAATAAAACCCCAAATGAAATGTTTACTTTTAAAATTTTCCCTTAGATCCCTCAGAAGGAGAAAGAAAAGCAAAGAAAAAAAAAAAAAAAAGGAAAGAAAGAGAAAGAAAGAAAGAAAGAAAGAAAGAAAGAAAGAATGAAAGAACGAAAGAAAGAACGAAAGAATGAAAGAAAGAAAAAGAAAAAGAAAAAGAAAATGAAAAAGAAAAAGAAAAAAAAAGAAAAAGAAAAAGAAAAAGAAAAAGAAAAAGAAAAAGAAAAAGAAAAAGAAAAAGAAAAAGAAAAAGAAAAAGAAAAAGAAAAAGAAAAAGAAAAAGAAAAAGAAAAAGAAAAAGAAAAAGAAAAAGAAAAAGAAAAAGAAAAAGAAAAAGAAAAAGAAAAAGAAAAGATGAGATCAGCCATATTTCTTTCTAAGTCATCTCTGAGATAGATTTCTCTGCAGCTGACCTTACTAATAGCCCAGGTTTACACAGACATACATTTTATGCTCCACAGAAGTGTATGGTCATCTCTCTCCAGCTCAGGCGCATAATAAATATGTTTGAATTAGAGCAGTGACCAAAAGATAGACTATGATTCTGCAGAGTATTATATAAAAACACACGTGGGTGAGGTTGTCAGGTAAAATGGGATAAAACAGCATATTCTGATCAGCTCGGCAAACAACTTCTAAATTCAGGGCTGTATTGACCTTGAGTAATATAAATTAAATTAAGCAAACATATCATAGAATCATAGAATATCCTGAGTTGGAAGGGACCCTTAAGGATCATCAAGTCCAACTCTTGACACTGCACAGGTCTACCCAAAAGTTCAGACCATGTGACTAAGTGCACAGTCCAATCTCTTCTTAAATTCAGTCAGGCTCGGTGCAGTGACCACTTCCCTGGGTATATCACTCATGTATGAACATAAATGCTTTCTACACTCTTCATTCAGACACTGACACCACTTTTCAACAACAAAATAACAGCATTTCATTCTATCAGAGATTTATATATATAAATATATATATATATGTATTAAGGTGTTTTCTGGTATCTGCATTGTAACTAATAATTTAAATTGAAGTAAAAGAAAAAAAAATCATTGTTATTTGCACCAGATATAATCAAGTGTGATAGATCATTCTGCTCAGTAGCACTGCTCAGATAATACTATACTGCTTCGCTGCTAGTACCAGAACAGGTACCATAAAATGTCATTACAATCCTTTATTTTGAGATGATTTTTTTTTTCTAAGAAAGCTTTTAAGAAGCTGTAAGGTGTGGATTTCTCAACAACTGAAAGATTTCTGATTTAATATTTGTGTATATGATACAGGAAAAGGAACCTTGCCTGCTTTCCTATAGGCAGAAGTAATCACATCAAAAAACTATTAATTTATGGCAAAACTCCCTGATTTGTGTATTTACAGTGTGGAAACTGAATGAAAAATTGTGGGTTTTTGTTTTTTTGTGTTTTTGTTTGTTTGTGTTTTTGTTTTCCAAATGGGCAGTCACAGGTTTCTCAGGAGTCCAGCCCCAAATCCATTCACAAGCAGGCCACAGGTGTCTGCACGTGACGTGACACAGAATTACAAAATGGTCAGGGTTGGAGGGGATCTCTGGAGATCATCTAGTCCAAACTCTTGCCCAGTAAGATCACCTAGAGCACATCATTCAGGATGGCATCCAGGTGTATTTTGAATATCTCCAGGTAAGGAGACTCCACAGCCTCTCTGGGCAGCCTGTTCCAGTGCTCCGTCACCCTCACAGTACAGAAGTGAAGGTGACACGAGGTGGTGTTGACACTGCACTACAGACAGGGTGAAATTGGTGCCTACCTGCACGCCCAGGCTGTGCATAGCTGTAACTGAGGCCAAAAAGTGGCTCCAATGGGACAGATCTGCCCTTGCAGGACTGGTGCTGCCAGGCCCCTGGTGCCCAGATAGCTGTGCCAAGGCAGGACCTGAAGGGGACACTCTGTCAGGGCAGCCAGCCCAGCTTCTTGAACGAGCATGGCGCTTAGGTGTTATCTCTGCACTTCCATTTGACTTCTTGATGTCTTTGTCAGCAATGAAATATCTAGGTTTCCTGCATCTTCTGAACACTCAGTCTGGGGAAAAAAACACGTGGAAAAAATCTCAGAAAGTCAGACCCCGCTAGCAACACTGTACTTTGCGACTTTCAGCCTAGATGCAGCCAGTGTAACAGCTCTGCATCAGGAGCCCTGAACTTATTTTTCTTTGCAGAAGATGATAAGAACTCAGCAAAGAGATGTTTTCCACTTGGTATGTAGATTCATAATTCAGATGATTTCCGAGACTAAAACCAGTTGTTAATCTAATGTGTATGAATTCACAAAATAGGATTTTGACATAAAGGATCATGCTGGTGATCTGACTAATCCAGTAAATTTTCTCAAATTAGAGAGAGCAGGCAGAAGAAACAAAATTTGTCTTTGGGGGAATTTCTTAGTTCTTAAAAGGTTTGGTGAACAAATGAAGGTGCTATGCCAAGAAATAAGGACTTCTCTGCATCCTACTTCTTCATATTTGTATAATCTTCAATGAGTATCTCATTGCAAAGTAGTATTTAATTTGATTTTTTACCAAGATATTTCCAAGCTACAAACTTATCTTGTGATTCTGAATGGACTTGGTTGACATATAAATAATGACATCTCAAATGTGTCTCATTAAATTATATCATTTTAATAAATTTTACAATTTTAAACAAGGTTTAATATCACTCTTCAATATATTTAGCCACCTAAATAATTACTAAGGGTTTAAGGAAATGGTCTGACAGAGGCTTGCTAGAGGCAGTTTTGATGTCATTCTAGCAGACAGAACAATGAGCCAATCTAGTCATCACAGATTCAAAATTCAGTTTCTTTTGAGTGATATAATCCGTATTTCAAAGCTACCCCTCTCCATAGGTCCAGATCATGAAAAGATTTAGAGCCAAGATCCTCAGCTTGTATATTCATAATGAGAATATACAAAATCTCATGAAATATAAGCAAATTAAATTCTCCTCTTGAGAGCAACCCAATTCCAGGTAACTGCTCTGTGATATCCAGCCATGCTAGCCCAGCAAGTTGTACTTAAATGATTTACTTCGGTTCACTTCAATATGCAGTTGGGTTGCATTTTCGTATGTGAAGATGTAACCACATGTTCACACCTGTAAGGCAGCCAAACATCTTATACAGTCACGGGCAGCCAGATAAAACAACAAAAACCTCTAATATTCCTGCTCCTCTGCTCCATGCATCCTGATGCCCCACCACTTACCTACAAAGATTATCCCTCGGAAAGCCAAACCAGTTAATCACATAATCCTTACTTGGTTTTCCTATAAAGCTTTCTGAGTCTCAGTAGCATCATTTCAGAGTGTGGAGTAAGAGGGGGACTTTCTGGGCAGGGTGGCAGGTGGTGGATTCAGCCTCAGTGCTCCACCTCCCTTTGGGGAAGGTGGCCCTACAAACAGCAGATGGATGGCACAATGGGTGAAGGCCTGCAACTCAAGCTGCATGATTGTCTAGGAGGGCTTTTTGTTTTAATGTGCTAGCAGTATGATAGGTTAATCAAATCAGCAGGGAAAACCCTGTGGTGGTGCTGATGGAGAAAACGCTGCATGTCATTCAATCTGGTAATCATCGCAAATGGCAGCTCTGGGACAATGAGACATATTAATACAGGAAGAGACAGAACAAGTGTGCTGGAGCTTTCCAGCTACTCCATGCTTAAAGAGTATTTCGTGAGAGTCAGACATACAGATAAATTAAAATATCTCCTGAGCCTCCAAACCAAGCGCTGAATTAGAGGGTCAGAAAAAGGCAGAAATGACTCAAACATATGTGTAGATTCCAAATTAGAAGGAAGTCATGGGAAAGCAAGGAAAAGGTTGTGTTTTATATTTTTCTTAAGAAACATTTGCCTGGCATTTGTGTGCCTACATCACCATCTGTAGTATCTCTTTCTGTTGCCATTCAGATTTCCATTCACTGATTTATTTAACCTCAAATTGTGAAACTAACACAAGTATAGTCATTGTCCATGCTGTAATTGAATTAGGAAAATGAATATAATCCCTGCATTTTAACAAGACTTGTTTAAAGTTTTTGACAAGACTTGTTACACAGTGTTGTGTGGTTGTCCACTTCTCCCCATAGCAGTCTCGAAGACCGGTGAATGTGCACGATCAGATTCGTTTTCAGCTCATAAATAAAATGTATGTGGTACTTAAACGATGAGGCTGCACCACAATGAAGGAGTCATAGTTTAAGTCTGTTCTCCATCTTCACAGATGCTTTTGTGAATAGAGAAGGCAGGAACAGGTGGTATCACATCCCTGAATCTGCAGTCTGTTCTGCTAGAGGGGAGATGCTTGGGGTACACAGCCAAGGAAACGTGTTCTTAAAATGCATCTCACTTGTCCCATGGGAAAGAGGAGCTGGAGGCAATGCTTTACCAGGGCAGTTTGTTCTATTTTTCATGGATCATTGTATTCTTACCACAGCTTTTAATAAATGTACTCTCAATTTATGAAGATTTGCAGGTATTTTGACGCTGCTTCTTCCATAGATGGTCAAGACAGTCTATGATAAAACAGGTACAAGGAAGCCACAGTACAACAAAAAAAGCTGCATTATTCTGTTGCCTTTTATATTATCTTAAATTCTGTTGCTCTTGCAATGACATATACTGATCTCAACACAAAGGTTGGAAGCTTAGTTTCACTGAAGCTAACACATTAGCACGGTAGGTGCAAGGTTGGGACTTTAACTTCACGATTCTCCATGGAATATTGGTGTCAACCTGTGTAAGTCACCCAAAGTTTTGCTCCATTACTGCAGTCCAACAGGAAGGTTTTCATATACCATGCCCACACACAGCCCTGCAGGAGACTCCTCCATCACACTGCACCTGCTGTTTTGTGCTTGCAAGAGATGGTACCTGCACATTTTTGGATCCAGACAAACATTCTTACTGACTTAGGAAATAGCTACAAGCTTAGGCTCAGGCTTGGGTCAGCCTGGTGCGCGGGTTTCATAAGTGTGTTTTGTAAAACAGCACGCAGCAGGTGAGGCAAATGGCAAGAGCATCAGCAAGGAGACCTGCCAACACTTCTGGTGGAGCTTGTTTTCGGTGGATTTGTGTCCCACGTTACAGTTTCTGGCATTTGCTGAGTTATGAACACTGAACTAAGCTCTCCTGTGGCTGCAGCGTTTGCAGCACTTTTCGTCTGTGTTTCTCCAGTTTCTAGGAACAGCTCAGCACATGCTGCAGCCTTGAAGGGGAAAATTCGGAGGAACTTTTTATTACTGATCTTTCTGTCAGACTTGACTGCAGTTGGCCAAAGAGTTTGGATGCAACTAGGGAAATGAGCCCGACAGAGAGCGCTTCACAGCATAAACTTCAGATTAACAAGTGAAGCGGTATGAAGTGTTTTAAAATGTGCATAGGATCATGCAAAGGATTCTGAATTTAATAGTTCTTCTTTGAAAAAAAAGAGGATGACCTGACCTTACCTGTAAGACACATGCAAAGACTGGCTTAATACATTTGCTATAGCTTTATGTATATTCCTGTACTATCATCAAACGAAATGAAAGCTATGGAAAACCTAATTGTATGTTAAAATATGGCAGTCCTGAATATTTTATTCACCTGTAGTTGGCACCTGAATATGTAGGAACCTTCCTCATATTTTTTGATGATGAGATCGATGATGTGCCACTGCTCCTGATTGGTGTTGGCACCAGTCCTGGTGGCTGTTCTTTGAGGAACATTGCTGTATTCATGACATGAAGTCAAAAGAAAATGTCATAGGTACAAACCGGCACCTGCACTGGACT
This sequence comes from Anas platyrhynchos, assembly GCF_047663525.1. NCBI lineage: Eukaryota > Metazoa > Chordata > Aves > Anseriformes > Anatidae > Anas > Anas platyrhynchos. The sequence goes on from NC_092621.1 coordinate 81,179,233, forward strand.
ATCTGAAAGGCTTGATGCTGTGACTCAGATTGGTTTGGGTTGGAAGAGACCTTAATGAGCATCCAAATCCAACCTCCTGCCATGGGCAGGGACACCTCCCCACAGCCCAGGCTGCCCCCGGCACCATCCAGCCTGGCCTTGGGCACTGCCAGGGATGGGGCAGCCACAGCTCCTCTGGGCAGCCCAGGCCTGGGCCTCACCACCCTCTGAGTAAGTATTTTTTCTCTGCAAAAAGAGAGTTTTTCTCTAACAGGGCCACAGTGTTAAATGTGTAATAACAACATATTTGCGGAAAAGAACCAATTTTAAAAATAAAAATGGAATATATTTTAAAATAAACATAACTTCTAAATATTTTGTAGATATAAATTTTCCTTTTGACCAGCACTAGTCACTAATACTTGAGCACAAAAGCCCAGATGGCTGCATACATTCTTGACATTTCTTCTTCAAGTCAAATATTTAAATTTCAAGATTCATCACTTCCACATTACATTGTTTCTGACAATATATTCCAGTCCTCAGACAACTGCAAAACTAGTGCAAAATCTAATAACTGTAAGCTCTACCAACACACATCTCGGTATGTCTGTACATCCAAAGTAAATGTTTGTCACAACGCAGAAGCTGTGCATTAGTTGTTTAAGCAGGAGGAGTGAAGAGATGTAGTAGATTGGGAGTTGTTTAATGGTAGGACTCAGATCAGCACTGTTTGCTGTTCTGCATCACTGTTTTTAGAGTAAATCCTGTGTGATGGAAGCACGTGCCATGTTCTACAGTACCAGCAGGAGTTCAATAAACGCAGGTTCTGCAGACATCTGTTTTCTTTCCCCAGATCCACAGCAGGTAAAATGATGTGCAAGATGGGGCAGCGAACATGTGCCTGGGCAGTAGGAGAGGGCACCACAGGACTGCTGTGTTATTGCTGTAGGAAGCTTTCTCTAAGCACACACAAGCCAGCCCAGGTCACAAAAGACTGCCTAAGGAACATGAAGATCTGTGGGGTTTGTTTGAAGGTGAGGCTTTTTTTCTTTGTAGAAGGAGGAAAGAGAGAGGGCTGTGCAGCAGCCTCTTACCTCGGCAGCAGCCTCATGAAGTGGACCTTGGAGGGGAGAAAGGCCCCTACAACTGGGTTAGTTCCAAACTAGTGTGTACGTGGAGGGAACCTGAGGCAGTGTCTCTATATCACTTTGTACGTAAGAAGCTGTAGATGAAGCTCTCTCCTTGTCTAACGATGCCTGACCTATTCCACCCAGCCCAGGGCTGCCACAAGAAGTGCTTGTCTGTGGATACCTACATATAGCTCTGCAAACTGTGAAGTAGACTAGCTTCGTGTCAACCATGTATTTTTCATTTGGATTTGTTTCTTTCTGAATCACAGAAGGAGAGGCTGCAGTCTGCTTTCAATTCCAGTGAAACACCACAAAACGGGGCAGGGAGTGATGGATGTACGGGGACTTTGGGGAAGATGGACTGGCAGGACTTGGAGCAGAAGAGCAAAGGATCCATGGAAGGGATATACAACACAGGACAGGAGGAAAACAAGGCAGAATAATAGTAGATTTTTAAAAATGTTTAAAAAATGAGAAACAAACAAAAACTCGGACAGCCTCTGGCCCATGCATGGGAGGGGGCAGTGACACCTTTGCCAGGAGCCCCCATGGGCACCTCGCTGAGCAGACCTACTTCTCCCAACCTTGTCAGGGAGGCTTTTCAGCACCAAAGTGCTTCCAGTGCCTGCCCAAAATATTCAGTATCTTTCCTCTCATTACCACTGAATATCTATTTCCCTGTGTTTTGTAAAAGGCTTGGTAAGTAACTCCAACATTCTGTTTCTTGTCAAGCATTATTTAAGGAGGAGAGGAATTCCTTGGAAAGAAAACAAAACAAAACAAACAAACAAACAAAAAGCAATTATTTCTTTTCACTTTTTTTTTTTTTTAACTGCCCAGCAAACCACAATAATGCAACGCTTCTTAGGAAGAGAAGCAGTTATGACCCATTTTCAAAACTTGTGGAAGAAAAAAGACTGATGAGCCCTATCTTCCTTCAACCTACTTTTTTGCTTGAGATAAGAGTAAACTGATGCAAGCCTCTGTACCTCCAAATCTGGATTGCAAGCTCTCTGGAGGTGAGCAGTGGTGGGACAGTCCCCTCTGACACCAGGTAGGCTACACACCAGGGTCCCTGTGATCAAAAGCAAAGAGAGACATAAGGGCCTTCTCCTCCAAAGAGCTGCTGTCCTCCTGCTGGATTCAGGTGTTGGTCCACACACCTGTACCCTCCAGTCCCCATCACTGCCCCCGTGGGGATGGTACCCAGCATTAAATGGCTGCAGATAGGAGACATGAGATCCCCATCACTGAAAAGAGAGAGTATGTTTTATAAAAAATCCATTGCTTTTGCATACGCAAGCGCTAGGTGACACATAGCATGGGAAATAACATATTATGCAGTTTCCCTTGCAATTTGATTTATTTATTTTTTTTTAATACATCCTGCTCACCAGAAATTGAGGTCTTGAAAAATTCTCCAGTCACTTAGCACACCTGCAAAACAGTACAAATCTTTTCTCTATGTTTGGAAGTAGGGTGAATTATACCCATGAATATAGTGAAAAGTTGATGTATTTGAAGTTTTGCAGGTGGATGTGCTAGATCAGCTTCTGACAGCTGAATCATGGGTATTAAAATAATGGCTCTGTAATTTGGTAACTCACAGCTGTAGTTTTCTTATCTTTCCTGACATTTTACAATGTGAAGCAGAAGTGACTGGGCGTCAGAATTTGCAACAGGTTCACACCCGAACATACCCAGTTGTTGTACCTCACTTTGTCACCGAGGCCTGGGTGAATACTAAGAAAAAAACATATTTTTTTTAAAGAATGTGTCTCAATGAAAATTGAATCACTCTTTTCCTAAAGAATGAAACAGGCACAAAATAAAATAATAATAATAATAAAAATAATAATTATATCGCTGTTTCTAGCAATCCCAAAACAAGTAATGCTATCACTCTGAAACACATATAACCCCTTAAACTTTCTCTGTATGTTTTAGGACATCAGCTATGAAGATCTCAAGATCTCTGGTTTGAACAATAATGAGAGCTGAAACACAGTTCTTGTTATTTATTTAATATCTGTATTATCTTTGCGAAATGTGGGATGCATAGCTTTTCTATCCACCCCTTGCTAAGAAGCACAAAGCATTTTTTTTGGATTACCAGCATATATCTCCTAAATGATCTCCACAGGTAACAATGATGAGTATAACCCCCCTAATGAAGTTTCTGGATTACTTCATATAATTTAAAATTCGCTCCCTTCACATTTTCTTTCCTTGTGTCTCTTTAGATCATCTCCCATTCAGCCATGGTGCCTACTGACAGTGAAGCCATACGCTCCCAATATTAAAGAGGAGTATCCCCACAGGTGAGCAGAGCTTTAGCATAATGCTAGTGTGGCATCATGGCATGCACGTCCCTGCCTTGATGCAGGCTCTGGAAGACAAACATTTCATATACAGCTCACCCCTGTGCCATCCACGGTGTCATATGGGATTGCTGTGCATTACTGTTTGGATCACATGCCCTCTGGAAATGCTCAGATGCGGCGTTGGTTATACCGTGCTGCAGCCTTCCCCAGTAACGCTTTTCAGATTTCATGTTGTAATCAAACCTGCACATGTTAAGATGTGACAGCTTCACTTCAAAAATATTTACATGTGCTTTTCGTATCAAGTTTTGGCTCCCAGTTTTCTAGCAAGTAATACCTTTCCTGTTCACTTCCTTTGATTTCCTTTGCTTCCTATTTACCTGTCTGTACCTGTTTCTTCAGTTTTTCAACTCACGTCCTTTTAACAATTTAGTCTTTCTGATTTGTACATATCTTCTATTCATTCATGTATTTTTAACACCGTTCTCCTTCTGCCATCTTTCCTTTCAATGATTTCTCATTGTTTGTTATTCTCAGCATGCATTCCTGTGTTTACTCCTATATCACCAGTTTCTTTCTGGTTCTGCCTTAGTTTTTCTTTCTCCGTGCTTTTCAGAAACAGAGACTTGTGTCTTCCCCATTTTTTGCTATCTGCTTTTCCAAATATTTCCTCTTCTTCCTTCATCTACACTCTGTTTACACTACTGTTATCTATTTCTTGCACCTTTCTAGATACTTTCCCTTTTCTTCCCTCCCCTCTACAACATTTTTTTTTCACATTCTTCTCATTCTTCTCACACATTCCTCACTTTGAGACAAAACAGTATCTGAGAAATGAAGGTACCTGAGCACATCCATAAACAACATTTTATTCAGCTTTCAGAGAGTCAGCTTCTCAGAGAGATCAATATTTATGGTGTATCCTTCATACTAATACTACTATGAACTGTAGGTGTTGCAGACAAAATCTGCTGGGAAAATGCAGCTTCATTCACTGGATTTTTTTATCTGGAGGGCTATCTCCCCTCCCAGCGCTCCCCATCCCATTGCCTTGAAAGCAGCAGCGCCCCAGTGATGCTCAGACAAGAGCCCCCTCCCACAGCTGGGCTCAGTGCTGCTCCCATTTGCACCTGTGTGATGCAGACACACAAATGCTTCTTTTCTTACCATAAGCTACTTTAGATTTCAAACTTGGAAAGCCAAATGTATTTTTCTTTTTCTTTTTTTTTTCCCTAGGACTAGCATTACCCTTTGGCCATTTACCAGACAGACTGTACATTGTATTCATGCTTTTCGGCATTGTTGCCCTCCTAGGATCACCACGGTATGTTGCATTAGCTATAATATTTACCACCTTGTCAGTCAGTCAGTAACAACAGGCTTGATGAAATGGGTCATTTGTTATTCAGCACAAATCACAGTCATTGAGGAATCAAGCTGGGAGATGTTTATTTACTGAACTTTTATTGTTCAATGTGCACAGACAGGCTCTCAGATAAACTTGTGGGTTTGAATAGTGACCTTGAGATGGGCGGGAAGGAAAGAGCTAGTTAAATTGCTTCCTTTAAAGGAAAACTTTTAACTATTTTTACCTGTGTAAAAAGGGTGAATATGTAATTTTCCCAATCACAATTTAAGGTGCTTTTTCGTGCCATTAGAACAAAGTAAGCAGGGAATCTGGGTCAGCTATGTTATAACTCCATGTTAGTAAACTCAGATTAATTCTATATGGCTATGACAGTGAATACTGTATCACACTTCTGTTGTGAGTCAGAGGGATTTGTGGGAATAGCATGGGAAGCAAATGCCAGAAGAAAGAAAAATGTTTCCTTTTGTTGTAGAATATTAAGATCTGGAAAAACATGCCAACAATGTCAACAGTGAAATGCTCTTTTCTTCCACCACATACAATTTCTTTTTTTTTTATTATTTTTTATTTTTAACCACATACATACAGCGTGGGTATTCAAAAGATTGTTTCTGGCTACAAAACTGGTGGAACAATTCACTGAAACTTCTGATGCTTCACCAAACAATGATCAGAATATAATGGCCTTTTAATTAATTAATTAATTTATTTATTTATTTATTTATTTTTGTAGTTTGTGTTTTCCCTGGGGGCGGGGGGGGGGGGTTGGAAATGTAAAATGAGACAAAAAAGAAAAATTTGAAAGAAAAAAAAAATTAATAAAACGAGCCCAAATGCAGGAAGAAAAAAAATGCCACTGAATTAAAAATTAAGGAAAAAAAAAAAAAAAAAAAAACAAAACACATATTGATTTGTTAAGCACAAAAGTAGAATAATTTTTTTCAGCCATTCCTTCAGACAAGATTGCTTTACCTTGATTCATAAATTCATTTCAGCTGCCCACCCTGTTCAAAAGGCACCTTGGATAACATGGAGCTGCCAGATCTTCCCCAGTGTGCTGGAGTCTGGCCAGCACAGCCTAGCCAGGTACAGTCAGGGCACCACAGTGCCCTGGTTTGTCAGCTATTTAAATTTAAAGTATCTCCCAGGCTTCTTCCAGCCCTGCCTGGACAAGCTGTAGCATTAAATTGTCACAGGGACTCATGTCACACCTGCATGCAAAACTTTCTCATCCCTCTCCCCAGAACTTTGTGCCCTTGCTCTTGCTCACCAGCAACTAAACCACAGGCAAACATCCTACCCTGGCAGGAATTTTCAACCCTTAAGTGATGTTGAAGTTCTTCTTCCCACCAGCTTTGGGAACAACTTCTGGAGAAGGGCCCTTAGCAGTGGGAAAGTGAAGGAGACAGGCTGTGCTTGGGGAGGATGAACACCTTGGTGGCAGGGAGAAGAGAAGGGGATGCCTCACCTGCTGCGGAACAACCCAGGCATGTGCTAGCATGGTGTTTCTATCTCACACTTGAGAGCTTTCCCTGTTTTAAAAGTTTTTTTTTTTTCTTTCTTTCTTTCTTTCTTGTTTTTTGTTTTTTTGTTTTGTTTTTTTTTTTTTTTTTCTCCCAAGAAGGCTGTTTGTTCACAGGTACAATTTTAGCTTGCGAATTATTTTTCATGCCACAGAAATGTGCACCAATACATTCTCATGTTTCCAGTGATTATCAGTTTGCAGGGTGGTGTTGACTACAAATGCCATGCAAATAGCTTCAGCTATTCAGCTCCAGTGAACACTGGACAATTAAGGCTGCCCAACAGAAAGAGAATGAAACCATTCCTCTTGTCATTTCTGAAGTTCAAGGGAGAGGAGAGCCACAAGTTTCGGTAAATGATCTGCAAGTGAAATGCTGCATGGTGAGCTTGTCAGCATGGATGTGCAGCAGGGTGGCGTGCCGCTGCGTGCCGCGTAGCACGGGGAGTTGCTAGGTTACCCTGAACACCAGGAGTTCAGGGAACAAAGTACTCATATCTTTTCCGATTTTGAAAAATGAAATAGGTATTGACACAAAATACAGTGTGGCATCGGAGCGATTTCGTCGTGAAGAGATCAGAGGGAGGCAGCCTTTCATCTCGGTGGCTGCGGTTTGCCTCCGGTTGTGGCTGGGACTGCGTGCTGGTGGGAGGATGCTCCTGCACCCCAAAGCCCCAAAAGCCCAAAGCTCAACAGCTCTCAGTCACAACAGCTGGCCTACTTCTGCAGCCCCTGTGGTGTTTGGGCTTTAAACAGGCAGGGAGGGGGAAGATCCTTCTCATGCTAGGAGCAAATCTGACAGTTTTAGTGGAGGCTCTCAGCCTACCGGTGTTGTGCCTTGAGGTTTGTTTTGGTCATTGTTATTGCCATCCTCCTCCTGCTCATAGATAATGTCATAGTTTACAGTCAGGTGTTGTGTGCATTGAATGGTTGGTGTCATTTGTGCATGAATGACTCTTTTTATAGGATTAATGATCCTATAGGATCCTACTGGAAGGCACTGGGAGCACTGGGGAGGGCAGGAGTCAGGGAAGTCCCTCATAAAGGCTGCCATTCCTCACATTTTGTGCTTAGGATGATCAGAGGAACTTCCTCAAAACTGTGCATGGTGCTTCTGTTATCCTGACAGAGCTACACCCATGCTTCCATGCTAGGAGCATGTTTGTCCCTGTCAAATGAAGAGCCACTCAGAATAAACAAGCTACACAATATTTTCATCTTTCAGCCCAAAGTGGTATGTATGTCTTCCAGCAATCCCACAGGGACTTCTCTGTCAGGTGAGGCAAAATGCCATCCTCTTGCAGTTAACCACAGCCCCAGTATCTCATTGTCAGTTTAGCAGCACTGTGCAGGCCACGGTGGATGAGCTGCAGGAAGGACTCGGGGCTCATTTTATTGCTGATGCTTTTCACATCTGTCTTTTCAGATTGTCAGCAGATTTTATATTCTGTGAAAATGAATATAAAGGTTGAATAAAGGTTGTATTATTGTGGATGGATTGCAATGACACTATAAATTACAAGGGCAAGCCCTGAAAGGTTTGTAAAACACCACCAGAAACCAAGGGTAAACTTACTTTTTATAATTCATGCAGGAAGAGCTTCAAAGTGACCAGGACTTTAGTTTCTTTTACTATTTCTGTAAAGCTTCAATCTGAGTAAAACTGTAAGTATATTATGTATCTAAATTGCCAGATTTTTTTGGATTCCAAGAACAGATCTGAATTTACCTACAGAAGGGATTCTTCATAGGAATAGGTTTTAAAAATTAGGGCTATATCCTGTGATCCATGTTGCTGCTTAAAGGCAGAGTTGACTACACGTATGTCTTTCCTTATGCATGTTTTTCTAGCTTCATCTTAAAAACCACTCATAATATTTATTGGTATTTCAGGTCCCGAGGCAAAACACAGATTTTCTAGTGCTTACCTGTTCTTAATGTTCATTAGCTTTCGCTGATGTTTAAACTCAATTATATTTTTTTGTAACATGATATGAACTCAGAATTCCCACCTCCTTTACAGCAGACAGAAAGGAGAGCTATCTCTTTCTTTCTTAAAGTTCTTTTTGGAATATTTAAAGAAGATTATCAGATTCTTCTTAGTCATCTCTTCACTAGAGTAAACTAATCCTCATTTTATTCAACTTCCCCTCCTAGTTCATGTTTCCCAGGGCTGTTCAAGCTGCATCCTCTGCATTTATATCCTCTTCCATTCTCTCTTTCTTCTTTCTTTATCCCATGCAACTTTGCACCTTAAAGTTTGCAGCCAACCTATAAATACTGATGGCAGGTCCTCAACTAGAGAAAATCTATCTTGCTACACAAATGGAATCAAGATGACTTAAGCCAATGGTTACAACCCTTGCTGTAAAGTGGGTGTGTAAGTGCTTGACAAGTGCTTTGAACTACAAGAGCAAGAAAGCACTGCAAAAGCAAGAATTGCTATTTCTTTTTCTGCTGTTGGTAATCATCACCCATCATATTCCATCTCTATAATGATAAACCCAAATAAGCATCACTACACAACAGTGAAAATATCTGGGGAAAAAAAAAAATGTCTTCATATATGGGCTTAGTTTGAATGTGTATTGACTAAGAAAACATGTTAGACAATGCCTTATTGCACCTTTTCTCTTGTGCATGTCAGATGCCCACCAGCTCTAGTACTGAGGTATAAAAACCTGCTTAGATAATGAGGGATGGGGTACAAAAGTTGAGAAATCAGGTCCAATGCTCACCTCAGCGTAGTGGTGATGCTGATGCAGAGCACCCATGAAGAGCTACAAACTGCTCTTCATAAACCACTGGCCCATAAACCACTGCATTGCCACCACATGGCAAGACTGCAGCCTGGTGCAGGTCTGTGACTTCCCCATAGCGGAGCAGGGTTCCAAAGTAAAAACAAGTTAGAGTTGTATTCTTCTTCCACATCTTCCCTTGGAATATTATTGCTTTTCTACCTCATGGAAGAATACTAGTGCTAGCTGTTTATCTCTTCATGTTTTATTGTTTAACACAACTTACGTCACATAATTCTGGGACACTAACCCAAAATTGACAACAACGGAAACATCTGTTTTTAATCCCTTGATATGCTACATGCTGTATTTTCTCCAGTACTGGCTTTATCTTTCTGTTCGGCAGCTAAAAACTAATTTGAAAACATTTTTCTAGAATATAGAGCATCAAATTATACCCTGGAGTCCAGAAAATCAAATTATTTTTTAATTTTAAAATACTTTTATTAAGAACTCGAATTGTCTTGCAACATTAAATTTTCAGTAAGATTGTAGAACTATAACACAAAGTTTTAACAAAAATGGGATTTGTGTTGCTTGACTGCCATTTTTTTGTTTCTTATTAATAGTTTAAACATGTCTTTCTATTTTGAGAAGAGGATTTGTAAAAATGGCATCATGGGGTGCATATTTTTCAACTCTCAATGATTTCCAGATCCAAATCTGATAACTTTAAAAGCAGAGAGATTTCTTTTTAACTCCTGTTTTAATCATCTGTTATGTTCCTTCTGTCTGCAGAGTGCTTGACTTGTCCTTTGCAAGAAAAATGTTGTTCAAGGCAGCTGAAATGAAAGGATCACAGTATGTTGACTACTCCTTCTCCTGTCTTTCATTTCCTTCAGTATTCACAGTCTGTGATGCAGCTATTTGAGTCAGTTTAATCTTTGCCATCTGTAAACATTTCCCTCGCTTGCAGCTAAGCTTCAGCACTCACTGTTCTTCTTCAAAGAGATCTTGGGTGCGAGGTGAAGGCTTTGCAGCATCTGAAGGTTCTCCAGAGCCTGTGAGGTGCCTGGGGAAGAGTTTCTGAGGCATGCTCCACCTGGCAGGTCCCCTGCCTGCTTGTTTTGTAGTTTTTAGAGGGAGCAGATCACAATCTTCCTCTGGTAGAACAGATGTAGCATTTGGTGAGAGTGCTATGACACGAACTCCAGCAGTCCTGCCACTCCTGCCCTAACCTGACAATGGGCCTACAGTGACTGTGAATAGGGTGTGAACACACCGCCAGTTATACCAAGCTATGGAAGCCAAGCTTTGCTTTCCAGACACCCTACCACAACCCACTCCTCTTCACTGGGGCCATTCCCTTTCCCCTGTGCTGTGCACAAGGGTGAGTAGTTGACAAAACGGGCCTATGGCAGCACCGCTGCCATGACAGGCTCTGAGCCCGGTCAGAGAGCAGGCCTGGGTGTCATGTAGGGCCCACCTTCATCTCCTATCTTTAAGCTGGATATTAGGAGAAATTTGTTGAATGAAAGGGTTGTCTGGCATTGGAACAGGCTGCCCAGGGAAGTGACTGAGTCACCATCCCAGAGGTCTTCAAGAACTGTGTAGATGTAGAACTTAGTAGTATGGTTTAGTGGTGGACTTTAGGACAAGGTTAAAGGTTGGACTAGATGATCCTAGAGGTCTTTTCCAACCTGAATGTTGCCTGCCCTAAGGTACCCGCTACCTGCTGCCAGCCTGCAGCACAGGGGTCCCTGTCAGGTAACACAGAGCTGTGTTTGTCCCAGCACGAGCCACCGTCTCTGGCTGGGAGAGCAGCAGCCAGTCTATCCTCCTCTAGATGAAAATCCACAACATGTGCCAATAACGCACAAACAAGAACACGCTTTGTCTTTTGGTTTCAGGTTCACAAGCAAAAAACAAATGGAGACCACAAGTAGGTCTAAAATGGAGATTTTCAGTGTAGCAGCGTGAGCATATTTGCCTTATGGATTCAGACTCCTTGCTTTCTCCCTGCAAAAGGCAACTGCAAGCTTACCTAGCAACGACACAGGCTGTGCATGCTCATAGTGCTCATAAAGCAACCAAATGCAGCATTTCTGAAGTAAACAATTATAGCATTTCGATTATCGGAATGTGTCACGCGCGCTCAGCATGACTGCCCTGCAGAGAAAAGCCTAAATACTTGGCTGCATCCATCTGACTGCACAAGGTGAGCATGCAGAATTTGTTCCCTCATCCCAGCTGGACAGCCAGTTTCATAACACCGTTCTTCAGCTCCTGAAGGTTTCCAGTCCTTTTGCTGTCAGGATTGTACATGTTGTTCCTCCATTCAAGAGCCATTTGTTGGCATCACAACTGTGCCAGCACTGCAGTAATGCCAGATCCCGTGAAATCGGCTTAAAAATTAAAACCTAGAAAAAGAACAGAAATAAAATAAAAATAAAAATAAGATATACCATGCAGATCTCTCAGGGTGAGTTTATTGTTTTTCAAAACTAATAGGAGATGCGGGATAATAGATGGCCCAACAATGACTACAAAGCAAGAAACTATGTGCTCTGCTCATGTAATGAACAGTGAAAATACAGCTACAGAAGTTCAAGCTGGGAATGATGTCAACTGCATGGTTCAAGAACAAGGATTAGTGTCCCATTCCAATTACGAACAATTGTGTTTCCCCCTTCCATCCCCCAGGAAACAGGAAACATGAATAAATATGCATACCATCACAATATAAAGGAAAACTATACGAAGTTGTTCAGCTGTCCTCTCCAGTTTCATTATTTGCATATCTTAGCTCTGGACCACTTTATTGACAGTAGGTGAAGGAACACATCTTCAGGACATCCTGCAGCAAGTCAGAGAACCTGAGAAGCTTGGCTGACCTCACGGTGCTCTTCATCTTCAGGGCTGGATCTGCACAGCACCCATAGGAGCAGAGCTACTCGAAGCATCTGTAAATCACTCAGCATGCCCAGTAGAGGTGGTGGGCAGACAGGGCTCCCAGAGGGCTGACCTACCCAGGTCCTTACCACTGCCCCAGCACAAAATGGAGAAGGGGTTTGCCTGCTGGTGGAGAAACCCCACAGGATACCCCAAGACTTGTAGGGGGAGAACCTCAGGCCTCTTTTAATATTATGACCTCGATATTATTTAGGCTTTGACCTTCAGAAATCACCTTTTTTTTTTTTTTTTTGGGGGGGGGGGGGGGGGAGAGGGGCAAACAATCTACTTTGGGGATTAAAAGTGGCAAACAGAATTACAAAACAGGATTAGCACTTGGCTTCTGAACTCTCCTTGCCCCACAGCTGCAGTAAAAATCTCAGCAGTCAGAGGCTTGGATTCTCAAAAGTAGTTTGGGCAAGTTTTATGCAAATCAGCAGAAAATACTTATCAACTATGGTGTTGAAACTCTCAGCCTAGTGTCACACCTTTTTTCACATTTGAAGACAACTGAAAGGTCATTTTATATCTACGAAGCACTGATTAATCTAGAAAAGGTAAAATCTCTTATTTTACCATCAAGTGCCATGGAAAGTTGGGAGTTGTTAGGCTTGGAGACTTTTCCTCAGTCACAATAAAAAAGAGACATACCTATTATTATACATTTTTCTGCAGTCAAGTTCAAGACACATATGATAACGTATTAAAACTTACACTGGCAGAAACTTTCTGAAATGTTATGCTAAAAAAAAAACCACAGGTTTAACGAGAGCCAAGTCAGAGACACCTTCCAACACTTCCAAAACACATTTTGTATCAAACTTGTAAAAATAAATAAATAAATAAATTCTCCATTAGAAACAAACAAACAAACAAAAAAAACCCACTACATATCTTGATATGGATGAAATAACAGAAAACAGAAAGTGGAAGGAATAGTTATAATGTAAGACAAGCAAGAAGGAGAAGACAAAAGGCCACATTTTTGTGTAGTCTGCCTGAAGGTCATGAAAGTATAACAAAGACAATCTACAGAAACCAGCAGGAGTGTCAGACATGAAAAGAACTGGGGAGAGGGGTCCAGAAGACATCTCTGAACTTTTTAATGTGATAGTGGCCTGTAAGAACAGTTTTTATGGAGAGGAAATATTTAAAATTTGGGCCAAAAGGTACTAGAGAAGTGGTCAGGAAGGTGGATGTTAGGTTATTGAGACTGAGCAATTGGATCAAGGGTCCTGGAGACAAGGGTCTGGGATCAAGGCTTCCCCCACCACAACCACCCTCCTCTGACACACACACACACACATTTGGATTTCCTTAGGGCATCGCAGAGGCTTGGTTTAATCCATCTTTCTTCCAAACCTTACTCACTTCTCTCAATCTAGGGTGGTGGCAGGGAAAAAGCATACTGAAGGTTGTTCCCCACCAGCTGCCCAGCTGATGGCTTGGAAGCAGAAAGAGCCAATGGAGCTCACACAGAGGGAAAAAGATTTTTGACTGTGAGGGTCATATATACATAGGTATATATAAATGTCTATTCTGAACCACCTAGGGACAGAAAATATTGCTGCCCACTAACGTGAAGCAATCAGCATCGCCTACACACTGAGAGCAGAGATCTTGGCAGCATCCATCATGGGAGAGAGCACGCAGAGGAAGGTTGGAAGGTTGGAGGGGCTTGGAGTGTGAGGTACGGCAAGGTGATCTGCCTCCAGCCATGAAAAATCTAGTGACCACAGTGACCACAAACATGCCAAAAGTCCCCTGTGGATCTTGTCTTCTTTTTCTTCTGCACATGGAGAACTACTTCGTTTCGATATCAGAACTAGAACCAGACTGGAAAATAACAGGATGGGAACATCACCTCCACATCCATCTTGTTGGATCTGGATGCAATAAAGAGGTTGTGCATTTAGAAGTTAACACGAAGGGGCATGGTTTTAATAACTGCTGAAAATGTTCTAATGCTGGAAAGATGAACTTGTAGGCATTGATATCCACATCCTCAAGCTCACATTAAAGGGAGGAATTTCAATTATTTTTTAAGTTATTCACTTGGGAAGCCTGTTCACGTTCGACAACACAAACCAGAGATGTACTTAAACAAGTGAGTATAACACTGAAATTAAAAACCAGACTACTTTTTCTCCAAGTACCTTTTTCAAATGGCACAGAGAAATTTACACAAGCTGAAGGAGCCTCTGCATTTAATTCCTGATGGCAATGATATTTCCTCAGCTCAGCCAGCAGTCTGGTCAGGTACTGCTGAGTCAACCTACTTCTGAGACCTTCCTTGCCTGCTAATGCTGCGCATAAACCTTGAGATGTCATTATTTTGCTGCTGTGAATAAGTCTTGCAGGTTTACTGCAGCTTGGAAGTAAAAGCTTAAAAATCCTCAGTGTCGTGTTTGCTCTCTCTGTAATTCCAAACATGAAATGACAATTCACTTAATAAAGTGGCTTCTCTTTGTAACATTATTTCTCCCTGGTTCAGGTGCTCTCACTGCTATCTGAGAACCCTAAGACACTGAATTTCATAAAACATTGAAATCTAATTCTATTTTCTGCAGAGCTATCGTGAGAGTCAAGCCTGTCATGCTGAGGCTTTACACCATCACAGATTTTTATAGCTGTGCAAGCCTCAGAAGATCTGCAGTGCATGTATTAGACAGAAATGTTTTACCTTTGCTGCTGGTTTGTCTCATGCATCTCACATGCTGCTTCCAGAAGGGACGAGTGTATCAAAGTCCAGAGGGACTGTCTCCAAAGGTGGCCTACCAAAAGTATCACCCTGGGAGAATCCGATTTCCCCTGGGAATATGTAGGCAAGGTGGGAAAGAAGAGGTGAAGAAAATGAGGCAAGTGAAATAACATATTCTGCACAGAAGATAATGGATATAAACCAAGCATGAATAACCTTAGTCCAGAATTATGAAGATAATCACGGACGTCATCTTCTGGAAGGCCTGTCTTATGGGACTTGTGGAGGGAACACGAAACAGCCCAGCTGACCTGGGACTTGATAGCTGCGTGCATGGAATTACACCAAATTAAGTGTGGTTCAATACCAGGGCAATGGCCTTAATAATTTAGTTGGTAACCTCCACTCCCACACTTTCATGTTTCGGTGAAGATAATTGTTCACTCCCGAGAACATAAAAATATAATGTCTATTGCCAAATGTTGCCAAAATCCTGACCAAACAAACAAACAAACAAAAAAAAAAGCCAGAATCAGTGGGATGACTGGAATGATCATACATCTCGTACATCAAAAGTATGTTCCATCAGCCCACATTGGACAGTCTCGAAGTAGTAATATGTTCATTACATATGACATTAATGTATGTTCAGTTAGGTATTATTTCATTATAAAAGTAACAGTGTGGAGGGAAGGGAAGGGAAGGGAAGGGAAGGGAAGGGAAGGGAAGGGAAGGGAAGGGAAGGGAAGGGAAGGGAAGGGAAGGGAAGGGAAGGGAAGGGAAGGGAAGGGAAGGGAAGGGAAGGGAAGGGAAGGGAAGGGAAGGGAAGGGAAGGGAAGGGAAGGGAAGGGAAGGGAAGGGAAGGGAAGGGAAGGGAAGGGAAGGGAAGGGAAGGGAAGGGAAGGGAAGGGAAGGGAAGGGAAGGGAAGGGAAGGGAAGGGAAGGGAAGGGAAGGGAAGGGAAGGGAAGGGAAGGGAAGGGAAGGGAAGGGAAGGGAAGGGAAGGGAAGGGAAGGGAAGGACTTCCCAGCCCTGCTGCAATAAAACCGCAGCCACTGCTCTGGTCTAACATAGGCTTTTTGCTCCTCTGGCAAAGCCACTTGAAGCTGTCTGAGCTGCAAGTGGAACTTATTTTAAGGTGAGATAGGCATCTTAATGGTTGTAAATACAATTAAAATTACTTATGTTTTACTCTGAAGAAGAATTTTTACACAATTGGATTAAAATAGTTTGGGGTACAAAAAGTCATGCTACACTGCCTGAATAATTTAATAGTAACAGCTGTGACCGCCAGCACAGGGTTCTGCTCTGCTGCATGTACTGCTCACCCATCCTAAACCACGTTTGAGTTACTCATGCTTACTAATGCTTTCTGTTCAGTAGTTCAGGACGGTGCATAGACCACAGTTGTTCCCATGTTTGCTTCATTGTTCTTAAAAAGGGAGCTTTCTACTAAAAGGATGCCTTATAAAAATAAGTTCCTTCAGTGAGACAAATAATGACACAAAACCCTGTATTCTTCTCCCATTACCATTAATTTTATATTCAATTTAAAATGAAATGTGGATGTTATGGATGTTAAAGACACTTTCTCCTTTTTATTTATTTATTTATTTATTTATTTATTGCTTATGGAATATGTTTTTTCATGAACTGACCTGTTCTTTGCTTTCTGTAATCTCCTTCAGTTATGGAACAATATAATTACATCGTAATTTTAAAATACTTTTCCAATTTGCTTTCACTTTATATCAAATTACAACATTTTACATGTAGAGTATTTTAGAACTGAGAGTTCCAAAGATTTTTGGAAAGATGCCAAAGAAAAATGTTTCAGCATCTTCCTCACAGAATAAACACGGTATTGTTTTCAGCAATACTCAGTTTCAAAGTAACCTTAATGCAGTCTTCAGGAAAATGTCCTTATGAGGAAATTAATGACGAGGATCATAGCTTTGCTTTTGCAGAATAGATGTGCTTGCAGACTGCTGACCGTGTGGAATCCTGCAACTCTTTGGGTCTTTGTGTGAGTTTTGTATGGCATGGCAAAATGCGCCGAGTTAGATTAATAAATGTCTGCAGTGATTTTTTCAGCTATAGCTCTTCCACTTCAGCCAGAGCAGACAGAGCTTCCAAGCCAACTCGTGCCTGCTGTGTTTGCCAAGGAAGATAAAACAAGCCTGCCTGCGAACACCCTGCCTGCACACTGTGCTTTGTGCAGGTACAGCAGCACCGGGGCACGCTGCTTTGCACAGCACCGGGCGCTGTGTGGGCTGAAAGCAGCTGCTGCCACCAGGCCTCCGGAGACTTTTTGTTTTGGTAAAAGTGCAGCCTGGGGAAGTTCATGGGAAAGGTCTGTCCTGACAGCTCCTCCTCCCAGCTATGGCTCAAAAGGGTTCAGGGGATGCGTGGCTGCTGGAGTTGAGTGCACTAACACCTTTCGCTAATTGGTAATCTGCTCTTGAGAAGAAAAGCTTCGTTTCATCAATTAAGCAACCAAGGACTATGTGAGATGTGTCTTTGCAGGTGTCAGTAGTCTCCAAAACTAATAGAAGCTGTCTTTGCATCACTTTGAGCAATAATTTTAGGAAGAATTTTTTACCATAATGATAATATTACTAGTAATAATCGTAATACTGCTAGTAATAATAGTAGTAGCAGTAATAATAATAATAGTATCAACCTGATTGTGCTAAAATACACAGGAGTTTGTGTTCGTTGTTCTAACCAATATCATGTTTGAGAGGAAAACTTTGCAGCCAAAGCTATCTTTCTCCCTCTTCCCCCAAAAAATAAAACCAGCATTCATATAAAACCAGAAAAAAATGCCAAGCCTTCTTCAGTTCCACGCAAATCACACATACTCTTACAAAACATGTAAGAAATCACAACATATCAAAAACAAATCCAAGAACACCATCACAGAGGAGGGCTCCTCCTTGGCGATATTCTGAACCTCTGCTGCAGATCCGCAGAAGCCTGTTTGACCCAAAATATCTTGGCAGGGAGGCTGGCTCCTGCCGTAACTCAAGTGAAACATTAAAATGATGCTGAAGGTCTGATGGAAATTTTGGATGACTTCAGGAAAGCTCCAAGGGTAGCAGTGGGTTTGTCCATGCCACAATCCTTCTGCATCAGACAGGTCCGTGTTTGTGGCAGGCAGGTGGCGGTGCTGCCCCTCTCCTCACCTGCCCCAAAAGCAATTTGCTAAGAAACTGATTTTATTAAAACGAAAAGCTTCCTAGAAGTACTGAAGGCTAAACCCTTTCTATTTTCTTTCCAGACTCTTTGCCCTCCTCATATGCCACGTGGAACGCTGGAGAGTGGGAACATTTCCAGCAAGTGCAATCAGGCTTAATGCTTCCCATATATATGAGCTTATGAGCTCTCTTTTAATTACAGCTATTTACTACTAATTATTATTATTAACAACGGCAAACAAACCTTCACATTTCCCGCATCCACACCTTCCAAAAAAGCCAGCATTTTCAGCCTTCCCACAGGCCATAGAGGAGGAAAAAAAATTTGTAAAATGCACTTGTTCAAATAATGAATTCATATTATTACTTTTTTTTTTATTTTTTACTTTCCCCCCCTTAGGGCTCTTCTCTTTTATGCAGGACTGTTTACTAACAGTAAACTTCTGCAAGCTGACAAACACAGCAAATGTTCCTCTTACTTCCTCATTACCGTCCATTCCCAGGAAAGGCACTGGGATGACAATGAAGAGCGCTGAAGCTTCAAAGGTCCCACAAGTTTCCTCAACTTCAGGTCCCACAAACACACGACTCCTCGGCTCCTCATTTGATGGCTGCAGTCCTTTGCAACCCCCATGTGCCCTGCCGTGATGCCGTGATGACACCTAAAAAAGGCAATGCCACTGATTCACTAACAGCAAACATCCCAGGCAGCTAAGAAATACCAAATTTTAATGACAAACGACCTATTTCTGGGGCTAGCCCTGTAGCCATCAGCTGCAGGAAACAAAAGGCTGATGTCCTCCTCTTTCCTGTTTATTATTATTTATTAACAGCTGTTTAGTTCAGTCACTACAGAGTTCATTTAGAGACTAGGGGCATCATTTCCTAAAACTGCAAGCCACTAAGGATTAGCAGCACGCTGAAATGATACAACTCAGAACATCCCCCAGAGCATCCACTGTAGTAAGTCGGACCTTCCTTGAAATGATCTGGTTAAAAACCCGATTACACGCACAGAGAAGCAGGGACCTTAATTAGTTGTTTCTCCCAAAACACCTCTGGTTAGTCTGATGCGAAGGCATCTTCAGCTTGTTAACTGAGCATACCCAATTATGCTCAATTAAGACGTTTTAATTAATCATAGTTAATTACACTTAACGTAAAGCACACGAGCAGCCCTTGTTGCAGTTCCTTGCAGGCGTCGGGGCAGTGCTGCCCTCCCAGCAGCGTTTTGGAGCCAGGCCACAGGCAGGCCTTGCTCAAGCCTGAATCCTCCCAAGCCCTTCATCCTTGACACATCCAAAACACTGCAGAGGATCACGTTTCCTCCACCATCGCTTCACGCAGGGTCTTATCAAAGGCTTTGCCTGAGCACTGCATCCCAAAACATCCCAGGGAATGGACTGATTAATTGGTGCAACATGTTCAAGAGGCAGGGCAAAGTTTCCAGAAGGCTTTCCGGAGATGTAGCAACAAATATCCCAAAACCTCACTTCTCGCTGTATTCCTCTCCTGCCTGTGTTTTTCTTTTGTGTGTACCTTGCTAGCAAACTGACCTGGAGGCCCGTGGTGCCAGGCCCAGGTCAGAGCTTGCACTGCAGTCCCACAGCTTGGTGGTGTGAGGCCTCAGCACAAGGTTTTTCAGGCACCATGAGTAAAGCAAGAGCAGCTGTAACAGCCTGAATGAAAATACTGCCTGCGCTTTTTGCTATAAACATGATTTTGCTGCATTTTTCCCCCTTTCTGTGCCATCAGCTAACTATGCTGACATTGCCAGTCCTGCAGTGAGAAAAAGGGTTAACTCCTTTCCACCTCCTCTGGGCTATAGCATTTTGGAAGTGCTGAAGTCTTCCTCCTGCTCCTCCCTTGGCCTCCACCAGTAACAGGAACAGCCATAACCCGCAGAGCTAAGAGAGTCAGAGGCTGCTGACCGGGAGCTTGGAAAGGCAGGAACAAGCGTGGTGGAGACACCGCTGGAGCAGACAGGCATGTCCCAAGTGACCACGACTGATGCTGCTAATTTCTGAAGTAGGAGCATAGAGTGAAAGTTACGGCTACAAAGTGCTATGAGATATCTGTCATCGCGAGGAGCCACACAGACAACCCAGAGAAGACTGAAGTGGAAAATAATGTTGGCAGAAAGAGAGGACCAGTGACAGAGTAAAAGCTCGGGAGGTCGCAATACAAGCAGCCTGTAAAGCTGTGCTGTTGGAGGCTCGGCGGTGGCCCTGAAGAAGAGGGGTTGCTTGGACTCGTTGAAGGCAGGAGGAAGCTCAAGGGCAGCCAGAGCAGGATTCTTCATCATTTACAGTCAACAGGGTTGGCATGACTGTGGCTGGCTTATTGCAACTTTTCATTCAAACTCTGATCCTAGTTAGTACTAACGAGATCAGAAATCTCAAAGATTACAAATAAAAACAGACTGCCACTGCTTTATTGCTATTATTTCAGTATCATAACTGTACAGAGTATGGCAAATCTGTAGTCCTGTGTTAATTCATTAATGTGTTGTTCTTAGTAAGTGAAATCCCTATAGACTCATTATCTTGGATAGAACTGGGCAAATCCCAATATAAATTTAATCTGAATATTGGCTCAGGTTGCAATTTATATTTCCCCTCAGCTGAAAGTTCCCATCAGGAAGGTGGTGGCGAAGTTCCCATCAGGAAGTTCCCATCAAGAGGGTGGTCGTGCACAGGAACAGGCTCCCCAGTGAAGTAGTCACTGCACCAAGCCTGTCTGAATTTAGGAAGCGATTGGACTGTGCTCTTAGGCACATGGTCTAAACTTTTGGGTAGACCTGTGCAGTGCCAGGAATTGGACTTGATGATCTTTACTGGTCCCTTCCAACTCGGGATATTCTATGATTCTATGATCAGTTTTGGGGTGCTTGCTTCCAGCCAGTCCCCAAGGACACGAGTACACATCCCCAGAGAGACATATACAAAATTATTTTGCCAGGGGAATCCAGACAAGTTATACTCATTCAGAAGACAAAATGCAATTTATGTCCAATCACATCTAACTGGATTTCAGAAGTCAAAAGCAACAGGTGAGAATGAAGACACAGGTCATTCCCAACATGCAGTGCTGAAAAAAATAATCAAGCTTTGGCAGAAAACTTAGTGTAAATTTGCCAGGAAATTTGACTGTGTGTAATGTGGAAGAGGAGACACACTATTGATGCGATATGTGAATGTTCCTCATTATTTTAAGGGAGAAACTTTGTATTGTAAAACAACTACTTTCCAGACCTAGTGGCTGTCTAGGATGAGCAACTGGGATTGGTAAGCAAGTTGAACCATTCTCATGCTGCTCTGCAAAATAAGGAGTGGGGAAAAAAAAGGAAAAGAAGAAAAAAAAAAAAAAAAAAAAAGAATGATGAAGGAAGCATGTACAAAAAGCTGTGATTTACACTCGGAATAACCAAATCATGCCATCATGTAAGGAGGCAGCTTCTTCGGAATACCTAATACCACTTCAAAAAAGAAAGTAATTTCATGACCATAAGAGTTAGTAAGAAAGTAAAAACTTAGCAGGGACTTTTATTTATTTATTTATTTATTTATCCTTTTTTCTCTTTTCTTTTTTTCCTTTCACATGTGCTAGGATGCTTTTCTCCATTAGTAAACCTCTTTTCTGTCAGTTCTGCAAACTGCTTGGTCTTAGAGCAAGTGAGAGTGAAGTGCAGCCTCTTTTTGCACAGAAAGGGGGAATGCCTTTGGTATCGTGGCCATGAGTAGCAGCCTCTCCTGCGGAAAAAAAAAAAAATGTTGGCATGAACAGGGGGAGCCATCCAAGAAACACACAGAGAGGGAGGAAGAGAGAAAGTGAGGGAAGATTACAGGGAGATTTATAGGTTGTGCATATGACGCCGATAAAAGCCCCACAGAACTCCCTACAATGCCGCTTGAGTCACTAACAAATTGAAGCACTTTATAAAATTTGCAGCTCTTCAATAATTTTGAATCGTTTTAAAGTGCTCATGCTCCAAACCACAAAGTCTTTCTTAACCACCGCAGATGTATAAAAGGCACATCATCAAAATGATGGTAATCAGCTCCTTCAATCTCAGGTGTAAAATTGTTCTGTATTTTTCCCTTGTCATTTTTGTTATTCACCAAGTGCAAAAAATAATAATAATAATAATAAAAAGAAGGTCATAAGGATGCGAGGAAAAAAAATGCTTTTTCAGATTCCTATGTAATCAATGTTCAAAAAAATGTGTGGATTAAAAGAAATTCACAGTTATCTTTGGCAAGGTTGACTAAGCTATTATAGACTTTCTTTGTTGAATATGCACCCCACGAACACAAATATATCCATGAAGGGGCTTAACAACCTCCAGAGATGTCTCCAGACATAATGAAAGTGTTTAATGGTCAGGAGAAGAGGGAGAAGATGCACACTTTGAAGTGTGTTGTGTCAGGTACTGAAAGGTGTATATGCTAAATATGCTAATTTTAACATTTTTTCCAATAACTTGCACCACACAGCAGAGAGCAGTATTGAAGTGTCTAGGTCAGCTCTTCACAACTAGCAGGTTGTGTGAATAGTGGCTATCTCAGTTTAGCTACTAACCCAAAAGAAAATCAGTGTGTGGGCAAGGAAATTTCATAATGGCACAAAAGACGTGAAAATATTTTCAACCTCAGTTAAAAAGTATAATTATGTAAATACAAAACTCTTATTAAGAAAAAATAAACGGGAAGATGATTCAGCTTGTGCACTTAAAAAAAAATAAATTTAACCCAAACTATAATAAACTAAACTATAGTAAACTAAAATAGAATAAACTAAACTAAACTAAAACTTTTTTTTTTTTTTTTTTTTTTTTTTTTTTTCCAGAGGTATTAATGTGACTGAAGTATATTTTAGCCCCCTGAGCAGTTTGACATTTTTGGCTATTATTCTTTATTAGAGCAGGCTTCTTCTTGGGCTGCTCGCTGCTGAAGCACAAGCAGATGTTGCCAAGTTTCTGCACTTCTGCATACGCTGTTACTGCAAAAACTTCTCGTGCCTCTGAAGAGAGACATCCTGCCGAGGCTTGTTATAATGCAGCAGCACAACGTGGTACACAGGCACCCTCATGCCTAAAAGATCCAAAGCAACAGGGATCGCTGCGAGGAGAACTGAGCACCCTGCTGGGACTGGAAGCAGAGATTTTTTTATTTTTTTTTTCCTTTCCAAATGAGCACAGTGGGCCAGCTACAAACTAAATGGGTGCAGCAGCTCAGAGGGCACACCGCGAACCCAGGGAGGGCTCAGACCCCTGGGGAACTGCTCCACATGGTGCAGATCAGTTTCTAATGAGATCACCCTTGTTATCCACAGTGAGTTTGAAGCCAGCATTTCACAGTAACATGGGGACTATATTTTACGTCAAATGACATGATAAACCCATCACTAAATCGTAGTAACTAATAAAGGTTTCAATTCAAGTTTCCTTTTGAAATTAACCAAAATCCATTCCTTTTGATTCAGCAAGGACTGAAAAAACACTGACACCTGGTCTGCTCACAAACCTCCCATCTGCCTAGTGTGTAGAGCTACATTTGTATTTATCAGTGAAATGCAGGAAGCTGGTGCCAGAGCATGCCGTCGGTGCTAATTCACTCAGAGCACAAGAAAACCATGGGAAGAAGCACGACCAGAACAGGAATCCTGCAAGAGACTGCCTAAGAGAAAAACGCATGCGTGACTGAGCAAATAACATTCATCAGGTGTCCCAAGAGTTTAGAAACAGTGCTGAGAAAGGCAGCTGCTCCAGGAATCAGGAGAACCAAAGTAACGCTGACACAGACGTGGGGGATTTCATGCCACCACCCCCATCTTGACCATGAGGTGTGTGTATAGGGGGGAAATCTGGCATCTCCTGGGCTGTTCCTCATCCTTGGGGCAGTGTCCAGCCTGAGATAAGGGGGTGGATTTTGGTCTTAGCAGCCCTGGAAGTCATCTTGGGGAGAATTGGAGCAGGAAGCTGGAATGGGTCTGACACTGCCATGCCTGAACACAGGACTGAGAAGAGAAAGAAAGAGAAAGAGAAAGAGAAAGAGAAAGAGAAAGAGAAAGAGAAAGAGAAAGAGAAAGAGAAAGAGAAAGAGAAAGAGAAAGAGAAAGAGAAAGAGAAAGAGAAAGAGAAAGAATGAAAAGAATGAAAAAAAAAGAAAAACAAGAAAAAAAAAAAAAAAGAAAGAAAGAAAAGACACTGAGGCTGTGGCTGCAGGCAACGGGTGAGGAGCTGTCTTTGCCCATGGAGATGCTCCAGCATGTGGCTAGATTTCAGCCCACCATCCCCATCCTCTTCACTTCATCAGCAATTTACCCTTTCCTCAATTAATTTGTATTCTTCAGGCTTTGATTTTCTTATGTTTCACTTACAGCAATCAAAATATACTTCCCTAGTGCTGCTTCTAAAATCCAGTATTTTCACGCTGGTGCTGCCACATGCCACTTGTATCTGAATACAGAATGATGAAACCACCAGTAAATAAATATGTTCAGTCTCTACCAGTTGCACTTTCATCTACAGCAGAACATGCTTTGAAACACATAAGCACTAGCAGGCAAAATTTCTTTCAACATTTTGACATTTTTATTTTTTTTTGTATTAAGTATACAAAACATTTGTGTGAGAAAAGCTTACTGTAGTCATTTTCTCAGACGTAATAGACCTCTCACAGCAAAGAGCTTGCAAAACAATAACAATAAACCTTTTACACTTTTATGCAGTTGAATCAAAAGAAATAAAGTGGAAGTAAAAACAGAATTATAGAGTGACTAAAATAGAAGGATATTTGATGTAAGTAGCACATGCCATGACCAGTTCAAAATTTATTTCTCAGTATTATGGAGGAATTTTAATGTAACATGACTTGTTCGTTAAAAAGCAGAAATGCTACTGAATTACTTAAGCAAATCCATCAATTGCCAGGGCAGTTTCTGACCTGCTGAAGAGCTGTCCTGCTTAATGCAGGACACACACACACACAAAAAAAAAAAAGTTGTGTGTGTGTGTGGGGGGGGGGGGGGGGGGTCTGCAATGGAGAGAAAAATACCTACAACTTTTCTATGGTGCCAACTAGTTTGGAGAGCACATTGAAAACGTTGTATTCATCAAAATCTTGTAAAAATAAAGAGCATCACTGAAGGCAACTATTAGTTCTGTCATAAGAAAACTTATTTTTTTTCTTCTATAGTTTAGAATAGCTTTGTGTTTGCATAGACAAAATCAGGAACTTTTGGCATGGACAGACTGAAGGGTTTTACAAAAAGCAGTGACATGACTTTACATACATTCTCAAAAGGATAAACCTGTGTTGCAAGCTGACTTCAGGACATTTTGAATGTTGCAGCAGCTCTCTTCTCTTCTGTGTGTAAGAAAAGTGCCTTCGCTAGCAGGAGTAAAGAGAGGATAAATAACAGCACCACGGAAGGGAAAAAGGAATCAGAGAAAGCCACAAAGCTGGAATTCATCGCCAGGCTTGGAACAGACACAGCCATGCAGCAGCATGTGGCAATGAGGAAACATAAAGAGCTACAACAGGTAGGCTGGGATAGAACTGAGAGAGCTAAGGGTATCCCCGGGACATAGAAAATCAGAAGGGCAAAGAGTAGATATTGCTTCATAGGGAAATTAAACAAGCTACTGGGCTGCTCCTTATCATTTTTGTTTATTCTTCACAGTGGCAGGCCAGAGCACAGAATAAAGACTATGGGACACCAGCAGGCGTTACATGCACGTTGTAGCCAGGAGAGTCCAAAAAAGCTCCCCTGGGTGCTCACAGCACCACCTAATAGAGCCTCCTCCAGAAAGCTCATAGAGGCTGAGCAGCTCCATAGGGTTGAAAGCAGGGAAATATAGCAACAACTTTCAAGTGTGGGGTGACACACAGAGTCACATGGATTGTCAACCTGAGAGGGTTCAGCCGCAAGGGAGCTAGCATGGCTTTGCCAAGGGCAGATTATACCAAACCAGCTTCAAGTCCTTTCTTGACATAACTCGCCTGGTAGTGAAGAGGAAAGCAAGAGATGTGACCTTTCTTGCCTTTAAAGTCTCTAAAGTAATCCAGCATGAGATTTTCTGAAGGAAAATAGAACATATGGATTAAGAGCATGAAGCAAGTAAATGTTTCAAAAGGACTACTGTGAACATTTTGCTCTTAAGACATGAGGTCTAGAATGGGGGTGGTGTCTATATGTAAAAGTACATACCCATATACATACACGTTAATGGGCATAAATACATAGAAGCATGCACACACATATGTGTATGCATGTATATGACTAATACACATACAAATATAAGTCATTATAGTTGAGTTTCTCGAGCATGGTTCTCATGAAAAGATGGGGCTGCAGGGAGAGATTTGAGGGCACAGATCCAAAGTGGAGTTTCTTGACAGTGGAATAACTGTCTCAGTAATATAGCCAGTAATATAGCCATCAAAAGGCAAATAAACCATACAGTAATTAAATAAATTATTATTATTAAGAGCAACAATGAAAGTGTGTGTGGGGGGGGGGGGGGGGGGGGGAAGGGGAGAACATAAACGTTTCTCACCTCCAGGTTTCTCATTTCCACTTAACAGAAGTGGAACCTAAGTTACCAGCTCAGATTTGAGGTCAGTGACCACAACAGCAATACCTGTCCTGCTAATGAGGTCTGCCATGTAGAAAGCCCCAGAAAAATTCATCTGGAATCTAGGTGTTAGTCCTTGGTCACTCATGGATCAGCTATCTCAGAAACTCACCTGCTCTACTTTTAGCTGAGAAATTCAGGTTGTAAGATTGGAACCTCAGAACCAAGATTCGAAGGCTTACACTTTTCATGTTGTAAGGGAGATGTTCTGCCTCCACTCTTGTCATGCAGGAAGATTCAGCACCTTTTAGAGGAAGAATCTCCAGAGAAAACGTTTTCTGTTCTCAGATAGCAGTATCCTACTAGAGAGACAGCATGCAATATACATATGGCTGCACATATTCTGTGTTTCAGATGTGTTAAAATAACACTAAATCCACACGTCCCCTCTCTACCCTGTGGCAATCCCACTATAGCAGTGCCAATGCACTGTGGCAATCCCAATCTGTAGAAGAAAACCAAACATCATTTTAACTGTCTCTTTTACTTTTGTTGGCTATCTCTGCATGGAGAGCAATAACTTGCTCCCCCACTGCAGCTCATAGAGGTTGTCCAAAGACAACCCAGTGGAGAACTGACCTCTGCCGGTCACAATGTCACTAGTGATGCTGTTAAAACAGCACTGTTTACTTTTATAATTTATCTACCATCAGGTTCTAGTCTCTGGCTTCCACCTGTCCCCTAGGATGAAAGAGTTTTTATTCCACAGCGAGGTGTTGTAACCCCTTGGACTCCTCCTGCACCCCGCAGGGAGCTCTCCCCTCTCTGAAAGCTGCGCTTCCCATCCAGGCCCCACCTCCATCTTTGTGCAGGCCGCACCTGGCGCAGCCACCGCCATCTTGTGGGTGGAACAGCCCGTGTGAGGCAAGGAAGAGAGGATTTCGAGGCCAAAGCTTGCCGTTATCTCCTCCTAGATCAGCTACATCCAACCCCAACTAAGAGCCTACCTCTTTTTAATTTCTGACAAGTGTAGGAGTATTCATACTATATGTACTCATAAAAAAATGTAAACCACACGAGTTATGCCCTCATGGAAAAAAGTGTGCCCCAAGTCGACAGATACAAAGAATACTGGGCATGTGTTTGTTATCCAGAGTGACATGAGTTTCGTAATTCAGGGAGGGTGTTTTATCTTCCTTTCAGCTGTCAAGACAGACAGAACTGGTCTGTGGCTCCACCTTTCAAGAATGGAGAAGCTCGTTCCCCAGACTTTCCCCACCAATGCTGCAGAGCTAGGAAGTAAAAACACTAATCCTCAGCAAACCATGCTTTAGAGATGTCTTCAAACACTTAGTTCCTTTGAGTGGCACACAATATCGAAGAGTTCACTCACTTCCAGAGCAAGGACAATACATTACTTTCTAACATGAGACATAGATTAATTAACATGAGGCTCAGGGAAAGGAAAGGGCCCTCTCCTCTGGAAAGGTGACTTGGTAACAACGTCTTAGAAACACTGCTTTAGCAACCACTCTGCCAGATAACATCCAGAAAATGAATGCTGTACACGACTGCAGCATTTCAATTAGTGACACACTTGTCATGGCCATTGCCCTTTGTCTATGTAGATCATTTCTCCCAGTTCATGGAGTTGTGTAGTCCCCCAGCTGTTCCGTGATGAACAGTCCATGATGCATGCTTGCACTTTACAGCAGGAGTCAGCTTTGCCCACTTTCCTTGGTGAAGGCCATTTGGATCAGCTGGGTTTCAGATAGATTGCAGACCTTCTGGGTTCAAAAGCAGGACTTCACCAAATGCTTGAAACCACAGGTTCCCTCCTGCTGCAGGAACGTGCTGCCAAGACTTGGAGAGCTTCTTACTGCCAAGCAGATGAAGAGCTAGAAGAGCAGAGCACATGCCTTCACAAGACCCAGCGCTGTGTCTAGCCGACGGATGGAAGGACTTTCCAGACCACTGCTTGGCTGCCTGAGCTATACAGCACTCAAGCACTTATCGTGGTCATAGCACACAGATTATTTGGGCTGCTAACTCTACAGCATCTAATCTGATTTTGCTCATGCCAAAGTCCTTTTGAAGGTTAAATACAGCAAACTTCACAGGGCACTGAAACCTAGCCTGGAATAAGCCTTGAGAATCACATACCCTGCACTGACACCCGCTGATTAACTTGAACTTTGAAGTAGCAAAGTAGAATCAATACACTCTCTGAACTAGAATTACAGACTATAAAAACTGTTGAGTTTATACACGCCAGACTAAACATCCATTCTACTGCAAAGCTTAAGGGACTGCAGAGTCTCAAGGCAGACAGCTTCAGGCTGCATGGAGAAAGCAAATGGCTGAGAGTGCTGTTCTCAGCTTGTGCAAATAAAACCAAACCAAATAAATCCCACCACAGCTCATTACCTTCTCTTAACTGTGATTTTAACTCAACCTGCTATCTGTAATGGGTTGATCACTTTCAGGAGGAGGTCCCACAGCTCAATTATCTTACACACTTTCAATCCCCACTCCCAACCCAAAATTTAAGATTTTGTTCCAATTTTTCTCTTTTCCAAAGCTGCTGGCAGTAATATATGACAATATTACAAAATTGCTAATAAGACGCATGGCTTTGGGAAATTGATAGAAGCTTTCACAGTCTGCCGTGTATTCTGATGCTTGTAAAGTATAAAAATATCCTTGCTCAATAGGCAAGGTTATGGCTTGTCCTTGGGACTGTGCGGCACCTTCCTTTCTCTGCAGCCAAACTTTCCTTTACAATACAAGTGGTTGTGTTTGGTTTTTAAATACAGTTTTGCTTGTACGTGAGCAGTTTTTGCTTCATCCATCTAGTGTGTAGCAATGTACATGCCCAGAAAGAAAAGCCATGCATAACCAAGATAAATATTCCAAAAATCATTTAAAAAAAGGTTACTAAACACTTTTTTTTAGGCCTATTGCTTCTTAGCGCTGTTAGGATGGCACAAATAGAAAAGACCATAATAGTTTTAGAAAATTTGTAAGTGGTTCTTTGTCTTAATCATATGAATAGCAATTTACTCCCAGTCTGCATTTATACTGGAAAAAAAGTGATTATTCTGCTGCACCCCAGCAAGGAGGGGCAAACAATCAACACAAGTATTTCTTAAAAAATAACATAGGGTAGTACAAACACTGAGTGGATAAAGTTTGGTTACCGTGTTTCTCATCAAACCTGGCGATATTGTTCAAGTTCATAACAAATGGGATGTATTAATCAAAATAGGAAAAAAACACACTGGTAAGACAATAAACATTTATTGATCTTTGGCTTTAGAAATTGTCCTAGTTTGGATGTGGGAAACACTATATAAAATAATGGATTTGGTTTTTAAATCTAGAGTAAGTACTGTAAAACAATTTATCCTTCTACAGTCCACAAATGCAAGACATGCAGAGTACATGTAGGGATACTAAAATACTATATCAGCATCACTGTAGTAGACAATAAATGTCTCATATGGATCAATGCTTTACAAATGCAAGCAAGTTGATGGGGCAGTTGATATACAGCAGGTATCACAGTTCCTCTTAGATTTGCTGTGGTATTACCACTAGTACCTCATAAATACAAATTTATGAATGTGTGCATTACTAAAAAAAAATATGTAGCATTTCATCAGAATGACTAGGGGAATAAGAAAGTATAATCTTTTTTTCACTTAGCAGCATATATTGACGTTAAAGGATTTAGGTTTTTAGATGACAAACCAATTCTTACTATTTTGACATTAATAAAATGCTGCCACATACATACTACGACTTACCAAACAAGACTTTATAAAGACAGCTTTGTAAATGCTCCACAGTCAAATAATAAGCAACTATTTCTTACACACAGTGTAAGGAAGCGTTTAGCACACTTACTGGAGGAAGCGTTCCCAAACAGTGTACTACATACAGTATAGGTTGCTAAAGCCACTTTTTAGAGCTAAAAGCTCAAAATGGTTTCATAAGGCTTCCTTGGAGGAAGGCTTCCTTTGGTAGATTTAAACCAGTAACACCATTTCAGTTTACAAGCACTTCACATTTAGAGTGCATGATTAACTCGGGGCAGGCACCTACTGTTCCTTCAACTTCCCCCCCTCCACCCACTGAATATGACTTGTCTCACCTTGAGTGCTCACCATGCTCAGAGGCAGGGAAGTAGCTTACAGGTAAGGATGACTTTACTATTCTGTACCCCAAAAGCACTCTATGAAATTGGTACACGTAACTTGTGCATTTTCTTTGCTCGGTCCCGGACAGCCACGTTACAATGCAGCTTCTCTTGTACTCCCTGCACCCCAGATCCATGAGGATGTGGCGAACCTCAGTGGAGTCTTTCTGAACTCAGGCAGAACTACTTACCTGGCCAAAGTTTGCTGCAGAATTTGGGCATAAGTAATATCAAGGGTGTCACTAAAAAAACTTTGTTATACTGTTTCAAAGTTGCGCACACGTCCCTTCCTTCAATCATAAAAAAGGAAGAAAATAATGCATACGTGGCAGTGGGGTGTTACATTACCCATCAGGTAGTAGGCAAAGCTGTTAGAATATCACTGAAGTAATGCAAATGGAAAAGATTTCTACAAAATCTTATTTGCCTCCAGTGTTTAATAACGTTTACAAACACATAGACATTCTACATAACAAAAGCTTTATGGAAATAGTTTTATAGTATATCCCCTTTTTAGGACTAACAGTCCTTGCATTTTCTTTCCAAAAGCTGACCTTCTATTATTTAGCAAAAGAACCAGAAAAGTAGATGCAACAAATTTTAAGCATGCCTTTTACAGACCACCCATGTTTAGGCACTTCAGTCTATGGTGCACAAAAAGAATGCAATATTTCTGTACACTGTTTATTATTTGTAATAATTGCACCTAGGTATTATCCACACTGACTTTAAACAAAAAAAAAAAAAAGGAAAAAAGAAAAGGAAAGGAAGAAAAAAGCCAACAAAACCTCAAATACTCTTCAGCTTTTCCAACTTGTGCTGCACTCTCCTGTCCGTAAGTCCCAACGAACCCCTAATGCACACAGCAAATGCAATAATTTTTGACGCAGGTGATGCAACACTGGTCAGGAGGTCTATGTAATGCAACTGTCATCTAACACCACCTTCAGTGTGAAGCATGCCAATCATAACACTTACAAAGCTCTAACTATAAAAATCACCTTGTATCAGTAATTTAGCAGAAGTAGGAAGCTAAAACATACATGAATAATACCAGAGCCTTGTCCATTTGGCAAATACTGAAATGAAGGATGGGGAGTCCTCTGCTTTGAGGTTTGTTGTAGTGTAGGCAGTATTATGTGCTTTTCTCTTAAAGACTCTTAACAAAGCAACAGCACTGAATTTATGTCTGGTCCCAGCAAGAGAGACATTAAAGTATTTACAACTTGGAGGATGTTCCTTGTGCAATCTGTAACAAGTTTATCTATGAGATTTTTTAGGCTTAGATTATTTGACAGCATGTTTACATTAATATTTGCTCACATAAATGGAATGACTGAAACATCAGACAAAGTTTCCTAAGATCACTATTACAAAATATTGCTCCATGTATTCTTCCTAGAAAACCTTACATACTAAGAACATGTAGAGTGTTAACAACAGGACACAGGAATGACTGAAGACAGGGAAAACTAAAAGCGTCTGTTAACATGTCATGACATGGGGGTGAACCGTATTTTATGAAGTAAAATTTTTGGAGTGTTTTTTGTTGTCCTAGCTTTTTATCAAAAATACTTTAAATATGCATTCTTGAACATTAAAATAGACATGGGAAGCAGAATTTGATTTGTGAATAAAGTGAGCAAAGGAAAAGAGAACAAAGGCTGACTTCAGCAGAAGATATTTTAAGCCAGGTTTAAAAAAAAAAAAGCTTATCAGCATAATAAAATAAATAAAAATGGCCTACTACTAAGGAGTTTCTAAAAAGCTACTTGTAAAACCTAGTTGTTTTTTGTTTGTTTGTTTTAATATCAGAGTCACAAGGATAATATATTGAAATACTGCAAACCTGGACTTCCTCCCTTATTCTGGATTGATGTTGTGATAACGTGAAAAGTTTGGTATTTACAGGTGGATTCCACAAATCAATATAAAACCGCGTATGTGTTAGCACTCCAGCCTGGACAACGAGTTTTTTAAAAAAATTGAGTATAGAAGTATTTGACTTCTAGTTGCAGGCAATGGTATTAATGACAAATGAGAAGATGTTCCATAGTAACAGGATTAAAAATAATTTCCATTAAAAATGCCACTGAAACCGAAGTAATAAAAACACATATAGAGTGGCATGCAAAACAGTGTGCAGCACAGCATAACTTTGTAGGCAATCCACAGAGAGAAACCTGAAAAAGTTCAGCATATACAGACTTCAATAACAGCAACCTTTAAATAACATGCTGGTCTCACTATCTCTTCCAGAGTGAAAACTCTTCTGTCTGGTATTGAGAATGATTACATTCTCAATTAGATACACCGTTGATTTTAGTACGTGCACTGCCAAAGACACAAAGCATGGCAGAGCTTTCAAGAAATCACTCTGCAGCACAGACTGATTACTCTGCATCAGCTTGTTCAACTAGATCAGGTATTTGGTTTCAATACTTGTTGTCTAGATGCTCTTTGGAGCAACTAATAGTGAGGTCAAAATATTGTTCTTAAATTATCATTTGGGATTTAGGACTTGGGCTGCAGGTACTGGAAAAAAGTCTTGTTTACTCATAACGGTAAACATTTACCTTTAGTATTTCACTTAAAATCCAAGTTACCTGCTTTTGCCCTCCGCTGTTAAGACTTCGCTTAGCCATAAATGAAAGATTTCTCCAAGAGAAATCCTATTTCCTCTGGCCTTACTTCGCTTCATGATTTCCCATTTTTACTGTGCACTTAGTTCTTCAGTCACAGCCAGAACATTCTAGTTACTTTGTAGGGACAAAATTATCTGTGGGATGATTTTTTTGTGGCTAACACACACAAATTGTGTCACATGGCAAAACTGAAAGTATAACTTTTCAAAAACATTCAAAATCTCTCATGAAAAACAAGCTAGTGCTCAAAAGAATAGTTGTTTTTGTTGTTGTTGTTGTTTTTTTTTTTAAGAATAAAAACGTACAGGGCATTTAACCTTGTAGGGCCTTCTGTAAGATTTCTATAGGTGTTAAGATACTTTAAATTTTCTATGCACTAAATCCAAGACCTCTGTTGCCATTTAGCTGTAGTTAGCCACAACACAGTAAACAAACTTGTAATTATTGAAGTTACTTGAAACCTCCGTACTTACTACCCATTCTGCACATTGAAATTATGCTACCTAATTGTTGTGCTGATGTATCTTGATGGCACTTTTGTTTGTTGGTGAGTTTGACTTTACAGTCCAGGTAAGGATACATCTCTATTCACTTGTCTTCCAGTATTTGCAACTAACAGAAGGGAAAGAGCAATTGCCACAGGATTTCTCGTGTTGATAATATCTGTTTCTCCATTATTACTACAGCTGTTGATTCTCTTCCAAGAGAATAAAAAAAAAGAGTTTGCATCCTTCAACACCTGGAAAATCCCAAAGCTTGAGAAGGTATCAAAGGAGGACAAGTGCTGCCTGAGAACATCACCTGCAAAGTGGAAGAACAGGCTTGTTACAGTCCTATCTCTTTCCTAATCAATTCTCTAATCTTAGAAATAGAGCAAGTTACACTTGGAATAGAGTAGAGTTACGCTTGGGTTTCCCTGAATCTTGCTGGAAGACCTGGATTTAGCACTATCCTAACTTTGTCTAACGGGATTTCCATCACAGAAGTACAGTGTTTAACCAACTGATAGCAGCTGGACTTCAGAGTTATTTAAACTATTTAAAGGGACTTATCCTGCAATGATAAATAAACTTCAAACCAAAAGAATAAAAAAATCAAAATACAAACAACATTAACTAATCTAGCTAGGTCATTTCTGTGTAGGTAATGTAAGAAAAAGCTGTGGACCGATGGAAAGAAGTGTCAGGCCAACAAGTCACGGTAATGGAGTGATAAAGGGAGTTCTGAATTCAGGAAAAAGGAAGAAAGAAAAAAAAAAAACAACAAAATGTTTACTCTTTGTGCAAAGAATCTTTCCTTCTAAAATCTGTCAGAAATGTAGTAGACAGTGAGGAAAAAGCAAGTATTTAAGAATCCTGAATAAAAATTACTAACCTCTCTGACAGGTTTTACCTGCTTTTCCATTTCTGTAAGCTGCTTTTTTTTACCCCAAGCTGCTGATAAAGCTCTCCAGGGAGGGGGTGTAGGGACTGGGGGAACCATTTGCCAGCTGCTGATTTAAAAGAGCTTCCTGAACAAGATACTTCTTGGAGGTTCAAATAATATTCATGGAAGTGAGGACTATCAAGGCTGCTGTTTTACTTTAAAAGTCATTTTTTGAATATATCAAGTAGCTGCAAAATGCACTGCTCACAACTATGGCAATATGCTCCCTCTAGCTTCACTGTCACGTTCGTTTCAAAGATGTTTATTGCTGTATGTTAGTTTTAGTAAACCTCCTAGACCTACACAATGATTAAATGAAACCAAAGACCACCTCCCATTCAGATTAAATTGCTGACCAGAAGGTTGTCCTGTTCTGTAGAACAACAAAATGTGGAACAAGGGACAGAAGTGCTGATTCTAATGCTAGCAACATCCAGGTGCATATTTTCCATGTGATCTGTGCAACATCTGAAGAGTAAGACAGTGTGCTTCCTCAACAAAAGCTCTGCTGATATACTTACAGTTCATTTTTACGAACTACAAGCTTTGAAAATATGTAGCTATGCCAAAGGAAACTGTTATCTAACATTATTTTTAAGTCTCCTCCAGTACTGGAAGTTCATTCCTGTCATTCAGATTGCAGCAATAGGATACATCTCATCCACACGTGTGAGCTTTTTGGACCAAGTTCACAATCAGAATCAAACTGCACTGTATTGTTTTAGTATTCTCTGGAATAAAACATCAATATTGGATGCCTACCTATAAATTAAAAAGCTGACCTTACTAATTTTCATATTAATGGTATATCTTGAACTAACAGGTACAATACTTTCCCCAGTGCTATGATTCGTTATTCTATTCATCTGAATGACATTTCCTAGGAGCGTATCAAGACCTGAATCTATGAAGTCAAATGTTTTTTATGCTAATTCACACAGTTGAGTCTTTGTCCCTGTTAATTATGAAAGGTCGGTGTGAAAAAACAAAGCTTGCAGCACCAATAGCACTGAAATACTACACTGCAATGAAACCGTTTGAATCATGCAAGGTGTTTCAAGACATCCCAAATGCATGCAGTAGGTACTAGCTGGTGTACATAAATCTTCTCCTAGTAGCAGTAAATGCAATTTAATAAACTAATAAATAACTTAAAAGGCATTCAACATAGCAAGACAATTTATCACCAGCTTAAATTCTGAATTTTCTGCATTCATGGACATTTCGCTTTCCCATATGGCAGGTTTGCAACATATTAAATATTTAAGCTTTTCCATTTATAAATGCTTATATGCCAAAGCACAAATTCAAGAGAAAAAGAACAGTAACAGAAAAGTAGCCAGTATTAGTTAAAAAAAATAAAGCACTGAACTCTGCAGTGTAATATTAACATTTTAAAAAAGCTACTACATATGAATCCCCATTTTTTTTCTCCAATTACACAAAACATCTAAAACATTGTAATTCATTGTTTCACAACAGTTTTGATATGTAGGGTCTAACCCTTCACTGAAGCAAAACTTTTAAAGTTAATGCTTTGCTCCTCCTCACAATAACTGTTTATTACACAGAAAAATATTATTTCTGAGAGATATCACTTGTTACTATACGGCCAAGTTAACACAGATTACACTGGCTAAAGGAGACAATCTGACAGAGCTGGTATTTCAACGTTAACAGATGAAGTTGATCTCTTCTTGCAAAATAGCTTAAGTTCTTTAGTATAGCTAAGTACCTTTGTAGAGGCACCAAAATCAAATAGCCCTTTCAACTGAACTTTCAACGAATTTAATTTTCATTTCAAATGGGATCTTGAATTAACTAGATAATACACATGTATACCTCTCCCATGGCCTTGTAATATACATTCAACAATTTAAAATAAAGATTCCGTATTTTGTAACTTCATATATATTATATATTTGATATATAATATATATTTATATGTACATTACAGATACATACACTCTTAGTCAGCAGGATTAAAGTGTTTTGAAATGTTTAAATGGTGTCACTAATCTACATCTATTATTTTGTGAATTCAATGGAATTTATCTATTACCTAAAAAGAAGAAATTTAAAAGATCCAAATGGAATCTGTGGATCAATATTAGCACCAATACAGATGGCCATTACTTCAAAATGACTGCAGGGACTGTATTATATATATATTTATATATATATATTGTTTATTTTTTATTTTTTTATTTTTAATAATTCCCCTCTCACTGTGCAAGCATTTCTGCATAATATTTAGGCAGCAATACCTGCCAGGTCCACACATTTATCTTATGTTAAATTTAAATTTTATACAACTTTTCTTACTGTAATATACAGTATCTCTGTTGTCCTGTTGGATTATTTCATTTTTCATGGAGAAAAGTGATCAACAGCTATCCAACAGAATGTTTTAAAATCCCCTTTCATATTCCATTGTATGGCTCAGTTTCAAGATTTTACTGAATAGGCAGCCATCATCAGCATAACCAGTGCCTACTTCCACAGTTCAGTCACTGACAGCTGATTCTTAAAACACAAAGTGTTGAGGGTGACATCTTCTCAATGGAAACCAAGATACTCAGAGGTTGTATCTTTTCAACATGCCACCAACACCTGCCACACAATAATGTCGGTCTCGTTACTGTAATTGAATTAGTTACCTACCATCTCGGTAACAAAAATAACAAACCCAGTTGTAATTTTAAACATTTTAAGAATATTCACCCTGAGAACACAGAGGAAGAGTTTTTAAAAAAAATCTGATATGTTTTCTCTTCATATATAGCTTTCTTCTTTTATCTTCATCTCCTCTTGGGTACCTGGGTTTGTATCTAGAATTTGACGTTGTACTTATCAGTTGATCTGTTCATGCCACAGTCAGGTACTGGTGATAGAAAAGCCCAAAAAGGCTTGTAGAAAAGAGACAAGCAGCAACCCACCAGGTAAGGAAAGACAGGAGTCCCCGGAACAGGAGAGGAGTGAAAATATTCTTTAGGCTTCCCAAAGCCATTGTTATTTGTACTACAGTTACTTTCATCTTTCCATCGGTGGGTGGAGATTCAGAATAAACTGAATTGGGAAGATTGTTTTCTACTGGAGTGTCGGAATTCAGTTCCGGGTAGATGCCCCAAGAATAATTACCTGTTAAAAAGTAACGAGTAACAGATTTTTGTAAAATTACATTTAAGTTCTGCTCTAACTGTATCTCTCTATACATCATCTTAAATATGTTTCTACACAAACAAAATTGTAACTAAGTAAATACTAACTGTATTCATCCACATGACTTCCTGATCTAGTAAGTTATTACTTCCAAACTAGTAAGCTATTGGGGTAGAATTCATCCTACATTTTCACATCCTAACATCTGCATCTGAAACAGTTGCTTTGGGACCCCTATCAGTGCTGGGTATGATTAATCGTACCATATGTAGATGTCTGCTTCAAGATGGGATGAACTGCAGCCTAATAAAGACCATTTCTGCTGAAATTTTGCAAAAAGATTGCCAGATTGCCACGATTGCACAGCAAGCTGGGAAAGACATCCCTCATAAGAAACACAGTGACATCAGGTATTCCAGAAATAAAATTAACTCTATATCTTACATTTTCTTTTCAAAAAAACTGCTGATGATTGTAGAAATGGAAAAAAAAACTTTAACAGATATTCATAAAATTAAGTCAACAGTGCTTTATATAGCTCATTCAAAATAGTTTGAAAAAGGTGAATATTTCAATGGAAATAAACAGCTTAATTTGTTGTATTACACATTTTTTTCAGAAATAAACAAATTACCGTGTCATTGACAGATGTCAAAAGCTGGAAGAGCAGAGGACAGCTTGACAGCCACATACCAGAAAATTTTAAATGGCTGAAAACCACAACCTATTTCTGGATTACAAGTACCCAAACAATCTAACTCTCCGCAGTAAACTGAAAATACAAAAGCCCTGTAGAGGACAGAACACGTGTTTGTTCATCACATTTTGCCTACCTAGTGTTTTCAGAAGCAGAGTTGTGTGAAGGAGCATCACCAATGGTGCAACATACTGCAGTGCAATTACACAAAGGTAATAGAATACCCGAGCCACCTGGGAACATAAAAATTATTGGTGAGTTCTGGGTGATCAGACCAACCCTTTATGAACACATTCAGGAAAAACAAGCAATTTATTAAAGAACAATGCTTACGCATAAATGCTGTCATAAAAGTTTTCTAGCTTATTTCAGTACGTGATGTCAAAAGACCTAACAAACCCCTAGCTGATGAACTGCTATTTCAGTACACATCAAATCCTGAGAGGGCACGCTGAAAGGAAATAATTAAAAGCATATGTTCTGTTAAAACTAGCAGAAACAATTTTGCCTATGAGCACTGCATATTACTGTTCAAAGACTCCCATTTCAATACACAACAATCAAAACTAAATATATGATTAATTTTTCAAGTCCCCAGTGTTTTGCAGACTAAATCCTGCTATATGAATGAAGTAGTAGTCACAGTCCAAGACTTCATCAAAAGTAAATGAAAATTTGGTAATCATTGCAGTTCCTTTTCAAAAGCAAGTTCTTCTAGTTTTAAAAACAATGACAAGAGGACTTGTCATTAGTAGATGATCAATTACAAACCATTTAAATGGAAGTTCTTTCAGATATACATTACGGCTCTTTGAAACCCACTGAGAATATTCCTGCACCCTGGTCCTTATTTCTTTAGACTGTTGCATTGCATATTTTATATAAGCTATTGACCTAAAAGACTAGATCAAATAAAGAAGGGAAAAAGTCATAAAATCAATAGCAAGCAATCAATGAGATAAAGCTAACTGGATTTTAGAGAAGAATAGAATACAGGGTGGCAAAAAAAGATGAAGGTAGATCTGACGTTTTTGGAAATACATCAAAACCTCATAAGGGCTCTGAGATGAGCAAGCATCAAAAAACTAACATGAGAAGAAAATGTAGCAAAACACTGACAGAAGAATCATGAGAAATATTGTAAGATATCTGACGGAATATGATAAAAAAGTAATGATCAGTGCTGGAAGACATATAGAAAAGACTTTACTGACAAGAATTACAGGAGAAGAGAAAGCAAAC
This sequence comes from Anas platyrhynchos, assembly GCF_047663525.1. Taxonomy (NCBI): domain Eukaryota; kingdom Metazoa; phylum Chordata; class Aves; order Anseriformes; family Anatidae; genus Anas; species Anas platyrhynchos. The sequence goes on from NC_092621.1 coordinate 81,219,103, forward strand.
TTGGCTAATAAAACAAGACAGAACTTAATTTAGTAGCAATGTCTTCTCATAAAAAGAAGACACAGATGTATTGTATAAACAGACTTAGGAAACACCATGTACGGAAGACATTATTGTTTTACGGATAGGACTAAAGCTCCCAAAACTAAAGCTGTGCATTCACAACAGCCTTCTGTCATACGGTTCTGTCATAACCAATTGTTGCTACCTCTATTTCCTAAGCTTTCCTCTGAAGCCAAATACTGGTCACTGCAACTAAAAATCTGAAGACAGTACAGCACCATCTTCTTATGACTGTAGGATATTTAGCAGAGAGAAGGACAACAGGATTATAGGTAACAGTGACAACCCTAAAAGAAGAGTCTTTGTCTTATGACATAGTCCTCCTGGAATAAAACCCCAAATCAGCAAGATCATCAAGCAGCACTATCATGCAACACTAGAAATCTAAAGTTGACTTTGCAGGCAGCATGCAACACCTTACAAATTCTACCTTCTTAATTCATTGATGGTTTATTTTATTATTTTTCTTTAAAAAATCCAATCTTTCCTATTACTTGCAACAGTATCAAGATGGGCGGTTTTGTAGCTAGGCTAGCTCATTTCAGGGTGGCCTTACAGAACTAAATGTGTCTTATTTAATCCTGAAATATAACTAGCCTATCTTAAATTTTGCTGCAATTTAAAAAGCACAGTTTGATCTAGGTAACGGTATTTTGCCCTTCTATCTAAACCAGACTGTCCCGGTCTTCCTCCCTTTATATTGTAGCAACAAATCGCCACACACTCTGTGCACACACTCCCCAGTTTATTCTTATTCTGAACAGTAATACATTAAGAAGCAAAATGCTTGCCACAGTATTGTGAAGAACACTTCATTAAGAGGTATCTTCCAACAATGGATGAATAGCTTAAGACAATGTGTTTGCATAAAATAGCTTATACATCTCTCTATATTTTGGTTTACAGAATTTCTCAGTAACAATGCTTTTCTGATAGGAAATATAGTCCAGGCACCAGAGCTAAATATGAATGAAAATTCCAAGGAAGACACAACAAACAGGGAAAAACAGAATCTGAACAGAGCAATCTCTCCAAATATGTAACCGTAGTCCCACTACACTTACCATTTTTTGTAAATCAACTGTACTTATTCTGCCAGCTTCTTTTTTCATCTGATCCACGCTTTTCTGGGCTAGATTCAGATAGGCCTGCAAATGACTGCGCATCATAGCCAACCGCAGAGCACACAACAGGATTATAATCCACAACCTCATGGTGTCAAATGTATCTTCTGACATTCTGTAGATTAAAAAAAGGGCAATGCTGTTTTCCGGAGGTCACCTACTGCTGCAGAGTTATTTGTTTGTATCTTCTGTAAAGACAGCTTCAAGCACATTGTCAAAAATACTTAATGCACATGTCCACAGTTACATAGATCATGTGCAAGTAATATTCACTTCCACCCCTGCTAATCTCTTTAATGTTACTTCTTAGTAGCCCTTTTACTGCATTAAATCCAAATTAGTATCCGTTTGTAAACAGTAACAGCTCTTAAATACTTGAATTTGAATATGAAGACAGGACACTAAAAGCAAACTCTTTCATGTAACTGCAGTCTTTGAGATGCACAGCTCTATACAGCAAATGTGTACTTCAGATGCCTTAGACACCTTGTCAGAGCACAGACCTAGGTGGTATATTTCAGCCCTATGAAGAACATCGCCTTACTCTGCCAAAGAGATGTGAGAAGATAGCAGCTCTTTCAGAACCACCACCTTAGCATTCAACACTGTGACTCATTTTCTTCTAATACAACAGAAGCCTTTTAGAGCTCAGCAGTAACTTCCACAATACCTTTAATGAAGGATGCTATTCAATTTTCAGTCTTTCACCTTGCTAAAACTTTCACAGGGCATTACTTAGACTTATGGCTTTGTCCTTAAAATCCCAGAAAGAATTTTTAAAGGGAATCTTACAAAGGTATGCTCTCTTTGCCCAAAGGCGGGTTCATAATGTAGTCCTTAGTAATTGGTTTCACCCACAGAAGAACCATAACTAGAGGCGCCAAGAAGTTTATATGTAGCAATGTTCTGAAATAAGAAAAAAAGGGGGGATGTTATTAAATGAAAACAATTACCATACTGTTGAAACTGGTGATAGATTCAAAAGGATTAATCCAAACTTTAATATAGATGGAAAAGATAACTAATAAAATTACTTCCCTATATTTAGAAGTATGACATTTTTCAAAAAACAGTAATATTACATACTGTGAAATCACACTGACTGTGATTTTAAAAGTTCTCTCTGGAATAAATTTCAGATATCCTAACAGTCTAACCAGAAGAACTACATGCATTTTATTATATCACACTATAGTAAAAGACAGTTGTTGAAAATGTCTATACAATAGCATAATGCCAAACTGCAGTAGCTATTAGTTTTAATCTAGACAGCCAACATCTCAGATGGATAATTATGAAAATATGCTGCTATATTAAGATTATTTTTTTTGCTTTATTAAAAAGGCACTCATATTAATTTCCATTATCTATGCAGACCAGGGGAAAAGTTCTCAGAGGTCAGAATACCCAGCTTAATGAAGAATTTTCTTAGGAACCTTGACTAAATGAAACTTGGTATTTACATTCAATTAAAGATACTCCTAAAAAAAAAAAAAAAAAAAAGCTACTCCATTTAACAGCTCTGCATGAAACTACACTGTTAATGTAAAAGGAGTTCTCTGAGTACAAAAGAGACAATAGAATTTAAAAGGTGAAAAGTAGAGATTTTCTGGAGTTTTTCTTGAAATTAACCACCTTTCTTAATTCCTCCCCTAGAAACAGTCTGAACCCCATTATACTAAGTTTGCATTATTCAAATAAAACAAAAACAGTTATGAAACTGTTTACAGTATTGTAAATCTGGTAAATTTGTTAATGCAACACTTTCTCGCTAACAGAATTGGCTTGTCTGCATAGCCATCTCCAAGGACAGTTCTATACTATAGAAAATATGAGATAATCCAAAATTATTCTGAAAACACAATACTATTGATTTCAAGCAATCAAATTTCCTAAACCCATTAAAATGTTTGTGTTTCAGAAGATGTCACCTCACCATTTAAACCATTAGTTTCAGATGAAAAAATAAGCACTGAGAGTTATCCAGTGTTGCTAGGGAACTCGACAGCACCTAAGAGGAGTCCAAAGCATTTCAGTAACTTGTGAAAGGATTTCACCTGAGCTTCTAGTTACCTAAGGCATCCTACTGGGTTAATGGATTGGAACGTGCCAAACAGTGGCATGAACCCTGATCTGTTTATCTGAGGGAGAAAGGCTGAAGGACTCTCAAAGTAGGCTCTAGAAAATGAGTGAACATGTAGAAAAATGGTACAAATTGATTAGGACAACTCCAAAATATATACAGGGAAGCATATTTCTGCTAAACTAAAATCAAACTACTAAAATTAAAAGTGACATCAGACTATTTTTCTTCCGTTCTTCCCCAACATTTACTCCTTCTGTATATACAGAAGAATCACATTAATCATTTTGACTACGCTGTTGAAGTAGCAGTTCACCATTTACATTTTTTGGGGGTGGGAGTAAATGTTTTCTCTAAGTTTCCCATTCTGTAATTACACCTTGTCCCGTGTTTTCTTTGGCAAAAGTATGAGCTTATATTTAACTGCAGAAAAAGGCATTGTTTTCCTGCACCCAAATTAGAGAGCTCTGTATCAATGACATGTCATCCTCATTTACTGTTCCCCTTTAGTCACTGCCAAACAACTGCAAACAGTCAATAACAACCTACCCACTGTTAAAAACACATTGCTAAGGACAAATACTGATCTCTTCAGGCCCATTCGAAGGTACCTCTCAGGGATGCTTCTTTGTTTCTAATTGCATTACCTAATCACACTGATGTCTAACCAAGTTTTAATCCATTCAGTGGAGTGGTTTGTTTGTTTTATATTGTTCCACTTGAACAGACAAAGTATTGCTAGACTTTTGAAAATAATTTGCTTGGTGCTGCACAATGTTATCTTCAACGATCAGTTGAATATAATTCTGTCTTGTTAGACAAGATTTATTTTTCACAACCCCATACTAGTGATTATTAATTAACCGTTTAGTTGTTGATTAATGATAAGACGTCTTGTTTCAGATATTTCATATTTCTGCCTAGAATCTCATGTCCACAGATCAAGGAAGACTTTGGAAAATTATAGCATAGTCACAGAAAAGGCACAGAAAATTTTAAAATATTTATACATATAAAAATGAAAAACTGAGCAGTTTATTTAGCCAAAAAAGAGTAGATTAAGAGCTGACTTGGTCACAGCCTACACATAGACAGAAATTTAACAGCAGCTAAAACAGAAGCCAACAGCCTGCAGTTTTAACTGGACGTATTCAAACTACAGTAAGCTTAAATCTACCAAAGGGTACTTAGTTAACAATGCACCAAGAGAGAAGGACCCACTTTAAACAGATTAATTTTTTAAGCTGGGCACTTTTTGGGAAAAAAAATAACAACCTAAGTTTATGCATAAATAATTTTCATTTCAGAAAATATAATCATTCTCTTAGCAGTGGCCAGACTAAATAATCGCAATAACCCATGCCATCTATCAAATATCAAATGTCAAGATCCGTGAAAGGCATTTGGAGCTTGCACTCAACTAGAGAATGCTGAAGAGAGATAGTTAATTCTGAGAAAACATTTTACTACCAAACTCCAGAGCCGTTGAAAATTAAAATATTCCTTTAAAATGGTATTAAAGTCTGACCCTTACTAAATATCCAGGCCATCATAATGTAAGAAGCACAGAAATAATGAAAAAACAAATTTTAACTTACTTTCATTTAAAGTTATAAAAATTCAACAACTTTCTGTATGCTACTGTGATTTCAAATTTTATTAACAGAATTTTCATTGAGATTTAGATTCTCTCTAAACAGCTATTTTTTCTTTCAGTTTTTTGGGGTTTGCGTGTCTTTTTTGCCTCAGATCTTTCTTGTCTTCCATAAATTTATTTCCAGAAGCATGATGCCATTCTAGTTGGGGAGGGGTAGGAATGAAAAAGTCTAGAGCTGCATCCCGTTTTCCAGGCATTTATCTGAACTTCCAAACAGACATGATGGGGGAAAGGCATCAGTAAACAAACATTCCTGGTGGAGCTCTCACAGGAGGAAAGGAAAGGAATCATCCTGTAACTGGGACTCTAGTTACGAGGCGAAGAAGTTAAGACTGGCAGAGCACAGGTTGACCAGAAAGAGGCAGGTGGCAAGTCTGCTGGAGATACAAAAAGCAGGCAGCAGCAGAAATCCTAGTCCCTACCTTCTTGTTGGAATAGTGTGGAATGTTTATTTTCAGACATTAAAGATTTAAGACTGAGTAGCATATACCTATGTGCATATATTTTCTCTTACTGTGTTATTTTTTCTGTTGCTAAATTCAGAGCATCCAGATGCATTTGAGCCAGTCGCAAGCCAGGGAATGTCAAAAAAGCACCAATAAGTGAACACAGAACAGCCAGGAACAATTTGAAGGTTAGTTTAGACACAGGACCCCTAAAAGAAAAGAAAGGAAATAAGCATTTTCTTGGGGAGGAAGTTGATGGGCGGGGTATCAGAGATTACTTTCAACTCAACAGTACCTAATATTTAACCAAAAAGTATTCTACAGTTTTACTCTAGAATCACTACAACCATTCAAGAACTAAAATCAAAAACAAGCAAGTCACCTGTTTAATTACTAAAGTGAATAGCAAACCTAAGGCACTTCCTACAAGATGTTAAATCTGTTAGCAGAGCAAAACAAGAAAAAAAGAGTAATTTGTTGTTAATTAAAATATAAAACTGTGTAAGCTACTGGAATGAATTCAGTGGTTATTTTTCTAAGAGAGGAACATACATATTACAGGTTTAAATGATCAAAACCAAAATGAATATTTTTATGATATACTACCTGCATTCTGCTTTTATCCATTGAAAAGCTCTGTCAAAATTATTGCCGCAGTTTTCCACAAATTTATAAAAAAATACGTGTCCAATTAACGTGTCTCTTCCAAGTGACTGTTTGTTTTAATGAATCATGCATTAAGTACCAATTACAGAAAAAAGTACCCAGGATGAAATGGATTATGGAATTAATAAACACTAGATTATACACAAAAAACAAGTGACTTATAAATGGATTAAAGAGAAACAAAACCAATTCTAGTTATCCACATGAGTTTTAGATTGGTAGTTTGCCTACATTACTTAAACTACCAAGAGACACCACCGTGAACTCAATCACTGCTGTAAGCAGCCGAAGCACTGCAAAAAGTTTAAAAATAAATGAACACTAACAGGAAAATTAATACAGAAGTTAGAAAATTTGCAATAGCTTAGGAAAACCAGAGTGAAGAAAGGTTATGAAATACACAGGATTCAGTTAAGAGTTTTTCATTAGATCACTTGTATCTAGAAATGCTACCTTTTCAAAGTAGGAAAAATTTGAAACTTCTGTTCTTCAAAAGTAAAGAAACCCCATAATTCTGGCATGGTACTTGAGAACTTCCGAGCAAGAAATTCAAAGCTGAGCTCCCACAGTAGTGACATACCCCATAAATGCATGTTAGAGCTGTTGTGCAAGGACTGTGTTGTAGCAGAAGTTCATTTTACAACACACAAAAGCTGCCCACAACAGCAATTGTATATAGAAGCAACATCACAAGCAACGGCACCTTTCTGTGACAGTCGAAACAAAACTTGGATATGCTATAGCAAGCAGATATATTGGTATAAGACGAAAACACTATTATAACTTGAAAATGTGACTGAAAGACAAACTTGACTCCTAACACCAGTTTTACTGAAAGCTCCATCTGAAGCTTTTGCACACTTACTCTCTTGCATACCAGAGCAAAAAGGTGTTTATCTTCTGTTTTAACCAATCTTTGCAAAACTGGAAGAACTGTCTAAGAGTGAAAAATTGAAAAACTGAAAAATGTTTGCAGTTTTATTTTTTTTCCTTGCAAAGTATCAGGGTAGAAACCATTTCCAAATTAAAAAGAGAAAACAAAAAAGTAACAAGATACTTATGATTACTAAGAGATAGTTTTCACTAATAGTTTTCACCTCTTCACATTTTTAGAGGGATTGTAAGCATGTACCAGAGCAAAGCATGCAAGACAAATGCTTGCTAAGAAAATCCAAGTGGTTCAGTTATAAATGCAGACCAATGTATTTCCAAGAACTTACTGTGATTCCAAACCCTGCTTTTCAAGAAACTGCATAGCACTTTCCGAGAAATTTGAGAATCCTGCAGAGACACATACATGTATTTTGTAACAGCACAGACACAGAATCCCTTTTCTTGAAATAAAATGCTACATAACAGGACATCTTTTGAAAAGTACTCATATACTAGCATAATTCTTTCGGTCTGTGAAAACGTCTCTTAATTCATGCTCATTAACTGTACAAATATCAACATCAACATTGACAAACTTAGCACTTTTTTTTTTCTGTAGAGAATATTCACTTTAATATGCAAGGCAAAACTGGTCAAAAATAAGGCAAAGAAAACAACCTTTCCTTGGAGGTGAATATAAACAAACAACCCACAATTATCACAATACTTAAAACAAAGCAGGAAAAACATACAGGATATTCTTAAGAGTATGTATTCCAAAGCAAGTGCATCACATACTGAGTTAATATTAACATAGTTTTTCAGAAATTCCGAAGAGACTTGAAATTTTTCCAGTCATTCAATGAGTAAAGCCATTACAAACACTAAAGAAATGAGTTACCTGATTCCAGCCCAAACTCTAGATAGTTTTCTGTCACAATCAAAATTGCCATCGCTTTCACAAAGAAGAAAAAGCCAAAGGTGACGCAGACTGATCTTTCACCTCCTTCCTCCACTTTGAAATAATGGGTGGTCAATGAAAACAGTACCTTACTACACAAGAAAAAGGTCAAGGAAAATTAAGTTTGTAATATAACTACATTCAAGAATTTTAGAAACCACAACACATTTAAGAAACCAAAAATAAAACAATTGTTATTTTCAACGTAAAATATCAACCCAAATGAAAAGTATTCCTAACTACATAATTCAAGATGTAATACATGTCAATTTCAAAAAATCAAAATCTTACTTCTAAATGCAACAACTGTAATCGCATGGAAGTGAATAAATATGTTTTTAACCAGAGATGAGCCATAGATGTTCTTCCAGGACACACAGCTCTACAGTGTACATGCAAACAGCAAGGAACAGGATGCTCCAACAAGCAGTTCTATCAATAATGGGATAAAATTTCTCTCATTTCTAAAAGGAGAGAATTTCTACTCATGAGAAGTAGGTGTTTGTCTTCTGCCTTACAAGAAATCGTGACAAGTGCCACAGGACTGCTGCTTATATTGTGAGGTAACTTACTAAGCAGAAAAAAACATGAAAAAATGACACTTGTGTTTCTCAACTTCCACATGCATCTGAGATTTCTCAAACAAACACAATAAAATAACAGTATATTTAGCACTTATCTATGAAAGAAAAACCCGTGCCATTCTCATTTTGAAAAAAATCTTACAAAACTGGTATGATATATTTAGTCTTTTCATGTAACCCCAGTGTCACAGATATTAATATCTAAGAAGCCACCTGCTCTGTTATCAAACTGGTTTTAGTGTTTATTGAGCAACGCATTTCTAAACATAATTAGTTCCAAAACAAAACAGTAGATAACTAAAATTTCTGTAGTATATTGCCAACAGTTATTAATACAAGCTAAAGCCCATTATATTTTATTTTTTTCCTCCAAGTGATAAATATTATCCAGTTCATGCTTAAATAAACTACTGAGATCACTTCAGACATTACCTACTTAGAAAAAAAAAATAGAGAAAAAAAAGAAAGACTTCAGTCTTTCATGTATTGTTGTTTTCCACTATACAACAACAATCATCCATATTTGCATTTCTTTAAATCCTGGAAATACTTTAAGATGCAGACTATGTGAAAATACACTTTAGAGTTATCTGTTCAATAAAACATTTAAACAGTTGTGAGTTAATACCTCAAAAAAAAACGTAATTATGCCATATTGCACTTCATTAAACAGCACGTATTTAATATATATGCCATTGTATTTCATTATTTCATTCATCATCTCAATATGAAATAATAAAATATAACAATGAACTCATCTAAACACTATGGTGGCCTAAGCACAGCATCTAACAACTCTTAAGTTCTGAGTAATTAACTTAAGCTCCCTTCAAACTTTACTGGTATGGTATCTCATACCTAAGTCTAAAGGAAGACCTCATTTACAGAAGACTTAACTTACACAGACAGTTTTAGAAAGCTGTGTTTCTTAACAGTGATCATTAAAAGAGCATCAGGATGATTTTTAAATATACGAGTTCAAAAGATAGTTCGCAACCTTGTAAACTTTTTTTTCCCAAAATGCAACTTTAATATATTTGACCAAAAATAATTCTTAAACCAAGCGTCGTTTTATGGGTAGGGATATTCAGCATAATTTGAAAATATACTTCCCAAATCTCCATTATCCAAAGTGCTTCATAAAGTTTGTAATAAAGAGTACTGACTTATAGATTTTAAAACACCCTATTTCATGTTTTTAACTATGGGCTCTGCATAAAGTATCTGGAAAAAAACAAGCAAACAAAAAAAATCATCATGATAATAAATTTCAATTGTACTGCAGATTCAGTTCCCTGTATGTAAAATTAAGGATTATGCAAATTTAACTGTGACTGAAACGCTCTGTTAGGCAACAGTGGTGATTATTCAACTGTTTTAGGAACAGAGGAAATCAAAGAATTACAGAACAGAAATCTGAGGTCTATTTAAGACTTCCTTTCAGTGCTCGCCCTATGCTTCAGGACCTACTGAACAAGTAATTCAGGAGAACACTGTGCTAAGTTAAGAGATTCCTTCTCCCCTCTGACTTCTTTATTTTGGTCACAAAAGACAACATGCCCGTAGACTTGAAAAATTATTTTTTAGAAAAATAAATTTATCTTTTAAGTTGATAAAATTCTGGAATTTTCAAATTATTCAGGCCACTGGTGTTTATGAACATGGCTGAGGAGAAAAAGATCCACCTTCAGTTCCTAATAAAATTCATAAAATTTTTGGACTCACAGGAGAAAAACAAACATGTATTATTTCTAACTGCATGCATGTTGAAAAAAATTGTAGTTTCCAGAGGTTATTTCAAGGTCTGAGTTTCTCTACATAAACCTTGAGTCAAGTTAAAAAAAGGCTGTTGCTTTCCTTTGATATGGCCACTGATACACTTTCCGAAAGAAGCCAGTCAGGTTTCCTAATCTACAAATAAAATTGGGTTACTTAAATGTTTTCAGATGAAAGGTAAGTTTTGCAGCTGAGAAATATCTCATTTATCATATACTGTATAAATTCTCCTAAATGCCTTTTGAGAGAAAGGCTAGAGTACAACACCTGTTTCAAGTTTTACAACAATTGAATAATATGACATTGTCAGTTGTTCTCAACATTGAATTTTAAATACCTGTACAAGTACAGCAATTGAAACATGGAATTATTATGATCTCTCAACCCTGTCTGTCTTACCCACATTCTGCCACCAATGAAACGTAAACACAAAACTCTTAAGTATGATTGCTGCTTCTGCTGCATTTACAGTTGTGATCAATAACTCAGTTCACTAATTGATTATTTCTTATGACAAAAGCCACCTTCACAAATTTCAGAATAATGGAAATTGCTCTAGAATTAATTCTTGATGTTACATTGACTGTTCTCAGTTGAAAGTATGGGGGCTACCAAATGATGACGGATCATTTCTGGTCCTAACATACTGAATTGCTAACTAGTCATGTAAGTTTTAAAGGATTTTCAGCATACCAGAGGCCTGATGTCATAAAACAAGAATTAAACACTCTTCTGAAATCTCTTCTCACTCACCTAGCTTCCAGTGATCACAACGGACTGTTTCATTAATACCTCCATCACTCTTTGCACCAACCCCCTTCAACCAAAAAGCTTTAATGCCAATAATAGGTTATAACAACATGTTTATGGAGATGTTAACTCTAATATGAAGCCAAGTTTAGACAGAACTCAGCCTTCTGCATTGCCACTAACCCCTCAGACTGGACAGGATCACAACATCAGCCAGAAACCACACAGGTAATTAATTAAGTCAAGCCACTTTAGTATCAGGAAACAGTGACTTTACAAGGATTTCTACATCACCACCTACTCTGTAAAGAAGCCTCCAATAAAAGCAAGGTTTGTTTTATGTCACAGGAGAACAAACACAAAAACAGTAAATAAATTTGCACAAAGTATTAGAAGACTAGTCCTAACCATTTGTTTCCTTTGTGCAATTCACGAATTCACGCACCTACCACTGGATAACAAATCACAGCTTCTGTTGCATCAGCTCACAAACTATCCAAAAGGTAGACATCTTTTTTTTTTTTTTTTTTGAGGTGATTAATTAAAATTTCTACAATTCAGGCTTCACTGTTTGAACAATGGATTTTAAAAAAACAAGTAGCTTTGTACGCAAGTTACTGATTTCCAAGGATTTCTTTTGGTACACTTGGTCCTACATGCAAGGCCATTCTGCTCCAGGCTTTCCCGAATTTGCCTATGTTTTCAGAAGTGCCACATGAATTTTAAACTTCAATTTCTCTAGCCTTTTTCTAACCCGAACAAACTACTAGAATTCCTTAAGAATTCTCTCCAAAGTATAGTATTATCAAAAAAAAAAAAAAAAAGAACATTTGTTCCTTACTTAATACACACTCAGGTACAATACTAAAAAAATTAACTTAACTTTTCAGTTTGTTAAATAGAATTTAGCTTCTAGCATATGCTTTTTTTTGCTTTTAGTATAATTGTAAGATCAGGTAGAATAAAGAAAGTCTGAGTACTTCTATACATCATGCCAATGCACACATTAAATTTAGTTTTCACCTAGTACAATTGTCCTTTTATACTGCAAAATGATTTGTTTCTGACAATGGACAAAAATCACCTGTCCATTTCCACAGTACACCTTAAATTTGAAATCCCACATATAATTATGGGATTTGATAATCTACTTGAAGAGTTTTAGAATCAGAAATATGCTTCACGTCAGTGTTTCAAAGAACAACCACACGTTATTTGATATTTGTCTTAAATTCTAACATATAATCATTGCGCCATTTCCTCTCTGCCATACTTCCCTTTCAGTCACATAGGAAGGCTAGTGAGAAAACACAGGTAATGTGCTTCCAACACACACTCTGTTACAATCTCCTTCAGGTCCAAATGCTCAACTGGATCTCAAATGCTTGAAACAGAATAGGACAAGCATGAAAATGTTGGTTTGAGCTCAATTTATGTGAAAACAGCAGGTCAGAAAGAAGAAATCAGAAAAAGACCCCAACAGCCACTTGCATGTTCGTATTACTGAAGCAGAAAGCTGCCATGCAACCTAACGCTTCTAAATTTCTCCAAGTGGTTTTGCCCTGAATGAATGACTAAACGAAAGCAGTGATTACGACTGCATTGAAACACCACTGTAAGAATGAAGTCTACCTTCCCACATAATCCATGACAATATATAATTCACAACTCCACGTCACGCAGAGTTACAATCACTGTAGTATTATTTAAGTTGGTTACACCCAAGATTTGAAAGATGAAGCAAATAGATCGTTGCCACCAACACAGTAAAGAGTGCTTGTCTTTAGTATCTGAAGTCTTCCATTAGTTCATTAACCTCCTCCTCATTCTCAGAATCGGAGTCAAAGATGCTGGGTTTCATTAATTATTTCTTATGCAGCACCTGCCTCTGTCTCCCTCTGTCTCTTTCTCCCCCTCTGTCTGCCAAGATTAAACTGTAATTCCTGATTTCATCCAAACAAATAAGAAAAGGCTGCCTAATAACACAGCTAATATGTCATTAAAACGTGCACAAGAACCAGCAGTGACCTTCTTGTCAGTACAGAGCAGATCAGAAAAACACTTTTTGTACCATGGGTCGTTCCACTAACAAGTAAGAGTCAATGGAGAAATACTTAGTCTGGAAGCAAGCTACTGCCAAGTTGCTTCTTTCCAGAATTTGTATCAACTCTGTCATCTAAGAAGTTCTTACTCATTACAAGGAAAATTCTGCATACCATTAATACTCCAGGCTGGTCAGAAAAGGAATATCTGCCCCTATTGTAAAGGCAGCACCTATTCTAACAAATATCAAAAAGAGAAGAGATTAAGCATAGCCAGAACTGTCAGCCAGATATAACCTAGTTATATCTGAGAGTTATAACCAAGAGTTCAGGTTTTACATAAATAACATCACTAGCTACAGCTAACAGAAGGAAAAAAAAAAAAAAAAAAGAGAAACAACAAAGAAATCACTGTAAGGCTCTGTGTTGAAAAGACATTCCACAGAGGGATCGATTTTGAATATTCAAGTGTTGTATCTTAGCGTGACACTTCAACCACTCATCAGCTGTTGACGGAACAGAGAAGTTGTACAAATTTATTTTGTAACTCGTCTCCCCATAACCTGCACTCCTCCAGGACCTTACTCAACTCCTTTGTTTCATCATCTCTCTCATATTTAAAAGGTAACTTTCCTCTCCAAAGCCTGGCTTGGTTTGTGAAAGCAGTTTCTTACTGTGCAAGCATCCACATCAGATACTGCTTTATCCAGTAAAAACAAACACAACAGTTGCTTCTCTTATGGTTTGATATTGCCTGTTTCCTAAAATACACTGCTTTTGTTTCCCTCATTTGCAGAAGCAAGTGTAGCTTTCCAGAGATCACTGAAAACACAGTACCATCTCCGCTCCTACAGCTGTCTACAAGTTGTATTTTCTATGGAATCTAAGAAATAAAAATCTGGAGTTATGAATTCATGCATGAAACTTTACACTAAATGACTACATACATTATTTAGTTAAGGCAGTATCAGACTAAACATACCAGAAAAGCGGGCGGTAAACTGCACGCTTCTTCAAAAATTATAAATACTATTTGTACAGAAAATGCATTGTAAGGCTGGGAAAAAAATTGTATTTGTTAACATGTCTTGGGTTTACAATAGCTACATACTGCATACGAGTATGAATTTTATGTTAACGTACATGTATTTTTTCCATAAATGGTTTGGAATAAATGTTTACAAGCAGCTGAGACCACCAAGTACGAAGAGCATGTACAGCATATACATTACCTGATGATAACGTTAGCTTATACAACCCTTTTTCCAAACGAAAAATATTTATGTATTCTACAAACCAACAGTTCAGAGAATTCTATGAATTGCAAAACGATGTAAGCTATTTTGAACTCATAGAATGATTTAAGAAAACAGAAAAGGATACACTGCAAACGCCAAGACAAGCAGACACCACACTACACTGATATTCATTTCTTGTGAGGGCTTCACAATACTGTAATAGGCTTCAGTCACCACATACACAACTGTAGCTGCAACAGTAAAATCCACCAGCCACTGATACTCAGGAAAGTAATGCAATGCTGAAAAATACAAATTTGCAAATGTTATAAAAATGTGGTATTTTTAATTTTATTGACATATGCAGTGATGATTAAAATTAGTTTTCAAGTAATTGATGTCTAGACAGATCCACATCGTCGAAGTTAAGAGCATCAACAACGAGTCACGTTTTCCATTCAACAATCTCTCCTTTTAACCTGAGCCTCTCTCTTCACCTCTATTAATTGATACTGGGTTACTATTCAGTTATTTTTAATCCTACAAGATTTTTACAATTTTATCATCCCAGCCTTTAGACATTAACCCGATAATTTCGAAGAGCATACCTAATTCATATCTCATCATCACAATGGAAAATGGCTCTCTGCTTAATTTTAGCTACAGTTTCTATGTAAGGGTTATGATTCTCATGTTCAAGATTAAATGTTCACTGGCAATTGCTTAATGTATATACACATACTTCCTCACTTTCGTAAAAATAAAAAAAAAGTAAAACACTCAGTTTGCTCAAGACACTTAATGCCATCATTTCAAACAAAAACAGTAACTGAAACTTCCAAGTACTTTTTTTTTTTTAGAAAAAAAAAAAGGTTCAAAAGAACTGTGCATTTCCGTTAAAGTTTTTTTCTGTGCCGTGTTGGATAATTTAAGCTGAGAAATCTTCTGCACAGCACTAAACTTCCTTTTTATGGTTATGCATATGCTTACCAAAATGTAAATAAGAAAACACATAGCACACATACAGAAGAGTCATATGGATATCTAGGTAACAAATTAGTTATGATTAAGGAATCCAAAATAATGGTTTTCAAAAAGCAGCAACTATCAAAGCATCTAATGCTGCTAATTTCTCCACTGTCACTTTTGGTGTTTAAGCATTTTGTGGGGGTGAAAGGTCTAGGCTTCACTACAACACTGTTTCCATTTTAGACAAGCAGAAAGCCTTTGTTCTACCATCTGCCAATTGTCATTTTCTTGTACAAACCTATGATCTGTTTCAAATACACCACGATGCAATCCTTTTGGTGTTGTCTCATATTGCTATGGATGTCTGGAGCAACAATACATGCACTTTATGCTGGATTTCACCTACTCATCCTTTCCCGTAACAATGCAGTTAAGATGTCACCCATGGAACAACAAAGGAGACTTAGATCTAATTCTTGGTATTATCAACTGCACTTTTATATTTTCATTGTCTATAAAACAGATACTCCAGCATTTATCGCAAATAAACATTTGACAGAAAACATCAGAATATATATTTAATGTATTATTGTCTGCATCTGTTTGCTCTTACCTATAGTGTCCCTTTCAGTCACAGACTTTGTTTCCAGATGAAGATCAATGTCCTTTGGAATGGTTAGAGGTTTGTTTTCAATATGACCATTATATTTCCTAGAACAATAAATAGATAAATACAATATACACAGTTAACACAATAACTTTTTTTTTTTTTTACATAATGGCGTTTCAAATTCAGAAGACCATTCTTCCTTTAAATGCAAACATTTTTATCTAGCTAGCTAAAAGCATTAATTCAACTTCAAATATGCGAATATCTCAAGAAACAACAAGGCATGTCAATAATTACTACCTTTATCTCTGCAAGGCTCTTACATACTGCTGTGGCTACACACATGGGTCTCAGTGGCTTCTATATGCTGGGTCCTGAGTACGTAGTAGAACAAGACCTGGTGAGAAACTTCTACTCCAGACTAATTTTCTCTGAAAGGTCGCTTTCACTGTTCAGGCTGCCAGGGAGCTATAGAGTAGTCTAAGAAGTTATGCCAGTCTCAACAGTTTTGTGATCTGAGTACAGCTACAGAGCAGAACGTATCTTTCCTGATAAACAAGCACCCTGACAAAAATCAAAGCTAAATTAAGACTCTGCAGTTGAGGTCTAGGCGAGGTTCCTCTCCACACTAAAATAAACAAACAAATTTCCCAAAATAGTATTAGGCCCATCGGGGCCTAATATAGTATCAAGAGTGTTGCCTCAACTGGACTAACCTAGATCCTTGAAAGATATCTTACCGGCCATCAAGCAAAGTGAACTATAAGACAGTTTTTTAATCTAAAAGGTCACGTACAGAAATACTATAGTCTTATTTCAATTCACATCCTGGTTATGAAAACAATCAAAACCAATTATCATAGTATTATGAGCAATCCCAGACATGCAGTAGACCTTGAAAAGCAATCATCCATCTTTGGGAAGACATACAAAGCTATGTGTATTGCGATGCAGAGCCAAGGTTCAAAGCTGCATTCCAGGTTTTAACCACTCCTGCAGATACACAAAGGCTTCAAAAGGAGTTGCACACAAATTTATTTGCTCCTATCACGTGCGTAGTGGTGGACAACTTATTTATATGAAGGGAAAGACTACGGCAAGTAACAGGTGATCCTCACAACGCTAAAGCCTTCCTGGCTTCCAAAACTAAAGCAACTGGGGGATAATCTGAGACAGGGAATGCATCTTCTGAAACCACCATTTTTCCTAACTGACATGCATTTGTCGAATTCCTTTCTGAATCAGTCTGAAATGTGTTGACCTGTGCCGTGTCTCATGGTGGCATGTTGTATCATTCACGTCCCAAATGAAAGAGTCCTGACACATACTTTACTAACTTCATTCACCACCTCCTTGTACAACACAGCAGTAAATTTACTACTCCCTATCCACTCCCTGTGCATAGTGGATACACACCTGTAGCTACACCCTCCCTCAACCAGTTCCCAGACTAGTAAACTTTACACTCCTCTTCCTTGTGAGGAAGCCTTACTTCGACATCATCATTCCCTTTTTCCAGTTCTACAGAATCAAATTTCAAATATGGTATAAACAAAAATATGTCATATAATATGAAGTTATGTTTCCCAAATTGCTAGTTAGAAGTAACAGTTTGAAAGAATCTTTCCCCCCCCCCCTTCACCCCAACAGTAGACAAATAAACAACAGAAAAGATATTTAGAGCAACAAGTGCAGGTTTATCTGGAGCTCTGAAACTACATTAACATCATAAATCTTTAAAATAAGCCATACCACTACACTTTAAACTCAGGATGCTTGTAAAAGAGCTTGAAAAAAGTTAAGTTACATAAAATGGGCTGAAAGATCATCACGAACATAGGTAAAACTTTCTTCATCACTAAATATATAAAAAAAATAATTGAAACAGATCAAAAAATTCTTTCCCAGGTTAAAAAAAATAAAAACAATAACCACAGAACTCAAAAACCCCAAAATGGCTAGAACAAAACAGCATCCTTTGCCAGACTTTAGAAGAGCACCTCTGAAACGAGAAAAAGGAGAGGGATTTTCCATAAAAACAACAGCTACTAGGATAAACATTAAAAAGAAAATCAATCGTGAACGTACTTTTAAAGAATAAGATCCTCCCAGCTATCGTGTGAGCTGAGAATACAAGCAGAAGGCATCAATAAATACTATTTTTTCAGATGATACTGATATTACTATCACCTAAAGCACACGAATTTTAATGTACAAACTGCAATATAAGGATGGAAATACAAATCACTACCCCAAAATTTCCTGTACCCAAGTCGAAATGAGAACTTGCTGCACTGCCCAGCTGCTTGAGTGCCCAAGCTTGTGTGCGCTTCCCTGCCCCGGCTATACTCATGTTCTGCTGTGTGCCCCCAGGAGTACCATCATCGTGATGAAGATAAGCATTTGGATAACTGAAGTCATTTCAGATCAACTAAATTCCTACACTTTAGTCATCCCAAGGGACCCATAATCTAAGAGATATAGAACATACCCAGGATGTCTAACAGCTTTAATTCTAAGTAATTCATAGTAGCTACGGACCTTTTCATTAGCCTAACAATTTAACACAACACAAACAACTCCGAAACAAAAATCCACCTAATATTCATCTGCTATGATAACCTATAGCATAATATTCTGAAATGTAATATGCATTCAGTAAAACAGACTAATAAAATACAAGTTCACACAACAGCTGTGTTTTCAAACAAGTTCCTTAGATCTCCTTTCACCATTTTTCTTCTTATTACTTCAAACTGAAAAATTACTGAAGGAACAGGCACTATATTTCACAAAAGTAAAAGCTTGATGAAAAATATTCTTTAACCTGAAGAGACAAGAAAAAAAAAAAATGTGTTGTTATTTCTCCTGCTCTGTTTCAAATCTCCTTCGTTCAACAGAGCACTACATTCCAGTTCGTGCAAACTAAAGAAGTATATCCAAGCCAATTCAATAGGAACAGTTCCTACTTTAACAGTAGGACAGCAGTTCTCCAACAGCAGCAGCTTCTTTAGATGGAACAGAGGTATATTGATTGACTGAAAAGTAACGATATTTTTATTTTACAAAGACAAAGCAAAACAAGCAGCATTTAAGCCTCTGTATAACCCTCCTGCTTCCTCTGAGGTTTCCTATCCACCTGTTGTTAATGACGTTTACCTTAACACAAGCAACTCCCTATTACAAATGTATTTTCTTGGTTACATATTAATGTAGTATGATAATTATGTCAATTATAATAATAATAGACACCAACAAGATTTGACTGCCTAGACAAAAAAATATAACATCACATTTGAAACGTTAAATGCAATGGCTTAATAGTTGAAAAGGGACTTAACATATGTGTAGGTGGCTTATGATACAGGTTCTTATTATGTTTCACAGTAAATTTTCCAAAGACTATGAAGTTTAAGATTACATGAACTTGTCCTGCTTTCACTCTGCAGAGCGTGCAATTGCTCTGTTGAAAGTAAGAACACGGGCACATGCTTTGAATGGAAGACTGGCAATGCTAAGGAAAGGCATTAGCAAAGTAGAATTATTTTGTAATGTGATTTTTGTTTAAGGCTCCTATTCATGGACTTAAAATTTAGTTAGGTAATTAAAGTTATTTTACACATAGATTAGTATTACAGACTAAACGGACAGTTACAAATTTTATTCACAATTTTATGCACAATATTTTTTTTTGTTTCAACTTGTTAACAGAAAGCTGATAGATGAAAGTGAGGTCTAATAACGCAGGTGTTAGGAATAGTAAGAGAGCCATTCATACTGGAATAAAAGACAAAGGACTGCAGAAAACCTCACAGATCACGAAGAAGAAAGACAGAATGTTTTTGCATTTTGTTGTTTGGTTTTAACACAGCCAGTTCAGAAATTCCACACCACAGCAAGCTCTAACAGACCAAGCTCCACCTCCTCCAACTGCTCTTGCTGCTGTTGTACTTTTGGTGAAGCTGTTCCAGATCCTCACGACTGAACAGGAGAAACCTGTTTGCACCTGAAGTTGAAGGACAGCTCTGTCATCCCTAGGTTAAATAAGCCCAGCTCTTCTAGCCTCCTCTTGTAGACAGGCTGTTTCATGGATGATCCCTGCAGCCCTTCAGTTCACCTGTTCAAGTCTGAATTCAGTTTTCTTGAACATGAGCGATTAGAACTGTTCACATTAATCCCAGTCAAGTTCTATAGAAGTGCCCTGTGCAAGAGGATTAATATTTTCCTCCCTTGTCTTAGAATATACCTCACCTAATACATCCTAGGAGCACATTTACCTCTTTCATAGCTGTCTAGGAGTAGTGGCTCAGTATAACCCTGTATTCAACTAGTACACTCAGATCTTTCTTCTTTTGCTTCAAGATGAAGGGCTTCAGTCCTACAGAAGATTTGCTTTCCTCAGTCTCCATGAACTGAATAGATTCATTAAAAAAGTCCTTAGCAATTTTACATGCTACTTTTAAGGACTGAGATTTATCTGATCCTGCACAATTTGGACATGTTTAACACTCTCGAAACTGAAAAAACAATTCAGTACAGAGCTGTGGAAATGTCAGCACTGTAGTCATATGCAACATGAAGTTTTAGAGCCACAAAGACATAAATTGACAGCAAAGTTGTTTTATGAATCATATAAAAATATGGGGGGGGGGAGGTAGGGAATGACAAATATTTACCTATCTTTTTTGCTCTTCCCTCTTTGTTTCCCTGCAAGAATCCGTAGTTCTTCTTCAGTAGGATGTTGATACCATCGTAAACTAATGAAAAAGAAGATCTCATGTAAAATAGTGTCAGCATTAGCAACTTCATGATTTAAAATATATATATATATATATCAACACAGATCTACATGTATATTGAAACAACAGTCATTTGCAACATCTACGCAAAATACCCTTATAAGTGCCAGCACTGTCTGACCCAAACAGCCACAACTAAACTTCCAGGATGAGTCACTAATTAGATACCATTAGAAAGCTTTAACATTATCCTTCACAGCATGTCCTTCACTTCTCAAAACAAGTAACTATTATCAGTCTTTCTTCTTACACAGACCAGATCATTATATCTGTGTTTCTGTCCTAACCAACACCCCCCCACTGATAACTTCAATCTAACTAGAAAAAGGAAGAAACGAACACCATGGCTTACAAAAGCACAAATACTTATAAATTAGAAGTATGTAACTGTAGCCTAGAAAGATGTTAGCATATTTCATTATTTCATTTATGGATTTGATGCTTAAGTGTTACTTTAAAAAAAAAAATCACTAATTTTCATGTATCTGAGCTGTAAGACTTTCCTCTTTCACAAGTCACTGCACCATTCCCTTATTTAAAAGACAAGTGGTGGCAAGGGAGTTCTGAAGAGTGATGGTTCAGTCTCAAAGATTTATCCTTATTTCTATGCAAAACCATGGTAGCTGAAGTAAGGTCTTTCCCACATGGTAAAAGTGGGCTGCCCTTCACATTTAGGATGACTATCACTCTGATTTCCATGCTGAAATGCTAAGCTAGAGGAGCCTAACTATAAACAGCAACAGACTAGGAAATTTTATATTTATCCAAATATATGTGTACGTCCTTTTCTGGAGAAAGCCGCTGTTTTGTGTTACAGGTTAACGCAGGGTAATAATCAGAAACAGCTATAACCATCACTATTACTCTGGTTAAAAAAAAAAAATCTCATCGAGTAGGACCACTTAAATCTAAATCAGTGAATTTGAGATTATTATAGCCAAAATTCTTTACCTGTTTAAGTATCCTTGATTGGTGTTAGTATACTAAACAACAACTTGGGCTTAATTACCCTACAAGATTATATTGCAAGTGATTCATAGTTACAACTAACAGGATACAAGAGGGTTCTTTTACAAAATAAACCTTACAGCCTCCAATTTAAATGTTAAAACCAAAAATATTTCAAACATTTTCATAAAAGGTAGAGCTGAAAAAATATTTAGTTTGTATTTGCATTGGCTTATGCATGTTTAAAGCTGAGACAACCCTGTAACTTTGACAGATTTGAATTCATCTCAATAGCAAAACCAGCACAGATATGTCCTAGTTAATTTAAATACTATCATTAATAAATGCAGAACAGAACACCATTTTTCTCCTGTCTTCCTACAGTGGTGTGGAAATAGAAGAACAGAAGAGGCTGAGCAACCTAAAAGCAACACTTTGGTAGAGACAGTTTTACTAGTTAAAAATGAAAAGGCCTATGCAGATACTCGGGCCGCAAATTGATTTACTTAATAAATGTGAATATTCATATTCTGTTCAAGCTCTGAAAGCAGCATCATTTGAAAGAGTTTGCATTCCTTCTCAAATATAAGTAAATTGTTTTTCAACAGTCAATACTTGTTCAGTCTGCAACCAGTTCTTAGGGTGGATACAAGGTGCTCTTAGATTTTGAAACACCTTTCTTTCTTTTAATGGACTCTGAATGCGCACATGCAGGTACCTTGAGACGAATTTTTCTTAGACAACTTAGAGATGCTGACTTTACTGGTAACATGTTTATCCTCCCTCCCCTTTGGGGAGAGCTCTCTCTTGTAGGTATTTCTGATGACTTCACTTAGAAAAGCCTCCAACCTCTTTGGAAGAAAAACATTTAGGCCAAATAACTTAAAACCACAGATTAGCTGAAATATATTGACAAGAGGAAGGAGGAAAAAGTGGTAACATTTCCGAGGAAAGCCTGACTGCAGCATGTGTGGTGTACATGTACATGTGTATAACACTCTCCATTGCCCCACTAACACAGGTCTGTCAAAAAAACACTTGTTTGCAAGTGTTCATCTCTAAGGAAAATATGTTAATGTAAGCTTGTCAGCTAAAGTAAGAAAATAGACATTTTTCCTTCTGACAGTTAAATTCAGATTCCTGTTTCAGCAAAGCTTCTGGCTTGTTTTCGTTTCTGGAAGACAGAAATATTTGTGTCTCTTCACACAGTTCTTGTATTCTGAGGGTTATTCACAATGACTGAAACTACAATGCACTAAAATAGTTACCAGATAAATAGAGCACTGAAAAGCAACAGTGATGAGATTTTCAAGGTTACTAGTATGAAAAGCAGTAACAATGCTCCCATTGACTTCAGTGGGAGCACAACTACAAAAAAAAAAAAAACTTGCTTTACGTACTTATCAATCTGTAGGTGTGCAAAGATAAAGAGAAAAGGATGACAAAACATATTCGAACACCAAACCTTTCCCTTTCACTGGCACAAGGTATGCCTTAGAACAAGAATCTGAAAATGCCAAGAAGAATGAAGAACAAGGGTTTAATATTGAACAAGTCTTTTTAAAAAATACAATATTTAAACTCTGAAATCAAAATTTAAACTAATGCTTTAAATGTTAAATAAAAGTAGAAAATATTGTTTGAATTATCATTGATAAAAGCTCAAGAGTAGTAACACACCATAAAAAACAAAGGTTGCAGTTTCACATTACTAAAAATTGTGAAGAGTTCACTTACAAAGTAATAGTACTTCAACAATGAAATTTCTCATAACAATTAAGAGTACAATTCCTCTTTGTATCATCTGCCTGCCAACAGATCTGTTTTCCATTCCAACTAACAATACTTATATCACATTTAAACAAGAGTTATTTTTCATTTCCCATTATCTTTGTGTTGAAAAGAGGAAAATTAAAAAGAAAAAAACACCGTTAATTCCAAGATGCAGAGGTAAAAGGGTGAAAGGGTGGTGGAAAATTGCACAAGACCAGTTAAGAATCCTGCAGAGCACATTATTATTCAAAGATATTCCTACAGACCTCAGAGTAGAGATTTTGTGTTCTCAAGATTTTAACAATTACGAAAGACAGCATACTACCTTCTAATCATACAAAAGTGTTTTTCTTCCCAGAAGAAAAAAAAAGAAGCATTTTCTTTTCATTTTTATTTTTTAATATTTAAGATACTGATTTATATTCAAAACAGCTGCTGCTTTTAGTTATTATGGATACAAACACACAGGGAATGCTCCCCTTGCAACTCATTATATCTGCTTGATCTATTGTTATGAAAGTACTATACTGAAATTTATACTAATCCTGTCCTATGAAGTATTAAAAAAAAAACAGGATTCTTAATAAATGCCTACATACTCTGTATATTAGCAGGTGCATTGTTAAGCATATATTCTTTAGAGCTTTGTATTTAGTTTAGCTTCTCAGTATGCAGCCTTTGTCTTTAATAATGTAGAAGCTGGACAACAGCTAACTTTATGGCTGATACAATTAACAGCACAAACAAGACTGTCCATTTCCAGCAGCACTGCTGTTACACCTTAAACCTGTAAGTCAGGTGTCACAGTCCTGTGTAAATAAAGTTCAAGAACAGCGGATTGCTTTCTTGGAAAGTAATTAAACTAAATTGGTACATATTCACAAGCAGTGTAGCAACTATATTTTTTTTTTGTTTTGTTTGTTATCTTACCTGCCACTGCAGAGAAGCCATCGAGCAAGAGAATAATGAGGTATGATCTTCTGTATGACACTAGCCATTACCATGGTCACCACCAACTGTACACCTATCACACCCTGTAGAGGAATAAGTTAAACAACAAGTGAGTATGTTTTTAAAAAGTGCTGATGAACCTTTTTGTTTGTTTTTACACATTAAAAGCATCTTCATATCACAGGGATAACATTTTTTCATTTCTTTTTAAACTAGACAGGAAAAAAAATAAGTGCTGTACCAGTTTTCAATAAATCACATGGACCTTGCCATCATCAGGTATGTGTATCACCTAAAAACAGAAGTGTTGGTGGATCACAAGGCTAGTAGCATCAGCAACTCTCTGACAGATGATGCTGCCTGCACCAGAGTGCCTCTGCTCACCAGGTTATAAAGCTACATCTTGACATGGCACTCCACGGTATGCCACACCTCGATGTTACATCACCGACTATAATCTTGCTTTTTGTGGTCATTTCAGTTCTGGCATGATTTAAGAGCTGACACCAAACAAACCCACTGGAGCTAAGAATTTACAACACCTATGTTTCGAAATTTCAGCCTTCTATTAGTACAGAGCATTTGCTCCTCACTGAAATGAAGGAGCATATGGTAAAGGGAGGGGAGGGTGCACAGGAATAGACGTAACTTCAGTGTATCACACAAATCTTGATCAAGATTTGGCACATGAGCAGGGCCAGCAGAACTCTCACCCCTCGTCACTCAGCAAGCTGTAATTCTGACTGTTAGCTCTTGCTTGTTTGTTGTTGCTTTATTAAGCAATAATAAACTTCTCAAGCATAACATACGAAAATATGTTCAAAATTATATATTGATAATATATATTAAAATAACAATAACAATATTGCTATAGATATATAACAATATATTGTTATAATAAAATAACAATGAATGCAACGTTGCATCACTTTACTTTAATCCTGCACATGAAATTCTATAAATTAATACCATGTTAAAAACATGAAGTACGTACATTTTATTTTCTTGTACTTCCAAGGCTTTCAAACTTAACATATAACAAGCAATAGAAGAAGAAAAACTATCCAACCGATATGAGTAAAGTTCACCAAAACACAGCTCTGAAAAGACATCAGCCAAATAAGCTATTCCCACTCTTTCAAACTATTTTGGGGAATACTTTCTTGTGAAATGGAGTATACGTACATTTTCAAATAGCACACAAAATACTACATTTAAGAAATGGTATGTACATGTTTATCTTTCCATTGATTCTTAGACATGTTTTGGATATTGCTAGTTACTAACAATGCCTTGAAGAGAAAATATTTCTGTCTGCAGTTGTAGAAGTTGGGAATTACGCTTCAGTAGCTCTGTATTGATATAACGTGTAATAGAAGATCAAGAGGTACAAATATTTCTATATACAGAAGCAGTATGCCATTAACCAGCAGCAAAGAACGCATAGATGGGCTCACTTTTTTAAAAAAAATCTTTTTTTTTCTTTTTTTTAACATTTAAATGGAATATTCTGTATTGTGCACGTTGCCTTTTGTCCTTTCACTGGGCATCACTCTTAAAAAGTCTGGCTCCACCTTGCTAATTCCCCACCCCAGCTCCCATCACGTATTCATACCCCAGGACAAAATCCCTCCCGAGCTTTCACCAGGCTGAACGGTCCCAGCTCTTTTAGTATTATATATAAAGCCCCTTTTGGTATTTCAGAGTCTCCTTGTTGCAGCCTCATTTGAAAGAGCAGGATTGAGTGGTAGTCGTCGCAAGGCTTCGTGGCCTCTTCATTACATCACAAATGTGAGCCCACAGCAGGCAGCAAACCTTTCTATAAGTGTCCAGACAGCAAACGGGCACATCAGGGCCTCTGAGAAAGACCTCTCCAGTTATGAAAACCCTCTGCATTTTTTTGGTGGTGCTGGTCCTAATACAGGTGGTTGGTTGGACCTACTTTGTAAATGACCTGACCCCAACTAAACCTCTTGCTTACTTCCTATGCCTGAGTTTTGCAATGAGCTGTATGTTCACCCCCATGTTTCATGTCCTGCATATCAGCATCGATTGTTCTTGAGCTTGAAAGAGGTGATCCCTGAAAGTCAGCCAGCTTTCACACACCCCTCTTCTCTCCAACACCATGCTCCACAGGATTCTTCCAGCTGAGGCCTAAACAAGCCAGAGTCTGGTGTCCTGAAGACTAGCTCTGAACCTGCTATTTGCCTTGTTTCCTTCTCCCAACATCCTCAGGCCTACCATCCGATGGTTACTGCAACAAAGGCTGCATCAGCATTCACATCACTGACCACTTCTTCCTTGTTTGCACGTCTGAGGTCCAACAGAGCACCCTTCCTCATCCCTTTCTCAGTCACCTGTGTTAGCAAATTGCCACCAATGCACAGCAAACACCTCCTGGATTGTTTGTATCCTCCTGTGTTCTTCAGCAGACGCTGGTGTGGTTGAAGTGCCCTGTGAGAACCAGTGCCAGCAGCATGAGGATTCTTCCAGCTGTCCGAAGACGGGCTTATCTTCCACGCCTTTGTGAATAAGATGTTTGTGCACAGCAGGCACTTGCACCACACATATTGCTCAGCCCTAGTACAACTCACCCCTAAGCTCTCAGACAGCTCATTCCTCATCCCATGGTACACCTCCACACATCCCTGCTGCTCTCAAGCAGTGAGTCTTCCTCACATCCCAGTGATCACAGCCACACCAACCCCTCACGTCCATTTTGTTCCCCATGCTGCAGGCATTACCATACAGTCACATCAGGAATGCACCAATTGCCCAGAAGAGGTAAGACAGCTTCTCCCCCTTAATGCTGACCTCATTACTTGTGTACAGGTATTTCCTTATTTATGTACATCAGTGGGCCCCATTCTGCCCTGATCAGTTGTTTTCAAAGACTTTCAGACCACCACCTCCTCCTCTTGATTTGTGAGTCACCAGCTCTTTCCTCCATCAGTGCTCAACTAAAGCTCGCCTCACCAGGTTCACCATCCTGTTAGCAGAGATGCTTTTTACCCCCACTCGATCAGGTGGATGCTGTTTCCTCCTCACAGTCTTCAATCTTCAGACAGGAGTCATAAAAGTCTCCAGCACGGTCATGAAAGTCAGGTCCAAGCCACAGACACCTGCTACATAACCAGCAGCTAACATAATTTTTGTTTAAATAAACCACAAATCGTGTTGTCAATTCTGCCTTTATGAAAATCATAGATCAGTTGTTACAGGCGATGTCCAGCATCATCTTTAATGAAACAGGACTGAAGAAGATCGATAGCATAACCTACCTTTTTCCATTTGCAACCACTTAGAATAAATTTTATCAAACATTTCATAATGAGGTTTCAAGTGCCACTTAGAAGTATTTCCTACGTTGTTGTAACTTGAAATAAGATGTTTGGGTTTTCTTCACCTATTAAAATTTCCTTCAGTACTCAAGCCTCTCTAGCACCCTTGAAATTTCAGCTGCTCCTTTACATTACTCTCATCACGTACTTCGAAAGACTTTACTTTTGCTTATGATCCAGCTTAGTCCTGAAATCTCTGTGTATTATTTTAAACTCTGCATTTTTATTACAGATTTTTGGCGTCTTGAAGCCATGCAACTAAAACGACTCAAAACCATTCCCTACCTAAGGGGATGTATAACTAAAATGAAAGGAAACGTTATTAAAATAAGCTGCCTGCATAATATAATTAGTATGTTTAAATTACTATATAGCTCGTCGACTATATACCCTTTTTACAAAAACCTGTTTACAAAACCATACTTGTTTACAAGTATGTTTAGATACTTGTTTATGCTTGTCTACAAAACCTTACATTTCTAAAACCAAGCATTTATTCTGACCATCTTACGATAAGCCTAAGCATTTCTCACATTCAAATAATGGGACAGAAACACCACTGTCCCTTGACCACGCTTGTTTGCTTAAGTCTTCAACTAAAGACAACTAAGAGGAGAGAAAATGATGCATATCAAGGCAGTTAAAAACAAAACAAAATACCACCACAACGTAGGAGGTCCACTAGCTGAGTTAAAATGCTTACAAATCAACAGATTATTTAGAAGTGTCCCTAGAGAAACCCATTTCTTTTCTCAAGTGAAGGCTGCAAGTTGTAACCCATCCCATTAGGATCATTCTGTCCTAAGCAACTGAATGCCTCTCTGCATCCACCCCGCTCCCTTTTGGCAGGAATTCACCATGCTCATTCCCATAAAGGTTGCTCCTGTGTTCCTTAAAAACAGAAGCACCTACAAAAATATTTCAGCTTGCAGCTGGAAATAACCTAGCAGGTTTTTAGGAATAAAAAAAACCAAAGCACGTAAGAGCAGCAACAATACTGCTAACTCCGACTTTACGTTAGACTTTGAGACAGGTATATAGCCTTCTGGTATCTTTCTACGTTTCAACCAATTAAAAATGGATATACTCATTCATGCAATCAGTGCATTTTTCTCTTGATTTCTGAACGTGTGTAATCAACCAAAAGCAGTAGGTTACCAGAGAGAAGCTGTCACATGAAATTAAAAAACGTGAGTGGGCAGTATGCCCACTCAAAATAACACAACATGTGCAGAGCACAACACTATGCCAACGCTTCTACCTGCGCATACTTACACACTACTCATTCACACGTGTAGTAGTACTCTCTAGAAGAGCCCACACCATCCCAAACCATCTCAAATTGCAACATGAGGTCACAGCACTTCTCCCTCACAGGAAACCACAAACTAAAGAGCTCATTCCAATGAGGGCCCTGTCTAGAACAAATCTCACACATGCTTATAAGCCTTCCTATTACCACTAATACCAGTTTAAATACACAGCCACTCATTTCAGGAATATAAATGCAGATTGGGTATTGGTGGGAACCAATTCCCGATTCTCTGTTGACACACTTTACTGAATTTAGCATTTTGCCAGAAATCCACAAATTAAAAAACAAATTAGCCCTCCTTAACAGAATACGACAAATATTTGAATGTTGTTGTTGATAAATATTTGAGACATTGTTCGAGGACAAACCAATTTTACAAGAAAAAGTCTTTCATAAAAGGCATTTTAGAGATGAGCAACTGCTGCACAGATTAAGTAAATGGTACGAAGTACCAGAACAGTTTGTGGAAAACAGAAGAATGTGAGCTCATCTCCTACAACTGCAGCATCCTCTGATTCCACATAGGTCCACATCCCTGCCATGCTTCAGCTCTGCAGCTTGGAATTTGGAACCCAAATTCAAGACACTGGAGATGTAAGTCACTATCTTGCTGATCAGAAAAGCGTTTCTGCCAATCTGAACAGGGCTGAGAAGCACTCAGCCCTAAGGAACGACCGTCCAGTTTCTCTGCAAAAGAGAGGCTGGCAAGCAACCCCAGGGTCAAAGATGAGACTGGAACAGAACAACCAGTGACTACAAGGTCTAATACATTTTAGACTTGTTGAAATTTTCTTTCAGAGGAAGATCTTAGTCAGAGGTGGTTTAGAAGTGTCAAGCACTTCCAGGGACCTTGACAATTCCAGGACCTTGCAAGAAGTATGGAATTATTTCTTTCGCTTGTGCAACATCGCACACATTTTACAAGAAATTTTTAATAAAACATAACAGTTTGAATGCCAAAGTGGCCTACATGAGAGGTGTTAGCAGCTACACTAGAAGGTAAAATAGCCAGGCTCTTAAAGCCTTCAAAAATGATGGTAAGCCCAAAAGGCAATACGGCAAGTTTGAATAAAGTATAACCTAGACTTTGGCCTTCACAGTCTGTACCTCTAGCACCATGTAAGTAGAGACACTGTTGGTGATAATTAGGAGAACAAAAAGCAAGAAAAAGTAACTATGATAACGTTACAATACTATCTACAAGTGATGTGTACCTATAATACAACTATGGCTCTCTCATAATAGAACCAAAAGAAAAGAAAAACAAACGTTTGTAAAAGTCATACTTCTAAAGGACGTTTTTCTATTCATCATGAACTTATTTACAGAACATGCAAAACAAAGGCAACCGAGGTTGATGCCAAGGCATGACTTCAGCCTCATTTTGACCTTGCCCAAGGTTATTCTTGCAGCACCACGTCAGGGTTTTACCTTGTCTTCTGCCCTCCAAGGCTTTGTCTCATCACACCCCTGCGTACTACTAATTCAGTGCCCAGCTTTGCTCAGGACCTTAAAGCTACTTGTCTGTAACAACATCCAGCTCCAGCCCTGCACAGCGGTCTGGGTCTGAGGCCAAGAGCTGCTCGCAGCGTGGGGACTGCTGAGAACGGTGTTCCAGCAATAAATACCATGGCGTGCCCGAGAGTGCAGCTAGGAGAATCCAGCCCACAGCTTCACATTCAGAAACGCAGTGTCAGCCACTTACTTCTTGAAGTGGCAAGTCTTGCAAGAGACAGACTTTTACGTGACCGCACTGGAGTATCCTACAGATGTTGACGCAGGTCACAGCAAACTCTCTGTGTGGCAGCACACAAACTTACTTGAAAATCCATGACCTTTTTGGCAAGATGTGGAAAAGCTTTTATATTGGCAGCAACCGGCAAGATTTCTAGGATGTAACCAACACTCCTGCCTCACACAATTCCAAAAGTGCGATGGTATTCGTGATGCCTTAGAGCTGAATACAATATATTTGAAATGCCATTTAATCAATGACACATTCTGGCTCTTACTATTAGATCAGACTTTTCCACAGGCAGAGTGTTCTCCTGATGTATATATATACGTGCTCAAGCTGAAGCTTGTGTAAGCAGAACAGTGCTTCGCAGAAATGCAAATACAAATCAAGATTGCTTGTTAAGCATCATAAAATACTGTATGGGATGCTCACACGAAACTGAGTTCACTGTACAAAGCCTTAAAATGTACACTTCCTATGAAAAAGAGTGCTTTTACAAAATGCCTGTCAGCCAGATGGGTGTTTTACACGGTCGGTAATCTCAGACAGAGAATATCTTACCAGCTGTAAGTATCAAAAACCCATGAAGCTCATTTTAGGAAAGGCATCTACAATGAGAGATGTCCTTCAAATCTGGATTTTTTTCCTTGTTTTATGACCAAAATTTCCTGAAATTGTATTTTCTTACTCCTTCTGCTGTATTAGCAACACAGCAGAAAGGAACAGAAGATCCAATGTTGTGAAACAACACGTGAGGAATTGCAGAGACTACCACCAAAGCGCTCACCTTCATGGGTCTTTCCCACCCAAGAGGACAACTCTGCCTCGATCAGTGTCTCTCCCTGCATTCAAAGGAGAGTCACAAACTGGAGATGGGAGCAGTCAACAGCAGCACCACTGCCTTTGTATCAAGGTGTTTCCCCACCAACCAACTCTGTGTTGGTCTGAGCGGAACAAGAAGCACGAGCTCTCTGTAAGCATCGTGACTACAGAACCAGCAACCATCAAGCAAGTCAAGCAGAAACCTCATGACCAGAACCAAGGCACCTTTAAAGTCATAAAATTATCATTATTCCTGAAGCAAGTGATAGAGAACACCCCTGAGGCAGAACACTGAAAACTGATCTGCTACAATGGGAAAAATAAAATAAAATCCTAGGTTAGATCATAGTGAAACCAGCAGATTCTTACAATTTAGTTTACCTGTATTTCCCTGGGCAAAACACAAGCTGGAAACTTGGAAGATCTCTCACCAAAACCTTTTTTTTTTTTTTATTTTACATTGAAAGCTCGGCCATTACAAGAATCCCTCCAAGAATGAAAAGTTCAAAGTAACGCTGAGCACCCCAGCCACCGTCGCCTCACGGCACGGCCTGTTCAGGCGGGTTTTGCCGCTGGATTTTAAATGCAAACACCCGAAACGTCAGTGCAGGGCTGGCGGCTGAGAGCCCGGGCAACCGGCACCGCAGCCGCTAAGGTGAGCGTGGGCGCAGCGCTTTGCGGGGCTGTGAGCACCTTTATCTGTATGCCCAATGACACAAAATAAATGAAAATAAATAAAAATAAGGTAAAATAGACAGTAAAATAATTAATAGAGAGTAAAATAATTAATAGAGAGTAAAATAATTAATAGAGAGTAAAATAAGTAGAATACAATAAAATAAAATAAGGAAACCTGAGGCAAAATAAGGAAACCTGAGGCAAAATAAGGAAACCTGAGGCAAAATAAGGAAAAAACTGAGGCAAAATAAGGAAAGCTTGAGGTAAAATAAGGAAAGCTTGAGGTAAAATAAGGAAAGCTTGAGGCAAAATAAGGAAAGCTTGAGGCAAAATAAGGAAACCTTGAGGCAAAATAAGGAAACCTTGAGGCAAAATAAGGAAACCTTGAGGCAAAATAAGGAAAACTGAGGCAAAATAAGGAAAAAACTGAGGTAAAATAAGGAAAAAACTGAGGTAAAATAAGGAAAACTGAGGCAAAATAAGGAAAACTGAGGCAAAATAAGGAGAAAACTGAGGCAAAATAAGGAGAAAACTGAGGCAAAATAAGGAAAAAACTGAGGCAAAATAAGGAAAAAACTGAGGCAAAATAAGGAGAACTTGAGGTAAAATAAGGAAAACTGAGGTAAAATAAAGTAAAATAAGGTGAAATAAAGTAATGTAGATTAAATAAAGTAAAATAAATAAAGTAAAATACAGTAAAATAAAGTAAAATAAATAAAACAAAATAAAATAAATACAGTAAAAAAGATAAAACAACGTAAAACAAATAAAGCAAAACAAAATAAACTATTTCAATATTTCACCATTAAACTCACTAAATACCTTTATTTTTTAAAACAACACGTGGCGGTGTTACCTCTTTACCTGACGTTTCCCCGCACACGCTGCTGCCGCTCTCCCCCCGGCCCCTTCCCCCCCGTCACCCCGTTACCCCCCCCCCCCCCTCACCATGCTGCTCCCGCCGCCGCCGCCGCCCCTGCAGGCGCCCGTCCCGCCGCGCTGCCCCCGGCCCGGCGCGGCCCCGCCAGGCCCCGCGCCGGCTGCCGACCGCCGAGGTCACCGCAGGCCCCTCCGCCGACAGGACCCCGCCCCGCGCGGGGCTGACCGCCGCGCTGCCTGCGCAGAAAGGAAGGAGGAGACAACACGAGGCGCCGCTGCGAGCGCTCCGCAAGACGCCCGTTAGGATCTGTATACAGGGTGAATATGGCAGACGCTCAGCGTTGCGCAGACAGAGCCTGCACCCGGCCGCACCGCCCGACAGGCGCGGAGGGCAGCCAAATCCCTGTGAGGGGAGCGGGGCGGTGCGGAGAGAGCTGGTGCGGCGCCTTGACTCATGCGCAGTGCTCGCCGCCCGGCGAGGCACACAGACGCGCATGCGCCGAGAGCCTGAAGGGGCGTGAAGGAACACCCGCTCCCCGCCTCTGCGCACGGCCCCGCCCCCTCTGCGCACGGCCCCGCCCCCTCTGCGCACGGCCCCTAACGGCCGCTGGCGGCGTCGTGAGGCACCAGCAGCCCTGGTCAGAGGGAGCTGCTGCTGCCCCCCGCCTCACGGGGCTCCTCCTGCTCCTGGGGGCTGGTTGCAGCTGGGACCTTGCCAAATTGCTCTGGATGTGCTGGGCAGCTCCTCCGTGTCAGGGCTTGCGTGGCTGGTGGAGGGCGCAGGGCTGGTGCTGATGGCTCCCTGCATGGAGGCACTGGGATGAGAAGTAGCTGCAGGGCTGTCCTCCTGCGCCCTGGCAGCGGGGCTGCTCTTGAGGCCCAGCAGCCTCCTTGCCTCCTCTCCGCAGAGACCCTGCGCTCCCTGAACAGCGCGGCCCAGTCCTCGGGCAGGAGGCCGCCCACAGCAGCCCAGGTGCCAGGCTCCGCATCCCTCTCCTTGGCTGGTGCAGAGGACGGAGCCGGCGCTGCAGGGCTGTGGGGGGCGGTGGCGCTGCCTGCCTGGAGGCCCTTAGGTACAGGCACTGCTGGAGGGGAGATGATGCGTTCCAGGTAGTCTTCCTCTCCCCGCACGGAAACCTTGATGGTCCTCATGCCAGTCCTGCAGAGTGGGCAGCTCGCCTTCAGCTTCACCCAGCGCTGGATGCAGCCCACGCAGAACCTGTGGTGGCAGGGTGTCACATTGGCCACGTCCCTTCACCCCTCCACGCAGACGGGACACGTCCATGCCTCCTCTGTAGCCATGGTCTTCAGGCTGCACTGGGGAGAGCTGATGGTGACGAGCTGCTCCCCTGCACCGACACTGCAGAAGCAGGTATCAAACGCGCTACAAGGAAGAGAGAGGGTCACTGGCTGTGCCCCAGCCCCTCAGCAGGAACCCCTGGCCCCAGCCCCAGCCCCAGCCCCACAGCTGGGCTGTCCCGTGCTCCCCACGGGCCGCCCCGGGGCACGTGTCCCCGCACAGCTCATCTACACTGCTGCGAGCGCGCCTCACAGGGCCCCGGCTGCTTGAGCCAGGCAGGGCCAGAGAAACACGGGCACTGGCTGCGGGGACGGGCACCGAGAGCAGCTGCCGATGGCCCCACAGCACAGCTGATGGATGGATGCCATAGATGCCATCTCCAAGCAGTTGGATCAAACAATGCTGCAAAAAGGAGACTCCAAAACATGAAAAATAACTTAATGTTCCTTGGAAAAATGTTGAAAGGATCAGGAGCACAAATAGTGTATTCCTCTCCCCTCCCAGTTGGTGACTGGGACCCAAGAAGAAGGAGAGAAATGGAGCATGTAAATGATGGGCCAAGAGGCTGGTGCCATGTTTGAGAATTTGGGTCCTATAATCTTGGATGCACTTTTCAGGGACAGATCGTGCTGTGGCTGGGGCACACCTGACTAAGTGAAATAAGAGTGTTCTGGGCAGTAAGTCGGCTGGGCTTGCCTGGAGGGTCTTTGAACTCGATGCATGGATGCCATAGATGCCATCTCCAAGCAGTTGGAAGAATCACAGAATGACAGAATATCCCGAGCTGGAAGGGACCCATAAGGATCATCGAGTCCAACTCCTGGCACCACACAGGTCTACCCAAAATTTTAGACCATGTGACCAAGTGCAAAGTCCAAATACTTCTTAAATTCCAACAGGCTTGTTGGAGTGAGTACTTCCCTGGGGAGCCTGTTCCAGTGTGATCAGAGTGAGGTGATTGCACCCCTCTACTCTGCTCCTGGAGGCCTCCTCTGGAGTGCTGCGTCCAGGCCTGGTGCTCCCAGCGCAAGAAGGATGTGGGTCTGTAAGTACGGGTCCGGAGGAGGGCTACAATGTTGTTAATGGCTGGCAAAGAGGGGATGGTTTTAAACTAAGAGAAGGGAGATTTAGAGTAGAGGATATGAGGAAATTTTTCCCTCAGAGGGTGATGAGGCACTGGACTGGGTTTCCCAGAGCAGCTGAGGATGCCCCATCCCTGCCCCTGAAAGGCGAGGTTGGGTGAGGCCACGGGCAACCAGATTGAGTGCATGGCATCCCTGGCCATGGCAGGGGGGCTGGAACTAAATGATCTTTAAGGTCCCTTCCAACCTGAGCCATTCTACAATTCTATGATCGTATGATCGTACGATTGCATGATTGTGTGATTGTATGATCCTAGGACTGTATGGTTGTGTGATTCTATGATTCTGTGAAGAAGATCAAGACGCTGACTGTGGCAGAGTCCCCACTTTTATGTTGTTTATTGAAAGCCAAGTGTGCCCTGCTAACGGCGCCGCGGGGGCGGCCTCTTGCAGGGCTGGGGAGAGTCCGGGCTGCTGTTGGCCCTCCTCTTCGGGGCGCGCCGGGGCCTCGCAGACGAGCGGTCCCTGTCCTGGCCAGGAGGAGAGAGCCCATGACTGCAGCCCGGCACCGCAGCGTCTTCTTGTGCCGGCAGTCCTGGCTCTGAGCAGGGCTCCTCCTGCTCTGTGAGGTCGGGTGCGGTGGCTGGGTGGCCAGGATCCCCACGCAGGGCAGCGCTGGAGGTGCTGGGGAGCTCCTCGGTGTCAGAAGACTCTGGGCTGCTGGAGGAGAGCTCGCTGATCACAGGAGTGGCCCGGGGGGAGGCAGCAGGGCTAGGGGTGGCCGCAGGACTGTCTTCTGCCTCGCTGCTGTCCTGGGAGCCCTCGATGTCCACCTCAGGGCTGTTTCGCTGCTGGCTAGCGGGAGGGGGTTCCAGGAGCCGAAGCCTCTCAATGAAGTTGTTGATGCACATCTCCACAGTTCTGGCAATGAGCTGCTGCACGAAGCTCATTGTATGGCCCTGCAGGAATGGCTGCAGCACCCCGACCAAGGCCTGCTCATGCAGCCCAAACAAACACAGCCAAGCAACAACGTTGGCTTCCAGCATGTCCTGCTGCCACCAGGCAGCCCCAAACAACTCCCTTGCTTGCTGGCGCACCCAGGGCCTCAATGGGCTGATGATAGTTGGGTGGTCCCTGAAGAGGGCCGCCCATTGCTCAGGCAGGAGGCCGCTCACAACAGGCTGGGGCACCGGCACTGCAGCCTCCTGCTCATCCTGTTGGTTGTAATTTTGTGGCTCTGCAGGGCGGATGATCTGCACCTCCATAAAGTCATCTTCTGCCCAGATGGAGTAGCGTACGGAGGTGATCTTCTGCCTGCAGAGGGGGCAGGTGGCATTTCTCGCGGCCCAGCGCATGATGCATCCCAAGCAGAAGTGGTGCCGGCAGGGGATGACGACGCTGGGCTCCTTTGTGGTCCCCTGGCACACAGGGCAGGTGACATCAGCCTCTGTGGCCATCGTGCTGTCTCGCTGCAGCGGGCTGGGGAGAGCTGTGGATGGGGACCTGCTTCCCCTCGCTGGCGCCGCTGCGACAGGTGCTGCTCGCTGCAAGGAGAGAGGCCAGGGTCAGTGGCTGTGCCGGGGCAGGCAGCAGCAGTGCCCCAGCCCCTCAGCAGGAAACCCCCCGCCCGGCCCCAGCCCCAGCCCCAGCCCCAGCCCCACAGCTGGGCTGTCCCGTGCCCCACACGGGCCGCCCCGGGGCACGTGTCCCCGCACAGCTCACCTGCGCTGCTGCGAGCGCGCCTCACAGGGCCCCGGCTGCCTGAGCCAGGCAGGGCCGGGGAAACACGGGCACTGGCTGCGGGGACGGGCACTGACAGCAACTGTCGATGGCCCCACAGCACAGCTCCACCAAAGCCTCGCTCAACACTCCAAGCCTCGCACACACGCTCAGCGGGAGTCCAGGCACGAGCCAGGCTGGCACGGGCTCTGCCGGCGCCCCAATATAAGCAGCGAGGGCCGTGAGGTCACAACCCGTTGCTGGGTGACCTCACAGCCAGTTACTGGGTGACCTCAGGATGGGGAGACATAACGTTGTGCTGGATGGCAGCTGGCTGGGTTTTGGGTATCTGCAGAAAATGACACTGTGCCAGAATAAGAATAATGGCTAAGGAAAACAGGACAAACACTGGCAGAATCGGCAAGAACACGAAGCTACAAAATCTTGGGCCTTTCCATTTCCAAAACAAACAAACAAACAAAACCAACAACAACAACAAGAAAAATAAAGTTTAGTCAAATCAAGCTGTATATACAGGGCATAGTCACAAGTGTAGGTTGTGGGCCTGTAGTACTCAGCCGGTGAGGAAACGGGAGGAATTAAACATCAGGTAATAGGGGATATAAGGTAATGGTAGGCTTTCACTGTGCACACCCCTGTTCACAGGACACCCACCATTGCAATTGTGAATAAATTAGCTTCCCAGAAGACCCTGTCTGAGAAAATGATTGAGATACTTCTCACGCCAATAAACATGGGAAGATCTACAATCCTAGGACCTATGTGCAGAGAATGTACCAAACTCTCTGTGTGAAGGGAACAATGAGAACGAATGTTAATTACTATATGTTCTGTTTATATTTTACTTTTAAAATAGCCTTTTTCTGCTACATAGATTTTCATCTCCTGATCGATGGATTAATAATGCAAGTTTCTGTCTTAACTGTTGGCCTAGCTGGGGCATTTGCGACCACAGAATCACAGCATGGTTGAGGCTGGCAGGGCCCTCAGGAGCTCATCTGGTCCCACCCCTGCTCCAGCAGGGCCACCCAGAGCAGGGTGCCCAGGCCCACATCCAGGTGATTTTTGAAGATCCCCCAGGAGGAGGCCCCACAGCCTGTGGAGAACCTGTACCAGTGCTCTTTGCACTGTCCCTCCAGGTGTTTGTGGACCCTGATGAGATCCCCCTGAGCCTCCCCTTCTCCAGGCTGAGCAGTCCCAGCTCTCTCAGCCTCTCCTCACAGGAGAGGGGCTCCCATCCCTTGATCGTCTCAGAGTCTTTCCAGTATGTTTAGGTCTGCCTTGTACTGGGCAGCCCAGAGCCAGACCCATTGCTCCAGGTGTAGCCTCACCAGTGCTTAGTAGAGAGGAAGAATTTCCTCCCTCAGCCTGCTGGAGATACTTTGCTCCTGCCAGCCCACCTCTCCGGTCTGCTGAGCCCACCTGGATGGCAGCGCAGCCCTCTGGTGGGTCAGCCATGGCCCCAGTTCCCTGTCATCTGCGAGACTATTGAGGGTGCACTCTACATGTCATCCAGATCATTAATGAAGTTGTTAAACAGGACGAGACGCAGTGTCAATTCCTGGGGTACTCCGCTTGTTACTGGCCTCCCACCAGGCCTTGCACCATTGACCACAACCCTCCATGTCCAGCTGTTCAGCCAGTTTTCGATCCATCTCACTGTCTGCTCATCCAGCCGTCCATCAACAGCTACTTCATGAGGATCTTATGTGGGACAAATGCCTTAATGGAGTCAGAAAGACAATGCCCACAGCCCCCTCAGCCATCGGGCTGGTCATGTCATCTCAGAAGCTCATCAGGTCAGTCTGGGATGACTTCCCTGTGGTGAATCCATGCTGACTGCTCCTGATGATGCCCATCTTACACCAACAACCTTGAGTTATAGAATCACAGAATGACAGAATATCCCGAGCTGGAAGGGACCCATAAGGATCATCGAGTCCAACTCCTGGCACCGCACAGGTCTACCCAAAGGTTTAGACCATGTGCCTAAGTGCACAGTCCAATCGCTTCCTAAATTCAGACAGGCTTGGTGCAGTGATTATGTCCCTGAGGAGCCAATTCCAGTGTGCGACCACCCTCTCGGTGAAGATCCTCTTCCTGATGTCCAGCCTAAACTTCCCCTGCCTCAGCTTAACACCATTCCCATGGGTCCTGTCACTGGTGTTTACAGAGATAGGTCACCTGACTCTCCACTCCCCCTCACGAGGAAGTTACTCCCCCTTGTGAGGGAGTTGTAG
Organism: Anas platyrhynchos; assembly: GCF_047663525.1. Taxonomy (NCBI): domain Eukaryota; kingdom Metazoa; phylum Chordata; class Aves; order Anseriformes; family Anatidae; genus Anas; species Anas platyrhynchos. The sequence goes on from NC_092621.1 coordinate 81,258,551, forward strand.
ACTGCGATGAGGTCCCCCCTCAGCCTCCTCTTCTCCAGGCTGAACAGGCCCAGTGCCCTCAGCTGCTCCTCATACGTCTTCCCCTCTAGGCCCTTCACCATCTTCATCACCCTCCTCTGGACACTCTCCAACAGTTTCATGTCCTTCTTGTGCTGTGGTGCCCAGAACTGCACACAGTACTCGAGGTGAGGTTGCACCAGCGCAGAGTAGAGCGGGACAATCACCTCCCTCGACCTACTAGCGATGCCGTGCTTGATGCACCCCAGGACACGGTTGGCCCTCCTGGCTGCCAGAGCACACTGCTGGCTCATATTCAACTTGCTGTCAACCACAACCCCCAGATCCCTCTCTGTGGGGTTGCTCTCCAACATCTCATTGCCCAGTCTGTATGTATGGCCAGGGTTGCCCCGTCCCAGGTGCAGGACCCAGCACTTGTCTTTGTTAAACTTCATGCGGTTGGTGATCGCCCAGCTCTCCAATCTGTCCAGAATATTCTGGATTTTAATCCCCACTCCCAACATATCTATCATATTTTGAAATGATGAACAAATTATTTTACCTATACATGAAAGTAATTATTTTCATATATTGGTCCCCGCAGCTGTGCCACATACATGTATGCACACCCACACACCTGTAGGTATGTAAACTCATGTTACATGAAATACATGCTGCTCCAAATGAGGGGACAGCAGCCAACAGACTCATCAAGCTACAGGATCTAAGTCTGGCACTTAAATAAACTACTCCTAATCTTGTCTACTTCGTGTCACCTCTCAAGTGATAGCTGATCCATTGGTCTGTTAAACTAACTTGAAATGCACTTTATGATAGTGAACACACGTTTCCTTTTTTTTAAATCCTACAAAAAACCCAAGCCATTAAGCAGCAAGAGCATTCTTGCTGAGCAGCGTGACAGAGGCGGTAGGGCCAGCGGTGTGCTGTGACTCCACTTCACCACCACGTGCTAAAAGAACACGAGCAGCAAATGCCTTCTGGCAATGGTATTTACTTTTTTTATTATTATTATTATTTTATTTTTTAACACACACTGAAGTGTTTGAAACTGTTATAACTGCAGTAATCAGAATGTAATTATACCAGCGATGGGCCGGTATGTGCTGCAGCCTTCCAGAACAGCATCCAGGTGTAAAAAAGTCATAACACGAGTGAGCAGACGGCAAATTGGCAAAATGTTCCAGAAGTGTAGTGAAGAAAAAAAAAAAGAAGAAAAAAAAAAAAAAAGTGAAGTTACTTGGTACTTCAGTACCGGAGCTGGTAGCAGATGATGAATGGTTTGCCCGTATCAGCAGCACAAGTAGGGAAAATATCTTGTGCAGATTTGCAGGCACTGGACCACTGAAGGTCTTACGGGTCTGAAGGACTGTTTAAATCAACTCTCTGCTTCACAAGAAAGCAGTGTAATGAACAACGTAACTCTGGCATGTTTAGAGGCTTGCGAGCAAGCGAACAACCCAGCAGCAGCATTCTTCAAAAGCTTTGGGAAATTGCCGTAGGCCTCTCCACTCAGTGTCTGTAGTCCTCGGGCATCCAGAAATGTACTCCAAGCACCTACAAGTGTTACTATGTGTCTTCAACTGATACTCTTTGTACAAAACAAAAAATAAAATAAAAGCCAACAACAAAAAATGTCACATATAACACTCCAATAATATTATTTTCCTTTATTTTTATGAATCAGACCAAATAAGCAGTGTTTGTAATAATTAGGAGTCCTCCACCCCCTATTTATAATCCAAGTGCATGCCACTGCACTCCTCACCAGAACGATGATTTGCAGAGCTCATTCCATGAAAGGGGCCCCGGGATGAATGGCTGTGAGTGGGTGGGGATCGGGCAATGACTTTTTCTTGTTCTAGTCCCAGGCTGTCTAGGAAGGCTAGGGTCAGGAGAGAAGTCTTCCCCCATCCCGGACCCTCTGCCAGAAGAGGAGATCAAGGTCTGTGGTGAATTTTCTACTTCCCTGTCTGCCTGGGAAGGCAGGAGGGAGGCAGGACTGGCTTGGTGAGCAATGCATGGAACAATAAGGGCTGCACGTGGAAAACCAAGCAGCTCTTTGTGCTTTATTTATTTATTTATTTATTTATTTATTTTTTGGTCTGCCTCAGCTACCTTTTTATGAGAACACCCATGCAAACCACGTGTGCGTTCTTCCCTTCAGCAGAACCTCTTGAAGGCCAGCAGCAGGAAGCGCTTTACGCCACGGGGGATGAGGAAGTTAGCTGAAAGCACCATCACCATCTAATGAGTGGGAGTTAATAAAATGAAACAGCAAAACACCACAAAGACCTTCCCTCACAGGCGGGAGTTGTCCAGTGTCCCACAGATGCTCATTATGTGTTGTTTATACCCAATAGTAAAGTCCTGAGCTGCTTCAGAGCCATTAGCTGGAAATGATGTTCTGTGATCACAGAATAAAAGCTGCTGAAGAGTTTTTGTTGCCTCCACTTATTCGTCTCTGTGTTTTTCTCCTTCTCTCCTCTCTCTCTCAGTCCATCAGAGTGTTATGTATAGGAGCAATAGTTATGTCTAGGAGCAATTTTGTACTCAGTTTAAAATAAAAGAAACCTTGAAAACATCTTTATATTTATGAAATTATAAATTCAATTTATATTTATGAAATTATAAATTATTAAATTATGATATTATGAAGAAATTTGGATGTTAGTATAATGGGCCAAAATAATCCCCAATGTAAACACATTTATTTCAGTGCAGCTACACTACAGATGAATCTGGGTTAATAAACTCTCTAAAAATGAATGTAGTCAAGATATGAGGCTCAAATTAAAAAGTGGAGCAGAGCAACACATCTGTTGAGTGCTTTCAACTCTGCCCTCATGTGCCTTGTCGTGACTGCAAAGCGTCCCCGAGGTACAAACATGGAGAACTCTGCCATCCTTCTGTAACACCAAGCATCAGAGTCAGCATTAGCTCTCCGCTATGCAAAGATGAGATCAACGAGTTTTGTAGTCTGGCTCCGGGTGAATGATGCTAAAGCAGTCTGTGTTTCAGTGTTAACTGGGAATACACAGCTCTGAATACCAGGACCCTGGAGTTTGGGGATGTGTTTGACAAGGCTGAATGTTTTCAACCAAGCCCTTTTAGTTCTCTGAGATTAAAAAGAAATAAAAATTGAAAAAGATTTACAAAAAAAAATAAAAATAGTCCTGCCGGCATACTTTCTGGTATTGAGGTGCCTCATCTGAAACAATCTTCTAACAGCCTGCAATATTATGGAGCATGGGAAAACACAAGCATATTGGAAGCAAACATGTTTCTCAGTCTTAAACATTTCAGCCTGTTTTCCTGATAAATTAAATTGTCTGTAATCATGCAATATTTGTGTGTGACCATGCACACAATAGTGTTTCATAGTCATTTCACCCCATACTTTACAGCTTCTTGGCCAGCTTCTATCCAAACCTATCTGTAAAATGTAAGTTTCTGCAAGGTCCCTGAAAATGTGAAGCCCCCATGAGAAGACCCCATTTATTGCTACCAGCAGCGGTAGTGCTGAAATGTGAGCTCAGCCTTTATTCAAATCTAGATGGAAGAGCAAGCTAAATGCAGGCAAAGCATCGGATGTCCATCTCGTCTTATTCCGGCATTAGCAAATCCAAGCACACAACACTAATACAAAGAAGATCAGGCTGCATTCACTGCGCTGCAGATGTGGTATTTGTAATCGAGTAAATCTGAGTCTGTCATTCAGTAATGCCCTGGAAAATAAACTTTACTGTATAAAAATCTTCCTTATAATTCATGCAATGTCCTGTATGCAATAGTATTTTAACCATTCTTTGCAAATATTGGAGGCAAGTCTGCAACTGGCCTTGCGGTTACTCAGAAACAGAGAGATGGGCAGATAGCTGAAATGTGTCCACCTGTGTGTGAAAATATGTATATATATTTGTGTGTGTCTCTACTGCATCTGTTTATATTTAAAAATAAATAAATAAATAAATAAATAAAACACTAAACAATGTGCTTACTGCCTTCTTAGTTAAGTTTTTGAGAACGGGTGTCTAAATTTAAGGACTTTATACTTAGACTAGAGTGTATCTTTGAAATCCAGGCCACTTAGGTGACAAAAAAAATGGATTTTATCAAATAATGTCATGTTATAGCTCTTGCACAAATACTGATTCTCAGACAAAAGGACCATATCAAGCAAGTGCTTTTGTTTCCTCCCCTTTCACCACCTCAGTTCCAGGTAAATAGAGGAGTGGACCTCTACACAGGGTGAGAGAAGTCCAGCATGCCTTTGGCATGAGAGTGCTTGCCAAATAAAGGTGTGTTTTCCCAGTTACAACCCAAAGACTATGTCCATACATGTCAAATGAAAAATAAAATGAGTTTGTGAGACTTCAAAATCATGAACCTGCTAGTGGCAGAAGGCTCTCAAGAAAAATGCCTTAATTTTTCATGTCTATATTACCCAGCATGTATATACACCTATGCCTTCTCTTGGAGTAAGTCTGTTGGGAAACAACAGGTTAATAGTAATTCTCTAACAAAACTGCACATGGCATCTTAACACGGAAGGATTCTGATAGGGTGTTTCTGCAGAAAGTCTTTGCTGACTATGAGGATAAAAAGAAAAACTAAGACAACACTTAAATACTTCTTGGGTTTCAAAATGCTCCATTGCTATCTGTTACCCATTTGAAGCTTTTTCCCCTTTGTGAGGGTTTCATAATTTTTTAATAAATTTTTCAAAGCATTTTCATTTGGTTGTCTATGGAAGGGAAAGAAAAAAAAAAAAAAAAGAAATAAGTTCCCTATAAAAATACTTGAACTCAGCCTAACTACTTAACAAGGAAGCATTCATAATGGGATATTAGTTTAGAAGTGGTTTGCAAATAGCAACTTCAGTTATACAGAAATGCTAATAAGCCCAGAAGACAAATAGAAAATACTTTAGTCATGAAAATAAGCAGATGTAATTGTGAATACATATGCATTTACACGTGCATAATAAAATCTACCCATATAAATTCTGAAATATTGTAGAAGAGTCGTGAACTCCAACAACAACAACACTGTAGTACCAGGAACAATTGTGTCAGTACTAAATTGGGAGGAAACAGTGGTTGTGCCATCTCTTACCTCTTTAAATCTCTCCTCAAATCATACAAAGCAGTATTGTGAGACCAGGAGACTCCCTTGTAGAAACATGTATACTGCATCTTTCATAACCTAAGAAAGTGCTGCAGATACTTCTTCGACCAAGGCCTCTTGGATGTGAGGGGATTTTTGAAACAGACCATAGCTTAGAAAAGTAAACAGTGTTGGCTTTCTTGTTAAGTAATATCATATTTAGAAACTGTATTGAAGTCCACAGAGGGGATTTAGAATATCTTGCCTCTGGCATGGCTGCGAACATGTAGCTGAGGGCATTCTCTCACACCACTTTTAGTCCTATTTTCTTCCTTTGCCCACCTCCTGAATGATTTCAATAGTTGCTATATTTGTAAAGCTTCTGTAAACATCTGTAAGTTTCTGTAGCTCTTACCAATTGTGCATCACTTGGAGAAAAATGTTGAAAATGTTGCTGGTTTTGTTGTTGTTTTTTAGGAACATAACTTCAGGAACATAACTGTTTGCATTGTGCTGAAAGTTACAAAAACTTTAGAGTTTGCTCCTCCACATTTCATTGCAATGTCTTGAAAAAGAGACCTAATAATTAATTATTGTAATGTATCAGACAGTAGTTTTGGGGACTTGGTCATAATCTCTTGTGGGCAGCCAGAACTTTAAGCTTTCTCCTTCTCTCTTCTTATGTTATAAACATTCTTTTTTTTTTTTTTAGTTAAAAAAAAAAATAATAATTTTCTGTAAGAAAATGGATACAAACAAAACAAACAATAGCCTGAATGTTAGGCTTCATGTAGGAGAAATAAAGATGACATGCCGCCCTTTTGATATGTCTATTCAATATTTACTGTCAACTTCAACTAACATTTATATAATATTAATATTTTAAAACAAGCTCATTATTACACCAAAATACTTACTTGAGTAAATATGCTACAACCAGCTCCCATGTTCTTTTCTGTGCTAACTATTTGTCTGCAATGAAAGAGCAAAAAATCAGGAAATAATGGAAAATGAAATGTCTTTGATAGCTCTGATTTGCCCACACTGCTCCTTCATAGCAAGAATCATTTGTCTTTGCTTATTAGCAGTGTCCTGGATATTGCCATAATGGTCAGAGTTGGCATTTTAAAAAATGTTACGATCATTTTACAGCATCTTGTATGAATTTTGACTAAGGCATTTTGGTGTACAAAGAGCAAAAGCTAAAGACTGTGTAGAACCTGTCCTCGAACAGCACGGTGGTCATGTGAATGACTGTGACAGTGTAAGTGCATGGCTGTGCACTCAAGACAATTGCTGATACTCAGAAGAGAGATGAAACTATAGATGCTGAAGGTTACAGCATGTACCTAAAACGATCCAATGTGCTGGCATCTCTTTATTCCCTCTTGTCTTGTATAGGACTGACTTTCTGTGACTAGGCAAAGGGTGGATGGGTATACACGGGCTTTTAGGCAATGGTTGGCACCAAGTGTTACTCCTGCTTCTGCACATCCATGCCTGGGAGGTTCCTGGCCTGGACTTTGTTATCACAGATCATCCTGGCTTTTCCCTACTGTCTTGCATCCTGCGGCTTGCCAAGCTTTTCTGATGTCTGCTTCAGTATACATCCCTCTCTGGGCTCAACCTGCAAGGAGAAATGAGTTTAGTACAGTTCCTGTCCACGGAGATTTAGCTTTAAGAGAAGCATGATTCCTTTAGGAGCAGCACAAATTCCTTTTCAAGGGGTCACTGATCAGGAGCAGCCTCTTGAAGTATTTCTCTGCGCTTATAATGGAACCTCTGTCAACATTTTTTTACCTCAGTGAAGAACAAGTACATGGTCCTTCACATGGAAGGTCATTAGCTGATACTAAAAACAAGAGGAAGAGAGGAAAAATAAAAAGGGAGAAGGAGAGGAAAAAAAAAAGAAAAAGAAAAAAAAGAGGAAAACAGAGAGGGAGAGAGAAGGAAAAGGGGAAGGGGAAAGGGGGGAAGGGAAGGGAAGGGAAGGGAAGGGAAGGGAAGGGAAGGGAAGGGAAGGGAAGGGAAGGGAAGGGAAGGGAAGGGAAGGGAAGGGAAGGGAAGGGAAGGGAAGGGAAGGGAAGGGAAGGGAAGGGAAGGGAAGGGAAGGGAAGGGAAGGGAAGAAAAAAGAAAAAGGTGTTGGGTGTATAGGGAGGAAATGTTATCTGTTTCTGCTCAGTTCAGGAAGAAGATGGGAGGCTAGCTCAAGCTGCAAGGAGCAAATTCACTAAGAGTCTTGTAGGAATGGGCATAGGGTAACTTCGAGTCTTTCCCCTACAGAGGGGAAGACTAACTAATTTATAATCTGTTGAGCAGAAATCTGTTGACCTAGAAATCCGTTATCCCACCACCTTCTGGATGATGGAGGGAAGAGCTGCCTGTGTGCCTTGACAAATGGATTTAGGAGGCTGCCAGGGGCTGGTGACTCCCTTACTGGAAGGATCTTTGCACATGGCATTGTTTCTTCTGCGTGGGCACAGCAAAAGCTTTTGTGCCGTGTTGTTCACATCTGGCAACTGTGAAGCTCCGGCAGCTCACCATGAATTACTATATGTATTTTTAAGTTTCTCGTGTTAATGTATTGTTTTGGAAACAAGTGGACCTCCCCCCGCCCCCAGCTCTTCAAAGCTTATCAGTTGCAAATGAATGAAAGGCTTTTAAAAGCAGGAGGGAGACTGATACCAGAGCAGAGTACAACACAACAGGTGGAAAGTTCAGTGCAAATATCCTTTAAAAAAAAAATGTTTCTGTTTTCAGCAATTCAATTCAGTTTATACAAAGGTTACCGAAAAATCAGGTATTCTTGCGACGAGGGTCGCGGGGGGACCCTGCCCGGGAGCGGGGCTCCGGGGGTTCTCCGGCTGTGGACAGACGGACCGGGGGACGGACGGACACTGTTCTTGGAAACGTTTCTGTCCAAGGGGACGGCATCCCCCTGGCAGGAACCTAAGCACCGCGTTAATGGCATTATTGGGGCTGCAGAGTCGTGCTCGAGTCCAGGGGACACTACACGGAACACACAAAAACTGGCAGATGTCTCCGTGGTCTTGTTCATTTTATTTTATTATTTTATTTTATTTTATTTTATTTTATTTTATTTTATTTTATTTATTTTATTTATTTTATTTTATTTTATTTTTGTTCCTTTTATTTTGTTATTTTATTACTTTATTACTTTATTACTTTATTTACCATTTTACTTTATTAATACTTAATTTTATTTATTTTTGTTCTATTTTATTTTATTTTTGGTGGCCGCTCGCTTTGCTCAGCACAGGGCTGGCTTTGAGCCGAAGGGACGTTGCAGTCGTCTCGCCGGTGGCTGTGATTTGGGAAGCGATCGTGTGCGGCGCCGCAGCCCTCCCTCAGCAATCAGGCTGCGAGCTGACGAGGCTGTGATTGTAGGAGTTGCCTCATTTGCATTGATGAGGATAAACCAGCTGCTGGGGCATGCAGAACTGCACCTGACACAATCACCGGGCTCAGGATTAGCGCGGGGAGTCAGGAGTCCACCGCGCCGCGTGGCAATCTCAGACCTACATTAGAGTCACTCATGCAAAATGACCCAAATCTGCAATGGGCGCAATTAGCAATCCAAACATGCATGTTAATTTAGGAGATGACATTTCCTTGCGGTTTACTTAGTAAATATAGCGGTTACGTGCAGCTTAGTGTGAAAGGCTGAGAAAGATGAGCTCTTCACTCCTCCATGATACCCACATAAAACTGAAGTCCCTGATATTTAGGACAGGAAGGAACTTTTGTACTCCAGACACCACTCCAGAGGGTGGTGCTGGGCGGGTTTTTGTTGTTGTTGTTCCTTTGTTCTTTATTTACACGGATGGAGAAGAAAGGCTTAGATTTTTTTTTTTCTTTTCATTATTTTTTCTTTTACTTGCTTCTTTTCTGATTTGTGATCGCTTCACATACGAGACAAAATGTTGCTGTGTTGTGTTATACAGCCCTCCAACTCTCCCAAAATGTTCGAAGCACACACACACACACACAAATTACCCACTGCTACTCTCCCGTGTAATGGGGGTGTTTCACCGAAGTTAAACTGCCCAAGTGAGAATCTTACAAAGTAGTTTCCCTCTGCACCCCTCCGACCCAAAAGGGTTTTGAATTTGTGATGGCAATCAAAATCTGAGATCTATTTTCTCATGGCTTCTGTGTTTATGAGAGTTGAAACTCATCTGTGAAGAGAAAGAAATAAAAAGAAAAGAAAAAGAAAAGAAAAAGAAAAGAAAAAGAAAAGAAAAAGAAAAGAAAAGAAAGAAAGAAAGAAAGAAAGAAAGAAAGAAAGAAAGAAAGAAAGAAAGAAAGAAAGAAAGAAAGAAAGAAAGAAAGAAAGAAAGAAAGAAAGAAAGAAAGAAAGAAAGAAAGAAAGAAAGAAAGAAAGAAAGAAAGAAAGAAAGAGAAAGAACTGATAATTTGGAGCAAAAGCACGCAGTTCAAAAGCTAAAGCTCCCATTGGAGAACAGAAAATTTAATGAGCTTTTAATGGAATGCAATGCTCAGAGTAGTAAATTATTTGTTAGTTGACGATGCAATCAGCATGCTGATTAAGGTTGCTTGGTTTTTTACTAAACATTAACTGAATGAAAACCGTTAGTCCTTGTTGTTCTGCTTGGGGGGCTTTCGGGAAGCAAATGGACTTCCACAGCAGAGATTGTCAATAAAGGTGAGTGCGCTCCAGGTGTCATTTGAATATGCTGATAAAATACTCCTGATAAATATTTAAAAGCATTTTAAATCCACAATGTTAGTCTGGTGTATTGTGAACTCTATTTAAAGAAACAGTGGGCCTAGAAGGGCCTTCTGTCGATCCCTGTTTCTCTCTGGGACGATGGGTAGATAGATTGTATTCGATTTTTTTTTTTATTTTTTTATTTTTTTTTTTTTTTTGTAGAATGACCATCAGAATGCACGTTTGGACATCAATATGGGCGAGTTTTGGAGACTAGATCTGCGAGAGAAAATAAAAACTAACTAGCAGAGAACATACTATTCCTTGGCTAGGTTAGAAATGCAATTAAATCTCTTCTAAATCCCCCTGCAATACTTATGCACTTAAACCGTCGATTTTCAATGTCAAAAACCGCTGGGGATCTGAGTTTTTGTTGTTGTGTATATGTTTTTACGACGGGAAATCCCTTATTTTTTACCCTGGCATGAGGTTTCTTTATACTTTAACGGACTCGAAGAAACGCAACAAAACAAAACTCCAGTGGCATTAACACCACAATGGGGAGGGAGGGAGTTTATTGTTCTTTTATGTACGTTGACTGTAAATATTTAGCCTTTTGGATCCTTAGACCAGGCTTGGGTTGAACAGATCAATCCACGTATTGACTGCGTACGCGCCTGTTTTAAGACAATGTTTATTGTTTTGGTCACCTCTCTGCTTTCGTCTATAGATTTACGAGAGGCAGAAAGGCGAATTTAAAAAAAAAAAAAAAAAAAAAACACGGAGAATCATAGGCTAAAAGCTTGGCATTTCATGTTAACGACTGTGAAGTTCCTGTTCTATAAATCCCAATTAGTTAAATCATCGCGTTGTTCACCCACAATGATCAGATAGCTTTAAAATCCGATAAATAACTATCTATGTGTTTTAACTATTCCTGTTTATGACCCAAGAGGTTAAAAGCCTTTGACTGGCATTTGACTTCTGACCTCATATAAATGTTATCTTATCAGTTCCTGCTTGTTAACTTGTATTGAGTGCTTGTCCCTGATGGCTTTTAGATAAAGGGGTTTTTATTATATTTCCTATTGAAACTGAACCATTTGCTTTGTTCTTCGTCTGTAGTCTCAGCCCACATAGTAACCTCGTAACCTAACAATTTTGCTGAATAGGATAAAATGCAAACTATTTACAGTTCATACGAAGCTTTATTTTCATCTAAACTCGATGGATTTAATCTAATGTTTTGTAATACCGTTTGTTTATGATTAAGCTAGCGATCCAGCGTTGAACGCCACTTTATTTTATTGCCGTCATTTTTAATATTTGTAGATTTTGGCCAAGAAACGAGGAGTTGATAAGATGGTATAAAGACTTTTACTCTTTTTTCTCTCTCTTTCTCTCTTTTTTTTTTTTTTTTTTTTTTTTTATTCCCCGAATCTGGGAAGGCTCCCTAAAAATATGTTTTAAATAGACAGATACATATTTTTTTCATCTGCTGAAATAATGTAGTTTTAACACACATCTACACCAGTTCTGCTTTTGATATTGAAGCAATCTTTTATCTTACATATTCGCCTGAACCTTCCTGTCCTTCTCACGGACCCAAACTTGTGGCCAGTAGTATAGTGACTGAGGTGCAGTAGGCGTTGCTTCAGACAAACACATAATGAACTATTATATTTATACAGGCTGAAGCGTTTTTAATGCATTGTATTACTGCCTGCATACGGGTTAGGGGAACGCACTGTAGTTCCGCTGTTTGATTTGCTAAAGAACATTTTTTCCATTAATTTTCCTATTGAAATTGGCCATAATCATAGAGGAAGAATGAAAAGGCAGCCATCTTGTGGGTGTCATATTGCAGTTTTTCTCCTTGGTTCTTTCCCTTGCAGGCTTTCTTTATACTCTCTTATTGCCATTCACTGTAATTAGCCTCGAAGATAGTTCTTGATGTGTAAAAATGTATTTTCCTCTTTCCATATACTGCAGAGTTGCTATCACTGCCTACTGGCTACAAGCAAACTACATCTTCCTTTATATTTACTCATACATATGAATGAAAGATATTTTTGTGTTGTATGGCTCTCTGTTTAAATGTATTTACAAAAGGCAAATATGTAAGCAAAACATTATTCACGCGAACGAGATTAATTTTCTGCGAACGGAAAATTCAGGTGCACGGTTCGGAAATGACAGAAAGGGAAAACTCCTGGATGCCCCCTTTTCGAAATTCGTTCTGTATAATGCTGTTGATGTTTATTGAGAGACCCATTTACTGTCTTAATCGTTCGCATTATCTCTGTGGAAGGCTTAAGAGCTTTGGTTCCTGTTGATGTCGTTTCTACCTGAATGTGTCGATCAAAAACGTTTAATGCAATCCTCAACTAAAATACTTTAAGTATACCTCAAAACTATCGTTTCAAAAATAAAATTTCCCAGAAAATCTGTTTACTGTAACTTAATAATTTCACCAGCTAGCATTATGCAATCTCTGTCTTTTTTGCCTTTTTTTAAAGAAGGAAATCTAAATTATTGAGTTCAAAACTCTGACACGAAAAGAAAAAAAAAAAAAAAGTGAGAATAAGGGTGTGAAGTTATTTGTCAATGAAATTAATGCCGCCAGCAACACCGTCATTAGCATGCAGGCGGTCTGGGTCAGGATTAGCAGTTGCAGAGGTTATTGGTTACACCACTATTGGCAATTTACTACCGATCTATCAATAGTTCTAGAATACAGCATTTTTTTATTGCTTTGAACAGTTGCAGGAGAACGGAAAACTGTTCCTCACGCTGAAAAAGAAATCTCGGTAGGGCGAGACAAAATAGCAACACTAATTTGTGCGTGTTTCTCGAGCTCCTTGTGAACTCAAAGGGTGTCGGAAGCCTTGTTAATACCTCCCAGGACACGGGCGGTTCGTGGCTCTGACGTTTCCACGAAAAAAAAAAATATATATATATATATATCCCATATACATATACATTATATATATATGTATAATATATATATATATAATATAGAGATATATATACAAGTCGGGCAGCCTAAATGCGACTTTTTCCTTCTTCGCTCCCCCGGGGGAGTTTTTGGAGCCCCGCGGGCAGCACCCGGCCGGCTCCGTGGGGGATGCGGTCCCGTTACCTGCCGTGGGTACAAGGGGAAGGGTTCGTGTCCTGTGCCTCCCCCCCAGCTGCGACACCAGAACCATCTCAAGCTTTTGGGGGATTTTGGGGTGTTGTTCCTTCTCTCCCGCAACCCTTCCGCTCCGAATCGGAGCGGACCGCCTCCTCCCCCAGGCTGATGTCCTCGCGTGTAAAGATAATTAACTCATTCTGCCCCTCTTAATGCCATTAGCGGCGGCCTGCAGAAGGGGATGAACGTTCATCCACCTTTCTGCTTCGGACCCGGGACCTACAGCCCTTTCCCCCCAGGGGTCTCCCCCAGGTACCTCCCCCTCCCCCCCCCAACCACACCCAGGTGTGATTTGGCAGGTCAAGGGGGTTCCCATGGGGGCAGCTCGGGGAAGGGCATGTCCGCAAAAACCCTCGTTTTTGCCCTTGAAAAAAAAAAAATTAATTAAAAATAAAAATCAGGGCGCATTTGGGCTATTACGGTAGGGCAGCTCGCTTAAAAAGATTATTTGAACTACAAAGGCATTCATTTAGGACTCGCGATGCCGCGGAAAAGAGGAAAAGAGGGGGAGAAAAAAAAAAAAAAAAAAAAAAAAAGGCCCTGCTAGAAATTAGCAGCCTGTCCCGGTATTCGGGGAACAAGAGTGACAACTTATTGGAAGTTCTCAAGGAATCATTTATATTTCACACTCCAGCGGGCAGCTGATTCGAGGTTGTCTGTTAGCATAACAAAGGCTCCGAGCCTGTGAACTTCAGAAACCTTTCGACCTCGGAGCTGCCGGCATGAATAGCCCCCAGCCCTGCCTATAGAGATCTCCCAAAGCTCCCCTGTTCGTGGCTAAATTGTTAATCAGGGTAATTTAATATAGTTTTCAATATGCCTCATCTCGCGTCGGGCAAGGTATTCACGGGCTTCGCCCCCTCCCGAAAGGAAACTTCTTTATTCAGCAGCTAGCGGGGCAGCTGCAGAGCCCCCCTGTACACCCCAAAAGCGACCCCCCCCCCGCACCCCAAAACTGACCCCCGCACCCCGGGCTGGGGGCACCTCCCTGCTGCGCTCTCCCCTTCTCCTCTTCCTCCTGGGCTGCCTCATAATGCTGACCCCAGCATTAATCCTATATTTCTGGAGGATTTTTTTCCTTTTTTTTTTTTTTTTTTTTTTTTTTTTTTTTTTTTCCCTCCTCTTGCGGGCCCCCTTCCTGAAGCAGGGAGTTTGCTTCTCTGCATGCTGCTTCGTTTTGGCTTCTCTGTCTGAGGACGTCGGTGACACAGACAGGGTGACACAGACTGAACTCTCCTTGCTCCGCTTCTGCGCTCCGTTATTTGCGCTTAGTTGCCTTGATCATCTTTTTGTAGATTATTCCGGAGTTGGTAGATTATTCCAGAGTTTGTAGGTTATTCCAGAGTTTTCACAGATTTTTCCAAATTTATAGCATAAGTCTAAATCAATATAACTTTGTGCTTCTAGTATTTATCACATTTCATTTGAATAAACAAAAATTCCAAACTAATAACTCAGATAATTCACAGAAATTCAGGAAGTAACCTGTGGTTTCTTTACATATTTTGAAGTCAAAATAACAGCTTCCCTCTAGCATCCTTTTTTTTTTTTTTTTTTCTTTTATCCTCATGTACAACTTATGACCCATAGCAATCATTGCACTTTCACATCTCTGAGTTTCTGATAATTTTCCTGTGAGAGGTTAACAGACATACAGAGGCAACAGCCTTTGCTTTGCACCCATACAAAATATACTTTCAGATTCTCCCCCTCCAATTATCTTTAGCTTCTTAATTAAAATAATTACATTTTCTTTGAAAACCGAATTAATTCCATATCGATTAAAGATTTATGATTTTTTTTTTCCCATCCAGCAACTAAAGAAGAGGCTTTCTGCACAGTAGGAGATACTTGCTCAAGTTGTTGTCTCAAAGCTGCTTCCACCTAATAGTACAGTTTGGGCCTATTGTATCGAAAAAAAGGGATGCATATTTGGGATGGTGTTTGACAGGGGGAATGAACACAGACACCAGAACAATTATATTACAGTCCCACTGGGAATGCCAGCACCAAATTTAGCCAGACTGATGGGGCACTGTCTAGACGGTCCCCTTTGTGTATCAGCTGTTTTTGCCCTGCTTTATTGTCCAGCTTGAATATGTGACTGGGACCTGCATATGGAGCCCAAGCACAGTCATTCCTGCAGCCACACTTTGATGGGAAAAGGAAAGAGAAAACAAACAAACAAACAAACAAACAAAAAAAAACCCTGCAAACTGAATGCATCTTGCAACCACATCCATATTAGAATAAAGCAGAAAAGCAGACAAACTCTGGTTTTGCTCCAAGGCACATATAGGCACACACATGGCTTCAGCTAACTACTCAGCAATTAACACTAGAATTCTGCAATTAGAAATGCTCGATATAACCATTGCCTGACACCACTGGCGGGTACATGGGAAATCCTGGCTGCGGCTCCGTGTTTTGTCGTGGGGAGGGAGCTGGGGGCTGCTTTTGCGGGGAGTGTTGCTCTCTTCATCTGCTCCACCCCTCCGCAAAAGGAGGCAGAAAATAAATAAACCAAGCAGGTATTGTGGGGAGGCAATTAGGAACTATCACACATGTAAATTACAACCTTTCATTTCTGAAAAGGGCAAAGGATGAAAAGAGGGAATATTTATTAAATGTTTACACTGCAATTAGTGGCGCAGGCTGCTCAGCTTTTCCCTTGCTGAGGCTGATGCCGAGCTGGAATTCAGCCCCTTCTGAAGGCTCATAGGACTCCAGGCCACCTCTTTTTTAAGCTGAGAAACATCAGAAGCCTACGAGAAAGAAATTGCTGCAGAACTTAGCTGTGCCAATTACTATGCATCTCATTGCTCTGTCACAGAGGGATTTTTATTTATTTATTTATTTATTTTGCCACTAATATCTGAAAGTCGTCTTAGCCCGAAACAGATTTAAAAAAAAAAAAAAATGAAGAGAGAGGCCCTCTTGAGTTATTGTGATGAAGAAAATGTAGGAACAGCACCATGCATAGTCTGGAAAAAAAAAAAAAAATCCGTGGAAAGCAGATACACGCAGTGAGCTTCCTAGGCCTGCATCTTCATTATCTGAGAAGGGCACTCTGTGGGTAGGTGCTCCCTGAGACGATTTCATTTGGCCTTGGCACGATGCCCGCTACCCATCAGACGGAGCAGTAATGGCTCATTTTTCACTCATCTTACCTCTGCGCTTTTTTTTTTTTTTTTTTTTTTAACTGCAAGCTCTCTGGGGAAGCCTCTCGGTTATTTTGTATATTGTCTTTATTCTGGTTGGGATTAGACATGGGTAACAATGAGCTTCTCCTGGCTTCCCTTCTCCCTGGTCCTCATGCACTGCTGTAGGCCACCCTCCTCTGGAGCGCACCAGCCCCTTGCAGTTTGGCTTCATGCTTCAATTGATAATCCTGCTGATAACATAGCATGGGAGGTCTGGCATCATGGTTTTATAATCTTATCTGCAGTGTCCAAATCCCAAACACCAGAAATTAAAAGGCTCAGAAAAGCACGTGCATCTGCAGGACCTCTTGCTGCTCCCCCAGGTGCTCCCTTGGGAACATGCCCCCACCCTGCCACAGCTCTGTCTTTCCAAACACCCCGCCTCTGTCAGCTAGAATAAGGCTATATAAATCAGTTCCTGGTAATCTTCAGTTATTTCCAGATAGAACGATTTACGTGTTTGCCAGCTATCTGCTGTGGGCACAGTATTGCCAAAGGTTTTTCTTTGGGGATTACAACACCATTTAGGCTTATTTTCTTGATTTCCACATCATGTTTTGATCTCCTAAAGGAAATAACTTATTCTCTCTATCTCTTTCCTTCTCCTTCAGATAAAATCCTCACTTATGGCTACATTTATTTAAGAGAGTAATGTAGTTTATCAATTTTCTTGTTTGGGAGTCGGATTGAATTTGCGTTTGGAGACCACATGCCAAAATCATTCTTCTTTCTTTTCCTCCACTGCGATGAAAGAAATTCAGATTTTTATCTAAAAATCCCAATTCTAATACTGATTACTTGGGCCAGTGTCAGGTTCTCACCACCCTGACATAAGGTTGGCTTATTTCTGTGGAATTACACAAGGGTAAGGATGGTGCTAGTGCATTAACGAGGGCTCTGTGTGTGTGTGTACAGAGTGAAGTGGATGCCGTGCTGAATGGCAGCACAGGTATGCTACATCCATTTCTTTTATCTTTTTGTTGTTGTTGTTGTACTGTGCTTACTTCTAGTGCTGAGTGCAGTTCAGTTTTCTGTCTTTATGTAAACACAGTGGCAGGCCATAAATAAGCATACCGTCTTTTGGCTTGGGCCACCACCAAGTTGCCAGTCATCCAACAATCATTACCAATGGTTACTGCACATTACCAGTGGCTATTCCACAACAGGAAAATTCCAAAAAATTGTTCCCCTCTCACCTTCAAATTGATCTGACAAATATTTAATGTATGTATAACATGAATTCCTGCAGCCTGGAAGCAAAGGACCACACTGTTTTAGGGGGATGCTCAGAATTTCCTCAGGTTTTCTTGCTTAAAGAATAGTCATCTTAGGTCATGGTACTAACTGTGCCCCGTGCATCTGCCTGTAGACTGTCAGCTCTGCAAAGATATACTTCCCTGCTTGTGCCCGTGACTGTGTTTAAATCTGGTTAATGTAATGTATGAAACTAATATTTAGCATGAATTAATATTAATAGTGGGTATTTAAATGTGAATATATCTAAAATAATGGGGAAAATTCAATGACAATGAGTTTGTCGCAATGAATTTAAATTTTCAAATTTTTTAATATAATGAGTGGAAATAATAGTATCAATCTAACGTTATAGGAACCAGAAGGGTGTTTTATACACACACAATTTAAATGTTTTCATCCTTTTTTTTTGCTTTTTCCCCAATTTTTCACAGAAACCATTAAAAAACATTTTGCAGTTATGCATTCTGCATCACTGAGTTTGCTCTGCTTTAGGATTTTTTTCGATTGCTTGTGCACTTTTACGAAACACTGAGCCAGGAGAAGGAGCAGAGGTCCCTTCCTGCAGCTTCAGAAAGCTAGCCTTGTCACCCTGTGCTGCCCACCCTGCTGCACAAGGAATGCACAGGTCTTCCCAACTGCTTTGTTTATTTCTCAGATAAGGAATAATCAAGTTTTTAATCCGTGTGGCAGCAGTTTGGCCAACCATCTTTGGAAAGTCTTAGGAAAAGAGGCAACCAGTGAACACAGTAAGCTTGGGAAAGCAGAAGTGCATAACTCACATCCCCTCACTGACATCTTTTTTACAGTAGTGCCAAGGTCTGCCCTAAAGAGGCTCGGGCTCCAGCTCCAGAGAGCATCCTTGTTTCAGGCAGGGCTTGCAGGGCACCAAGGGGGAACACCCGTGGGAGCAAGCAGGAGCTTCTGGCAGAGCCCACGGGCAGGATGCTCGTAGCCCAGCCCCATGCTACTTGGCCACCACCAGGCTTCCAGTGCCCAACCCAATGCAGGTGGCTGCATTGCTGCTGTTCCTGGGGGTGGCGTATGGCACATGTGGTCTGGGCTCACGGCAGCCAGCATATGTTTAGAGGTAACTGTCTAAGCTAAAAGTAACCCTACAATATCTCTTTCACTAATAATAATAATAATAATAATAATAATAATAATAATAATAATAATAATAATAATAATAAAAGCCTAAGTAATAATTTAATGTGTCTCTTTGATCATCTAATATTCCTGCTAACCAGAGCTCCATCTCCTTCAGGATTTGTCAAAAAAAAAAAAACTTCAAAATTTCCCCATATTAAAATTTCCTCTTCCCTGCAGGTGTGAGCAATGTCTGCATGGGACAACTTTATATCCCTCCCTTCCCCACAAGAAAAAAACACAAAACACAGAAGGAATTTAATTTCCACGTATCCAAAGTTGTAATCATTTTAGTATCTGTCATCTTAATAGAGGATGTCCATTATTTCAAGCCCATATAAAAGAGATTTTCCAAGAGGGGCTGACCATGTGCTTGCAGCCCTTAAAACAAACAAACAAACAAACAAACAAAAAACATGTCAAGACTTTCCAGGAAGCAAAAACTTGTATCCAGACAACTTAAGCCTGGTACTTTTTGAGGGTCCTATCATTCTTTCTAAACCTCCCGTATTTTGACTGAAAATTAATTACAGAACTTGGCTTTACAGGCAGAGGCAGACCAAAAATTTTTGCTATGAAATATTTTAACTTCATCTAAACAACTTCTAAAATATTTTTTTGTAAGCATATACTACCTATCCTGAACGTAGGGTGCAGAAGTATGATGTAAACATTTTAATAATGTTCATTAATGACATGTGTGCCTTAGCACATTAGAATCACTTGTGTAATTTGACATGGATGAAATCTCTCTTTGAGGCTACATCATATATCCTCTGTGACTGTATTTCAGGGGGTCCTTCTGCCACCTCTTTCTTTCTTTTTTTTTTTTTTAATTTATCCAGTACATTTTATTTTATCCATCTTTATCCAATATTCTAAATAATTGTTAAAAAGGTTCTATATACATATTGAGGTTGATTCCAAAAAAAAAAAAAAATGCATAAAATTTGATGCAAAAACAGAACTGAATGAGATGAGAGTGAGCTTCAATGTCTTTTCTTTGTTGGAGAAATACCTGGCTTGCACAAAAAAGTGCAATTCTCTGTCTGTTCTTACACATACCTAGACATTTAGATATTCACATAGGCACTGAAATACGCTGTTTGGGAGATACCTGTAGGAGCCCATCAGTTTACAAGGCCATAAGAAATCACTGTTATTTTCTAGGCTTTTCCCAAAAACATGTGATCTGCTTACCATCAAACAGCCCACCACACATACTTCAGCAACAATGCAAGCAGAGGGAAAGCTCTGTTTGGGTTGAAACCAGAGGAAAAACACTCAAAGCCCAGTACTTCTAGCAAGCCTGCTGATGTCCCAGCGGACAAATCAGTGCCAAACATCTCCCAGCACCCTCAGTTATATTGAGGGAAGTGAAGCTTTGGCTTCCCTCTTGCTCCACCACATACCCACCTTTGGGGAGAATATTAATATTTACTTGGAGTGGGAAAACAGAACAGGGGTGACAGGTAAACACAGTCACAAGCAGCCTTTGGCAGAGGAAGCTTTAATCCGGAGATGATGTTAGTCTTCCACAGTGTTTGAATTATCAGGGTTATTATGATTAATGGTAATTAATTGTACTGTCATTGCTGCAGGCTCCATGCAAGACACCACAGAAGATGTTGCACCTGTCCAAAGGCTTGCAGGTTGCACTGGGATCACTTCAAATTTACAGTATTCAGTCTAATGTAGATACACTTGGGATGTCCAGATTCAGTCTTTCCTCTTCAGTAATAAAAATAATAAAAATAAAACCACTTTTGAGATGACTCCAGAGCCTCCCAGAAAGGAATTTTTTTGCAGTAGCACTGTATGCAAAGTGGAGAAAAAAAAAAAAGATGAAAAGGTATGAAATTGGCAAACGAAGGTGCAGGTTATAATGGTTGATACCCATGTTCTTTATTTCCCCTTTTCCAGAGGTATGTGGCACTTCCAGCTGTGAATTATCTTGTGAAGCCTGCAGAGGCAGGGAAAGCCCACACCTTTGGGCATGTACCACACGTGCCACCAGTGGGTCCCCATCCTCCTGACAACCTTCAAGCACTACACACGGTATAGCAAGAGCATCTGCAAGCAGGAGTGTATCCCAGCTTGTTTTACTTCCTAAATTATTGTTATGCACAAATTTAGGATTGCCAAGACAGGGCATTTTGCTGATTTAAAGTTTAATTCTGAGGATAGGTCAGAATTACAGGACACACAATATGCACAGAAATCAGAGCTGCTGTCAGATAGGAAACAGAGGTGGTAAGTTCTCATAGTTTTAATTAATGACAGAAGTATTTTGGAAATATTTATATCTGGGATAATTTCTTTTCGTTCTCTCTCACACTTCTGGAGCTCAATAGAAGGCTGACTGGATGAAACCTTTGAGCTTTACCTTTACCATTTGATATCTAGGCTAAGTTCAAAAAAATGGAGAGGGGCTGACTTATAGTGGTTTCAATTTATTTTATAGCAGGTCTGGAATTAGTTTGAACTTGTCATTGCTTTGGCAGGGAAAAGAAACATTAAATAGAAGAAAAGTCAATCACATTTCAACATTTGCATTTTTACCGTTGAGTGCGTTCACCTGAATTATCACCTTGTAGCAGATGTTTCTGCTTTGCTTTGATCTTTCACTACGAAAAGTATTTTACAGGAAGAGGTCATTAAAAAAACAAACAAAAAACAAACAAACAAACAAAACAAAAAAAAACACAATTATATCAATTTCTGTAAAGTTCATCAAGGAATGTAAGGTGCAGGGATTTTTATTTTAATTCAAATATGTTGTGGTTAGAATTAAAAAAAAAATAATGAAGTATTTTTAAGAATCCTTAGATTTTCCTTCCCCCTGCCCTCCCTTATGTACAGCAGAAGGAGATGTGTGCTTAATGTGAAGGATGATGGCAATGGGACTAGATTTCCTGTGTAGCAGGGAGATTTACAGGTTGGGTAAAGTATCAAGTGACAAACCAATTGTGCAATTGAGTTAATACAAATAAAACATTCTTAGAGCTTGTGAGCTATTATTGCAACTGCTTGTGTAAATATGGCTTAGTTCATTGTTACCTCTTCCAATTATCCTCTTGTGCAACTCCAAAGCAGCTTCCTTGCTTGAAATGCCTCTGACTGAACTGTCTTTCTCACTTATATAAACATATTTCCTGTGTTGTCAGAGAACAGGGGAAAATAAATCTCTTGTGTGAAACGCAAATAGGCGACAGAATGGAGTCCCACCAGAAAAACAGAAGCCTGAAAATATCAACAAACCAAAAATTTCCATTAATTAAGTAATTCATTGATTGCTTTTGTGTACTTAGCTTTTTTTTTTTTTTTTTTTTTTTTTTAGGGATAAATGTAAAATTGATGGGCAGTGTGCGAATACTTAAGATAAACCCCTCACAAATTTTCCTTTCTTGTTATGAAGTATTATAGTGCAGCATAAAAGCAAAATTGGTGCATGAAATTGTCAATCACGTATTCACAGAAACAAGTATATACATATAATTTTTAATGTGCATTAGTAAGAAATATATTCCTGTTCTCCATCATAAAGCCCCTGAGAGTATTTGCCTGACTTTAATGTGGTATTTGCAATTTCTAGCTGATTTAAAGTCATTAAACCACTGAATTACTTGAGGGGAGGAGATCAGAGTTTGCAAAGCAAAACCTCCACTGGAATCTGTGGCTGAATCACCATAAGCAGAGCTTGTGCCATGACTGGTACCTCACATTCTGTTGGTTCAGGGCTGTAAAACACTTAAAGTATAGGAAGTTTAGTCCCCGTGGAATATTCGTGACTTCATAGATGGCTTTTACATTTGCAACCCAACAGATGACACCTTGGCCAAAGGGAAGCCAGGGGCAGGGATCACTCAGACAAACATAGGAATCATTCTCAGCAATAGTTCTTGGCAAAGGCAGGCCACACAAATCAGGCTGTAGGGTGACCAGCTCCTCTCACACCACAGATGCCCACCATGGACAAGTTATGTTATAGAAGCAGATTTTGCTAGCCCACTCCAACCAAAAAGATTATCTTTCTTTTTTCTTCTTTTTCTTCCCTGAAAGACTGCATTGTGTGTGACTACAATAACACATCTGCTCATAAAATGGGCACGTGAGGCTCTGCTGTGAAGAATCAAGGGTGTGGGCATTCGTTCACAGTGATTGGTAATATATTGCTTGCAGATTGCTAATAGGGCACAGCTGCTTTACATGCTCATGATTCCTTCAGCCACTCTCCACAATTGAGTGGGAGATAAAGCATTTCCTATTTGTTTGTCTACAGCAGGGGAGGGGAAAAAAAAAGCCTCAGCTGATGACTTTCCAGATAAACCCTACAACTGGCTATGAACATTCTTATAAAGACTGAAGATAGTTATATGCACAGCTCTATGTGCTAAAAACCAGCTTTGTTCCCTATTGTGTTTTTTTTTTTCTTTTTTCCTGTATTTTTGGAAAGACCATGCAATGCATCTTCAGCTATATGGACACATTCAGGAGCAAAGTGAGCAAAAAATTAGCTTTTTTTTTGCTCAAATCAGAATTGTACATTGTTCCACTCCTTAACTTTTAGAAATGATGATGGGTAAAGCAGACAAAATTCCATTCCTCTCTTTTATTTGAATTACCACTCCTGAAGTCATTAAAGGTAATCCCACATGGATGAGCACAGTCTAAATACCTAGATAAAGAAGAAATCCTTTGTTCATTTCTATGTAGCAATATAAATGATTGCAATGCAGAATGCTCTTCCATGGGTAAGATAATTTAAATAATCTCTCTCTTTAAAGATCAGTGATGATTGAAGTAATGGTCTGGCTATTTTTGATTTGCACTCTACTGTATTTAGTGTTTGTACAAACATCTGGATCAACAGCTTTGGAATTGAAGCTTCTTTTGTGCATACAACAAAGAGTCACACTGTTGATGTGCAGGACCAGTGTTTGTATTTTTTTTTTAACTTGTTTGTTTGTTTTTATTTATTTATTTATTTATTTTTTGAACAGGTTAACATTTGTTCTTGTATTTTCAGGAAAGAAAGACTTGGGACATTGTACTAATTCAGTCATTTGAAAAGGTGTCAAAGCATTATATAAAAGACAATGTATTTTTTGGACATCATTAAAATGGATTAAAAAAAAGTGTTAAGAGGGGTTTCTGTTTCTTGTGGAGTTGATCGTCTGAATTAATTTCCATTCTAATGCGTATTTTTTAACATATTGAGGAGTATTTGCAATACAGTTTATTTAAAATAAGAATACTGAAATGTTTCATAAGGAAAGTACTTCCTGGTGGAAGAAAAATTTCAGCAATGTTTTAACAGATCAACGCTTTTCTTATTTCCTCCATAAACACCTGCACTTTGAAGATGCCTAAAAGCAATATGTACATTTTAACGTTGTTGGACTTGTTTGCAGGTTAGTGTTTTGGTGTTAGTGCCCATTAAAACTAACAAGGGCATTTGCAAACCTCAGTTTATGCCTGAATATGGGAGCAGCAACAGACACCTGTGAAGGAACACTGGTACCAAGTGCAGGGTTTGAAATCATGCATTATGTGCAACTTTGCAACGTGAGCATGTTGCAGCGTGCTGAAAATCTAACTCTAAGTGGGTTTTTCAGTTCTCTACTATGTCTGTGCCAGAACACAAGTGGTATTACCCTACTCCCTCATTTTTTGCAGTCAGTTATTTGTATACTCAGACAATCTTACTGATCTGTCTAAGAGCTGCCAAGTAGTTGGCAATCTGATTTTATTTTTTTCCCTCTAACTTCAGCTAGCTACCTTAAAGTGAAACGCCTAATTAAGGCATCCTGTTAAGGTGTTTGCATAGCACCCAGATGACAAATAGTCTGACCTCTTTGGACTGTGATTTCTGGAGGTGCAAATGCAAAACTAAGAATAAAACTATTCTTCTCAAAATTATAACCAGTAGAGCACACCTCAATAGTTTAGAGTGGGACTAACCTCGTGGATCCCACTTCCAAGGGCATATCCACCTCAGGACCACCATGGGAGCAGTATGGGAACTCTGCTGGGTTCCATCCCCATGCTGGCAGTGCAAGTCTGACAGCATGGGCTGCCACAGGCAGGGCTGAACATGCAGGTTTTGCAAATCTTCAGGTTCAACCCCATCCCACACCAACACACAACTCCTAGGTGGTCTTCCTCAACTCTGCCTGGGAACAATTTCTTCCATTTTGCCTTCCAAAGTACATGGTATGCAGCTAAGTGGCTTTTATACACTTGAAAAAATTCATGTAGCCAAGTAAGCAGTCCACTCAGCTGGAATGAATAATGAAAAGGAAGCTGTCATTTATGTGCAGAATAGATTAGTTGAATCCATGAGGAAAACACATACTGACTGGGGATTTGCTTGCTCATTTCTGTTGAGGATGTAGAATCAGCTACATGACAACAGCAATTTATTTTTTTTTTCTTGGTGTTTAAAGAAGTCCTGGACTAGGAAACTTCTGTGTCCACCTTTAAATGTCCTGTATGAAAACCCTGTGCTCAGGATTATGGCTACTTCTGGGCCTTCGCTTCATATTATGTTTTATGAGCTGGTGTGATACCACTGGCTTGATGCTCATAGATGTCCTTTTGCTTCATCATGGAGCTAAATATTGGCCAAATTATTATTATTATTTTTTTTTTTTGGCTAAAAAAATAAAAAGCTCCTTTATCCCAAACCATGAGGTTTAAAACTATTTGAGGTATCTCTTCTGAATGGTGCTGCTCTCACTTGAGTGAGATTGATCTCTTCTCCTGTGGCTTCAGACATGATTTACAAAGTGCAAACTGATTGCAAAAGATTCTTGCTCTTGTGAAACACTCAGTGTCTACCCCACATGGAGGTATCTGTCCAAAGCAAATTAAGGTTATTGTTTCTGTGTTGATTTACAATTATAAAGGCTTTAAACTTTTCCTTTCAAGGTTTTGGGTGAAGAAGGAGTGTAGGAAGTTGCTATCTCATCAAACCCAAACCTTTTTACACGAGAACACACAAAGTCTGATATCACTGACCTCCCAATGGGAGCTTCATCTGGGTTGTCCCAGCTAAACAGAGGCACAAAGAAGGCATGAGAGTTGTCACTTCTTGAAGGAATGCAAATTGCCAAAATGGGAGAATCGGGGAACAGAAAAAGAAAACCAAGTAAACTAGAAAGACTGCTTTGTAATAGGTTCATCAGTGGCAGGCTCAGCATAGACTGACAGTTTATTTCTGATGGTGTGAAATCTCTTTTAAATTATGGCAAAAATTCATAGGAAACAAAATCCTCCCAGGGCTATTATATAAAAAATTAATACACACCCTCTAATACTCTTTCCTAAGTGCCTACCCTTGACCTTGGCTGGTGATGAGATTAAAGGGCAGATGAACCTTGGGTATGGCTCACTGGAAGATGTTTTCATGTCCTTAAGGCACAAAGTGAGTGCAAGTATCAGCAGGGACATCAAAGGTAGCTACAAACTGTTCTGTATGTACATCAGTGGTGAGGTAGGAAACAAAAGGAAGAGTTGTCTCACTGCCCAGGGGAAGCAAAGTTATGCTAATGACACTAAAGCAAAAACTGTTTAATTTAGGTTTGCTCTTCAGTCATTACTTGACTGAAATCAGTTGACACATCCAGTAGTTGTGTTAAAAGAGCAAACTTCTAACTACCACACAGGAGAGTGGGTTAGAGAGGACTGAAGCCAGGTTAGTTGTTTTTGGATCAGCTAGCTTGGTGAACTGAAACAATTGAACTGGTCAACTGAAGTGCAGTGGAAAATGAAGAAGAATACAGAGAAACAATTAATGAATTGAATTAACTGCAGATATTAAGTTAAAAGGATGCTAAAGGAAAGAAAAAAAAAAGAAAAAGAAAAAAAAAGCTAAAGAAAAGAAAAGGGAAAAAAAAGTTTTAAAAGTTTTTTTTGTTTGTTTTTGTTTTTTATTTTTTATTTTTCACATTGCTAATTAGGATGTCTGATTTGATTGGTACACACTGATGGCAAAAATGCTGACATGAAACCATACTCCTCCTAGGGACATGATCAGTTCCAACTGTGGTAGATACCTGTGATTTTTTTGCTCTTGCAAGAATAATCAGGCCAAGGATTGACTCATATATTTCACATGCTAAGACTTAGAAACTTAGAAGCCAGTACACCAGACTGCACCAGACTGCCTCTTTTGAATAAAATGTGGAACAATGACAGCTTCCAGGTATGCAGTCCCATAGTTGCTGTCCGAAGACAAAACTGTAGAGATCTAACTGATGTGAGATACATTTAAATTCAGTCCTATACTGTGTGATCACAATGCAGTCATAAATCTTAAATCTGGTGAAGTCCACAAGCATAATATGGATGAGCAGATGCGAGTCCTACCTTTTTAATGTTTAGGCAGAAGGAAGCACTGTTTTTCTCAGCATGCAAAATACACCAGAATATTTTTCCATGTTCTTGGGCAGTTCAATATCAGAAGTTTGTAGCTCCAAGAGGTGTGGTAACATCTTCTGAGCAGAATGC
This sequence comes from Anas platyrhynchos, assembly GCF_047663525.1. Lineage (NCBI taxonomy): Eukaryota > Metazoa > Chordata > Aves > Anseriformes > Anatidae > Anas > Anas platyrhynchos. The sequence continues at coordinate 81,285,682 of NC_092621.1, forward strand.
AACTGCGAGCAGAAGGCAACTGTGCTCTGTTGGGTTCATTAATGTGTGACCTAAAGCAATTAGGCAATGCTGCAAATGTTCTTCAAGCAACACATCTAGGTCAGTACCTCACAAAGCCTCACCTTGCATCCACTCCATTTTCCACTTTGAATTGCTGCGTTTAGTTGCAAAATAACCTTTTAGAGCAATGAAACTTTATTAACTCTTTAAGCTGCTGGTACAGAGATGAGAACACCAGTGAAAAGGGGAATGCAAAAATGAGAGCCTTTGGCTGTCTCCTGTGGTGGAGCAGCATGGCAAGGGAATAAGTTCTATGGCTAAAGGGATTAACTACATACTGCTTGATGCTGGTGGTATTGCCCTCATCTGATGGTCAGTGTATGTCCATATGCATACATCTTCTGGCTTTCAGTTAAATACAGAACACAAATTTTGCCCTCATATACTCTTATGAACATACACTTAATTTTATACTCTTTGCCTTTCTGTTTTTGATATCCATAATAAACCCAGAGCCAAATTCACTCATGCTGTGCATCATTCCTAAGCAAGCAGGGTTAAACAAGCTCCATGAAAGGTGATGTAAAGAGGCAGTATACATTGGGGGCACACGTCAGTCCTTGCCTTTCTCTCTTCTCCAGTGGAAGCAAGATCCAGCAGCCCTTTTGGTCCTTGCTCTGCGCACTGTTGGCATTAGCTCCAGCATTTAGAGGTTGGGGACAAGACTCAGAGGTATCAGGAAGCAGGATGCTTCTACACAAGGAGGATTTCCTTGCTGTGATTTGCATTTTGTCTGACATCCACAACAGTCCCATGCATGGACATGTAACTACACCTGCAGCTAAACGCAGCTTGCTAGGTGTCACACCTCTCATTAGTGTCACTCGTTAATTAAAGGGCACCAAGACATGATGTCCCATGGAAGCCCAGGCTACTTGACTGCCCTCTGAGGTGAGCACCAAGCAGAGCTTAGCCCCATCGTGGCTAACCAGCAGCCAGGCTGAGGAAACCTCCTGTCCCAGCACTACCACCGTGCAGCCTTGCACACTGTTTTTATTGTTTGTTTGTTTGTTTTTGTTTTTCCCCACAAAAAATGGTAGTAAGCAACAAGTCCACAGCCCTTAAAACAACTCGTAACATTAATATGTTGAGCTCAGATATTGTGTGGTCCTGGCTATTAAAAAAAAAAAAAAAAAAAAAAAAACAACAACAACAACAACCTTTATTCAAAATTAAGTTGTGCTGTTCTATTTGTTACTGTTCCATCACTACAGGATGGTGCTGCCCAGAGGTTTACAAATCACCACGGTACCCAGTTAAAATAGATAAAGACCAAAAAGAGTAACATCTTCATCAGCTGGACCTCATAAAAGATTTAGAAAAATAATTTAAAATAATGTTAAATTTTAATTAGGAGTCCAAACAGGAAAATGTGCTTAAGTAATATGATCCATTTATTTCATCAGGAAATTAGGAAAGAAGTATACATTAAATACATCACAACTTAAGTTGTATTCGTGGAAAAAATGTTCTGAACAACCAGCAGGGTTTAGCAACACACACACATGCATGCACACACACAGAGCTTAGTTTTTGCATCTTTGCCTCATGAACTTTCAGCAAAATTTTGTCTACAAGGGAACTACTAAGCTATTTCCCAAATAGCTTAACTCTGTATTTATAATCTTAATCTAAAATAGTAGTAGAAAACAAAATTTTGTTGAAATGGTTTTAAGATTTGGACTTGGTGATCCTTATGTGTCCCTTCCAACTCGGAGTATTCTAGGATTCCATGATTTTAACTAAACATTATATTTTCTTTAATATAAGTCTATAATATTCTGACTATAAGAAAAACAAACAACGTTAAAAAATTTGAAAAAAATGTAATTAAATGGAAAATAAATATAAAGATAATTCTCTAAGAAAACTTTAAAGAGTGAAATATACATAACTTTCATAGAAGCATAATGCTTTTTAGTATTAAAATTCATAATTATTATAAAATAGAAAAATCATTCTTTAGGTACCAATCATAGCTTGTTGATTTCCACTCCAAAAATGATGGCTGGATGCAAATTAGCCTGTTCCTGAAGTTTATGTGCATTTAGAATGAAACAACATCCTTAACTTATTTGTCCGTTAGATCTTGTAGTATCAAAAGTAATCAAACAAGTAAACAAATGAATTTAATAGAAGAGTGGCATGTTCAGTATGCAGTGAAATAGGTAAATAATGAAAGCAACCTTGTAAAAGTTACTGGCAAATGCCACCTGAAATAAATAAATGAGTAGGAGAGTAAGCAAATAGACAAATATTCGATGCAGAGGTTGTACATGCAACTGCAGGGTTTTATGAAGCTTTCCAATCTTTCATTTATTTCAACTGTAAGCTCAGCAGACTGGCTTCTCTTTGAAGAACCATTTGAAGAACCCAGTCAAGTACTTGGATCTGCATGGGTTAATGCATGTGCATGCCCCTAAATATGCACTTACACTAGCAGCTCCTGAGTGCTCTCCAGGTTCTATGCCTTCCTGGCTCTGACTAGAGATTTAAGACATGCCTTTGAGCATGAAGAAGCACACACCTTGCCATTTTTGCATGCGTTAAAAACAGTCCACCTGCTAAAGAAGCCTTCTCTGCTCAAAAGAAAAAAAATGCTGGAAATAAATTGTGAGACATATTTTTACTTTTATCAGCCTGGTGTGCCTTTTCTCAAACATTTTAAAGCCACGTGCTGTTTAAATGCAGAGCTTGCCCCAAACCAGTGGGAACATCACATCTCAGTATACATTTTATCAACACTTACAGCTTTCAAAATATCCCACGATGAAGATCAAGATTTCTTTTTGTTAACATATTTTCTTTCAGGACTGTCGATGTATTTCACAGAATCACAGAATCACAGAATTTCTAGGTTGGAAGAGACCTCAAGATCATCGAGTCCAACCTCTAACCTAACACTAACAGTCCCCACTAAACCATAGCCCTAAGCTCTACATCTAAATGTCTTTTGAAGACTTCCAGGGATGGTGACTCCACCACCTCCCTGGGCAGCCTGTTCCAATGCCTAACAACCCTTTCAGTAAAGAAGTTCTTCCTAACATCCAACCTAAAACTCCCCTGGCGCAACTTTAGCCCATTCCCCCTCGTCCTGTCACCAGGCACATGGGAGAACAGGCCAACCCCCACCTCGCTACAGCCTCCCTTAATGTACTTATACAGAGCAATAAGGTCGCCCCTGAGCCTCCTCTTCTCCAGGCTGAACAAGCCCAGCTCCTTCAGCCGCTCCTCGTAGGACTTGTTCTCCAGGCCCCTCACCAGCTTCGTCGCCCTTCTCTGGACCCGCTCAAGCACCTCGATGTCCTTCTTGTAGCGAGGGGCCCAAAACTGAACACAGTACTCGAGGTGTGGCCTCACCAGAGCCGAGTACAGGGGGACGATCACCTCCCTAGCCCTGCTGGTCACAGTGTTTCTGATACAAGCCAGGATGCCGTTGGCCTTCTTGGCCACCTGAGCACACTGCTGGCTCATATTCAGCCGACTGTCCACCATCACTCCCAGGTCCTTCTCTGCCTGGCAGCTCTCCAACCACTCATCTCCCAGCCTGTAGCTCTGCTTGGGGTTATTGCGCCCCAGGTGCAGGACCCGGCACTTGGCCTTGTTGAACTTCATGCAGTTGACCTCAGCCCATCGGTGCAGCCTATCCAGATCCTCCTGCAGAGCTTTCCTACCCTTGAGCAGATCGACACACGCACCTAACTTGGTGTCATCTGCGAACTTACTGAGGGTGCACTCAATGTCCTCGTCCAGATCATTGATGAAGATGTTAAAGAGCACCGGCCTCAGCACCGAGCCCTGGGGGACGCCACTAGTGACTGGCCTCCAACTGGACTTGACTCCATTCACCACAACTCTTTGGGCCCGGCTATCCAGCCAGTTTCTAACCCAACGAAGCGTGCGCCAGTCCAAGCCAAGAGCAGCCAGTTTCTTGAGGAGAATGCTGTGGGAGACGGTGTCAAAAGCCTTGCTGAAGTCAAGGTAGACCACATCCACAGCCTTTCCCTCGTCCACCCAGCGCGTCACTTTGTCATAGAAGGAGATCAGGTTCGTCAAGCAGGATCTGCCTTCCATAAACCCATGCTGACTGGGCCTGATCGCCTGCTTGCCCTTCAAGTGCCACGTGATGACTCCCAAGAGGATCTGCTCCATGAGTTTCCCTGGTACTGAGGTCAAACTGACAGACCTGTAGTTCCCCGGGTCTGCCCTCCGGCCCTTCTTGTAGATGGGCGTCACATTTGCTAGCCGCCAGTCAGCTGGGACCTCCCCCAATAGCCAGGACTGCTGATAAATGATGGATAGGGGCTTGGCCAGCTCCTCTGCCAGTTCTCTCAGTACCCTTGGGTGGGTCCCATCCAGCCCCATCGACTTGTGCACATCCAAGTGCCGTAGCAGGTCACCAACCAGTTCTTCGTGGATGGTGAGGGCCACATCCTGCTCCCCATCCCCTTCCACCAGCTCAGGGTACTGGGTATCCAGAGAACAACCAGTATTGCCGCTAAAGACTGAGGCAAAGAAGTCATTGAGCACCTCCGCCTTTTCCTCATCTCTTCTAAGTTTCCCCCCGCATCCAATAAAGGATGGAGATTCTCCTTAGTCCTCCTTTTTGTGTTGATGTATTTATAAAAGCATTTTTTGTTATCTTTATTTCTCAGTAATCAATCTTAAATGGTTTCATGGAATGTGGCTAAGATGCTTCATCTGCAAAACAAAACAAAGCAAAGGAAAACAAAACAAAACAGAGTTAACATTATCACTTTATTACAAAATAAATACCATAAAATAAACTGCTTCTTTCCACAGAGGTCAAACACAATGATCCACAAATGAGGTGTCATCTTTCTTCTAACTTTGCACTTCATATAATGAGAAAAGCATTCAGACAAACACAAATCATTTGTAAGATGTGAAAAACAGTTTCTGATGGTGGTTATAACCATATGAATATTTTCAGAGGTAGTCATTTATACAGATACTTACAAAAAGACACAGAAAAGAGGATGAAATTGAACTGCATTTTCATCCACGTTTCTTTGTGTTTTAAATCACAAAGAACAGAACTCAGAACATTAAACTTTGACCCTAGTGCCTTCCATTAAAATCTTTTTTTTCTTTTTCTTTTTTTTTTTTTTTTAATTATTATTCAGAAATTAATTTCATTCAAACATATTTCAGCAATGGGAAGCATCCCCATGAAGTGACCTAGTCCTTTTGTAGAACTAATGGTCTCTTTCATGGTGGTGGCAGACCATCGTGCAATTTTCAGCATGGGCTCACTTCACACCACACTGATAGTCCCCAAATCTACTTTTCCATTAAGACCTAGAAGCAAAGAGCTCACTTCCCTACCAAAAGGCTTTTGCTGGAAAATGCTTTTCCTTCCCACCTCATGCAGCTGTCATGCAGTTTTATCCCATTTTGGACACCTGGATCCCATCTTAAACATATTTCTTCAGCAGGGAAAGAAAACCAAATATACAACCCTGAAACTGGATTATTACTTCAGCAGATTCATGATCTGTTAATTGGTCTTGCACTTTTTGTTTTTCTTTATAGATTATCCTGCTGCAAAATACATTGTTCTTAGTGGCACAGGAATATTTGCAACACTTTGCAATGTCTCCTTGCCTTGCCTTAATAGAGCATTCCAGGTTGGAAGGCACCTCAAAAGATCATTTGGACCAACATTTCATGGAAAAGGGAGCTTAAATAGGATTATATAGCACCCTGCTCAGTCACATCTTAAAAGCCTCTAGTGATGGGGAATCTGTGTCTCCCGGGAGGTTGTTCCAACGATTTATTTCTAAACTGAAAAAATTTATTTTATCAATCTGAAACCGCTCATGTTACAGCTTGTACCCTTTACCCCTTGTCTTCTCCATGTGGCTTCAGCCTCTGTCCTCTTTGCAGCCACTGTTTAAGTTCCAGAATCCTGTTATCCTGAGGATTGTCTGAAATTTCTTTTCTCCACAGTGAAAAGACCTGACCCCTCTGGTCTTCAGCTGTAGGACAGCTTCTCCAGCCCTTTGATCATCTCTATGGCCCTCCTTTGGGCTCTCTCCAGACCATCCATGCCTGTTTGGAACCCCATGGACCAGAACTGTTCACAGTGCTCCAGGTGTGGCCTGACCAGCACAGAGTGGGGTGGGACGATCACACCTCTGTCTCTGCTTGATGCCCCCAAGGATGCAGCCCTGGATCTGATTTGCCTTCATTGCTCCAGCAGAGCACTGCTAGCTCTTGTTCAGCTTGGTGTCCACCAGGACTGCCAAGTCCCCTTCAGCAGGGCTGGGCTCTTGGGACCTGTCCCAGGTGCAGAACCTCACACTTTTCTTTGGTGCAAGTTCACTGTTCTTGCTCACCCACTCTTCCAGCCTGTCCACGTCTCCATGTTCTCACTCCTGACGTGTCTGCCTCATCAGCCAGTGCAGTGCCAGCAGCAAACTTGCTGAATGTGCTTCCTATGCTGTCATCTAGGTCATCCATGAAGGTGTTGAGCAGCATGGGGCCCACCACCAGCCCCTGGGGGACCCCACTTGTCACAGGATGCCAGCCTGTATAAAAAACAGTGGTCACAAGCTCTGTGTGATTTTCGTCTGAAACAGGAAATTGATTAAATATGGTAGCTGCAAATGAGAGCGAGTCTAGCCTAAACTTCTAGCTCATTACAGGTCACAAAAACCTAAAGTCCTAACTAATTTTAAGTTTAGTTCTGTGGAGAACTGACAACAATTGTCTGCATTTTTTTTAACTTTATAACAACTGCATCCTGTAAAGTAACACTTCCCATCTTTATGCAGTTCATACTTATTTGCTAACACCATTTAGCCCACTCTAAGGAGAAAAAGGCAATTATTTCCCACCCATTGTTGAAATGCTATTACACATTGTATTCAAATTTACACATTACAGAAAGAGTAATTATGTTCATGTGAGATGATGGTGATGATGATGATGATAAGATTAAGCAGCAGATGTGTGAACATAATGTCTGCCACCTGATTTTAAACAGCAGATGAGCTAAATGAAAGCTTAAGTATCTTTCTGGGATCATTTTGTTAACTCAATATAAATAATTCTTTAAATTTTACTCTCCATTTGAAGGTAAAGCAAATTATAGCCAAATGTTCTTTACAGTGCTGACATTATAGCAGCACTGACATCATTACTTCAGAGGAAACTAATTGAGAAATGTGTTAGGAAAGAAATCTGTTAAAATGCATAAGCAGAAGAACAGTGTACAACTGGGTGCCTGTCATCAAACCCTGTAGGTACTTTCCATGCTTGTTCTCAACATAAAGGTTAGTGTAAAACAGCCCAGGGACTCCTTCAGACCTGCAGCCTCTTGGGCTTTCTCACATTTTCCCGTTTCTACCAAATCTTCAGGAAACCATCACTTGGACCTCACTGAGCTTAATTCCTTCCTGCAGCCCCTCCTTGCATGTCCTAACCACCTGATGCCCAGGCCAGGGCAGTGTCTCAGCCCGTGCTTAAATTGGTTCAGCAGCAAAAAGTGTGGATCACCATTACCCTGCATCCTCTGCCACAAGTCTTGCTCAAGAGGTTTGGTGCTGTGATATGGGCAAAAACTAGTGTTTCCACGTAGTCTGTGATGGATAGCTCCAGCTGGAGGGATCAACCCTAAATGTGACACATTATAAAATCTTCTTAAACTTATTAGAAGAAGAAAAGATCAAGGATTGTTTCCATTAACCTTAACTGCTTTATTAGTATTAAATCATATTAAGTTGCTATGATTTTCTTGTGTTTGGCATATCCTTCTGGATGCTTATTCTGATTCGCCTTGGCCTCCTGCCAAACGTGCATCAAGTGTTGAAAGTCAGCTCTACGCTCCATTTTTCCTGTAGAAAATGAAGAGAGAGAATTATATTTAAGAGCACTGTATAAAAAACATACCTGTAATTTACTTCTGTGGGCATGTATAGAGTAAACAATAGCATTAGGTAGAGATATCATGGAAGCTGCTTGAACAGACCATGTATACAGACTGCTTCTATGCAAGTAGAAAAAAAAACAACCAGGGAGTGTGTAGAGTATTGAAGCATGTAGCATACTACAATGAAACAACTTGAATCTGATGCTTCAAAAGACAGGGGATGTGAATTTCCTTCTCCACTCCTGTGAGGACAACCCAAGGACCTCAGTGCTCTGTAGGCTGCAAGCCTGAGAGATGAATTTTCATACATTTGCTTAGTCTAATATTTGTATTCAGACTAATGGAAATAGCATCTGCATGTCACGTAACCATGAACCCCAGTGTCAGAGGGAGGTAGATCAAGAACCAGTCCAATGAATTTCGGCTGAGTCACAGCCATAAGAACAGGAAGGATCATGTCTGTGTGTTGATGATATCCCATCATCCCATTTTTTTTTTTATTTTTTTTTGATAAGCACAAATCTTTATTATAATAAAACTACCAACTGAAAAAAAAATTGTTTTCTTACTGAAATTCTGTGTATTCTATCCATTTGAATACAGTTCAAATTTTGGCAAAAAAAAATGCATTAGAAAAAAAATATTATTGTAAAGTCAAATTGCACATCACTTACATTTAAGCATTTGAAAATTAAAAAATAGCATTTTACTCACAGTGAACTGAACTTAAATACAGATATACGAATTCTTCTGAAACATCTTGACAGGCTGAAATCTGGTTTTTAGATATATATTTTTAATAAGAATAGTACTTCTGTAATCTGTTTTATCAAATTTTGTATGGTATTATTCATATTGTACTGCAAAACTCATTTTGGTTGTGCATATTTTGGGATTAAGACCATTAAAAGAAACTTCAAACATGCCTCCAACAAGTTTTAGCGGAAGAGTCTTGCAGTCCTTTCTGAGGAAGTAAAGACGACGCACCTTTATAGTATTTAAAATCCACCTCAACTCTGGCAAAACATCAATATGTTATTAAGGATGAGGCTACAGATCCAGCCTCAGTTTATATTTAAATATAAAATAAAAAAATCTACTTTTATATATATACAAGGAGAATTTGACAAAATATTAAAGGTATAATAGCACCAGAAATAAGAATAGAAGATTTCAATTTGCATGAACTTCAGAGTTCAGAGGATGCAATGAAATTCACAACTGGACCTTTAAAAGGAAGAAAGAAACAAACTCACTGGCAACCTAACCCATTTCTGAAGCAGATACTCTTCCTTAATCCTTTCTGTGTAAGGATCAGCTGAAATGCTGTTTGCAGCTGTGATTACTTCTTTTCTGAGGCAAGTTTAGTTAATCATGACAAATGCTGTTCCTTGCTTTTCACTTTTGCCTATGCACATTCTCTGCAATAATTAACAATGTTGCGATCAAATTACTGCTGTGCAAAGTTCATGCAATGTTCATGCATTTCTGGTACCTTTATACGGAAGGTATGTGCTTTGGGTAAGCACATTACAGACTTCAATAGTGGAAACAGCTGCTTCCATCAAACTCTGGTTGTTTTTAGGTACCCTAAAACATCATCTGAAACATACTGGCATCCCTTCCATTAGTCCATCCCAGCAACCACCCTAAATGCTTTTGGATGCTTATCTGAATCAAATAGAACCTATAAATCTTTTTTACAATATACCTGTTGCTAGCTGTCTGTTTTGTGCCCAGAGCAACTGATGGCAACTCAATTTGTGGTACTGTATTGTGACTTATGTTTCCAGTCAACGATGTCAGCAGCAGAGCCACATTTAACAACATCTCTTCAGACCACTTCCACTTTTGTAATGGGAACACTGTTTCTGTCTAGCAGAGTCAGTAATGTCATCCTACAAACAAAACGTAAAGTGTAAATCACTGTTTTATATATTTCCTTACTAACATGAGATTTTATACTTGTTCCAGATCTGCATCTGCATAACTGTGACACATTAGCTAAATTTAAAAATCATTGGTGTTTTCTTGCTATGTAAACGGTATACAGGTGTGCATATGAACAACAGATAAATGAACATCTGGACTCTAATAAATAAAAATATTTTTTCTTTCTTGCATTTTGAACACGTAATATCAGCTGAGATCTTCAAAAACAGTTTACCTAATGGGATGTTTTCAAACAGAAAATATTACATACTGTACACATTTGTTAACTATGGGCTGAACTTTGTCAATAGGATGCATTTGAGTAAAACTTCAACAGGTTGCTCTAACATAGTTGATAAGAATGGCAAATCCTGTTATTAAGAAAGTGTTATTGTTCAAACACTCTGGTTGCTGTCATGCAGAGGAAAAAAAATAAACAGGAAAAACATTTTGATGAGGAGAAAACTATAAGGCCATGCAAGATCTTTCTGTAGTTACTGTTTTCTTGGTTTGGTTCACACCACTAATCAAAAATGCAAGTTTATCACCTACATCTTTATCTTTGTCAGTCCCACTGCCTTACCTTACTCTTAGACAATGCAAGCAAAATTTACAGTACTCTATTCGTAGAACAGCTAAACTTTTCCCCACTCCTGCATTTGGATTTTAGTTCGTAAAATTGCCCAACATTTTTTTGTGCCTATAAGTGGAAATAGATTGCAGAAAAGGGCATCATGTTGCTTATTCTTTAAGGTATTTATTTTGCTTTTTATTGTATTTTTAATATAATATTTCATAAAATGCAGTGTTTTATTGATAGTTTTAGTTTAGTTTTATTGATAGATATAGATTTGCAGTAGAAGTGCTGCTGGCCACTCAATGTTGATCACCAAAAAGCTGTGAGGACCGTGGTTATGCATCCAACCTAAAACTCCCCTGGCGCAACTTAAGCCCATTCCCCCTCGTCCTGTCACCAGGCACGTGGGAGAACAGGCCAACCCCCACCTCTCTACAGCCTCCTTTGAGGTATCTGTAGAGAGCAATAAGGTCGCCCCTGAGCCTCCTCTTCTCTAGGCTGAACAAGCCCAGCTCCCTCAGCCACTCCTCGTAGGACTTGTTCTCCAGGCCCCTCACCAGCTTCGTCGCCCTTCTCTGGACTCTCTTGAGCACCTCCATGTCCTTCTTGCAGAGAGGGGCCCAAAACTGAACACAGTACTCGAGGTGCGGCCTCACCAGAGCCGAGTACAGGGGGACGATCACCTCCCTAGCCCTGCTGGCCACGCTGCTTCTTATACAAGCCAGGATGCCAATGCCTTTCATTTTTAACAAGTATTTTTGGCAAATTATTTTAATTTTCAGTTTGTTGCTTGTTTCAGTCTTCCCTTAATTTGCTGCCTTCTTTTTATATTGACTTATTGCATGAGTTTCAGTCTACATCACTTGCAAACTAACATTTCCTACTGTTGGGCAGAAACACTAAAGGAGATCTGATCTTGGGGTGCATAAGTAACAATGATAAAATAACAGTGACAGCCACTGGAGGGAAAGTTGCTGCCAGCATGGTTGGTGGCCCTTCTTGTCTCGTGCGCTCTCCCATTCTTCAGCAGCCTCTGAGCAGCCACAGGCACAGCATCCCTCCCTGTGGTTCCCAAAAAAGGCACCCACGGGCAAGTTAGATGGGATCGCTGGTTAAGGGAGAATCCTTGTCTGTGAAAGTGATACTATCATGTGAGATATTTACCTCCTTATACATGTGCAACCAAAACTACCCAAAGGGAGTAGATCTCGTTCCCATCTCCTTCTGCTATGGGGAAGACTTTGGCTGGATCTTCATTTTGCTTTGTCTTTAGGAGTCTTCTCTGTTAAGTCTATACAACAACATCACAGGAATATATTAAAGGAGACAGAACAGCATCGGCCTATGAACTGAAAAGGGAGAAAGATTGCTCAAAGAGGAATTTCTGCACTGCTGTTTAGATGGCAATTTGACATCAGTATCAAAACTGGAATCATGAAAAATATTGTTCTTGCAACACTGGGGATGCCAGACAGTTAAATACACCTTAGAATAGCATCGGGACGAGCTTCCACTCCTTTCAGTGCTGAAAATGCAATTTAGGCACTTAGATGGGTGCCTTTAGCACAAGGCTCTCCCTCAGTTCACAGAGTAAGTGCTAGCTCAGATAGCAATAGGAATGATTATATCCCCACATCCCACCCCAAACTCACAGCTTTCTTTGTGAGTGCACACATCAGGAAGTAGACACACACACGAAAAACTCTTGTCTAAAACTCTCATCCTGAAGTCTGATGATAACATTAAATCAGCAGCAAACTAAAACCCATGTCTCTCTTCTGCATTTTATTTTGCTGTTATTCTGAAAACTAATAAGAAGATACTGTGTACTGTCCAAGAGGTCCTTTTTGTGTAATTTCCAGAGCTGCTGTATCCTAATCCACATTGTTTAATGAGTTGTTTAATAGGTTGGTTCCAGCTAAGGCTTACTGATTGTTTCAGGACTTCTTCACCTCTAATCATAGTGAATCAATTGACTGTCTGTAACAGACAATATTAAAACAGAAAACTCTCTTTATCCTGTGATCAGATGATAGGTAACATGTTAAACCCATACTTTGTACAATAGCTTGAATACTAACACATCTGGAAAATGAAATATAATCAGAGGACATCTGATATATTAAATCAAAATCTTTTGTCATTTAAATCTATGAATGCCCAAAAACCTATGGTAGAATTTGACCTACCATATTATTTATTGAAGAGTGAGAAGATAAATATTGTTCTGAGGACTACTGCTAGCAAAGGAATTCTTTCTCTATTGCATTGATTTGCTTGCACAGAGTTAATTTGTTTTAACTTTTCAAGGTGCTTTTCTAAACCTTTAAATGTTGAACCTTTGTCAAAGCAATCATAACATAATTGTGAGTAACATTAAGTAAAACAATGGCTTATAAAGAATTGAATTCTGATTTTATGTCTAAATTCCACAACATATACACGATTTGCATCTCAATCATATCAATATAACATATCAATGCCATGGCAAACACAAATGCACTGAGAGAATGCATGGATTTATAAATATAAATAGGCAATTACATTACTAATCCACTGGATTACGTAACATTCTTAATCAAAGTATTTTTCATGTGAACGAAAAATAGTTAAGAACCAGAAACACCTTTCAAGAAAAGACAGAAATTACAGTATGATCCAATTTAATACTCCTTAAAATGGATATTCTTAGCAGTTCAAGCTTGACACTGTTGAGCCACGTTCCTGCATTAAGAACTCCAGAAGGAACTGCAAAGTTTTATCTCTCCTTGTATGCTCACCATTCAGTGCTATTTACAATCAGCAGATGAACCTAACAAAAGCATTGAAATAGCACAAATATAGTACCATGAACAACTATCATATGCTCCCATAAACTTTATGTTTTATCTTCTGAAAAGCTTCTGCTATTTAATAAGATTTAGCCTCTTACTTTTAATCTCATATTGGAATAGCAAGAAAAGACCTAGTGCTGCTCTGGCATGTTACAGTGTTGTCATGGATACACAAGTATGGTACATTACCTCCACCAGTAAATAAACACGAATCTCAAAGAGTGCTTGGTAGGATTTACTAGCCCTGTAGCATTGTTAGCTGCACAGAGCTTTGAATAAGCAAATGGTTTGTCATTTCAGGATAATATCCAGGGCTGTGTAGGAGCATGCATGCATGACATATCTTTCTTTTAAAAAATCAAAGGGTAAATGCTGTACTGTGTAACTTCACTATCCTGACTTTTTATTTCAGTTTGTCTTTGCTTCTGATTTTTCAGAAAATACTTGTAGATTACAGGACAGATCAGTCTCCGATATGACAGACAACCTGAGGCAGTCACCTGTTAACTGCTTAAACAATTATTTATGTTTTTAGCTGTATGAATAATAAAAACCAGAATGTCCATTTTTATGGGGAAAAAGTAATTTCAGTATTTAGTGGTACAGTGTTCAGTGATATTCTTGCCATTTTTCTGAAACCAGAGTTTCAGATACCACAGAGATGAGTTCAGTCTTGCTGGCATGTGTGTCAACAGCTACAACAGGCTTGACTTGCCTCTGACAAATCAGCATCTTATGCTGATGAAGGGATGTACGTTAAATGCTCTAGGGTTATGTTTCAAGAAAGAAAAACATGGATAGTTAAAAATGTTATATTTAGCACAGTACATTAAGCTTCACAATGGTAAGTCTTACACTTAGCTAGGAAAGCTAATTTATCAGGGATATGAAAATAGAAACGTCAAATTGAATTGGATAAAAAATTCAGGTTTAAAAGCTCTAAAAATATAAACCTTTAATACTTTGAAACAAAACTTACTGGGAAAAGTGTCATTGTCCTTCATACAGAATTTTTAAAAGTATGGGCATCTGTTTCTTGCTAAAAATGCCTGCAATGTACAACAATATGTTCAGGCACACACACATCATGTGCACAGCTGGGATGTTCTGCTGGGCTTAATTGTTGGAATATCTTTGCTGATTAGCCTGAGTAAACCTAGTTTAAGACAAGACAGAGCAAATAATTAATGATTAATAATTCATTTGATAAATTTAGCCATTTTCTAATCTCTTGTCAAATCTGTGAGCAGATTGCAAAATTAGTTTCCATTTCCCTTCCCTTCCCTTCCCTTCCCTTCCCTTCCCTTCCCTTCCCTTCCCTTCCCTTCCCTTCCCTTCCCTTCCCTTCCCTTCCCTTCCCTTCCCTTCCCTTCCCTTCCCTTCCCTTCCCTTCCCAGTTGAAGGGACCTTGAGGATCTTCTAGTTCCAATCTCCTTGCCATGGGCAGGGATGCCAGCTATTAGATCAGGTTGTCCAGGGCCTCGTCCAACCTGGCCTTGGGCACTGCCAGGGATGGGGCAGCCACAGCTCCTTTGGGGCAGCCTGGGCCTGGGCCTCACCACACTCTGAATGAAGAATTTCCTTCTTATATCTAATTTAAATATCTAATTTTTTACTTTAAAGACATTATTCCAGACAACCCCAGCTCCCTCAGCCTGGCTCCATGGGAGAGGTGCTCCAGCCTCTTGATCATCCTCGTGGCCTTCTATGTGTCCCCTCTTACAGGTCCCTGTACTCCTTGTGCTGGGGCCCAGAGCTGAGCACAGGCTCCAGGTGGGCCTCATGAGAGCAGAGCAGAGGGGGACAATCCCCTCCCTCACCCTGCTGCCCTCACTGCTGTTGGTGCAGCCCAGGGTACGGGTGGCTTTCTGGGCTGCCAGCACACACTGCTGGCTCATGTCGAGCTTCTCATCAACCACCACCCCCAGGTTCTTCTCCTCAGGGCTGCTCTCAATCCATTTTCCACTCACCCTGTACTGGGCTTGGGATTGCCCCGGTCCAGTTGCTCTTCCCCTATCCACTACAAGCTTTCCACAAATATTTTGCCAATGGCACTCACCTGTTAAAATATTTACTGAAGGCAAGCACAAGGAGAGCATGAACCTAATGAACATCACTAAATGCAGAGAAGGGATGCTTGTGCTTTGGGGCGTTTGGCCTGCGCATCTTTTCTCTCCTTAGTCATTCTGAAATGTGACAAAATTCTCATTGCAGTCACATCTACCAGGTCTGCTGGTGCAAGATAAGACTAAGGCAGGATCAAGCCCAGCTGTTGTAGGTCACACAGGGATGAAACTTACAAATATCTTCCCAGATGCCTATTGGTATATTTAAACAGCTGAAAACTCATTAAATAATAACAACAACAACAACAATAATAATAATAATAATAATAAGGAATACATAGTATACTTGCAGGAACACAACAGCAAGTATTGATTTACTAATTGATTTATTAATTTATTTCCAAATTAAAGCTGAGATCAAGATTTATTTTTTTTAAGACAAAACAAACAAACAAACAAACAAAAAACAAAACAAAACAAAACAAAAACCATTGAGAGGGCCATGGCTCCTATGAGACAATAAGGCACAAACATACCCCTCAAATTATTATTATTTTTATTAAAATTACCACTTCACAGGCCTAAACGCAACCAAGGTTCCTGTTCTTTGTGAAATGATGCTGCTGCCAGTTATCAGGCACTGCTCCTCCTTCCTCCAACAGCTAGTACCACCTGACACGCTGTTCTGTAAACCCCAAGTCAGCGCTGAGAGAGTTAATTTAAATTTGATAACAAATGGCCCTGCTTTAGAAACGAATGTAGCCTGGCAACTTCAACTGAGAGCCCTTCATAGGGCCTCAATTATGTATGCAGCCTCTTTGAGAAATAGTTTCACACATCTGACCCAAGGCCCGTGAAATAAAACTGTACCACAGCAATGCTTCATTCCTGCGCAGCCTCTGCACCCCGCCACCCCCTGCCTTGGGCAAAGATGCACAGAATTGCTCGTTCTGCACTGGATTTCTAGTCTGGATGCACATTTATCATGTATGATCTTTGTCCCGGAATTTAACCTGGGTGCTTGTGTTTTGGGGGACTTCCAGATGCTCTGCGAGGCTGCCCTGTCAGAGCAGTGGTGTGAAACTAGAAAGACAGGCAATGGGTTAAACACCCTCACCACCTCTTTCTCCCTCTCTCTCTCTTTCTTTTTTTTTTTTTTTTTTTTTTATTTTTCTTCCCAAAAATGGCTGCTTTGTCTGTGTGCATAACACCAATAGTAAATGTCCTTCTGTTATTGTACAGCCAATTTGGTGTGTCAACTATTCATATGCTAATAGTGGTACAGTGCCTCACTTTTTCACAGATAAATTGTAAAGATTGCTACAGACAGTGAAACACAAGAATAAACAGCTTTTATTTCAGAAGTGATAAATTGCTTTCCATTCAAACAACATGCAATGCTTGCTACTGACCATTATTGTTTCTATTCATGGTGGGTTTGCCTTCTGTTTTGCTTTCTTAGAATGGTTAGAAAATATTTAGTAGATATAACCAGAGGCATTGCAGATGATTCAATGTCCTTAATTTGTTTTATAGCTTCACGATGTGAAGTTAATTTTTGCTCAGTTTTCCCAAGCAATTAAAGCTCTGCAGTGGGCACAGACATTGTTGTCCTGCGCAATGCTTTCATATTTATTAAGGCTTGCAATGGGTAGCATATTTCATCTTACATGTTAATAAAATATGCCATAGTGTGCACGCCCTGAATCACATTGCATAGGAATGTCAATAGAAAAAGTTTTCCTAAAGACAACATAAAGCAGAAGCAAAACAAAATAAAAGCCAACATCTTTTTGTTCTGTTGCAAGACCAACATTTATTCAGAACGTGGGAAGACTGAAGTTAGGAATTGTTGTATTTTCGATTGTATTTTCATCTGTATTTTGTACCTGAAGTAAAATAGGAGTGTCATCACAGCCCATATTCTAAAAGTATAATAAACAGAAGTTACCTCAGAATAAAATACTTTACTAATAAGTGTTTTATTAAGTACTTGGCATTGGTAAAATAAACTTGTTTTTTAACCAAAGACCAGGTGTTTTTGCAAACGTAACAATAGTTGTACATTTCTGCTGGCTGGAAACAGCAGCCTGTATGAGGTAGCCAAGGACAATGTTTATGCACTCAGCTGGGGCCCAAAAGCTCACTTCTCCAACTCCACTGTCCAGCGGTGCATCTGTAACCACTTCAGGCAGCCAGCTGCAGACTGGTCTGTTGGTCTGTGCCACCCCAGCCAACCCAGCTGCTCCTCTCTGCCCTCGAGCTGCAAACCACCACTGTGCTCGGCCGTTGTGCCTATCCGGGCTCTTTCTTGACCTCCTGGAGGCACCCGTTTACCAGGATCTGGGGCTGCAAAGCTTGGTTTAGAAGGAGAAAGCCTTCACCGGCCAACTGGTGTGCCAGTCTTTGCTCTTCCATACCATCATGCTCCATCCTTGCTACATGTCAGCACCATCCCTTGCAGAAACGCATCCTTCTGGAGCAGCTGCCCATGAGCCAGCCAGTGGTCCTGCTGCGTGTGCCCATGACACCCATGCATGCTCAAGGGATGCTGCCCCTGCTGCTGATGGTTTGCCCGCACAGGGTTCACTTCTCACTGTTTGCTTTTGCAAACTGACTGTGCCAATGCACCGGGTATGTCAAACTGGGAAAGAGAAAGAAAGAAACAAACAAAAAGGAGTTAACCAGACTAGCCATAATGTCCCCTGTTAATTTCTATGGGCATCTGGAACAACTGTGGCTGGAGAATAAAATAAATGTCATGGTGTCAGAGACCTGCTCTTCATGAGGGAAAGAAGGGGAAGAGGAATAGAAAGGGACATTTGCAATTCTGGTGCCTGAGCGCACTCTGCATCACCACAGGGCTGCCCATCCTGCTGCCCTCAGAGGGCTGATGACTTCTTGTTCACCCCAGGAGCTTGCAGGCCAGAGTACATCTGCTTGTCACAGAGCCTGTCACTGCAAACCCTCCTGCACTGCCTGACTTCAGGTATGCAAGCAGTCCTGTTGGGGTGAACTGTCAGCAGTTCATTCTGGGAGCAATGACACTGCCAACACCTCAGGCCTCATATGAGAACAAGAATCACAATCCTAATGCCTTGAAGGATACACTAAAACCAATTTTCACTAGTGATTTTATCAAGTTAATTCCCAGAAAGTTTCATGCACATTTGCAATTGCTTTATGTAGCTTTTTTTGCCTTTTTTTTTTTTTTTTCCAGAAGCAGGAGAATAACATAAAAATGTTCAACAAGAACATTACCTTTTTACAAAAAAGTACATGTGACACAAAACATCCGAAGGTTTGTCCTCAAGCACAGCACAGAGAAATTAAACTGAAACTATAAAATTTGTACTGAGCATGACAATATCTATACGATTCATGAGAAAAAAAGTATATTTTATTTTTCAGAAGATATCTTCTTTCAGATTTGAGACAAAACAATATGCCTGCAAAGGCAAATAAATGTACCTGTACCAAAAAGAACTGATCAGTCATTTAAATAGCTGATACAACTGCTAAGAGTGTCCATGTGGAAATGACAAAACCTATTACACTGTTGCACATATTGCAAACCGCAATAACAAAATAAATAAATATATATATATATATATTATTTGTGCAAAGATTTCTACATTTAGAATAGTTACACATGAAAATTTTGATCATGAAAATACGCAACTAAGTTCTTCTAAAGCAAGCAAAGAATGGTTTGATATGTTAGTTCTAAGCACATTGGAGAAAGTTTTGGGGTTTCTGTCTCCCTGTGAGGAAGCGAGGAAAGCAGCAGCAGGCATTACAAGGTGCAGAGCCTCTTCCAGATGTGAAGCAGCAAAAGAGTGTTTTAGTCCCCTGTGATTCAACATCCATGCCACAGCTTCAGGGTAGCTTCTCCCCAGAAAGGCCCACGGGAAGGTTTTATCAATGCCTCACGCTTGAAGCTATGGGAGAAGGGTACTCCACAATCCCATTCATTTAAAAACGTTAACCTCCTGAGAGTTTTATACAGGATATGTCAAATGAAAGTTTGCTTAGTTTAATCTGATAGATAGTAGGTGCTTATTACATGAAAGATAATGATCAGGTCAAGGAGAAGAAGATGTACCCAAAGTTATGATTAGATTATTTTAAATCTTTGTGAAGTTTTCATCTACAGCCTGACCATGGATGCCTTACAGGGTCCCCATTTTTCCCCAGTAAGGAAGAATGCCATAGTCAATTACGTTTTTCACAAATGAGAGTTAGTGATGGACTCGTGTCTCTGACTAATCCCTTCTGCCTACACCTCTGAGGGTGCAGGTGCTGATGCTCCACAGAAATGGCATATTTGGGGAGCAGACAAAGGGGGCACAGGGGCCTCAGGTGCTGCTGTGGTCCTTTTCCAGCAGTGCCACATCATAAGATGGCAGGACATGGGTGTCACATCTGGTCAGCTCTCTCCTCATCTCACCTCAAGACAACCATTCTGAATCAGAAGGCCTCTCCGTAGGGCTTCAGTTGAATTGGGAGAATTTCAGAGGTCCCAAACCGTACCTCTTTCCCACACAGGATAATCCACTTTCCTGGGCAACATCCCTTAGCTAGGATTTGGCCCTTTACATTTCAGGCACAACGTAATAATTCATAAGTATGTTGCTGTTACTGTTGCAGTTGTGGTTGCCATTGTGAGTATGATGGCTGTTACCATTATTGATCCACAATTTGCCAAAGCTTGAGGCTGGAAGGACTCATCAGACCACACCAGTCTGACACCTGAGCATTGGAGGCCACAGCATTTCATCTGCTCTCTCCTGCACGGAGCTCAAGGGTGTCTCTTTGACTGATCCGTTCCTTGTGTTAAGCTTCCCCAAAACACCCAGAGATGCAAGTCCTGCAGCCTCCCATGGTAACTCATCTGAAGATTGACCAGCCTCCCTGGTAAATATTGCAACTAATTTCTCATTTGAATCTGTTTTGCTCCAATTGCTGGCCACACGTTCTTCATATCCCTTCCTCTATTAGATTAAAGAGTCCTGTAGGCCACTTGTCCTTTCTCAGTATTAGCACAGCAACATTCTCCCTGTTTTCTGGCATTTCCCTTCTATTTTGAGGTTTATTACAAATTAACACCAGTATATGAACATTCCCCTCATCCAAGTCTTTTAGGACTCTTGGATAAAAGTTATTCGGGTGACATATGTTGTTTGACATCTATTTATTGACTGGAATGTACTCATTAATCTCATTAGAGAATGTCCTTATATAATAAAGATGTCCTTATTATTTCCAAATGTAAAGAAGAAATAATCTTGACTTTTTCTGGGTTGTAAGTCTATTCACAGCTTTATCATAACTATTTATGTATAGAATCCCAGTGTGTGTAGGATCCGCTTTATTCTTAGAATATTTTTTATTTTATTTTTTTAATTTATAGATCTGCCTCTGTATCTTTCAAATCCTTTTATCCATCTTTTTATCTTTGTAAAGACACTTCGGATCTCTTTTTGCCATCTTAGATTTTTCAGCCGCATACACTAAAATTCTCTTTGGCACTTATTGCAATATATTTTCTTTGTTACCCAGCTGTAATTTTTTTTTCTGTCTTTTTTCTTTTTTTTCTTTCTTTTTTTTAATGTATTTTTTCTTTTTTATCTATTTTCTCTTTCTCTTTTTTTTTTTTCCTTTTATTTTTTTCCTTTTATTTTTTTTCCCTTTTTCCTTCACTTTTACAAGCTAAGTTATAAATGGATTTCTGTATTTATATTTCTGTAAACTCTTGATGTAACTTTTTGTTATGATTTAATCATTACTTAGAGTGACAGGAGTAGCTAGTTGGAGAAATGTTATAGAGAATGGTATTCTGGAACTGGTCAGGAATCAGCTTTAATTATTAGGTTAAAAAATAAATAAATAAAATATAGAACACAATAAAACACTGTTAAAAAACACACAGTTTTAGTTAAAACTTCCCATAGCTATTGCAAAGCACCATGGAAACTATTAATTTATTTTTCTCATTTAATTATGTATGTTTAAATTAACAACTTCAGTTTTTCTTCTTCTCATTTCCTTGCAATTTTGCATTATCTATTTAAGCACAATTACACCTTGTCCATGGCTCTGAGCTTCCAGTACTCCAGGCTTTCAAGTTCTTCATCCAATTAACACTTTATCTGCAAGTACGCAATCTACCACCTGAATTTGTGCTTTATTTGCAAATACAGAAGCTAATTGTTATCTTGTACCTCGTTTATCACCTAACATTCAATCACCATCTTTGTTTGCTGTTGGGACTGCCTTTCCAGAGCAATGGCTTAATACACTCTCTTGAACTTGGAACAGTGACTACAAGGTTACTTCAGGATCAGTTCTGTATGTGTCAGCTCCATGAGATATTTGATCTTCCCTAGTTTATTAATGTACACAAAAACCAAGCAAACTGATCTGTGTTCATGTAGCAATACTCTATGCTCAGCAGCAATGATTTCATTATAAGCAAGGACTCAAATGTAAATAAGTAGAGAGCAAAGTGTACTGATAGACTGTTAATGGACTGCAGCAAACAGGCCTCTCCTTGCTTCAAAAAAAGTGCAAAAGTGCAGGTTTTTGGAATTAGTTTCAAAATAGGGGAAACAGAGTTAATATGGAAGTAAAAGTTCCAAGATATTGCCAGATACAAAGAAGAGAAAAGACAAGAAAGAAAGACAACGGGTTTTGTAGCCTTAGAGACTCACTCAGCTGAATATTGACTTTATAACTCATAAAAAAAAAAAAACAAAAAAAACCCAAAAAAACAGTTTTCAGCTGACTTCAGATGTAGTATGAATGCTGCGAGTGACAGCAGAAATGAAACAGAAACTACTATAGTGGTAAATAACAAATGTTGAACCTCCACATTTCCCTGGGAGGAATAATGCTCCTTGAAATGTGACCACTGCTGCCACCTTCCCCACTGCCCTGCATCTCAAGATGCCACCTGAATAATAGCTAAGCCCTCTCAGATTACTTGTATTTGCCTTTAATTTTGCTGGCTAAGGTCTTTGTCATACTTTCAAATTAAAAAATAAAAAAACTGTATTGCACTCATGAAGGTCAGATATGAAAGGACCAGACTCATGTGTGTAGACCCTTAATATTGCCCTTTCCTCTGCTAAACTCTTTTTGTCCGTGTTTCACTAGGAGAATATATAAACATCCATGTAATGTTTATACATCACTGGTAAAATGAGTACCTCAGTGTCTCCTAGTGAAAATACAAGCAATATTAAGTCACTTCCCTCCATTATTTCTCAGGCACAGTCACACAGTTTGAATTAAGGCATTTAATTCTGATGCTTTAAATCAACCCCATAGACATTCAACTCATTCTGTGACTACAGAACCCAGATACTTTTTTGGTGGATTTGTTGACTCACACCTGAGGCAGATGCCTGATGAAAACTCCAAGCACCCACCAAGATTCAGGCCTTAAACCTCTGCCTCTATTTTTTTCACAATACCTGGGTTCCTCTTAGAGTCCTGTTATTTTGTGTGTGTGTGCTCCTTCATTTGAGTGCATATGACTCAGCTGTTACCATCAGCTCCTGATACTGTTGCAGTTGTTGCACTTTGGGAGGTATTGTGCACTTTCAGGGAAGAAAACGAATGGTTCTAGTCAAAAACTAAAATACACCGAATTCAACCTTCAAGGTTCAGGAACTAGAAGAAATAGAACCCAGTTATAGGTGGTTTTCACATGTTATTATTACTGTTATTTATATTTTATTTTATTTTATTTTATTTTATTTTATTTTATTTTATTTTATTTTATTTTATTTTATTTTATTTTATTTTATTTTGTTTTGTTTTTAGCGTACTTAATTTGGTTGACCAGTTACTCCTGTAGGGTGCTTTACTGTATTTCCATCAGTTTGGCTCTATATTCTTTCTCAAAATGAAAATCAGCCTTCCTCTTGGTTATTTCCAAGTTTATCTTCTTTTGCTTAGTAGCTGTTACAATTAGAGTACACATAAGGCCCAGGAGGACACTCCTGTATGAATGTCTTCAAATAAGCAGACCATGGGGCCATACACGATGTGTCTTACAACACTAAATCAATCTGCCATGTCATATGTCAGCGAAGCCCATTTTTACTCAATATATTTGGTATTTCTGTACTAGATGTCTAGATATGTGATGTTTTTAATACAAAAACGCATACATGACTACAAAAAGGCAAACATATCTACACTGCCGCATTGTCAAGAAACATTCCCCAGTCAAAAATAATGATAGTCCCAACTTAGATGTCACCCAGCTGCAGGTCTCATTCTGGGAGGAAGCAGACAGACATTCCAATTAACTCTGTCAACAAGAAAAAGGCCATAATTAAGCAACAAAGTTATTCCATTAGAGTTGCCATAGAACTTCACATCTTTTGTGTTGGTGTTTTGAAAATCTCAACACCAAAAATAGATTCAACACGACATCAGTATGTCAGTTTGTAAAGACTAACTTTAGGAAAAAAATCAAAACTTTTTTTTTCCAAGTTTTCCTTTCTGATGCTTAAGTTTATGATATTTCCTGCATCGAGTATACATACCTTAGATTTGTTATTTACATTAAATAAATAGCACAGTTCCATACCTATGTTCTTGTTCATGCATGCCAATGAAAAGGCGGAAGGGTAGATTAACCCACGAAAATAGCCATCTCCTTTTCTATTACTTGCACACAGAGTTGCCAGCAAACTGAGTGTGAACCATGCTTCATGAGCCTGACTGGCCAGATAAATACACTGGGACAAAGGAGGGCGGTTTATAGCAGGTCTTCATGGCCTCTTACTGGTTGTTTATAGCTAGTCCAGATTTGCAAAACCACATGGTAAGTAAGGATGGTTAGTATTGTGATCTCTGAGTGCAATGCAGTACCTACGGATATTGAAGTGTTGATGAAGTGGAGGTCATCTCTTATCCTCCTATAATTTTCAGATATAAACAGCTTCCAGATACTGGAGTGCTGTGGAGGAAGGGGAAGGAAGGAAAGAAGGGAAAATAATGTAATTTTGGTCTATTTATCTTGATTTGCTCTTATTTTTCCATATGTACAGCGTGTACTCTTTTCTCATTATAGAATATACCGCTCAATTGCAAGCTCTGTACAGAAAAAATCATTTCTTATTTACATTTAATTGCATTTCTTAGTTCCCATATAATGACACCTCATGGCAATTTCAGGTGGAAAAATTAAATGAGCATGATGACTACGGAAGGACTTCAGAAATCTACAACTTCATTAACTTGATCAGATTTTCATTAGAAATTTCAGCTCATTACCAGCAGTGTCAAAAAGTCCTGCCAAGTATTTTAAGAAGAACAAGGTAAAATTTGAGAACTGCAGGGCTGGCACATGGCTGAAATAAGTTGAGCATGCAGGGATCTATATGAAACAAGGAGTTGAGACCAAATCATGCAGGGACTAGAAAGGTAGATGGAGAAAATCCTTCCCAGCAGCAATGCCATGGCAAGCCATGCCCCCACAGTCCAGACTTTTCAGCCAGTGGTAGTGGAGAACAGACAGTGCATGAAAATAACACCAAAAGCATGCAGGAAAAGATGGAGAGGAGCCTCCCAACCCCTTCACTTTTTTTTTTTTTTTTTTCTTACATGCCTTCCTGATAAAGGAATGAGGAGAAGCATTAAAGAACGTCCAAAAGGAAAAAGGGAATTAAGAAGTTTCAGTGAATTTATGTGAATCTTTTTAATGTTACTTCTTCAGCACTTAAAGTGTTGCCACAAAACCATATTATAATTTTCCATATATTTGTAAAATCTTTTTTTTTTTTTTTTTCTTAAACAAACAAACAAACAAAAAACTTTCAGAAATTGAGTCTTCTTTTTGAGTGGAGACCTCACTATCCAATAGACATAATTAACTGTCAGGTGAAATTATCTGGGGGAAAAAAAAAAAAAGTGATTCTTTTTTTTCTGCTTGCAGCAGCTTTTTAAGCTTGGACACATACTTGTATTTTAGAGTTTGTCTTTCTGGAAAGAAAAAAAATCATAGCTTTTTGCCTCAGACAATCTAGAAATGGAGCTGCTGAGATATTTTCTTGACAATTCACTTGTATCATACAGGCATGGGTCAGCTTTCGGTGGGCTGAACTTCTCTGCAGTTACATCTTAAATTGCCTTTGAACAATTTCTGTTACACAGCTAGTGTATGTATCTTATCAAATTAAGATGGTAAATTATCCTGCCATTTCTGTTAGTTTGTGCATCTGGGCCAAACAAGACGGTTATCACAAGCCTAACAAAAGGCCTGCTCCTGAAAAACTGTGTTTCTCTGGGAAAACTAGCTGATCCCTGATATTTTGTGTAGATGTGCTACTCCCTTGAGGTGGTATCAGTTCCCAGACAAAGACTTAAAATATATTTTATATATTTGTGGAGAAAATGAGATAATTATTTCATTCTGAGAAAATCCATCATTATTTCAATTTCTCTCTGTTCCATATTTTACTTTTCTCCCTATTCTCTGGCCAAAAAGCACCTCATTTCATTTGGCTGTATTTCAGAGATTTCCTTTTTTTCCCCGTGTAGTTATATTATTTTGCCACATGAGCTCAATGGGAATGGAAAATCTGCTTCCGGAAGTGGAAGAGGAGATGCAGGCATGCTGGACATGGAGATGATGTGCATTCCTCAGAACTTACGGACTGCATCTGGAGCTAAATGCCCTCATTGTTTTCTTCAGCATGGCCAACTGATATTTACAACATCCAGCAACCTGACACTATTGTAAGTGCAATTATTCCTTGAGCGTAGGACTAACACACGAACCTCTACACTCCCCATGAAGCAGAGAAAAGGGAAAAAGGGAGTGAATGAAGAGGACACATTGATAGCACTAAGAGATGACCAGTAACAGCCAGGTTGGAGGGAACCTGGTCTGTATGAGGTCAGGGAACACAAGGCAATCTCTGTGCAGCACTTATCTTTGGTTTGGTCAGTACACGTAATCTATCCATATTGATCGTACCCAGATTTTGACTGTACCCTAGTTTTTAATGCAGTAATGTCACTAAATCCCATGATTTTGCTGGAGGTGAACAATATTCCAGGGACTATCAAGAGAAGAAGATCCTTGGAAAGTAAATAATTATGTGAAAAGAATAAATTAGGAAAAAGCTGGAAAAGACATACCTATTTTTATTTTCTAAGTTTGAAAGTTTCTAGCATTTATGGTTGCAAGGAAATGTTGGATAATATGACCTGGATGCCAACTGATGTCTTAAACTTCAGACAGAAAATAAATTAAACTCTACATGCATTAACTAAACTTTTTTTTTTTTTTTTTTTTTTTTTTTTAATCTCATGAAATTAAGAGGGAGCTGGTCCTTAATTTTATCCATTAGCATTGTTGACCTATCTCCTCACTGCAATTTCCCAGAGACTGCATTTTCCGAATCTGCCATAGATTTTCATTAAAAACTTCCATAGATCACAGGGAGAGATAATCCAATTTTAGAAGACACTCCTTGGTTTGACTAACCTCCTACGCTCTCAGAAAAGAAACTAACCAAAAGTACCGGTCTCAAACTTTCACCCTATTTCCTTTGGGAACCCCTCAAACATAAGGCTAGGGACAAGGGAGGGAGGGAGAAAACTAACATTTCATATGAGATCTACTTGTGGTTCAAAAGCACTTCTATACATGCAATGCTTTGGATAAAACACCAGAAGACAGATATAGCCTCTGGGGACAGGAAGGTACTGTCTTTTCCTTAAAAATTAAACACAAAGACACAGGGGACCAGACACACGAAGGTGGCTGGCCATGGTGGTGGTGCAGGTAAGGAGAACAAGCCAGGATTGACCAACAGCAATCTTCATGGCTGCCTTCCTCTCACAAAAGTAGGCTTTTGCAGACTTCTAGGCAGAATATCAGCCTGTATCAGCATCCAGACAAAGGAAAACATGTGGTCATGGCATAGCTTACCAGGTACCCCTGAAGAGCTGAGATTGCTCTTCAGAGAAAGTAAGACAGACTGTAATTTTTGTTTCCTCAGCCCCAGCACAGATAGTCTTCAATAACCAGACCATCCACCGCAGAAGCAGCAGATAGCCCAGCTTCACAGGACATGTGAATCAAAGCAAAAAAGGGTGCCTGCTGTTTTCTGCACCAGAAGCTTTCTGCCCTATTTCTTCTATAATTAGAGCTGGATGATTGCATCAGAACTATGCTGTCCTCAGAGACCTTTTGTAGACTTTTTAAAACTTCAGAGTAGCACACGGTCCAGACAAACTTTACAGATTTTCATGTCCAACAACAACATGACCTTCTAGGAAAGAAATATCTGCTGCCCCTGGGCAGCACTTTGGCTGGGTATTGCACAAGGATAAGTGCTTTTATGAATATTTCCTTTCCACTGTTGATAGCAGATCTTATCTGAAGGTCAAGATTGACAGTGTGTGGGTCAAAGGAGGCTGACCATTCATTCTGCTGCCTTGCTGCAAAATCTATGAAGCTTATGCAAGCAGAACTGCAAAGACTTTAAGCTGTCAAGCAAGAAAAGAAATGAAAACAGAAAAACAAAATATGCTGCTGTTTTGAAGGAAGGCACTGTGCTCATGTTTCCCTAGATAGGGTCACTACAGATCAGAGCTGAAACTTAATGAAATTAGAGAAAATCTTTTCATTGATTTTGGTGGGATTTGGATCATGGCCTAATGGTTTAAGGCAGGTTGGAGAGGAGGTATGTACATACCACTTTTAATACTCTAATATAGTTGCTGTATGTGAGATACATAAACTACAGCAGGTGTACTTTGGAATTTTATCAGTACTAAGGAGGACAATTATAACAAGTGACCTTATTTTGCTTGAAGAGGTATGCAAGGAAAAAATCTTGCATCATTTTTCCATGTTTATAACACTAACAGAGGTTACGCATAAAGCCAAACACACAACAGAGTAACTACTCAACTTCAAGAGCAACTAAGTTGTCTTTATGCCATTAATATCATTTACCTTCAGCTTTCCTGCTGTCAGACAGCAAATAAAGGTTTCTCTAATTCCATCTCAAACAATATAATTCAAACAAAGTGCCATAAAACTACCTTGTATGCACGTAAGCCTACATCAACAATGTTCAGGTGTTCATAAAGTTCTGCTGCTCAACTGCAGCAATACTGTATAAACTAAAGCAGGGTGAGGGGACTATAAGGGCTTGGGACTCAAGTGACAAGTGCAATTACACCTTCACAAAAACAAATAAATAAATAATCCCATTTGTGAGTCCTGCTTTGCGTTGGATTTCAGATGGTCCAGTTTTCAGTGAGTGACAGATATTGAACCCGAAACTAGTTCCAGACTTAGCTTTATTTGAAAACATGCACACATATTACTTCTTCAGTTCATAAAGCAAGTGAATTCTTTTCCTCTGGCTGAGCTTTATCTAAAAATGGAGCTTTTAACTGAAAGACTGAAGATCAAATATTTTAGTTAAGCATCTGGTTACATTCTTAACAATAAAGAGTATTGAAGCTACTTCTCAACATAGACATGGTTTAATTTCCTTCCCCCCTTCCTTTTACTAAATTTGAAAGAACAGTAACCATTTGGAAAAATAAAGAACAGTAGACAAGCTGAGAAGAATAGGAAGCAACAGCAAAGAATATATATATATATATTTATATTATATATATATGCATGTTTAATGTAATTGACCATGTTACCCTCTTGAGAGATTTTTAACTACTCAAAGACATATCTTTCCTTTGTTAAATGCCACCTTTATTTTTGACAGAACACAATTTTTTTTTCAGTCCAGCAGAGAATTGGACACAATCTCAATAATTTGAAAATGCTATCTGACCAAAAATTGGAAAATAATTTGCTTTGTGATGTGAATGATCACTCATAACACCTTTAAAATAAAATTCTTTTTCAATTCATATGAAATGTGACAAGCAGGCAAAAACAAACAAACAAACAAACAAGCATAGAATTTATAAGATTATAAGAATCCCTAAGATTAGCCTATTCACATGAACTTCAATGAAATAATGTTTTGAACAGAAAGGAAAATTGTGATTTCTGTATATTTTACATAATAGTTATAGTTTATATCAAGAAACAAAGCCATCAAAAAACAAAGCATATCAAATTGCTATCTCTATTAAAACAAAAAGTTAAATATTCCATATATATATAAAAAAAAAAAAGGAGTGGGGGAGGAACTTTAATTTCTGCAGCTAAAAACTTCACCTTGTAGCAATTCTATTATAAGAAGTACAGAGACCTCACTGTATCCCCTGTCATGTATAGATTACCTGCCAGAAAAGCAGCAAATTGAGTTGTCTACCATGGAAGTGATACTTAAATCATTTTCTTATTATTTTAACAACTGCTTTGAAGATGGAGAAAGAAGTTAAAAATACTTGGTTCTATGCAGCTGGCAGAGTTATCTCAAGTTAAGCACTATTTGAAGAAAGTATCTTAACAAAAGCATGAAAAAGATTTCAAGATCTTTCTCTTTTTGACTTTCATATATTTCTATAGGGAAACATGAACCAATAGAGGAAATGTCAAAATGTAGGCAATTTTATGAGTACAGTAGTAGAGTCAAGTCCAATTTTATTAAGATCATTGGTGCAAGCTTATCAAGACTTCTGATGAAAGGTTGTCTTTTCAAAATTCTTTGTTCTGATAATATAGTGGGTTTACAGCATATTGTCTTGGACATATTATATTATAGCACCTTTGTAGATTGTAGCATTATTACCTACATATTGAAAGTTTGATTTCTTTTTGATAGCTTGACAGTGATGCTCCATTTTTATATTATTCCCCATGGTTCATAGAATTAGTTTCCAGGAAATACCAAACAAGCAACTAGAATTTCTGCAGCTGAGCACAAGTATTTCACACCCAAAAGTTATGACTCACACATGATTTCAAGACTTGTTTTTCACTTAAAAAGCAGAAAATATGTACAAAATACACATAGACGCTTCATAGGGAATGGTTCATTTCCACAGCCCTATGTCTAATGTGATCCCTGTTCAGGCTGCTGTAGTCTTGAACTGCATCCATGAATGAGTACTCAACAGATTAGCACAAGTTTTTATGTGTGTGAGTGATCCTTAATAGCTTTTTGCTCTGTCCATTTTTCTACAGGTTTGTTTTATCCATCTATTATGCCATTCTATATATTTCAAGTTCATACCTAGTTCATTCAGACAAATGATATAGCTAAATCACACAATGGAAGTTGTACAGTAATTCTCTTATTTCTCTCACTGTTTGAGCCAGTCTGGCTCAAAAAGCAGCTCACCTCAGCTTCCATGGAAAAGAGAAATTGCAGCCTGTCGTGGGCTTACATGGCAAGGTTTTGGTAGCAGGGGGCCATAGGGGTGGCTTCTGCACGAAGAATCCAGAAGCTGCCCTTTGTCAGATAAGGGCCCCGCCGCTGGCCAGAGCCA
The DNA here is from genome assembly GCF_047663525.1 of Anas platyrhynchos. Taxonomy (NCBI): domain Eukaryota; kingdom Metazoa; phylum Chordata; class Aves; order Anseriformes; family Anatidae; genus Anas; species Anas platyrhynchos. The sequence goes on from NC_092621.1 coordinate 81,316,495, forward strand.
GGCCAACAGGTGATGTTGTTTCCCCTTTCTTGATTTAAGAAAGGGGAAAAAAAACTGCTAGGAAACAGCAGCTGGGAGAGAGAGAAGAGTGAGCACCAGCCCCGCAGCCCCCAGGTGAGTGCAGCAGGAGGGCAGGAGGTGCTGCAGGCAGGCAGCAGCAGTTCCCCTGCGGGCTGTGCAGGGAGAGGCCCCTGGTGGAGCAGGCTGTCCCCCTGCAGCCCATGGGTCCCACATGGAGCAGATCTCCACGCTGCAGCCCCCCCATGGGTGGAGGAGCCCCCAGTGGAGCAGGTGGATGTGGCCTGGAGGAGGCTGCGGCCCATGGAGAGCCCCCGCAGGAGCAGGCCCCGGGCCGGAGCTGCAGCCCGTGGAGAGGAGCCCCCGCAGGAGCAGGGGGTCTGGGGGGAGCTGCCGCCCACCCGTGGGGGACCCGTGCTGGAGCAGTTTGCTGCTGGGGGATGGATGGACCCCCGTGGGACGGAGCCATGTGGGAGCAGGTCCTGAAGCCTCCACAGGATCAATTCAGGAGGGGACCCCACGGGGAGCAGGGGCAGAAAGGAGCGTGAAGGAGCAGCGGAGACGAAGCATCAGGGACTGACCGCAGCCCCCAGTCCCTGTTCCCCTGCACTGCTCAGTGGGAGGAGGTGGAGGACAGTGAATGGGGGAAGGTGCTTTTGGTTTCTTTCCTTTGTTTCACACTTCTCTAGCTTGTTAGTAATAGGCAATAAATCTTACTATCTACCTACTCTCAGTCTGTTTTGCCTGTTACAATAATTGTTGAGCATTCTCTCCATCCTTATCTCAACCCTTGAGCCCTCTGCATCGTATTCTCTCCCCCGTTCCCTTTGAGGAGTGGGAGAGAGAGAGTGGCTGAGGTGGAGCTCAGCTGCGCAGCTGAGTAATACCACCACAAAATCTATCTGGATTTTATAACATAACATGTGGTGAGAAAATAAATAAAATCTCCTTTCATTTTACTCTATCTAATTGCTGGCACCTGCTCAGCAATTTCCACAAGAGAAGACAAATATAATCACCCTTTCTTGTGCCAAATTTATTCCCATTTTTGTGCCATTTTCCATGTCAGTATGTTATTATTTTATTGTTATTGGTACCCGTTAAAAGAAAGCATAGTCTTTCATGCACTGTAGGTCAATAGGCAGACTGTCAGTACTAAATAAGGAAACAAATATAATGTAAATGTAGAAAAATACATCTTCATCCACCTCCAGTCCCTACATTAAGCTCCTTTTTGGGGCAATGTTATCACACTCATCAGTTTGCCAGTTAGGCTTCTGTTGGGCAGATATCTAGAATATTATGTTTATTATGTTAGATATCTAGATATCTAGAATTTAGATATTTAGATATCTCAAATATATATGTTTTCTCCAGTAATGCATATTTTTATTATTATTATTATTATATTTGACCTGACCTAAATTTCCTTAATCACTCTTACTGGTGTACTTCTTACCTGATGTCTGGACCACTAAAGCTCGGTGAGTCAGCTCCTATCCAACCTGCCCTCAGAAGTCCTGGTGGAATGGAAACATACCACATCTTTTTCCCCTATTCTTTTCTCACAATTCCATCCCTCCCAAAGGGAAAGATGACCAATCAGCCAGCATCTTTCATCCCTTCTCCTCTTCTTTGCATGAGGAAGCTGTAATAGCCAGGTGATTCCTTGATGTTAGATCCAATGCCCTATGACATTCAGTACTCTGCCCTCAGCAACTGATAGTAACCAGATGTAAGAGAGCTGAGAGTCAAACAGAAAACCTAAGTGACATGTGCGCCTTCACTCTGGTGGGATTCTGAAAGAATGAGGACAAGTTCTTACAAGTTGTATTTATGGTTATATGCTCATAACTGAGAGAAAATATTAATCAGAGTCATGTCTACCAATGTAGCTATGGTGTCTTTGTGTTCTGCACTGTCATCTACCACTTTTTCATATGAGTGGTAGGACAGAGAGTGATAGTGAGCAAAAAGACAGAGCAAAATATGTAATTATTGTCCAGATCTGTACACACATGCAAAGGAAAGAAATCACTTGATATCTGGCCTTAATTCCATAGCTAGAAAGCATATGAACATGAGAATTTAGAAAAGGAAGATAAAAGTAATATTTGTGGTCTTACGGGAGGGAAATACTAGTGGTGGAAATAAAAATGCAAAAAGCATAGTTGTAGACAGTAATCCTAGTTGAAGTAATATCTTCAGAATGAAGGAGCAAAGTGTACTGCAAGAGTGAAAGAAGACTTACCAGCTTGTAAGTCTTGGAAAGGGCATGAGGTACAGGTGGAGGTCAACAGAAAAAAAGGGATTTTGTGTGCAAGATCATAGAGAAGGATCAGCTCCAAGCAGAGATTTGGTTGAAAGCACATAACTGCAGTGAGATGTGAAAAATGATGAACTACTTTATGACAAATGATAACTTGAAGAATAGGAGGAGAAGCACCTGAACAGACGTGCTAGCTGATTTGATGATTAAAACTAACAGAGGTGAGATTGGAGGACTAGAAATACAAATAAAGAGGGATTGAAGAGTTAAAATCAAAGTGGGGATGAATAAAAGAGTTGTAGTGACACTAGTCACAGAGCAATACAATTAAAATAATTAAAATTCATTTTTTATGAAATTATGTTCTCTGCTCCCAGAATAAACATTTTCATCAAAGTCATTTATTTACATTAATGGAAGCTCACAATATTTTATTTTTGCTTAATTAATAGACATCTGAGACATAAGCTGACACAGCTACCTACAAGGCAGAGAGATTTAGAGTGAGGGTGGTGAATGTTCTAAATTCTAAAGAACTGAGGATGTTGGCCTGGAAGTCTGGATTTTTTTAGAATTTTTAAAGAGCTTAGCTTTGTGAAATTAATATAATTTGAAAATATGTGGTTTTATTTTAATGTTTTAAATGTATTCTAACTTTTTAAATATAAAGTTAGTCTTATTCTTGGATTTTAACTCTATGCTAAAGTTTGTTCTAGTATGGATTGATGACTGAGTCACAGAATCTTGGGGAAGCATAGCTTGGAATGGACTTCTAGAGATCACCTGGTCTGACCTTCTGTTGAAAACAAGGCCTTAGGTTAAGTTATACTGGGCCTTGTTAAGTCAAACCTTGAACATTTCTGTCAAGGTAGACGCTACCACTCCTTGAGCAAAATATTACAGTACATGAGAGTTCTTGTAGTGAAGTTTCTTTCTTTGTCTCTTCCCCTCAAGCGTCTTCTGCCCATTGCCTCTTGCCTTGTCACCACACATTCTTTTGAAGCTGGGATAGCTTCTTCTCTATACAGCCATTTAGATATGAGATGACTCTGACCCCCTCAGCCTTCTCTTTCCCAGACTGAATAAACCCCATTCCTTCAACATTTCTCCATGTGTCAAGTTCCCCTGCACTCTGATTATCTTGATGGCCCTTTGTTGGACCATCTCCAATTTTCCAGTGCCCCTCTGGAAACTTTTCTAAATTCTTTCACACTGTGAAAATATGAATATGTTGTTTTATGAGAGTTAATGAAGCAAGGGCACCTGTTGATTCTCTTCCATATCTCCAGTAACCATTTTTCTCATTTCCTATCAACAGCGTTAAAAATCCGTAGCTTCCTCGTATCCTTTCTGAGCCTTTTCTCCTCCAATGTCACAATACACACAGTTTTCCAGCCACAATAATTCCCCTTGGAGTTTACCCTTATCTTCCTCCCCCATTGTTTACAATGCTTTGTTTTGCATGATGCTCGGGCAAGAAGCGACATGTGGTGACTCTACCTATAATGGATGATACATTTGCTTCCTTATTTCCTAAGGAGCACAAAGTGCTCATTTTCTTTGAAAAGGACTGTTTGCTTTAAGAGTTTGGAGGAATAAGATGTATCATGCCTAGTAAGAGACCCCTTTCTGAGATGGCCCTTTATTGGATAAGCATACAATGGCTGGTGATCCATGAGAGCCTGAAAGTAAAAGGTTAAAGGTGAGAGTGAGAGAAAACAGGAACAGGCGAATTTTAGACAGAAAGCACTGACTGCTTTCAGAGCAATTAAGAGAAATTGTCAACAGGGGACCAAAAGAATAATTCAAGAAACATGATGTCACGGGATATCTGTGTCTACGATATTAATGATACTTATGATTTATTGCTGTTACCGATGACCTAAATAATATGCAGGAACCCAGGGCAAAAATAAAAATCAGAAAATGGAAGATGGGGTCTTATTCTATGGTAACCTTCTGAAAGACATTTTTATCTCTTATAGCTCTTTCAGAGCTGAGATTTAGAAGAAAAAAGCTGTTATTTGGATAATTTGGTAGACTTTGAAATGAAAAAGGGTTTTCTTTACGACAGCATTTGGCTTCTTTGTTTAACAGAGACTGATGCAGCTGCAACTAAGCCTAAAATGTAATGCCAATACATTCACAGTGCTGTTCCCCAAGACAATTAAACGTATTCGTTCACCAGCTTTGGCACAATTTTAATCCAGATATTTAATCTAGGTTCATCACAAGGTTGACAGCCCACAGAGGAAACAAGTAGTGATCTGGAACTGGATAATAAAGCAGAATAACTCGGAAATGTACAACTGTGTAGATCTGGAATGAGAAAATTTAATTTAAGATAGGAAGAACTGAAGGACTATACAGACACACTTCTTCCTTATAGAAGTGAGCCCTTATGGGCAGAATTACATCACGTTAGTAGGCATGTCAGGTCTGAGATCTCCAATGCAGAGAGTGTGACTCTGCTACACAATAGTGTGACCTTAAAAAGATGATACAAACTGCTGAAAATGGAGGACAACAAGCCATATGCTGTCATCAAACTCAAAAATAGGAAATGAACTGGAAAACTGCTCTGAGGAATCAACACACAACAGGGGACATGGATGTCCAATGGCATGGATCTCAGCAGAAGAAAAGTTTCAACAAGTATGGAAAAGCACAACCCGAGTGCAGGTGACTGCACAGGGAGCAATAATCAGGATTTTCTGGATTCCATGAAAAATAATTACATAGGAAAGGGAAGAAGCATGTGAGGAGACAGATTTGGGGAAAAAGTAACAGGAAGTTTTGATAAAGCTGAAAGTGGAAAAAGGGAAGGAATATATTTATGAATTGCAAATGAGAGTGAGAAAGAAATGTGAATACTTTTTGCCTCCCCAAACCACAAAGAACTGGACTCTGACTCCTATTCATGCTGAATGGTTATTTGCAGCAGCATCTTTTCCACTGACACTTTGATGTTAGCTACTGCTTAGCAAGAGTAGAGATGGCAGAATTAGACCCTTTTTCCACCAAACACAGGTAAGTGTACCTCAGCATTTTCCGAGATTTAACCTGCATATTTGCAGCTGCTGTACTGGTCAGGTATGTGTTGCTTGGTTGTGAAACTAGGGACAGTTGGTGCCTTTCAAAATATCTCAGGACTGCTGGTGGAAGCGAAACAAACACTCTCCAAAGTGAGGAAAGACAGCTGCAGTCTGTGGTTTAGAAGTTCACAGCATAAGCCAAAGATAAGGGCAAGGTATTCTGGAGATACAAGCTTGAGATTAAGATCTAGACTTCTGCAAAGGCTGTGAATGTTTGGCCATGCACTTGGGTTGAATCCATCTAATATTTTCAGCAAATTATGTGGAATGACCCATGCCCAGAAATCACTAGAGACTACCAGTGAAAGACATTTTCCCATCTAAAACTACGGTTACATCAGGTTCAGCCAAACTAGTACAAACACAGGACTGAAAAGGTGAACAAATGTTCTTATGCAGCCTCCTAGTTGTAAAAGCTTTGCTGTGCTGGAGTTCTGCTGTCCTCCAAAAGTACACCACTATGCATGAACATGATGTGTGGAGTATGCTCATGCTTACACATCCTGAAAAGGGTATGTTTTTTGAGATTTTAGTTCCACGTGCCAGTTATTTGCATACCTCTGTCTGAGGTATTTTCTGTATTTTCTGAAATAAACACACAGGAGGCTTTTCAGACACATACTCAATGGAGTTTTTGCTGGCTAAATAAGATTTGACATATTTTGCAGCAAACTTGGAGTTCTAGGTATAGATCACGGCAGGCAGGTACACCAAGCCGATGTGTGACTCCACCTGAGAAACTTGGGGTCCATAAAGAGGTAAATAAAACTCCCCCATTCATATGCAGTTTACATTGCTACTTCTCCAGGAATATTTTCTATGGTGGTGCCTCTTAAGTAATTGTAATGTAAACATCATTCAGTACCAGTTACTGGTAAGTGTTAGAGTTTGCGTTATTTTTAAGTCGTTCAACTAAATGTCAACGGATAGTAAAGTGAAACTGCTTGTAGAAAACAAAACAAGATTTTCTTGGATGCAATGTATCTTCCAAGTAAATGAATGGAGTGTCACGCAGTGGCACAGAAAAAGAATCCCAACTTTATGATGCAACCTTTACTTCACTGAACATTTAAAACACTTTAAAAAATCCTGTGAGCCTTGTTCGAGTTTTGGGTCACATATATTAAATCATATGCAATGTTGCTAAATTACACCAGGGTAAAAATCTGAGAAACAGAAAAGTAGCAGACCTGCTTGTAAAGTGCTGCAACACAGAGAAATGGAGCTGAAATTTGATCTCAGGAGAGATTTTTATATTCAATGCTATTTCCTAAGTAATCTTTAAAATTTTCAGTGAAAATCACAAAACAAATCTGCCATTCTCTCTTATTAGAAGCTCTCATTCCTGAAGCAAAATGAACTGAATAAAAAATTTCCACAAATGAAAAACAGTTGAAAATGTTCACAGATATTTTATGTTTTCCCAAAATAACATTTTGGGAGTGAAATCAGGATAAAAATTTTAGCTTCTTCTATAAAATAAATTTGCTGAATTTATGTGCAATTTGAATGCAGTGTTCTGTTAAAGTACATGAAGAAGAAGATTGCTGCTAAATGTATTTATTTCCTCATCTCATATACTGTATGAAGTGATTTCAACAAACGGTATTTATTCCTAGATATTATGCTAATTTCAATATCCATTCTTGTCTATGGTATGTTGAAATGTCAATGGCTAGGAAATACCTTCCCGGTTTGGACAGATCAAATTTAGTATGCAGCAATTCATGAGTAGAACACCAATAATGTGCAAAGCATATCAGTGAAACATTAGCAGTGTATGCGAACCATATGTGGAGCTATAGAATCATAACCATTTCTTCCACAGGGGGAGCAAAGCAAACTGACATTTAGCTTTCTAATATTGCTTTAAAATTTCCTCTGTCTTTAGAAATGTTCTCCCAAAAGAAAATAAAAACTGAATTCTGCTGATCTGCTCTATGCTCATTCTGTTGTAAACCAGGTACAATTCTCTCAAAATGCAGTTTTATTTGAAACTGATGAGGGGAAGATTGATTCAGAACTAATTTATTTTTTTTTCTCTGTCAGCATGGAAAGCATATTTGTGGAAAACCAGTAAATTCACATAATTGAACAAACATTAAAAGAAAAATCAATTATTTCTAAGATTTCTAAATATTTTTGATAAAATGTTTCTATTCAAAGATATCTTGTCTTTGAAATAATTCTGCACAGAAAAATTAATCAGTTCCAGTTCCATTTGTAAGTTTCTCAAGAGAATGAGAACTGATACAATAAATAGAAGCAGTTTATTGTTGTTGCTCTCCAGCGTTTGACTTTACTAGTGCTGTTTCTCTGAGCTCATCTCTGTGCTACTGGTTAATAATTTTTCAATGCAGAGAAAGCTAAGTCTTCTTTTTCAGTTTCATGTTTCTTTGGTTCTTTCTAATGTGCATGCTAAACTAGTTGAGAAATCTCTTGAAATATATTTTGGAGAAGAAAACAAAACAAAACAATTTATTACCGAAATGATTTCCTCCCTCCCCGAGGGGAAAAAAAAAAAGTCTCAGGCTCAGTGAAAGACTGCAAAAAAAATGCACATGAATCAATTATGAAAAAGAGAAAGTTTCTTTGAATGAGGAAAAGCTGATTGGAATTAAGATAGGCTTTGTTCATATCTGCAAGGTACAAGGAGAGGACTTTTCAGTGGAACAGAAAAGGGGGATTTGGGAGGGTTTGGCTGCTTAACGCTATAGTGCTTCAGAGCCCATGTGAAAATTTGCTGCTAGCTATTAATCATCATTGTGCCCCTGCAAAGAAGCTGTTACAATGATGACTACATGTCATTATATTCCCACTGTAAGTAACGAATCAGAGAGCTGGGAAAGTTGGATAAGAGCGGCTGGCAAACTTTTAAGCAGTGGAATCCATTTAAATAAATTTACATTGCATTTGCTACTTTTGCTGGTATGGGAATCATACTTTAAAATGAAACAATATGCTGCGTTCACGGGCCCTGGTCCTTTATTCTCCTGTCTCTGAGCCTACTTTCCAGGTCAGCCTTTGCCAGCGCTGACAGCACGCTTTTCTCATAGCCTCTCCTTCTCATAGCCTTTGGTTGCTTTCAAGTTCAATTTAGCACAATGAAGTTGTTATGCATGACAGTTTGGGGAGCAGAATAGGTGGTGTCTGAGCCCGCTGTGTCGCTACAAAGTGGGCTCATTCTCCGCGGGCCGGCTCAGTTACTGAAGCCTTGCTGGTGGGACACTACAGTGGACTTCCAGACGTTCCCATCCTGACGAAAACAATTAGCTTCAAACTGCAAGGAGCCGCGGGGCTGCCCTTTCTTTCAGCGAGACTGCGCCGTTTAATATGCTGCAGTGGATTTCAAATTCGTGTTGATTTATCCCGTTGTACTCCTCTTTTATGGTCTTTATTTACAGAGATGTAAAGGAACAGGGAAAGTTTGAGTCTCACATGGTTCAAGAGTTTTATTAGAAATCTAGACCATTGTTTTATGTTTATTTTTCAAAGAAATAGAGTTGAAACATGTCAGGCTTAATTCCATTAGGCTGAACTGTCTAAAAGAGAGCCCTGAGGTTCCTTGAACAGAACCTGAAATTGTCTCTTCTGCTCACCATCAGAAACAGGCCAAACAATAAATAAACCCCAAACGCTGAAGTTGGGTTTGTCAGTGTCATTGTCTCCCATGGAATTACCAAAAAGAGCTAAAATCACTTACAGCCAGCAAAGTATCTGATTATTAATAATATAAGTTAATTCTGAGCCTGTTTTGAGGTTCCAGAAGCTGCTTGTCTATGCCAGACACAGTTCAGCACGTCTGGTTGTGTTCATTGCTAACAACACTGTAGGCCACCAGACATAGCAATACAACACAGTTTCTACTCCTTCAGGATATTACTTATTTTTACATGAATTTAGCTATTAATACAATGATAGTTTAGCTTTTTTTCCTTCTTTTTTTTTTTTTCTTATCAGACACTACAAGTATTGTTGTGACAAAGCAAATCAGACTGCCTGACTGTTTGAGCAGATGCACACAGTTCCTTGGATTCACCAGTAGATGAGAATCGGTTGCCATGATTATGGATCTTGCTAATTACTGGGCAAACCTATCAAATAATTCTCATTCTGGATTAAAAATTAGCTCAGAGATCATTTCAGCAATGCTTCCATAAAAGCCTGTTAGGCTGCTAAGCACTTCCCACCTCCTTTACCTCTTCCCTCCCTATCCACCCCCTTCTTTTTTTTTTTTTTTTTTTTTTTTTTTAATCTGTAAGAACAAAATATTATCTCAAGCTCTTCTTTGTAAACTGCTTGTTTTGGCTGTGTGCTGCTGAAAGGTAAAATGAAATTAGACCGGTCTTTTCTGTCTTAAAAATGATTTCTGTTTTTCTAAACTACTAGATGATATAATTAAAATGCCTAGTTTTGCACAACACAAAATACATCTATTACAACTGCAAAATGCTACAGCCTGGTCTAATTACAGTTTGTGTTTCAGAAGGCTGATTTTTTACAATTGCTAATTAAACTTCCTGCAACAGTACATGAGCAAGTCTTGGTGCAATTAGCTAGCTATAGCAAAAATAAAAAATAATCAGTATAACATTTAAGGTCAGATACAGGCTTTGTAGTCAAGGAGGGAAGAGGGAATTAGAAAGCATAGTTCATGACATAATTCACATCACTGTGTCAGACTTCTGGAGCAATTCTCAACTGTAAAATACAGAATTTTTCTCTGTCTTTCATTCACAAAAGGCCAAGCATTATTTTTGCAATATTGCTGTATCTAAGTACTTCCTTTATTAATGAATTGCCTCATGTGAATAATGAGTTATCTATTGTGGTGCTTACTCCTTATGAATTAGAAGAGTGCAAATGTGTTGCTTCAGTAAGGAGTCAAATTTAATTACGAAGGAAAATGAAGCATGAATCAGCCTTTAAAATTACAAGAAGACCCTTGCTTGATATATTTTATCCTTACAATATGGTTTTGTCATATTTTTTCAGACATCAGTGATGTAGGTCTCACTATTTTACCAGCAGCAGTTTAGGTCTTCAAAATGGAAACAAACATGCAAATCAACAAACATGCAAACAAACAAAAAAACAGCAACATTGAAATATAAAGATTCACAGGACACAGCGGAATATAAGAAGGAAAGAGAATTTAAAAAAAAAAAAAAAAAAAAAAGAGCAACATAGCTTTTAAAACAGTTTCCAGCTTAATCCCAAGACACAATCACTTTAATTAGGAATGCCCTAACCAAAAATATACATGGTCACGTCAATCAAAAACTGAAGCCTAAACCTAGACCCCCTAAAAATAGAAAGTTTGAATTCTCTAAGTCAATTTTGTAGTAATTTTGTTGCAGTCGTTAAGGCCTCTTTACATGAGGCAAAATTTATAGGAAGAGTTCTCTCTTACAATGCAGACATTAGGAAGAGTTCATGAACCTGAAACCCTCCCTGTTTTTTCAACATGTCAGATGGGTTAACAAAATATTTCTCCTTTCCTATAAACCTATTCAGTGACTTTTCTATGTTTTACTCAAATGTAGGTTGATTTTCCAAAAAGTTAATTATTGCCACTCCTATTAAACTTGATAGACATTGCTGTTTTTTCAGCACCTTCAAAATAGCCAAAGTCAGACTCAGAAACATAATTTTAGGCTTTTGTTTTTAACTAGCATGGCCTAGTAATTCATCCAGAAATACATGCTGATGCTAAGGAAAACACCCGCACTTAGACTAGATAACTAATTCTCTCGTGTTGGTAGTTTATTTATGTTTGCACAAATATATACAAAATGGTGGACGATTGGTAAGGCAGATAACCTTGCTGTACTATACATAATTCTCTTTCCTGCTGTTGTTTTTATTCTATTATTTCACTGTAATTTATCATCACTTTTTCTTTTCTTAATTCCCAACAAACATAGCACAACGGGTAGTCAGAGCCAGTTTATCTAGGTTCAAACCCATTGCTTTCTGCAGAATATCTGGGACCAGAATCATGGTGCTGCCTAAAACTTAATCAAACAGATCCAGGTGCACAATGGATCTGGAGCCTGTCTCCTTGGGACTCAGAGTAGTGTTCCTTGTGATTAAATGGAGGTATTTCATTGTTGTTGTTAGGTTTTTGTTTGTTTGTTTTCTTTTTGTTGCCTGTTTCAAACTGGCTGTGTGGATATGAAGCATGAAAAAACAATTTGGCAATGTACCAGTCTTCTTACAAGGATATGCTGTACATACACAGGCTTTTAAGGATCCAGTAGTACTGCACCAAGAAGCCTGCCACCCACAGCGTGATATGTCTGGCCACCCCTCTGGAAAGTTTCTCCTGACCTACTAGTAAGGCAGCTTACCAAATGTAACATATGGCAATTTTAAAGCCTACCAACTGAGCCAGTAACCACAGCGGAGTTGGGACTGAAGTATTGCTCTAGAGAACCAGATAAAGGGCCAACTGAGATCTGACCAGAAAAGTGTAAAGCCTACCGAATGGTAGGCTCTCAGGAGAGAATGGATTGGTGGTGCCTCAATGGAGAAAACTATCACCTTCCTGGGGCCATTCACACTATCACCTAAACATTAGTTGTTGCCTATTTTTAAATAAGAATAGGTCTTTTTGTGTTTTGGGATGGGCTGAAAATAACATTTCACCATTGGAAAATATTGCATGGGGCATCTTCTTGCTTGCCCTCATCAGGCCAGTTCAAATGGTCAACGTGTAACTGGAGACTGCTTCCAGCTGGTGTCTTTTTATTGTTTTCTGTCAAATTTAGTTTGGTGGTCTCCAGCTGGTTCCCGGTGGACAGGTGTCTGTATCACAGAAAGGCGGCAACAATTAACACTAATTTGTACCCCTATCAACTGTCTCAGCAGCTTTGCAGGCTTTGGAGGTGTTCCTTCCAAACAGACAAGGCACGCTGGTGAGGCAGTCCATGGGAACTGGTGTTCTGGAGCCCAGCCTTATTTGGGATACAGGAAAAACAACGAGGAAAAACTAAGGAAGTAGTGTTGTATTGTAAAAATTGTATTTCTGAGTACAGCATTTAGCAAGAAATAGCCTTGGATATACAATTAAAGGCACTGTGAAATCTAACTGGTGGTGATGTCTGTCTGTACGTATCTCAAGTCCCTGACCAACTATCAAACCAAACAACAAAAACATTCAAAGAAAACAAACTTTAGTCTGTCCTCACTCTGAAAACAAGAATAAAAGGAGTTTTAAAGTTTCCTAGTACACCACACAACAGGTCTAGTTTATTTTGTATTTTTATCCTCTGTACATTGAATTCTCAAGATCAGAGCTTTCAATTTCAGAACTGTGCTTACGGGTAAAGCACTTCTGTGGAATAAACTATTGTAAATGCTATTTGTATAGCTTCTGCAGGAAAGCAGCTAATAGAGATGCACATTTTCTGTTTTCTCCATCAACACACTTTACTATCACCTCTTAGGTAAGCACCATAACCTAAGTTGTCTTCCAAAGTTTGGCAGGCTTCACTGGGTTCAATAGTGAGTTTTTCTTTAGGGGTAAAGAAGCTCTAAGAGCCCCTAACAATGGACTTAATCATAGGCTCTTCCCTGGCACAGGCTCATATTTTCCCCCTATTCTGCAGACTCCTTTTCTCAGCAATTGGATTTCTGTGGCCTGCCCAAAACAAATAAATATTTCCTTTTCTCCCTTGCTTACATCTTTTGTGTATATTTTTTCTTTGCCACCACCAGCTTAGGTATGGTGAACAGCAGGACTCTTCAGGTAATAGTTCACTGGACACAAATGGCCTAGCATTAAAATGCAGATGGTGTTAACCTCAATCAGAGCATGTGGTGCAAAACTTCCAAAAGATGCCACTAAACATTTGGACAAAACAAGCAAGTTCAGCTGGGCGAGCTGCAGTTTCAAAGGCCCCACTAATGAATAAATGTCGGACTGCACAGACCTGCTCTCTGTGGCTGCTGCACGGTGCTGATGATGCCCTGATATCTGAATGCCAGCAGTGACCTCGATCCTTCACCAGTCCCATCATATGCCACCATCAGGTCTTCACCATCACCCACCTCTTCCCCAGCTCCAGAATTTTGCTGGCAGCCTCTCCTCTTGGCCAGATCCTGCTAATAAGCACCAGGGAGCACTTACTTATTAGCAGTGCTGCTAACGATAAACTTGGCATCCTAATCAGGCTGTCGCTGGCAGAAAGCACGGAGGGAAAACAAAGCCAGGTCACCGGTGATCAAATGTTTTGTACTGGTGTAAGCAGCCAAAGGAGGCGCAAGCTGCTCTGCTGCCAAGTGATCGGTTATTTCTCAATGTGTTTGGAGGCCATAGATGCTTTATGGATGTAAATTGCATGCGATTGCTTGAAATAACATGATGAAGGAACAATTAGTGTCTGGCGTGCAGCATTGCTTAATGAAAAAGAAAATTTTGCTAAAGATCGGCTTTGCAGATTACACATGAATAATATGCTGCTGTTGAGACCTGCTGCAGTGAGATGTCTTTGCTTCAGGGACCTCAGCCTTCCAGCTAGCACCCTCCTAGACAAAACATGTCCTATGTGTGTTAGGTGGTGCCAAGAAGCAGCAGGAGAGGAAGGATATTGGTGGATGGCTATTTTTCAGCCAGGTCTACGTGGGAAATCAATCACTTTGCACTTTGGATTAGTGAGGTTGGGATATTCTCATCTCCTGACATGGAAATAAATAAATAAATTTAAACTTCTTAAAGGGAAAAAAATGACCTTTCTAGGATTTATACATTCTTATTTTCCTGCAGAATTTTACCACCTACTCCATAGAGCACCAAGGCCAAAGTAAATCAATTTTTTAAAAAGTATGTGTTAGAAGTCTTTTGCTGGCTACATTTCTTTTCAGTAAAAATGAAAAGAACTGACTCAGTTAACAAACATTGTTAGTCTTCATTCTCCCTGTAACATTCCTGAATTAGTGCTTTTTCAGAACATTTTTAATTTAAAAATACTGTTAGTCTTTGAAAAAAAAAATGTTTTAGCAGAATATTGTCATAAACTAAGCAATATTTGTGATTTGTCAGAAATATTTCATTTATAAGTACCTTCCTTACACTCTGATCTTCCCTGATCATAAACAACACAAGCTGGCTTGCTGTTTTGCTGTTAAGTGCTATCTATGATAGTATATTTGCTAAGAAAAAGATAATTTGTTAAAAAAAATATATATATATATATAGTGAACAGATTAGTCAGACCTTGTACTTCAAGGAGAATTCACAGATACTGCAGACCAAGCAAATTGCACCAAAACTTCTCAGAAAGAGTGGTCAGGCATTGGGACAGTTTGCCCTGGGAGGTGATGGAGTCACTGTCCCTGAGGGTGTTCAAGGGAAGGTTGGACGTGGTGCCTGGGGACAGGGTTTAGTGGGTGACATTGGTGGTAGGGGGGTGGTTGGACCAAATTATCTTGGAGGTCTTCTCCAACCTTAATGATTCGATAGTAAAATCAGAAACCATTGGCTTTACAGCTAAACAAAGTAGCAAGTCAGCACAGTGTTTTTCTCCATCCTTTAAACATCAAGAAGCAGGATAGTAGGAAGAAGGACCAGAAGAATTCCCCTAACACCCACATGAGCAGCCTCTACAAAAGGGAAGCACATCAGGCTCAAAGCCCAGAAACCACGCCAGCCTCCACAGAATCCTCTCTTTGGAGAGTTCCATGGAAGGAAGTCCAGAAAATCAGAATAAAAGCCACTTTCAGCTTAGTGCTCCTTAGGGATGGATGTGCAAGCAGTTGAAACTCAAAAGCAGAGCCCTCCATTAACAGCAGTGTTCAAATGTGCTCCTTCATTACAGGAGGAACCCAGAGAGTTGTGCAGCAGCTTTGACTGCACTGGTACCCCCACAAAATCCTCATTCTTTTTAAGGGGTGCTGGTGATTTTTGCAGAAGAGGGATGAATTTATTGGAAGAGAATAATGGAAGCACTTAGGAATAAAGGTAACTTTCATCATATGGGGAGCCCTGAAGAAGTCAGCAATGCTGCATGTGCTTGGGTCCTTGCAATGCTGGGCACTCAGTACTATCTACTTTTATTTTGAGTCATTGAGGTTTATGTGAATTATGTTCACTCTGGAAATGCTTTATCTAAAGATTTTTTTTTATATTTATATTGACACTTACAATATACAGTTATGGTATAAATTTTATGAATGTCAGAGAGCAAAGTGCCTTTTCCAAATACACCCACATTCATCATGAACTGACATCTCTGTAAACTGCGTCTGTCCGTGTCTCGCCCCCACAGTTACTGTGTCTGGGCTCAGTCCTGTAAACCATTACCTACCTCACTAACTTTGCCCATGTACACATTCTCACTGCAGTCTGGGGGCACATCCTCACCAAAACTTGTGTGTTAGCACTCTCCATACAAAGGAGAGCCTTCTAAGTAATGATTTCCATGTGAAGGACTTCCACAAGACACTTAAAATAAGAATGAACGCCTTCATTAAGGTGTGTCTATGAATCTCTCATTGAGAAGATACTTGTAGAAATAAACAGCTAAAATAAGGAGCAATTGGTGGAGCATGCAGGTAGTTAAATTAAATTTTAAATGCAGCAAGGCTCAGGAAGAAAATTCAGGCTAATGGGTCACTGTGATGCCTACAGCTGGGGCATTTGTATTTGTTAGCCTACACACATGCACGCTCAGCAGGTCTGATTTGACACATGTGTAGGTGGTCACGTCTCAGAAGACGCCAGCCCTCATAAAAGCAGTGAAGCTGTGCTCTCCAAGCACCAGTACAGAAGGTTTGTGCCAGTGGCTGTAGGCTCAGAGCACCCAGCTGAGGGGCATCCTGGCCACTGTGCCCACCACTGGGCTGCAGGGGGTTATTCTGTGGCCACACTGTGCACCAAGAGTTATCTCATCTAATGTGATAACCGCACATGGTCTGCGCAGGGTTTGGGCCGTGTCATCTGTCTGAGAGGGA
Organism: Anas platyrhynchos; assembly: GCF_047663525.1. Lineage (NCBI taxonomy): Eukaryota > Metazoa > Chordata > Aves > Anseriformes > Anatidae > Anas > Anas platyrhynchos. Next base: position 81,332,833 of record NC_092621.1, read on the forward strand.
AGTGTGTTTCCTTTTTACATTATTTATAAATACACCGTGCTATGGTGTTCTTACAAATTGTAATCATTGCAATAAGTGAGGTCACAGGAAAAAATATATTGTCTGCACTGTGTGCATTGCTTGTAATGTAGAACTGCTTCTGCCATAAACATCTCAGTTATGCTTTGAAAACAAGTATGTGGGACACAAATGTGATCCAGCAGCATAGCTCTCCTCATTACGAGAGGTTTCTTTGATCCTCTCCTACCAAAAAGAGCGGCCACATTCATCTAGGGCACTTCTTCAGGAAGAAAAGTGGCTCCCAATTACACTTCAAAGCCCAGGGACCCACAGCAGCTGGTGGAGTGCATGCATGAGCACCGGAGATGCAGAGGACAGGATGGGCAGGAGGGGAGAAAAGCAGGGGGGTGTTAGAGAGAACAGAGGTAATGCAGGAAGCAGTGGGCAAGGAAGCAAAACCGGGGCTGTGGGAGAGACGGATGTAGGGATGTAGGAATATGGTAGAAGGTACAGCAGAAGGAAAAGAAGAGGGGAGGCAAAGTGAAGAAAATGAGAGGCAGGGGATGAAGGGGATGACTCTGAAGGTAAGGTGTGCACAAAACTGACAAAAAAATGTAGGGGAGACCAAGAAAATAAAAAAAGTCATAAAATATATTAAAGTAAGTCTATGAAAATTAATAGAAACTTAATAGAATTTGATGAGAAGCTGCATGATTCATACAAGGCTATGAGCATAGACACATCCATGCCATAGCTCTGTATTTATCACCAAGTTTTTTGTCATAAAACAGCAAAACAAGAAAATAGAAGTCAATGCTGGAAAACATAAGACCTAGAGACAGATCGCATTGTTATCCACATTTCTATAGCAGTGCCAAATGTGAAGTGGGAGGTAGAAACATTGTACATTATGTCCCTCCCTGAATTTCTAAACCAGTGCCAATAGGACTAACTTGTATTCATAGTTCGTAAAGAGTGATAGGTTTTACCCGAAAAATACACTATAAAGCAGGTATTTCCAAAATATGTCCCAGTGGCAGAAACACTGAAATTCTTCAAGGAGTGGAAAAACCTTTCTACTCTGGGCATTAATTAATACAATCATTGTTCTGCATAAGGCACAGCTGACACTTTTGGAATTTACCACCTCGTCCTGCCTTGCATTGGTCTGAGCGGAGCCTGTCAGATGTTGATAGACTCAAATCAACCCTGCTTGGTGCCTCCTCCAGGGCTCCACCTGCTCTGCACAGTAGGTTGGATGGGCCAAAAGACCTTCTGCAGGTGACACTGGTGTGACTGTGAGCCTGCACAGAGCATCCTTCCAGCCTGACACCCATGTGCGTGGCTGTTGTGTCAGGATACACACATGGGCCACCTGCACCGGTACATGGAGAGGGCTGGAGCCACCTTTGGGTCACTGCGCCCAAAGACAGCCCTGCTGCAGCCTTCCAAAGGGATGCCCAAGAGGAAAACACAGATGCAGCTGCAGCGATAACAGTTGTTCCTTTCATGAGGAGTTCCAAACTAATGCACAAACATCAGCAAATTAAACACCTCAGCGATCTGGCAAGGCAATAAATGCTACTGTTTATGGTTATTTCAGTAGTTGTTGATCTGATTAATCAGACTGAACTTGGCCTCATAAGGCAGACCTTCACAATGAAGGCAGAGCTGAGAACAAAACATCTCTGGCAGAGCTGAGAACAAAATCCAGACTCCAGTGTCTTTGCTAAATGATTTCCCTTTTTCCTTTCATGAGGGAAAAATAAATAAATAAATAAATAAATAAATAAATAAATAAAATCTTGAAGTGATATGTAGCTGGGAGAAAATGGCTTATTGCAATAAATATTGCACATTTCAAAAACTAATTCTCAACACTTACAGCACAATATTGCTCCGAAACACCAAAACCACATGGCTAGCAAAATCTGTCTCCACTCAGCGAAGTACTTATGCTTGTGCATATCCTTAACTTCAAGGGCACACTTTAAGTTTGTCCTGCTCATGGGCTCCTTAGATTATCTGCAGAATAGTCAGTATCTTGCTGGATCGCTCCAGTGATTTTGTTAGGAGTTTTAATATTCCTTTGGGAATCCAATTCTACAATTTTCACTCATCTTATATGCCATTGACCAAATAAGTTCTTCAGACTCTTCATGGGTGTACTACAGAAGTAAAAAAACAGTACATTCAAAACCTTATTAAATGATTCACCATAACCAACAAAGTAATATTTTATCTTAGTGTCTTTTTATTTTGATTTATTTAATATCTACCCTAGTAAGGGAGAAATTAAAATACAAACTTTACAAATTGTTGCGGGGGTATTTTTTACTTAAGTTTTATATGAATAAGTATGTTGTTCCATACTATGTTTGATATTTTCCTGCATATTATCCATTCTTTATAGAAGCAGGGTAGTAATACAAAAAAAACATAAACTGTTACTCAGAAAGTCGATGAGAATACCACCTATATAAAGATATAACCATATATGGAAGTATAACAGAGTAACAGTATATATATATAGTTATATATATATATAACAGTATATATATATATGTGCAAATGTATATTTGCTTCCTATTAAATATATATATATATATGTATATATGTTCTCATTTTCTAAATAATTTGGGACAGATATTTCTGCCTTCAAGTGAAATAGAGCTAGAAGGAAGACATTATAACAATATTTATTTTGCAACTATTTCTATAACCTCCTGAAAGAACTTTGCATATTCAATCTATTTTTTCTCAAAAGTTATTTAGAGTATAAAATTCACAATAATTTAGACTAATCCTCTTTGGAATTTGAAAGCTGCAGTACTGCTGACTGACCAACGAGAGAGTTTTCAAAACGTGGTTACCCTATCTTTATATTTTCTCTACAGATATGGCCCTAACAATTATGTATCTAAACACAATAAATGCACAGATGGCAGCACTCCATACAGGTATCACACAGGATATCTAATTTCTATGTGATTGCAATGTTTTATATATCCTCATAACGTATATCTAGAAGAGTTAGCATTTGCTAAACCGTGCTTTCAGATGCTGTTTTTACCTGTTACATAACTGTATATATAACCAGAAACTCTTTAATAGAGAAATTATCACACATGAAATAATGCAGATGTATTTTTCATAATTCTCATGTATAAATTATTTCATTAGCTGTGGTTCTAACAGTATGTTAGAACAGTAGGTTCTAACTACTCTGCAATTTACAACAAATTGAGATTCTGTTATTACAAAGCTTACTTGTTTGTGTAAAGAACAGTATTATATCATTGTAGTTGCAAACTGCTCTAATATTGGCATCAATGTTATTGTACAGCAGTACTGGCTTTTAGAGATATCACTTAACTCAGATGACCTGCCTTGAAAGCTACCAAATGGGTGCTGTTTAATTTAACAATAACAACAAAAAATATGTATAAATTTTGGTACCAAATAAACAGTTTCAAAAAAAAAAAAAAAAAAAAGTCATTGGGATAATTATTAGACATAATTTTTTGCCAATGATCTTCCTCAGTCTGTGGAAGCATTTCATATATAAAGACACATAATTTAAATAAGCCTTGAATCATAAAATTATGACAAAACACTAGGTCATTATGTGTTGAAAAGGTAACATTAATACTTGTAATAAAAATGTGTTTTTTAATTTTTGTGAAATAGAAAATAATGAATTGTGATGATGCTCCTAAACACTGAAAAAATGAAAGCAACCATATATTCACTGAAATCCCAGGGGGTGGAGTCTTTGTGAAATAGGCCTCATTTTTTGCAGTTCAGATGCATCATAAATACTTTTTACTCTTCTTGGCACTTAGGCAGGAGTAAATCAGTACATGGAAATAAATATACTGGGAAGAAAAAAAAAATATATTTTAGCCTGTTAGGATTTGGTAGTTTTTACATGCCAGCATTCATACAACTATAGGTTATTATACACTGCAAATGTTTGTGCATTTTGTTTCTATGGGAGAGAATACTTGTATGGATGTTGAACATTTCAAACAATTCTCAAGTCATCCTTGAACAAAATTTGTCTGTCCAAAGCAGCAAATATAAAAATGTTTGTAATGTTCCTGTTTAAAATTCAGATACGTTCTCAGTACAGAATACTGTGTACAATCCTCTGCATCTCTGTTCTGGCTGTAGGTTAACTACATGAAATATACATCTACAGATTCAAAGATAGAGATTTATTATGGATTTTTCTTGCACAGGTTCTATAAACCTCTTGCAGCATGGCAAACATCATCCAGTTAGGGTTCTCTTGTTTCCTTTAGAGTATTAATGTTCAAAATATAGGTGACCTGTGCCTGACAGATAGCTAAACATAGAAACATAGCACAAACAAAGCTTCACATTGGGTCTGTGAACAGCACAACCTCTGCAGATGAGTCATAACATTAGAACAATGAAAATTACTGCAGCCCCATGCCTGTCAAACTTGCCAGCCACTTTCTGGCAAGTACATACATGTGTCTGTGCAAGAGCCACGTGAGAACTGCTTCCTGTGCTTGACTTCTTTTCAAGTATACTCAGCTATGAAAACATAAATTCACTGACATTTAAACAGAAATACTTCTATGGACACATATATATACCTAGCTCTACACATGTGTACGCACAGGCCTATGAATGCAAACATTCAAATAATCTCCAGCCCCCAAATTAATTATCAATATGAAATTAGCAAAAGGTTTTGTGTGCATTTTTCCAGAGTCACCGTTTCTATGGCACACATGCAAGCACACATAACTCACACAGCTCTCAGCATGCCCTTACATGAAAGCAGGCCCTACTCAGGGCTACATCCTACTGAGGACATGGTTTTACAAGCTTGTTTATATAGATTTGCCCCGCTGGTTGCCCCTGTTTGGGCTAACCTTCCCTTGCAGACAGTGCAGTATATGGGCTTAATCCAAGCCCAGAATTTCCTTTGGCTTTGACAGGAATCAGATAGCAAAAGGTCTTTGCGTTGGGTGCTGGCTAAGGGCATCTCACTTAAGGCAGAGGTAAGGTAGAACTGGGGAGCAGCTAATCAGCCCCACAGGAAGTGTCACGAAGACCAGTTGAGCTACTGGTGACAGGGATCATTGCTGGGGGATGAGCCCACAGCAATTTGGGACCTTCAAGTGCCAGCCTTGGCCCTGAAGAAGGCCTCAGTGATATCGGCCTACATGGTCATTCATCGAGGTGGGAGAGGCTCAAGATTATCAATACCAATGTTTCCAAATATCACGGGGCTCTGAGCGTTGTCACCAGCAGAGCAGCCACAAGAGGAATTTGTGATAGCCACCGCATACCAAGGACACTACATGCTGAAACGCACAAAGGGGCCAAGTACTACAAGAGCAGTGCTAGGAATTTGATTTGGTTTGGTAAAACCTGGAAAACAGAACTGTTGCTGAGACTGTTGCAAAAATCTTAGCCTGTTGGATCACTCAGTCCATCCTCAACCCCTCCTCTCACAGCCTCCCCATGTTGCTAGTGATATGCAAAAACACCTTCATGAATATGCATAATTATGGGGATTCACAGTAATTTTTCAGGGTTAGCTGATGTGACATTTATAGGACAGCAGCATATATCAATTTAAACACGAGTGACAAATATCTTTTTTTTATTATTATTTCTATAGTATTTTTAATATTTCCTTGGTCTCTCCTGGTTGCAGTGTGAACTGCTAGGAATTTGAACAAAACGTTTTCAAAATCAAATAATTAATCAGCATGCTTCTTGTTAAGGTTTTTGATGTACGTTTGGAATGTGTGCATGTATCCAAGCCTGTCTTACCTTCATACCAGTTATTTACATGAAATGACTAAAAGTCTTTCTATACATTCTATACATATTTTTATATGTTACCTACAGAAAATGACAAAGAGCAAAATGCTTCTTCTACTGGACTGGTTTCTGAAAATGAGTTTGACCTGTCTAATTACTCCAGTAATCTGATCTCCCACCTGATAGAATGATTTCGCATGCTTCTCTTCTCGTTTTTATTTTGAGCACAGATTTTTGAGACAATGAGATTAAACGACGTGTGGTTAACCATGACATACTGAAATTACATTCCAGATCTGTTGCACATCCCTGAGACTTGGAAATGATTTTTATTTAAAAAAAAAAAAAGGGGGGACAAAACCTAAGAATTCCTGTTTGCAATGATTGCTACCTACAATGATTTTTGCTCTTAATATTTTATGTAACTAGCACATTATCTAGACCTTCAAATTCATTATGTGATTTCCTTTGAAAACAGTAAAGTTACTTGTGGATGAAGGTGTAATGCACTGTGAGGCCTCCAAATATTGGTGGTAATGCAGTATGCAGTGTTAAGATTGAAAAGTCTATCTTTTTACAAAACAAAACAAAAAACCTTAATAAAATTGCCTATTATATTGCAAATATAGTATTACTGGATATTGGTGTAAAGTTAATTAATATGAAAAATAAAGTTATTTATGCTGCCATATGCCTAAACAAAATAAATAAATTAATAATAATAATAATAATAATAATAATAATAATAATAATAATAATAATAATAATAATAATAATAATAATAATAATAATAATAATAATAATAATAATGTTGCAGGCTAAATTAAAGAGGAAACAGCACTGATTTAAATTGTAGGTGTTCTTATTAGAACTTATCAGATGTTCATAAAATTTAAGAGTACAGATCATAGCATTTTAAGTACATAAATGCAACACTGCATTTTCACTTAGGGAAAAAGACATTCTTTTTGTCTTATTTATCAATTCTTTAAGATATTTCCTACAGAATTTTTAACAGACCTAAACTCAATCCTGCTGTTCATGTATGACAATGAAGTGGAAGAGGAACTTGCTTAAAGTCCTGTCTGTCATTATTGCAAAAGATCTCAAATTCAATTGGGGGAATTAGCCAGAAGGTAGCAAAACACTGGAAAAAGTAGGAAGTCTTCACATTATATAACACAGGGGTGTTAAATCTAGTATTTTACATGTACTTGTTTCCAGTGACTATATTTATACAGAGTACAAATTTGACTATGGCACACTGCAGAAAAAAACTTACAACTGTGTTATTGCACATGAAGGGAGTGAAAAATGCTTTTCCCACAGACCCAAGAGCATGTGTCTGGACGCATGCGTGGATCTGCACAAAACGGTATGGACCCCAGGTGAGATATGTTTTTAATGGTAAGATTTATAATCTATCTGAGCACTCTGAAGATCAAAGGAGTGTCTTAGCATGCTGTTTTCAGGAAACAGAGTTGGAATTCTCCCTGTTTGCTTTGAGCGTGTGCTTTGTTTTGGCAGCCACCAAGGCATGCCCTGTTTTCGGGAAGGGTGCAAACACCCCAAAGGTGCAAACACCCCAAAGGTGCTCAGTGCCTTGCAGGCATGGGCCAAAGCAAGCACGAGGCTAATGCAGATCAACACAAGCTCATCTAAATAAAATACAGTAGGAAAAGTGAAATCAGCAAGGGCTTTGTCCCTATATGCATTTCTTAATGCTAGAGTACTCTAATCTTGTAAGGATAGACTTTCAGCTGCATGTGTCTCTGGTGCTCGGACCAAGCTAAGTTTTAAAAGCTGTTCAGCCCAGATGAGAGACTTAGGAGTCATGTTTAAGGGGATATGCCTGGTGAGGGCCTGATCCGGCAAGCCACCAGGCAGCTCACAGGAGGCACTGACAGCCTGCATCAAAGTTACTGGGGATATCTGGAGAGGACCACCTTGAGAAAATGTGTTCCTTAAGATCAGTGATGTGTCAAAACACTGTGCCAGCTCTCATTCAGAGTGAGCACTTGGTTTATTTACAGTTTCATTAAAATACTGGGTTCTGAGTTTTTATCACTCCCAGCTGTTAGGACTGGAATGCTAGGCATCACCAACATGTTTTATGAAGCTATTAGATGATGGAAGTGAGGTCATACAAATTCACTGCATGCATGCTCACATGTAACAGCTGCTTGCATTTTTTGTGCTGCTTGGGAAATACTAATTGAGGCATCTTCCTAAATAAAGATAGAAAGGTGTAAAATCACTCTCGCGTGTTTGTATATAGCTTTTCAAAGATCATTATAATTTGTTCTAAATACTGTGATCTATAATGTTATTTGTGGAAAGTAAACTTCTGGAATTAAAGGGACACCTTTTATAAATACACAGTGGGTACAATAGATATTTCCCTTCAAATTGCAATAATTTAGGGGCAGACATCTGCCTGGTAACTGTGTAGGATAAATTCATAAGGAACGCAGGAAGGATATTTATTTACAATTGCTGCTCAGCCAGCCTCCATTCATCTTTGGAGATCTTTCTTGTATGGCTGGAAAGCAAACTTTCCTTCCAGAGGTCTCTGAACCTAAAAACTACCTCTAGGGCTCAATCCCGTGCCCAGAGCTGCCCACCTTGACTCTGGGTGCTCCTCAGCTCCCAGATGACGACTGGGGGCTTCCCTGTCCCGCTGCCACCACCCTGATGAGGTCCCAGCTGCCGCTCCCAGACAGCTGCAGACCAGGGAAATGTACCAGTAACAGCACCCTGTAAATTAACTTGACGTTTGATGCGGGGGGGTGGGGGTGGGAAAACCTAAAAGCCTACAAAAGGCGTCGAAACAAAAGCCACTCCAGCCCCACGCAACATACAGCGTGGGTTCGGGGTCTGCAGGGTGGTTGTTGCAATGCTGCCTTGCCCTTCTTTGTTAAGACCATCCAGTCATTCTCCGTGGAAGCCACAGTGTCTATCAAATAAACATAAAAATGCCGCGTTTCTGCAAAACGGTGGACATGAAGCCAAAAGCTATCGAGAAAGTGCATTGCCATCAATGGGCTTGACTTCACTGTACATCCTGAAACTGCGGGTTTTAAAGATATGCTGTTATCAGTAGATAAATTGGAACTATTAATATTAATTGATGGATGATAAGGTGTGCTACATAACTAAATTATAAATAACTTAGTGTAAGTATTTTGTGATTGACATGTACCAGGTTAAGTATGCGAGATACGCAAGCACTGTTATATCTAGAAAATATTGTTAAATATTTCATTTTCCCTGTACTTGAAACTAGAAATCTTTTTTTTTTTTTTTTTTAGGTTAAAAAGTAATTGAACCAAGGATGAAGTATTGATGAACTATAACTGAATCTCTGACTCTGCTTGCAAAAGAGGTAGCAATAAGGTACAGAGAGACACAGTGTATTTAAGCTATTAGACATGCAGGAATGCTATTATGCTTTATTGTGTCTGCCTGTGCCCATCTCCCTTCCTCTCCCCCACCTCTCCCTTCCTCCTCCCTCCATGTTCTGTCTTACACACACACACTACGTGCAGACACACATACATACGTCCATACACAAGCGCGCACACACACACACACACACACACATACTCCCCCTCTCTGCAGCACAGGCAATACTGCATCTCACAAATATCTGGCCTTATGGCTTACCAGCAAAGTGTACTGTTAAAACACATAACCTTACCATCCCTGATTCTTGATATATTCATGGATTTATTCACAAGCCCCCATGTTCTACTTCTTTTCCTGTTTCTGTGGCTTGTGTTTCTGGCCCTCCCATATTCTTGTGGGAATTTCAAATCCAAAACAAGTCATACCTGGCAAATATTCTGTAATGCAGCCTGCATTTCCATAATTTAGCTATGGGGGAGGCTTTGTGTGCATATTTGTTGTTTTTGTTCTTAGAGGGACAGTTTTAAGAGGTTTATGGACTTGCGGATGTTTGAAGACCATTTTGATTGTTTTTTTTTAGTACTTCAACTACTTAAGGTTCTGTTTGTGTAAAATGCTTGTAATAAAATGAATTTATGTACACATATATGCTTGTGTATTTGTAAATGCATTGGGAAAAAAAAAAAAAAAAGTTCATAAATCCTTGTTAACTGTGCTGATTAAGCCCCATACTCTGTCATTGGCAGTGCTAAGTTTCTTCACAGAAGAGTTAAAATGATAAAGAAAAGAGCGATTCATTTTAGTTTTTATTTTTGTGGCATCTAAAGAAAGGATTTAACTGGTTCAAAGGAAGTCACTCATACTTAGCAAATTTTCACTTCTTTAAAACAGCCTTTCATTAGCACATTTTACAATTGCCAGATGAATATTTTTGTCTTGTAAACAGAAGGATATATTGTATTTCATCAATGATGTATTTTCTAAGTATTTACAGTTATGGGCTTGGTCCTGCAAGTTCTTGCACACAAGTAACTACACTTACCTGAGTAAATCTCTTAATATCAACTGATTACTAATGTGGGCAGTTTCTTATAAGTGAATTTGGTAATCAAGCTCTAAAAATAAAAAATAACTTTAATATGCATTCCATTTTCCATTTTGATGTATATTTCCTTTTCATTTGTTTGTTTGTTTTTGCTTAATCAGGAGATAACCTTGTGAGCAAATAATTGACAATTGTTTTCCAGAAGCTGATATTAATATGCCAAGCTACAGTAAAAATAAATAGCACAGCATGTACTTGTCATGTAGTATCTACATTTCACCTCTTTTTTTCATTTGAAGTAACAAGATATTCTTGATAATTTCACCAGAAGTAAAATACTATTGCTCTTAACACAAGCATGCACTCTACAAGATTAAATGAGAGTAACGCCCTTCAAAAATATGGTTACTTTACAGTCAGAAGCAAGACAATCCACATTAACCTTCTTCTGTCTGTGGTCTGAGGTTTTGTTTTCTTCTGTAAGTAAGCATATTGTTTTTGCAAGGCATTGCCTCAGTAGTAAAGCAATTTAGAGTGTAGGATATTTTTAGACTACATTCATTGGGGGGGGGGAGGGGGGGGGGAGGGAACAGCCGTGCAGTAGGATATACATGTATTTGTAATTCATATTGTTGCTGTGCTTCTATTGTACTCTGAGCTCCCATCATGGCTGAGATGGGGAGCTGGCATCCAGACAGTGCAGCAGGGCAAGAAAAAAAACCTCACTGCAAACACTAATAGCAGGGCTTCTCCCTCTCCTCCGTTATCCCCACTAATTATTACCATGCTTCTATTATTTAAAAAAATAAAGGTAAATAGCTGTAGGCTGGGGAGGTATATCTGGGCAGTCTGCTAAATAACATTATTAATCCTTTTAGTCCAAAACAAAGATCTTTTCATTCTGGTCTTTCAAGAGCCTCAGTCTACAAATTCAAAAAGACGACAGAAAAATGAACTTGAATGTGCAAGCATTAAACATTTACATTTTCTACTCCTTGGTCATTATACTGATGGCCATATTTTACATCTTCCCCTCCCCCACTATACTTCTGCTGATTTCACTTCATTTGCATGACCTCATTATGCATATAGCCTTTGTTCTTCTGATATAGAGTAGAGCACGGTGACAAAGCAAAACCTATATACAGGGACCTTTTTTTTCTCTTTTTTAAAATTGTTCCTCCGTTATGATATGAACGTTTCATTTATTAACATAATTCAACATTAAATCAGATGTACGTTCTTGCTTATAAAATAATATTTAAAATCTTATAAAATAAGATTTACAGTTATTTTAGAAAATGAAGACAGTGTCTGAACTGCCCTCTAAAATCTTTTGCTTTAATAATGAATTCATGTTTTCTGTTGATAACAGGTTAAGCAAACACACTAGTGGTAGGTAACAATTACAAGTACCCGTTTATTTTTGACAAGTGAGATATATACTATATATCAAACGGTATTAATCCTGATAAGGTGATATTATGAAATATATTCCCGAATTTTGCAGACAGGGCTCAATATGGACAACCAGCCTTCAATTCCAAGGGTTCTGCTTTCCTCTCATCACAAAACAAAAGGCTGGATCTCCTAAGCTGGTTTTTATATTAATCTGAGATTTTTCTTATATTGTATTTTTTATTGTATATTTTGATGGTATGGAAATATGAAGTTGATTCATCCAGTTTTATCCACTGATTTTCATTGGTTCTGCCAACTAGAGGGAAGGCTTCAGAGTCAGTTCTTGGGTTTCTGCCCAGAAGCACCTGGTGTAGAGTTTAATGCTGCCCTCTTGGAAGAGAATGGTCAACTCCCGATGACCACAAGAGGAACACAACTGAGTCCACAATGAGAAAAAAAAAAAAAAAAAGGATTTCATGCAAAATACTAATACTACTACCAATAAAAATAATAAATTAATATATTTATATATATATATATATATATATATATGCTTTCAGTAGGATTCTAGGATATGAAAGGAAGGAATAATTTGGCTGCTTGAGCTTCATTTTATATGGTAGCAGGTACCTTCACTTCAGGGATATTCCTACATGGGAGATGAAATATTTGTATAATTTCCAACATCCTGTGGAAATATGGAATTAAATCAAATTCCATCATTAAACTTCTTTCTACAAGAATATTCATACAAGAATATTTTTAGTAGTGCAAAAGTACAATGCCACTGTCATCACCTTTCTCCTAGTAGCCAAAAAAGTTATTTCTCAAAGGAGAGTGAGGGGTGCTGGTTAACAGCCGGATGAATATGAACCAGCAGTGTGCCCAGGTGGCCAAGAAGGCCAACAGCATCCTGGCCTATATCAGGAATAGTGTGCCCAGCAGGACTAGGGAAGTGATTGTCCCCTTGTACACAGTACTGGTGAGCCCATACCTCAAGTACTGTTGGTCTCTTTTCTCTGGTGGCAAGTGACAGGACATGAGGAAAGGGTCTCAAGTTGCACCAGTGGAGCTTTAGGTTGGACATTAGTAAGATTTTTTTCATGGTCCAGCATTGGAAGAGCCTGCCCAGGGAAGTGGAGGAATCCTCATCTCTGGAGGTATTTAAGAGACATGTGGACATGGCACTACGGGAGACATGGTTGAGTGATGGGACATGGTAGGACAGGTGGATGGTTGAGTTTGATGACCTTGAAGGTCTTTCCTGACCTAGACGATACTATGATTCTATTGATCCTCAAGCTAGCCTTAAGGAATATAGGAAAACTGCCCATCTCTCCTTTCAGAGCATCTCCTAGCAGAAGAATTAGTTACACCTCATTGATATGAGGCACAAATAAAATAGCTACATAATTCACACAAGAAACATCTGCCTCCTTAACATTAACTGAAAGATTTTTTTCTGTGCTGTTGAGCAGCCACAATTACTTGGCTCAAAGTCATATACAATGTATATTTTGATATAAAGTAATATGCTGTGTGGTGCTTTTAATCACTATGTCATTCTCACTCTGTTCCAATATTTATTGTATTAATTGTATAGATCATCTTGCATATGTGGGATACCGTCATTGTTCCTGTTCTCATAACGTTTATTTTGCAAGGGGTCCTGTTCATAAACACTGAAAGACAAAGCCAAGGAATATGCTTTTGGTGGCTCAGTGTCATAATCCTACCATAAAAGACTCTTTTTGCAGAGTTTTAGCCCAAGGTGCCTAAGGAAGCCTTCTAAATCTCACCCTGGAATTTCTTCCTGTATAGGAGAAACAAGATCAAACTCAAGTGTTACAACCAGGGTTTGCAGGAGTGGTTCTCAGTCAGAATAGTCAGCAGATCAGCGATTATGTAATTAGCCTAGAGAAGAACCCATCCTATACTAACTTAAATACTATGACACTTATTCATCTTCAGCCTGTGAGGAATGTACAGACATATTATGGAAAATCCTTGTTAAAAAAAAAAAAAAAAAAAAAAAAAAAAAGATACTGTAAAGCAACAAGGTGAAGGGTACCTTTGCATCGCCCTCAGGGACTGGGGATCCCAGTCCATCACTCCAGCTTTTCACCACCAGCTCCATCCCAGTCCCAGCTCTGAAAAGGACACGCTGCAGAGCTTCAAAGCTCAACCCACAGTGAAATATTTAATTTTCATCCAGCCTTTTGCAGTGCTGTTTCACACAAATGCTCTGTTGGAGACAACACATCTGATAATTTAGGAGGACAAGGCTCCTGGGAAGGGTATTGACAGCATGCTTCCCCTCAGGAGACTGCCACGAAGCTGAGAGAAATCAGTCAACTGAGGAAGAATTTCAGAGAACACGTGGCTGGGACAGTATTCACACATCACACATTTCCAAGGTGGCAATTTTGAAAATAAACCAGAGACAAGAAAAACAGGCCTGAAGGTAACGCATCCGTACATCATACCTTCCATACCCATTCCCACCACAAGCTTATGAGACCAGGAAAGCAACCACCCCTTGCAGTACCTATGTGATTACGAAGAGTATCCTACAAGAGTGTCAATCTTGGGAACACAGGAATGAAGGAACATGAAAAATCTGTAGCAGAACATCTGCTTGGAGCTTCACATGCTCAGGAAGTAAGCAATACACGTGTGCACAATGCTTTACAAAGCAGGTGGCATGACTAGAAAACAAACAGGGAATTACCGTAATAGCAGATGCAGGGTTGTGCCCGAGGCTGCACCTGCTGCACAGATTTGAAGGGCACTTTTAGAGAAGTTAGTACCAGCTAAATGGCCAGAGTGCAAGGTGTAGAGCAGAGGAAAGCATTAACAGATAATACAATGATATAAGTGTTTGTTAAGACTAACATAAATACATATCTCTGCTTGTAAATTATCTTCTGTCACCTTTGATATACTTGTTATTTATGGGTACTCGATAAATAACTGTGATAATTGTTTTTAAATCTGTTCTGTATTTTTGGCTATGTAAGTAACACAATATGTTTCCTGCCTCCAACTGGATTAATGCTATGGCAGGAACACTCATATTCTTGAGTGTGAATGACACGCTTTGGTGAGAGCTTGGTAATATTTGTTTAAAATTTACTGTTACCATGGCTGTTTCTTCCAGTATGCTACTTTCTTAGATATTCATACACCGGAGAGTGGAGCAAATTACAGTGCATGGCTGATAGACGTGTAAAATATTTCTTGAAAACGATGCAAGGTATTCATCAGCCTCAAATGCATAAGGTAGCTAACAGTTGTAGCCACTGGAAGTCCTCTCTGACACATTACACAGTTTTCAAATGGGAAGATAAATCTGAATGGATGGGTTTTGGTTTATTTGTTGAGTATTTTTCTTTTCTTGGTCTTCCTGATCTGCTCTAGGATTGTTGTTACTGTTGGAAGGCTGTTCTGTGCAGTGGTTTTCATCCTACTTTGTGTTGCTGGTGATAGTGGGAAGAATTAATCTGTCAAAATCTGACCATCATTTATATGTGTGCAAATATGTATGCTTTTGCATGCAACCCCTATAACCAAATTAATTTTCTCTATTTCTGAAATTGGCAAAAATTAGATTTTTACTGCATTCCTCACAAGAGTAGAGAGGCGGACACTGATATCTGCTCTCTAGGGACAGCGACAGGACCCAAGGGAATGGCATGGAGCTGGGACATGGGAGGGTCAGGCTGGGTGTTAGGAAAAGGTTCTTCACCAAGAGATTGGTCACGCAATGAACAGGCTCCCCAGGGCAGTGGTCATGGCACTGAGCCTGCTGGAGTTCAAGAATTTGGAAAATGGTCTCTGACATGTGGTTTTTTGGGTGGTCCTGTGTGGAGCCAGGAGCTGGAATCAGTGATCCATGTGGGTTCCTTCCAGCTCTAGATTTTCTACAACCCTGTTATTTTATGAGTCCATGGTTCCATAATGTGCTAGAAAAAATGTGGTAGAAAAGCAAATGCCACTGTTTTCCTATGAGTACATGCTGACAGTTTTCTAAACACAAAACTAAGTCATTATATTCACTAAATGGTGACCCACTGGACTCAACTTAAATACTTAACAGTTCCACTCACATTTTTCAGAAGTAATTGATGGCAGCTTATCCATCAACAAAAATATGGTGTCATGACATTCCAGATACTAAATGGATCTGGAATTAGTGAACATCAGTCAATGACTTCCCTACTGCATTAGATTTACTTTCTTGAACAGGATACATAAACACAAGACTTCTTGCTATTTAATAAAAGCATAACAGTACAGAGAATGAGTTAATACTAAAAAGAGCAGCCCTGAACACAAGAACTGGTCTTGCAGACTTCAAGCAGACCCCTCGAAGCCTGTTCTTCCTGCCCCATGCTTAAAAATGCACTAGATTCTGTCTTCTCTTGTATTTGTTTCTATACATACATGTGTAGTCATAGTGTTCTCTCTGTGGTGAAAGAGTAAATGTATAACTAAGGGAAATAACAAACAGCAGCAAAAAAAAAAAAAAAAAAAACAATCAACCAACCAACCAAAAAAAAAAAAAAAAAACCCACCAACAAACACAACCTTTAGAAAGTTGATTTCACAGAATTACAGAATGATTTGGGCTGGAATGGACCTTAGAGACCATCTAATCTCACCCCCTGTCATGGGTAGGGACACCTTCCAGCAGCCCAGGCTACCCCCAGCCCCATCCAGCCTGGCCTTGGGCACTGCCAGGGATGGGGCAGCCACAGCTCCTCTGGGCAGCCTGGGCCTCACCACCCTCAGAGTAAAACGCCTATTCCTAGTGTCCAGCTCCCGCAGCCTCAGTTCAGGAAGGAAGACATCCTGTGGGAGGGACCCCACATGGAGCAGGGACAGAGAGGGACCATGAAGGAGCAGCAGAGACAAAGCGTCAGGGACTGACCACAGCCCCCAGTCCCCAGTCCCCTGCACTGCTCAAGGGAAGGAGGTGGAAGAGAGTAGATGGGGTAGAAGGTGGGTTTAGTTTGTTTTTAGTTTCTCACTGTTCTAGTGAACCAGTGGTAGGTAATAAATTACATTAATCTTCCTAGTCTGAGTCTGTTTTGGACATGACCCTAACTGGTGGGTGATCTCCCTTTCCTTATCTCAACCCTTGAGCCCTTTTCTTCATAATTTTTTCCCCTTTTTCTTTGAGGAGTGGGAGTAATATAGTGGTTGTGGTGGGGTCAATCTGCATAGCAATGTAAAACTACCACACGCAGGTACCAAACAAACACCTATATTGCAAATAAAATTCCCTAGGAGTTGCAAAAGCTCATTCCTGTAGGTCTACAGAGAGAAAACCTGTGCGGTTCATGGGGTGTTTCAGGAGAAGGTGACAAGCCCACCATAGCACTTGGAGCAGACCCTGTTGATCTCCCTGCCCTGTCCATCAGGCACAGACTGTGCCCAACCTGTTCTGGCAACTCCTTTGACTTAAGTTAAAGACACCTGCACCATGGCTTTGAAGATCTTAATGATCCAACTCCATTCATTGAGTAAGTTAAAAGAAATGTATGTGACAGCATCATAGGAGTTTCAAAGGAAGCTTTAATTCTTATGCTTCAAAAGCTTTTCTGTGCAATTCTCTTTTAATTAATCTTTTGTTTTGTTTTGTTTTGTTTTATCTTTACCACATATACTTTTATGCACACTACATTTTTATTTATTTTTTTTTTTGTCAAATGGTGATGTAAGGAGTGCCTCTTCACATAACACGTAGTTCTTGGAGGACGTGTAAGAGTCATGGCTAATGGTGCAGACTATAACAAAGCAATGAATTAAAATTGAAAAGTGGTTATGATGTAAAAGCATACATAAAGAACTGATTTGGAGATATCTCTGATATGTGTTTTACCATTTTCTTTCATTGTGGTTACTAAAACCTGTTACTAAAAACAGAATGAGCCATTTCATCACAGGGCCATTTCATTTCATAATGAAGCTTAAAAAAAGCAAATGATAGGTTCTGCTGGTGGTGGCAGCAGGAGAGCAGATGATTCTGCTTATGCCACCTCCCTAGATGCCACAGCTTTGCTTGGCACCCTTGCTTTTCAATAAATTAGCTTTATTTGTGACAAATTTAGCTCTCTGTGTATATACCCATTACAAGTTCACCACCAGACCTATTTGGCAGAGCCAGAAGAGATGTCAAAATGAGTGAGTTACATAGATTAAACTGAACTAAATTCAGACAGCCTAAATTCTGTCTAAATACTTGTGCATGTCCTTATTATCAGCTACCTCTAGATCTTATCTCTGCAGACAAAGACCCCAACTTCCAGTAAGGGGCAGTTCCTGGGTGAGGGCACTCCTCACTCCTACTCAAGGTGCGTTGCTTTGCAAGGAAATACTCAAGATTAATTAGGGGGAAAAAATAAATAAATAAAAAATAAAGTAGCAGCAGCTGGTTCTCTAAGTATTTTATCAAAATATCTGTAAGCAATTACCTGTTGGCATTTTGTCAAAGAAATCTCAATTCTTCAGAAGATGAAAAAATACCACATCATCTTGAGCTACCTTACGGACCCAAGTCAGTCCAGACGGACACAAAATTTATGCTATCCAAACTGTTTTGGGTCAGCAAGGCAAACTAGATGTGATGGTTAGCACAGTTGGTTAGTTAGATGAGATGGTTAGCACGGTGGTTCCTACTGTATCCTGAAGAGTTATCACGCAACCCGCAGTGTAAGACATTACTACAACGGAATTTACATGAAACTTCGGCAAAACTGCTCTTGAGAAGCACTGGTACAGCAGAGCAAAGTAATTTTCATGTCTATGTGTATTCTGTGCTTAAATGAAGACAGTCACTACTTACCAAGAAACTAAATTTTTTAGGAAATTTTCCTTTGTCATGTTGTGGTTATGCTATATTTTTTCTATTATTTCTGTTTGTACCATAGAAGACCAGTAACAGAGCTACACATATCTAGGAAAATCTAATAACATCAAAGTCTGTTTGAGGTCTCATTGGTGCTTTCACAGAGTTAGAATGGTGCTACACTTAAAAATACTACAGAGATTGAGTATTTTGTTGCACTTTAAATAAATAAAATGTTTAAGCAAAGACTGACAAGTCAATTGTGTTAAGAATACTATACACTTCAAGCATGCACCTCAAAACAGTGTAAGCATTTAATTCACTTCTAGAATTAGAGGTCATTGAAAATGAGAGGGAGATGTACCTACATCAGTATATAGATATATACACAATTATTTGCATAATTCTCCTTAAATAACAAGAACTGTTATGTAAAATATGACATATTTTGACTTGGCAACTGCTATTGAAACAGATATTAGAAAATGAGACAGCGTTTGTCTTTAAGAGATGTTAAGACAGTCATAAATCTCACAGGTGATTTCTAGTACATAGACATTTATTAACTTTATATTAACTTGCATATGCATGATGAAGCTAGATTAAATATCTGACCAAGTTGCAGAAAAAATCTTTGTTCAAGTCTTTTTCTAAAAATGTGTTTGTTTTTGTCATCTGTGTTTTCGGAGTCAGGATCTCCTTATTACTAAGAACCTGGATTTTCAGCCCCTTGTTTGCAGAGCTCCAACTAAAATCAAGTCAAATTTTTGAAGTTTCTGAATGTGAAGGATATGCATCATTTGGAATGTATTCCAAGGTATTTTACTGTGTTTTTTGACAATAACTTGAGTGCCCTGATGGAGGTTTATCAGGTTGCATAAATGTAGAAAAATGTTATGGTTATTCCCCCTCCCAAAAGAGGTCAAAAAAAAAAAAAAGCATAATGTACACGTAATATCATTAAAATCATGCTGAATTTGTCTCACTGAAATTATTAACAGAAATGGTGACTATTTCATTTTGTACTACAGACATCTTAACAGCCATTCATTACCCTTTATTATTGTCAATACAACCAGTTTTTTAAATACTCTAAAGGGAGAAACAATTAGTGAAAGTTATTACATAATAATTAATATCTTTCTGAGATCAGACTCTTATCCAAAGCGACAAGGGCATACATAATTTATGCAACCTCGAGGAAGGGGAATGAGGCAGAAATACCTCAGATCTGGGTGCCTTTTCTGCTGCTTTTAAGCAACAGTCATTTAAAGAAAACATTTCAAAAGATCATTCTTCAGCAAGCAAATTAGTTTTCATGCATATCGCTTAGCAAATCATACTCGTCTTACTCATGTGTGTAAGTCTCAGTAGAGCTGTTTCACTCTTCTTTTAGATCAGGCTCACCCTGACACAAAATTACTGCAACGGGAACCTCCTATGGTGTGTGGGTTAAAGGAGAACAGAATTTTAGTGCTCTTGTATCTGTTGTTATGCTCTGTATTGGCAGGGAGATAACTAGCTAGCACCCTAAAGAAGGAGCTTCATGGTGGCAGAAGTCAGGGCTGTTAGTAAAACCTGTCCAACTTGCAGAGAAGCTTTTGCTTCCACTGACTAAATACCCCTTGGGAAGGAATTTGTGTTTGCTGTGCCTCATGGAGTGATGGCCTCCCTGGGGTTACCCAATCTCCTGGCCTTTTTTTTTTTTTTTGTCTTCAGGCATACAGAACTTTTGCCAAGCTTGACAATGTCAATGCACGGTCATCTGGGCATACATCACTTTGGATTTCTTGCCTTTCAGCAGTATTACCTTAGATTGGTAGAGGAGACCTCATGCTGGTCTAATTCCAGGAATAATTCCAAACAGACATCTTGGTCACTTTCCTCAGGAAGATAAGTCACAAGCCACATACTGCTCTGAAACAGAGAATTGTTAAGTGCATTAGAAAATGATGGTTGTTGCAAAGCATGCTCATTTTTCTTGTTTAACTAAAACTTTGTAGAACAAGACTACCTCTCTTTCATCCTGTGTGAAATGTGATGGTGCATGTGTATTCAGGTACCAAAAGAAGAGGAATCTTCCAGTTTATAGATAGCTGAACACAAAAATAATTATACATTCATGTTTTAGATATTTTGCTCTTTAACTTTCTTGTCATAAAAAATTCATTTGTATTACAGTAAAAGGACAACTGAAATAGGAATATCAGGTGCCCTAAGTAGAGAAAGAGCACTGGGAAAGCCCTGATTTCAACCCCAGCTCTGGTCCCTTGAATTTGACCTCCAGTAAATTCTTTACTTCTTGTGTATACGACAATGAGAATGGAAAAGGGGATAAAAACATAATTTACTCTTTGCCAAGAGACTGTGAGGCTTACTACCTCTGAGTAAGCGTATTGTTTTAAGGCGTTATGAAATAGGTATTGTTATCAGTTGAGTTTCATACAAAAGGTCTCATTTGAAAATATATTTGATGGGCACAAAATCAGCTTAATCATGAGTAAATTATATGAGAATTTTTCAGGACTGAAAAAAATATCCATTTTGGTTTGATTTTTTTATAGTTGTTGGTACCATTTTACCAACCAAAACCCCAAATAACCTGACTCTATCCAGAATAAACTTTTATGAGCACACAGATACAAGCAACCTAAATATTTTTGTAAATATTTACAGTGTAAAACACATGTATGATGCAAGTCTTTTTTGTAGGAAGACATGAAATCTAGTGTATATACTCTACTCCTACACAGGTTTAGAAAAATCCCATGTCTCAGTTTCTGCATCAGGAAAACAGGAATGATACCTTCCTCCAGAAGCAAACTGAGAAGGTGGATTTGTATGTGAGCAGCAACTTCATATCAGAAAGAACTTGATGCTTTTTGTGCTTTGTAGGATTTTTAGCAGGAGAAAGTAGGGAGTTGCATTTTTAGGCAGGACAGAATATTCTACCCTCCTTTACAAAAGCAAGTGTCATTTTTCCTCTTGAGCTGTAATGGTTTTCCCTCTGTGAGGTCATATCCTTATAACTACCAGAGGTAGTTAAATTAGCTCCAATACACAGAATCAACAAACATGGAATCAAAACTAGACTAATAACCATGACCCACAGGTAAGCATTAGAAATACATAATACATCAATGTAAATATGCAACAAAATTTAGGGTTGAAAAGTAGTCTTTTTAGAGTTTTGATTACTCTAATTGATATGAGAAAGCCCATCCTGATCAGCATTCATTAAATAAGATTATCAGGACATACATTGTTGCATTTGAACATTACCCTAACAAAGTATTTTATGACTGGCTAAAAACCGAACTTCTGATACAAGCAGTACTGAATTATTCATTGTATTACTGCATTTAGCACAAGCTGCCATTCTGAAGTTGTGACAAAATTTAGACTTGTCTAAGGAAGAGAAAGATGGCGAGAAATTTGCCATTTATACCTTCAAGACAATAACATCCATAACGTGAAGCCATTCAGTCTTTTTTTCTCATTTCAAAGCTATATGAGTGCAGTACAGGCAAATACATCCATGATCAGTATCCTCCAGATATTGCCATTCTCTGAAGTTAAGTAACTTTGTTTTGGATTTTAAAAGTAGGTATATAAAGTACAAAAGAATACTTTGGTAGAAAGTGTTTCTCAGAAATACTTTGGTAATCGTTTTAAAAATATACTCACTGCTGCTTTTTTTTTTTGCTTTTTTTTTTTTTTTTTTTGCTTTTTTTTTTTTTCCCTTAAAAAATGAACCACATCCACAAACTGTATTACAGCTCGAGGACCTGCTAATCCTTCACTGCATGAATCTGCCTGTATGTTAAAGTAGCTTACCCTTTGGCTCTGCCTTCCAGCTGCAGGCTGTGGTGCCAGAGACATTTGCCGCCTGTGTTTCTAGAAGCGCCAGAAGGAAAAGGCACCATGTGTTCCTGATGTGGCCATCCCACCGGGGTGCCTCCCCCCGAGGAGCTCAGTGGCATGAAGGATGCATGCATGGGGAAGCATGTGTATGAGGCTGTTTGCCAGCAGGCATTAGCAGTGGTCAGGGGCACAGATCTGAGTGGATCTCTGCTCGCTGCTGTGCAGAAATCTGCCGTGAGCGGCAGCTCTGCAGCCCATGGGCCTGCAGGTCTGGGGCCTTTGGAATCAGTTCAAGCACAAACATTTCAGCAGATGGGGGGGCATGGACATGGATTTCCCCTTTTCACTTGCTTTCCCAGTAGCATCATTGCAGATAATAACAAAAATTTTTGTTGTTTCCTTTACCATGTCACTCAAAATGGGAATCTGCCAGCTAAGTTTTATATCAAAAGACAAAGAACCATTCAAAGGGAGAATCCCAAATGGCCTAGCCTTTTGAAAAGCAACTTGAGAAAGCAAGGTAAAACACAAATGTGGTATTCTGCAATGTGGTTTATGCTTCTGCTGTATTTATCCTTCCTGGATAATCCCTATCAATGCATCAGTCTATGCAGAGCACATTGTAATGCCAATCCCCACACCTGTGCTCCACTGTTCTATTCCTGATCGGAAAAAAAAAAAAAAAAAAAAAAGATTAAAAAAAAGATCATCTCTGAAGTAAATGCTTCTCCAGTCTGAGTGGTGACAGGATTTCACCTGTGCAAGGGCTGTCCATCACCAGCACAAATGTAACTGTAAGGAGAATTCAACAAACAAGACCTCAGTGCAGCAGCATCTGTGTTAAAAGTTGTGTTTGTGAGTCACCCTTATACCCTGAAGGGGACTCTTGCATGTGCAGATATTTGCCAAATGGCAAATGAAAAATTTTTGATGCACCACAAGGAACAGGACTGAGCTTATATCTCCTACATTTGTTTTGTTTCTTTGTTTGTTTTCCCACTGATTCACATGACGTTAATTCCTAGTCTGGAGTCTGACGACTTTAACTGTATAAACAAGAAAATAGGTTGATTTGGCTTGATTGTCTTTACCAGGGAGAGAAATTGGGAATTCTCAGTATAATGACAAATGCATATGCTTAAGAAATCTCAGAGATGATATTTTATCTGTTTATGGACACAGATGTAACGTGTACACACATACCTATATGTACACGTCCCAACAGTGCCATATTTAGATAGGTATATACAAAAACTTATTCCACGCATGGGGAGTGTTTAAGAGATTGATAGCTTTTTAAAGCATCTAAATGTGATCCTTCTCCTATGTGCTATGTAAAGAAAATTAAGTTCTTAATGATCTTCCTTTAGACTATGAAAATCAATTTCTTGTCAAGTCAGGTTCTCATTATAATTTCAGACTCCCAGAAAACACAGCATAGTCAAGACCAGTGTTTTTCCCATGGATTGCCAAGCTTTCTAAAACAAGTGTTTATAAAGTCCCTTGATTAAACAAGAGAAAAGACTTGAAAAAACAGAGAGGGTTGTGAGACGCTCATGCAAATATCTCCTTTAAGCTCCAGTGTCGCTTTCTGCAGTTTTGCTTTTATATGCAATCTGAACATGCAAGGAAAGTGTTCTTAACCACTACCACCACCAAAAAAAAATCCTCGTCTTGTTACTGATCTTGTTACATTTTTGCAAAATTTCTTCAGTGATATGGACAGGAAAATAATATGAATCTTTGGTAATCACAGTATTAATGTATTAATGTTTGAAAATCTCTTTTCTAAAGGTCCTGCATGCTTTGTTTACTTCAGCAGCAAAAACACGTGCCTATCATTTCCGAAAACTTGGATGTCAGTGGGCAAGAAGCAAGAATCTCAATGCAATTTGACAGAAAACACACAAATAACCAGATATCTTTGGCTTCCTACAGAATGTCACCAAATCACAGGCTGGAGAAGTACCAGATCTTTTCTGTGTGGGATGGAAGATACAAAAGATATTGCATCAATTCTGAATTCTCTACCACAAAACTTCAGTAGCAAAATATTGCTAGGCTGCAAATAACATTAGAGGACTGCATGGGTAAGGTTTATTGTATACAAAGAGTTTCTGTAAAAGCAAGGATTATACCATGAAACCAGGATAAAAATTTGAAAGCTGTAACCACTAGGCTAGGAAAAGAGTGTTTCAGTGATGTACAGTTATTTGTAGTCAAACAGAATGCTCAGATTTCATAAAATAAGTACAGTTTGGCCATGTCAAAGAATGAGATAAAAGATAGGTGATACCAGAAGTTGGTTTTATGCATCAGTAGCTGGCATGTTTCTGCATAAGTGGGCATTCAAGTGACCATTCAGTTGCACTACTTTGCCAGAAATATGTTTCTGCTGAGAACAAACTCCAGGTCCAATCACACTGTTGGTTAAAATAAATAAATAAATAAAATAATGAACTCTATGGAAGCAAGAAGTGATCTCCCTGTATACATTATACTATGAGTCTTTCCTATTCACCCAGTACTTTTCAAGGGATTCAAATTAATAAACGATTTGAGTTCATGAGAATACATTGTAACCCACACAAATTTTTCAGTCACAGAGTCCATTACAAATGTTGACTCATATTTTTGCAATTACCCACAGGATCCCACAGATGACAAATCAGCCCTTATTCTGATCTGCCTACCACTTGGAAACATCAATCAATGTTTAATCAGACAAAGTCACAACCCGGCCCTGCCAGTGGTGCAAAGCAGCAGTCTGGAGGAGAATAACCCATTGGAGACTGAAAATGCCTAAGTCTAAATGGAGCCATTCTCAAAGAAAAATGGTGATTGCATGCATGCAAGTGGTAGGATCTAGTAGGCAAAGAAACACAGCCAAGAATGTGTGAGAACATAAAAAGATGTCATTATCAAGCAACGTATTTGGCAATATAGAGTGTGTGTGCTTTTTGTGGCTATGCCTCTCATTTTTCCAAGAGATAATATCAATATGTTTAGAAATAAGTGTATATAGCATGGGATAAATGGAGGAACACAATTTCACTTTCTCAGTTAAGAGTTTGTGCAAAGGCACTAAGCTCTGCTGTGTGGCAGGAACCTATGGCAAGAGAGGTTTCTCTGCTCTATATACAATGATATCACCCCTAAAAAAAAGTCTAAGGATGAAAGTTTTGATGTAGATTTCCCATAGGTGCAAAGAAAAGAGAAAGAAAAGTAGCAACTACAGTGCATTCTTCTGTCAAATTTACTTTTAAGTAACCATAACTTTATTGGAGGCTGATTTTTGAGTGAGCAGAAATGTCCCGTCCCATCCCATCCCATCCCCCCCCCCCTACCCCCCCGAAAAAAAAAAAAAAAAAAAAACCAAGACCCTTAAATATATACGTTTTCATTAATCAAACAAATTATGAAATTGTACAGATTGTTAATATTAATTGTGTAGTCAAAGAAAACGGGAGAGTTCTGATATGGAGACAGGTATAAAACAAGTTGGCTTCGCTTCCAATACCAGCGGACTCTTTGGCTAAACTATTGAGTGATGGTAATTTACAGATGTTGCTCACAGGCTGGGGGAGCCATGAGAGTGCAATATGTACATAGGTCTCTGTCCAGAGATAATACAACACAGGCCTGAGGCAGATAGCAGAAGGAAATCTAGATATCAGTGAAACAAATAAATGCCTTCTTGTATAATGGAGAGATACTTATGTCAGGTCAAATAAGAAATAAAAACAAGACAGATCCCAGAGGAGTTATGGAATGTAATAAAAGGTAGCAACAGGACAAGAACTAAAACCAAGAGATGTTCTTCACAGATTTTCTCCCATTCAAAATCACAAGAACATTGATTTATTTTCTCTCTCTCTCTCTCTCTCCCTTTTTTTTTTTTTCCCCGAAAAATCAAATTAAAATGGCTCTTGACCAAATTTCCACCTCGTCTCATTCCTTCAGACCAGGACCACTGGGTGCACCACGGATGCTTCCACTGCCTTCCTTTCCCCAGACAACCTTTCACAGTAAAACAGGCTCACCTTCAGATTCACCATGCACCTCAGCCCAAAAACCGCACTTCACTTTCAGCACAGAGAAGCAGCTGCAAGTAATTCTCTAGCAAACAGCTTTAGCAGAGCTCATGAAAAGGCACCTATAGCAATTGAGCAAATAACTGTTAATTTGCAGATACAGTTCAAAATCTAGCCCAGACTGATTGCGAATACTTCTGTAGTTCATGTCAAACAGCTTAGTCATCACCAGGCTTCCACGTCCCAAATCATTTTTTGTGCCTGTTTTTACAACTGATCAGTGCTGATACATACAGTGGGATTCCTGCTGTTTCCACAGGACAGCTGCACTCAAAATGACATTATCCTCTAATTATTTTTTAGTTATTAATTTCCTCAAAGCCCATGTACATTTGACATTGAAGCCTAGTGAAAATATCTTTCTTTTTTTTTTTTTGGTGGTGGTATTATATTTTTTTTTGGTTTGTTTGTTTTAACTTAGAATGAATTGTGCAGACATTGTTCTTCTAAAGCAAATATCTTATTTTCCTAAACTTTACTTTTAAAAATCTCAACACAATCCTGAAAACAGGACAAAATGAAAGGAGGGACACAAATCTCCCGGCGAAGAAGTAACTGCAGTTATTTTAACAAATGTGAGTTTACCTTATGGTAACTTATTTCAGTTTATAACTTGAAATTACATTTTATTATAAACCTGCCAAAAATGAAGAGGATCATCTGGGTTTATTTCATGTTAGTGCATAAAACTGGGCTTTAGCCTGCTAAGGGGAAGGTATGTGTTTTCTTACTCACTGCCACGAGGATGCCCTATGCAAATGGCAGGGAGGAGGCAAGCAGCCAGCCAAGGCACTGAGGGCAACATCATTAGTAGAAAAGAAAGGGCAGAAGCAGGTCAAATGTCTAGGTCAGATAAGGTAGGACAATGTTATGAAGAGGCTCAAACACAAAGGCAAAAGGCCTGAATTCAACAGGGAGGTGCTGGGCTGGAGAGACCTGCACTGCTCTGCAGGATGTGTCCAGCACCTCGCAGGACCGCACCTGAGGATTGAATTTCCATCATCAGTAGGACATTGTACGTTAGTGATGACTGCAGAATTAGGTTCCGAGTGTTTGGGAATGTATCTGGAGAGACTATAGAGCGTGATTGTCAGATTATTATCATTAAATTGAGGTATCTGAATGAAATGAAGAAAAGGAAAATGTGAGCTGAACAAAAGTAAAATGTTCCTAATGGTGAATTCTATTAGGCTGCTGAAAAGTTTCCCCGGGGAAATGGTGGAGCCCTGTTCTTTACAACACAAGACAAAACACTGAAAAATATACTATAAGGAAAAATCCTAGAGAGGCAAAGAAAGGCATTAGATAACCCATTAGGTCTTCACTGCCTTTGATTTCTGTGGAAATGAGCAAAGCCAGAGAAATAGATTATCAGTAAGAAACCACAAATATTATTTTGGTAAAAATCCTCATTGTATGTCAGCATGACCTGTGAAAACTTAGGCAGTTAAATCTTTTTTTTCCCTTGGCAGAAGTGGGAGTACCATAAAGGCTAACATCAGTACTCGTGCAAATATATGTCCATGCAACTGTTCTACTCCAGAACAGATTACGTGTCTATTTTGGAAATGCTTAGTCTTGTGAAATAAGAAACCATAATACAGGTAACATAAGAAAGCAAGACAATACCATATGATGTAGTACAAATGTTGAACCAGAACATGACATATTTACAGGGAAGTACAGACAAATGTCTGAAAGCAATCCACTCTGATATTACCTTCTCTTTACAAAGTGTTACATTCATAGTGACGCTCAAGAGGCAGCCCAGGAAAAAGCCCTATCTGACCACTATTGCATAAGTTTCTGTCATGAGTACTTTGTGCCTAATTTTGAAAACTAGTTTCTCAAAAACTTCAGTAAAAAAAAAAAAAAAAAAAGAAAAAAAAAAAAAAAAGAGCTTAAAAATATTTAATATGTGTAATTGATGGTACAATGCGACACCCATGGACTTGCAGGTTCACACCCACGGCTCTGCAGAGCGCACCCTCCCCACCTGCCAAGTTTCCTCCCACTCTCCACAAAGAAAAAACTTCAGCATCAAGAGGAGGTAAGAATGGGATCGGGGCCAGGTTTCTGTTTTGAGAACACTCTTCCCTAGTGCAGCACAAGGAAGCAGATGGGTAAAACTCACCCAGCCTCGTGCCTTCTCGCAAAAAGGCATGGGTACACGGAGGGAGGGCTTGCGGCCAGCAGCCAGGGCTCAACATGTCACACAGCCACTGCAAGGGCAGGATTGCTTGGGGAGCTGCAAGGCCTCACAGCAGCACTGTGTGCCCCATTCACCAGTCTTTAGCCTTTTGTAACAAGGCTAACATGAGAATTTCTGAAAACATGGTGAAGCAAATTTCTAACTCGTCCTTAATGGGACAAGCTCAGTGCTTTTCTGTAGCCACTGAATTTCATTTTCAACACCATTTTTTGAACAAGAAGTCTGCAGATAGCATTACAGTTCCCTCTCGATTTGTTGTATTTGTACAACAAATTTGGCAAGCATTATCTTACTTTCCTGTTTTCTGTTACATGACTGGAAGGAAAAAAAATAAAAAGATTGCAACATCCCATCAAAATATTGGTGCTATATCAAGCAATTCAGAGGAAATTGTATTTAAGGTATCATTTACAGTGACAGTCCTCTCTGACATGAAAGCAGGATTTTGACACTCTTAAGAAAGGATTAGGTCCAGCCAATGACTGTGATTTCTTCTGTGTGCACACTGTTTGTGTTGGGCAGTGGGGGGGCTTTGATACCCATACAGACTTCCAGGGAGATGCACTCCCTGCTTTGTCATGAGAACTTAAATTTCTTTATTCCTCTTTTTTTTTTTTTTATTTTCTTAAAAGTATAAAACAAATACTCTAAATGAGAGAAAAAAAGAAAAAAAAAAAAGTTTAATGAGTGGGAAACATACCATAATAAAAGTAATATATCTTGAGTCTTAAAATGAGCCCAGTTTATTCTGAGAGATGACTTTGCAATATAAGTCTAATTAAGAAAGATAAAGGAATGACATCCTAAAGCCAATGATGAGCTGACAATAACATCCTATTAGTGTGCATATTTGTGCATAGGCAGATATGATTATTAAAGCTTGTATCTATATGTCTTTTATGGGAACTGAATTTTTTAAAGATTCCAGGAAATTGTAACAGAGCATTGAGTTGTGAAAAAGCATTTTATGACATTGTTGCCAATTCATTACATTATGTTGATAACAAAAGAGTTTATGATAAGTGATATAGCCCACCTTTAAAATCTCCATATTCTGTAGTTTCAGAATATGTATGCACATGTCGAGGTGATCTTGACATGTTTTATACTATGCAGGGCTGTAAATTTGTCTCACCTTTTACTGCTTCTATGATGGCTAAGCATACATAAAATGCACTGTAATTTTGTTCTTGTGATTCTTGTCACAATTGGAAAAGTCTTTAAATAATGATTCCAGCAATGTGCAGGTTTTCCTATTCGCATAAATAATGGCACAATTTTCACTTATTTATGCCATGCTGTTTATTAAATGTACTAAACCAGTTTGGAGTTGTTGGCTGGCATGACTTATCTGTCACACCACATAGCCTCATGATGTGAGCAATCTAGGCTCAGAGATACTTCAATAACTTAAGACAAAGATCATCTGCCAGCACTTGAAGAAGAAGAGTAGGAAAGTCAAAAGCTGTGTGAAAGAAAGAACATACGTGGTTTTGGAGGAGTCTTCCATTGCGTCATGAAAAGAATTGGACTAAATTTTACAGAAAAGTTCTATAGATTACATCAGATTTCATAGAAAAAGAGACTCCATGCTCTTACAGTGCTCTTAGACATCAAAATAAATAAATAAATAAATAAACAAACAAATAAATAAATAAATAAAAGCTTTATTTTAAAATTTCGGTGGAATATTTCATCTATCAAATACACATATTATAGAAACATTCCCTGAAAGCAGCCTGAAGAAACCTTGTTTTGACCACATTTACTTGGGTTTAAAACTCTGTAGCTCCCAAACTACAGATTGTTTAAAGATCTATAAAATTCTTACGTTCAAAGTATCTTCAGTTTTCAGAACCAGAGGACCACATAGGTTTACATTCTTTATACTATTATAATTTCACTACTGCTTTTTTTCACACAACACTTTTAATCATGGTCCTAATGAATTTTTAACCATTGCTGCCCCAGAGGCAATTTCCATTACTTCCATGGGAATTCTTTATCCAATGACAAAAAGAATGGGAATTGATGTCCTGGATCAGATTATCCTGACTGTGTAGCTTGCTGGTATTATTTACACACAAGAAAAATATCCTTAACATTAGAACAGCCCATCATGAAGTAACTAGTCCAGAGGGAAAGTTTATTTCTCATTCTTGTCAATTACTTGTCTGCACATCATACAATTTCCCATACTGAATAGCTGAGGCTACATGAATTGTCCATTAGCATTCCTAATACTGTGCTGGAGTATCCTCCTGGTTATTTCTCATGAAAGCAAGTTTCACAGTTAAATTAGGTTGTATGACTTAAGAAACGCTGTTCTCTCTTCTTTGATTTAAAAAGCTTTAAATACCTTTCAGTTTTGACCATAGTTTCATTCATTAAGTACAGATTGCCTTATTTTTATGGCAGGAAATAACAGCTCTAGCTTTGTGTCCTCTTTTATTTAGGCTCTAGAAATTATTCACTCTGAAAAAATGCTAATTTTTGCTAGTTGCATTCTATGATGCAACTTGTTATTTGCAACTTCATGGGACATACAGTTTTACTGTTGAACCACATGTGTGCATCCTGAATAAGATTATTTAAAGGATCAGCTTAAACCCTAATATTAGAGAAATGGGATACAACAACTTTGTTTTGTGCCACCAATGTGCACCTGCAGCCCAGAAAGCCAAAGCCCTGGCCTGCACCAAAAGCAGTGTGGCCAGCATGGTGAAGGAGGATCATCATTAAGGTCTCTTCCAACCCAAGTCGTTCTGTGGTTTTATGATTTTAATCCATTATTTGTTCAATGAATTTGCATGGCATTAGGTTACCTGATGGCAACCTTTATACAATATTAATGGATAGGCAGAATTGACATTTTTTGCATGTCAGTCAAATCTTGAAATCATAAGAGGAGCCACTAAAATGCTGAGCTAGAAGTCAAACAATCTGCAGTTCATTTGAAAATAAGTAATCTATAGGTAAAATTTCAATATCGGAAAAACACAGAAGAATTGCAAATTGTAACTGAAAGTGATTATAAAAAAAAAAAAAAAAAAAAAAAAAAAGAGTTCTGCATTTGGTATATAAATAAAACAAAAGCAGAGCAGAATATATTCTCAGAAACATATTACCATATTCACTTCAGTAAGTACCTCTCATTCTCATCCCTAGCAGTCCCATATTCTATAAATATATTGTATTTTCCTCAATGTCCTTGTTGATAGTCATTCACTTGAAAATGTGGAATACTGAAAACTGTGCTCGAAAGAACCTCTCTGGACCTCAACACAGCTATATTTACATTATAATTCTGTAATTCCAGTTTGTTACCAATCTGATTAGTTGCCATTTTTATCTACCAAAATGTTCTCTGGACACTTCCCTTATATCCGCAATGGAAACCTCCTGGAAACCTGCAGGAGTCCTAGCTTAGGCCCACAGCAGTGACACTGCCCCCCAGACAGCCGTGGGAGATTTCAGTTTCTCAGTTCTTCTAGTAAAGTTCTTAATGTCATTTTAAATCTCACCTCTTGTTTTTCTCTGAACTGCTAGGTCTATCAAATCATTTTACCACCTGCTTTCAAAATGGTTTCTTCCATTCTTTACAAGAGCTTCTTTTTTTCTCCTCCCCCAACCCCCCACGCCTTTTTTTTTTTTTCCTGTAAACTCATTATACTCAGTTAAGAATTTGGCTCTGTTCTGCACTGTAAGGAATTGTGTTTGTCATATTAGAGCAAAGACAGAACTCTTACCCGTATCTTCTGGAATAAGCCTGTTATCAGCTTGTACTACATTTTTAAAATATCTCCATGGTTCTTTTCATAGCTTAGCCATAAGTCAACCTCTGGCATACCTGGAAGCCTATTATTTCAGCCAACCACAGTCACTTGAACCTCTGTTATCTTCATTTGTACATATCAATGCCAAGAAAAAAGCCAGCACAATAATAATTGATTATAGAACAGATGACAAATATTTATCTATCCAAGACAAATGATGGGTAGGTGAGAAACTCCGTAGTATGAAACTCAGCTCCTCAGGAGCCCAGAAGAGAATGATGGTGGGCAAGAGGAAATGGAGTGGGGCTAATGAACTCTCTTTCCACAGCTGCCATTTCTAAAGCACCTAGTGCTAACCACAGTGTTGAAGAGGTATACCATTACAATTCTACCTCTAAATGGAAAAAGATAATAATAATATATGTATACTTATAAATACATATATAATATACATATATATACATATATATATATTATATATATTATATATTATATATATATTAATATATAATATAATATATATATTTTTTATATATATATATATACATGTATATATATTATAAATAGCACATTATATATTATATATATGCACACTCCAAATTAATGTAATTGAAACAAGTTAGGCACAGGATAGAACAGAAGCTCCCCATGTTAATGTGTCCTTATATTGCCTTCTGTATTTTTCTTCACATATTTTCGTTCCAGAAACACGCATGGCTATGTCTCTTTACTGTGTCTTGCTCTCTGATACAATTTTGTTCACTGGTATACAGATTTTTACTCAAAGCCATGGCTACCCTAAGCAAAGAAGACATCATGTCAAATCAGCTACCTTGCTGGTTAATTAATTACGGCTTGTGCAATGTTGTGAGTGGAAAGCACTGTAAAAGTGCTAAATATTATTTTTGACAATT
This sequence comes from Anas platyrhynchos, assembly GCF_047663525.1. NCBI lineage: Eukaryota > Metazoa > Chordata > Aves > Anseriformes > Anatidae > Anas > Anas platyrhynchos. Next base: position 81,366,211 of record NC_092621.1, read on the forward strand.
TCTGTAACTCTAAACAATAGTTGGGTTTCTTACAGAGGCTGAATGTACTCCTTCCTACATGAGATTACATTGCTTTATTTTGAGAAAATCAGAAGGCTGCATCCTCTGTGTCTTAGGCTTTCATAGTTTATACCCATGAATGTCACAGCCTCTGCACGCCTAAGGCCACATCTGTCAAAAGCAAACCCATTTTTAGCAGAGCATGTTCGCATGTATGCTGCAGGAATGCGCCTATACAAGATCTCTGTGAGAGGCAATGAACTGCAACCCTTGAGCTGATTAAAGAGTTAATATTCTGTTGGGTTTTTTTATTATTTTTTTTCCCTCAGTATTATCTCCTCAAATGGAAGGACAGATTATTTTAAAGAGTTTACATTTACATATGAATTATAAACCAGCAATTTACAGGGAAGATGTAAATGAGGCAAGCATACAAATTACAAAAAGAATGTTGAAATTTGTATCGTTAAAAGAAAACCCATGTGCCCAAGCACGGAACCAAGCATAAATAAACCTAGGCGAATACACCCTACCAGCTCCTACATTTGTGGTTGGGAGTCTGAAGTTAATCCTCTGGCCTCAGTGGACCTGCTCAGGATGTACTCCTCATACAAAGGAGATCACAGATTGCACACTTAACCTCCATGAAACACCTTGCACAAGCAATTCCATATGGTGGACGCCAGGATCAAGCCTTCCTTCTAAGGCACCACTGCTAGGGGACAATGATTTTCAGAGCAATGCTTAGATCTATAATTGGGCTTGGTTAGGCCAGTGGAAGTCTAGATTATTCACAAGAGATGTCCCTGGACAGAATACTGACTTTAGAAATAATTCTGGGGACATATTTCTCAGAGCCTGTTTAGTTAGGAAAGATAGTGTCATTTTTCTTCTCATTTCCTGCATAATTTTTGTCCCAGCAACATCCTTTTCATCTCTGAAATATGTGCAGGAATGCCAAGCAAGGGTGAAGGCAATGTCCTGTCTTTGAGGCCTTCCTCCAGCTGAGGAAGAAACAGAAAAACATTGGTTTCAGTGCATGGCCTGGAGAAGGCCCAACAGCCAAAACACTACCTTCAGTTAGGTTTCTATTTTTGAGCACCATTTGCTATCAGCCTTTCTTTCATTTCCCAGCTCTCACACTGCTGCCACACTATCAGTACTTCCACTTACCCTATTTTTACGAGGCATCAGGCTCTTTCTTTGGGAGGAATCTCACGGTGATCCAGATCACGCAATTGATTTTTGAGCAGAACCTCCTATTAAAGTCAGTGGGGAATTCTTGTTAAAAATCAATGGCACAATCTGGCCCCAAATGAGTGAGTAAGTCTTGGAGAAAAGCAAGAAGTGAATGACAGCTTAATGCAAAATCAGATGTTTTGCGTGAGCCCCTAAAAGTTGAACACTACAGCATACGCACAGTCTTCATTTTTTTTGATACTTTTCAGTCGCATTGTGAGGGGAAGAGTGGGAATCAGATCTTAAGTGGATTGAGAAACAGAATGGGAAAAAAAAAAAAAAAAAATCATGTCAATTATCTATTATGAGATTTTGCCACATTTCATACAATTTTGGCTTAGTGAAAAAACGCAATTATCAAGAAACAGCTCCTTTTCATTTTAGGGGTATAATTTACATTTCTAAATGTTCATAAAACACATTTCTCATTTCAAAAAAAAACTCTTACACCACTGGCACACATATAGTATCACATTTACTGGCATTTATATTTGTATTGCACACTGCAATATCTTTGTATTAACCACCATAAAAATACTGTCTGGTGTAAAGTACTGTTTTGATTTTCTTTTAAAATTTATAGATAAGATTTATATGTTGATTTTAGCATACTGTAGTTCCATTTTTTAAGATTACTTTTAAAAATTTAATAACTGTTGATATTTGTGAAAGCTACAAAACTCACACTAATATCATTATGAAATTTTGTTTTCCACATTATTAGATTAAATACAATGCAAGGACCATTAGAACACCTGAACTGCTTCTTTAAGGGATGAATTTGGCAATTCAGCTTTCACACAAAATTTATACAGAAGCAAAACATTTTGCAAATGTATGTTTAACTTAAACTCTAGCATCTATGAGTTTAAATTACCTCTACGCTTGATGCTGAAACAAACTTCATGAAGACTTGAAAATATAATTCCCATCCTTCACTTAGGCTGGTACATTTCTGTCTTACGTGAACATGTATGACAATATTTTTCTCTTCATTAAGCTAAACTTTTAAGCAAATAAGCAGGATTTTTTTTTCCCCTCTTATATAGGTGCAGAAGGAGCTATTTAATGAGTAAAAATGGCTATGTTTAATAACCATAGCAATTTCAGACTTGTATTTACAAAGTCTAGGTACTGCTTCTTGTGCCAATGTGCAAGGCAGGGAAAAAAAAATGTTCTCAATGGAGGGATGTAAACTTAAAATAAAAGCAGAAATTGAGTTCTGCACTAGTTATTCTGCATGGAATAATAGATGAATTTTTAAAAGTGTGTGCCTGAGTTCAAGATCTGTTCATACAGACAACCAAAAACTATTGTTAAAATTGATGGTGGGTGTTGTGACTAAAACCACTTTTAAAAATAAACAGAGATGATCTTTTGCCTAAGCTGAGAATTTGCCAACTTTCTTAATGGGGGAAATCAGTGGAATTGCTTAAAGAACTCATTGTAATAGCAGAAAAAATCTTGTTCTTCGTTAGTCAGAGACATTTTTTCTACACCAGCAACTGATGTGAATCTTATTTCCATTGTCCAAACTGATAAAAGTAATGTTTGAAGTGGATATGTAAGCTGAAGAAGTGAAAAACAGTGGAAAATGGTTCTTAGGTTTTTGCTTAACCTAGGAAAGGATCCGTCTGCACAAAGAAATTAAGACTGAAGTCACGTTTCATGGATTTTATCGGAAGATAGTATTTACTTTGTGTTGGTTATAATGTTACAGCTTAGGTTAAGCTAGTTATTGGGGTTCGCATATTCAAACAATACATATTTTTTGTATTTTTTAACTCATGTTACTTTTTGTCTTCTATATAAACCCATCCCTGATTCCTTTCACTATTAGAAATAAAGACAGTTTCTGTTCTCTGTAACACAATGCAAAGGTAAAATAATCTATCGAAATTCAAACATTAAATATAAAAAGTAACTTTCCCGTTATTTTTACTCTGATATTTTAAAATTTAATTGCAACATGAGGTATTATTATGTTTAATCCTTGTACTGCGTTTTCTTAAAAGTCTTGTCATCCACTTATTTTTTGCTTTATGCTCTGGGTTTGTTTTTTAGCATGCAGGCACCTGCAGCAATGCAACTCCAATGATTCATCTAGAGCTTGATTAGACAGAAGGCTATATTGCATCAGAACATCGCTAATACATGAGAAAAGGCACTCAGCCTTCAAATCCCATGCAGCAATTTTATAATATAAATGAGTAAGCCCAAACATTTTTTCCCCAGAAGAAAATCAATGGATTTTATCAAACATGAAAGTCTCCAATAGTATTTTTTTTCCAGCAGTTTTGCTCCCAAATGCTTCTCTGTTTCCCAGGAGAAAGAAAAAACACTGCATTGCTCACTCTTGAGGTACCAACAAAGAGTCTTTGCAACAAATATATCAGAAGTCTTGCCATTTAAAGCCAGTCCAGGAACAGTTCATTCACATACACAGCTACATACACCTACACACACCTAAGAACAATTACTAATAATGTGTGTTCCTTTCATATTATCTCTAGTAAATTAAAGCTCAGGAAAGTTTCCTTTCTCTCACAAGTGTTTACTCTATCTTGAAGTATTTTTTTATCACTCTGCTGTGTTTAGGATAAAGGGTTCAGCACCAGGAAAGAATTAGGAATTACAAACTTGGTTCAGAAGTCCTGTAACATTTCTTTCTGCCTCCAGAAGGACCACATCAGCCAAGCTTTCCTGGGTTTCTGGGAGGTTTGACCATTCACTTGCATGGCCACTGTGTGCAGATTTGTTCATATTCATATGAATCTGCTCATGGTGACCCCTTCACAAGGCCAAGAATTTCTAACGGGAAGTGGAATCTCTTCAACAGCCGGTGTCCCACCCATAAATTTTCTTTCTTTTCCTGTTGGTTTTGTGGTTGCCATTTGCCTTAGTATTAAAGCTCATGAAGGAATGGTACAATTATAAATACAGTTTGTTCTGTCAAAAATTCCTGATGTCACACGCTACATTTCACTGATTGCTAGATTTGGGTCAGAAAAGAAATTTCCTTAGGGCACATTGACTCTGCCTTGAGATTTTATTTTATTGTTCTTTCCCCTGCATTTCAGAAGGAAATTGAAGTCCTTTGAGCTGCTGAGTGTCTACTACAAGGCGCTGAATGATTTCAACTTCCATTAAAATTAAAATGAGCATATCACAGAAGGCACTTAGCTTTTTGTGGAGCTGTGTTTTTGCTGGGTCTTGCGGGAAACAAGATCCACCTGGCAAAAGCATGAAACTTTCAAGAACTTTAATATCTACCTAACCTATGTAATCCATTTTTGTTGGGTTCTTTTTCCCTTATTACAGATTTTTTTATTTTTTCAAAATAACAATAATAAAAAAGTTAAAAGAATTAAACCTTATAAACACGTATAAAGAATTTATTCCTATCTAATTTAAGCATCTGCTCCTGAAGATGTAAAACCCTCAGTTGGGTCCATTGAGATTAAACTAAAACATGTCAAAACAGGACTGGAATTAAACTGTCAGGCTTATGAGACTCATCCACCATGAGACTTTCTTTAAGAAAATTTCCTTCTTAATTCTTGTTTTTTGAAGATGAATCTCCTGGATAAACTTGTCATAAGAGTTATTTCTACATAGGCTTTGTACGAAGGTCTGTTGACCCCCATGACAAGGAGATTCTGGCATGCACTTATTTGCTTTGATATTTAACTTACTGATAATGTTGCAACCCTTATCCTGAAGTCCAGTTACAGTTGTGAGCCTTACTGAAAGGATGATCACACAAGCTTATAATCCTGAAAAACACTATGCTGTTTCTAAAGCAAATAAATTTGCTAATTTTCTCCAAACATATATACATACATACAGATATATCTCCTCTGTAAATTTATTTCATTTATTTAGCATGCTTTACTAAAGTAAGCAAAGTCATGGCTCTCTAGAAGTTGTGGCTTCTCCAAGAATTATTGCAAATAAATATTTGAGTTTATTTTTATCTTAAACTAAATCAATATCTAGTTTGGATAAATACAGAGGATAGAACATTACTTTCTAAATGGACATTTATCTAATATTTCTTGGTGTCATTCAGATCTCCAGGCTTAAGAGATGCTACTCTGGAATGAATTTCAAGATAAGATGCTCTGAGGAGGGTTTTTTTTTTAAAAAAAAAAAAAAAAAAAAAAACTTTTTGGATCAAATGAGACACTTACACACAAGTTTAGCTCACATAAGCTTTAGTTTATCTGAAATTTACTGAAGTTGATCTATTTAATTAAGTCAGTGACCAAAAATATCAGGAATTTTACTTGTCATGAATGCAAGTCTAAAAAGCAGTCCTTGAATTGAAGAATACTGAGCATGCAGCTCCATCATTTCACATGAAATTGGGAAACTGTATCTCTTATATTAGAAAAACAAGGATGAATATTCAGTTTGCTATAGTTAAAGACTTTTGAAATATTGCATATGCAAGGTCTTAATTCAAAAGTCAAAAATGCTTCTTAAAATATGCCTTGGTTAGTAGAACTTGATGACTTCTCAAAATAAGTTAAAAAAAAAAAATAGTGTGCAAACTTGATTAAAATTTGTTTTTCTTTCTCGGTTATCCTGCTTTCAATTCCTTCGCTATTCTGATGTCAGTATTCTCCTAGCTGTCAAGTTACTGTAAAACTTTCTCCACTGAAGACAAGCCAGCATTACAAGAGGTGTCATCAAAATGTACAGTTAAAGAAGATGAAAAAAAAATCAGTTGCCAATAGTCACAAAACTAAAAGACCTCACTTCAGAGCAAGGTGTAAACTGACTCCTAAGCAGTGTTGAATCATTATAGTCTACCTACATTTTGAGGTCAATATCTAAACTGGAAACTCGTTTTGGTAAATACCAAATGTTCATTTGTTAAAGCATACAAAATATCTTCATTCATAAATGATATTGAACTTTAGCTCTTTCTTTAAATAGTGCTGCATAAATAAATTCAAAATCAGGTATCTCCAGTATCAAATCACCAGCACACTGGTTATTAACTCAAACTGATAGCAACAGATTAATTTCCCAGAGAAAAATAGGCATTTTCATTCTTCATAGGCAGTAGAATTAGAAATTAATAATAATAATAATAATAATAATAATAATTTTAAACAGATTTTTCTCATACCTTTTTGAACTATAGAAAGTAAAAAGGGCTTTACTTTTTTATTTATTTTACATCATTATAGTCAAGTAAGGTCAGTGTTCTTGTAAAAGACATTATTTACAGATGGAATATTTTCCTGCCCTTTTTTTTTTTTTTTTCAGAAAGAGCAGTCAGCCTCACAATCAAATGTACCTTATTTTAAAATGAATTAATAAACATTCATGAATGATTGGATATGTGAAGTTCCCTCTCTCTGTATACATATACATATACATATATATAGACAAATTAATTATGTATGCATGTGCTACACATTACGGTAAGGATGGCACATTAGTTGGAATGACTTTGCATATAAACATAGGAAAAAATATAGGGAAATAAGTCTTATTTTCATCCTGATTTCTATATCTAGATCCACTGACTGAAATAGTTGGGAATTTTCTGGTTTGGAATTTTCCTTAATTTTATTCAGCTACCATCTCAATTTTACAATACGTGAAATATTTTAAATAATAATCAAAACAAACAAATTAAAAAAGTGATGAGAATTCTTCCCACATCATAACTAGTTAAGGTAGAATCACTGTTATTTCATTCAGTTGTTTTTCCACGTTTGTGAAAATATGTATATGTACATATATATATATGTGTGAAATATTGATTAAACTACTGCTAATCCTTCTGTAATCTGCCACAAACTTGTTGGGAAAGGCTCATTATTAATTTACACAGATATTTTCTATCTAATCTAAAAAAAAAAAAAAAAAAGACAACAAAAACACAGATCATGTCATTTTGTTAAGTCTATTTGAGAAGAAGGAAATTATAGCTTTTTATTTACTAATTATTTTGGAGCTCAGCAGTAGAGAGTTTCAGAACTGTACACGCTTTGCAGTAATTACCCATTTTTCTCCACACTCACAATAAATTAAACAGAATTTCATCTGGACTTCTATCTATGAAAGATAAATTCCATAAATACATAGTAGAATAAGCTTTCATAAAAAAATTATAATAAAATTGATTTCTCATTGTCAATTACTGTTCAGATATACCCAATTACTGTAAAGGTTTGCTCTTAGCTCTGCAATGCATTGCGTTCTTATTGGCTGAAGAGTTTCTAATATTCTTGATCACTGCAGTTACTTCTCCTTAAATATACACCACTGAAATTGATTCCTGCTGTTTGACAGAGAGTTAACCAACCAGAGAAGTAGGATGCGCATAATAGCTGCTTGGTTACCTTTCAATAATCATACCTTACACCATCACCTACCATACTTCCTAGGCTACCTCTGGCATACAAACTCCTCAACCTGTCAGCTATAGTTCATTGCTTATTTAAAGCCTGCAAAGATGCATGCAGGAGAAATGTTCTATTTGCAATGAAAAAAAAAAAAAAAAAAAAAAAAAAAAAAAAAAAAGATGGCAAAACTCGGGGAGAAAAGAAAAAAAGTATGTGATTCTGATCTCATTTAAAGTCACAGCTGATCTAAATTAATTCTATTAACATTTCTGGCAACAACCAAAGAAGGTCTGTAAAGGCTGAATTCTGTCACTGGTGGCCCTGACACACCTTTTTCTCCTCCTCCAGCTCTTCTCCTGCTCCTGGTGCCCAGCTCCCATCCCAGCAGCAGCAGCTGAGCCTTCACTCATGGTGGTCGCTTACCACCGCAGCACCCTACAGCCTCCTCTCTGGCCCTGTTCTTAAACATGCTGCACACAAATGCTTCTCGCTGCTCCTCAGGTCTTGAGTATGTACAGAGGGTAAGACTGCAAGGGAAGAAAAAGGCTCAAGTGGACAGGAATATGAACAGGAGTGGGGGGCAGTCATGGCACAGACCCTATAAAGAAGGCTATACCCGAAATTGCACCACATCTCATTCATGCCAGACCCAAATCAGCCTCCCTCAGGGACTATAAAACTCGGCATGGCAATATCATAAAATCACAGGGTTATTTGATTGGAAAGGAACTTAAGACCCACCCAGTGCCACCCACTGCCATGGACACGGACACCTTCCAGCAGCCCAGGCTGTCCCCGGCCCCATCCAGCCTGGCCTTGGGCACTGCCAGGGATGGGGCAGCCACAGCTCCTCTGGGCAGCCTGGGCCTGGGCCTCACCACACTCTGAATGAAGCATTTCCTCCGTATATCTAATCCAAATCTCTTCTTTTTTACCTTAAAACCATTACTCTCCCTATCCCTACACCCTCTGACACAGAGTCCCTCCCCAGCTTCCTTGCAGCCCCCTTTAGGCACTGGCAGGCTGCTGTGAGGTCTCCCTGGGGCCTTCTCCTCTCCAGGCTGAGCCAGCTTCCTCAGCTTGGCTCCACAGGAGAGGTGCTCCAGCTCCTTCATCATCCTCATGACCCCTCTCTGGACTCAGTCTAATACTTCCATGTCCTCCTTGTGCTGGGGCCCCAGAGCTGAGCACAGGCTCCAGGTGGGGTCTCACGAGAGCAGAGCAGAGGGGGACAATCCCCTCCCTTGCCCTGCTGCCCATGCTGCTGTTGGTGCAGCCCAGGGTACGGGTGGCTTTCTGGGCTGCCAGCACACATTACCAGCTCATGTTGAGCTTCTCATCAACCACCACCCCCAGGTCCTTCTCCTCAGGGCTACTCTCAATCCATTCTCCACCCAGAATGTGTTCACGATTGAATTGCAATACACCGGAATCAGAACCAACAAAACAAGGTGAGAAACCACAGACACAGCTCACAGAGACAGGTTCCAAGCCCAGTTCTCCCCGCTGCCCAGATCCCTCAACAAGACAGCCCCGTGCCTCTGCCCTCCCTTCTCCTCTGACAGCTGAGCCTTCAATTCCATCCCCACACAGTGGCACAGCTTCACCCAACTCATGGCTGATAACGAAGACACAAATGTAGTAGAGGAAGGAGCTGAACCTTCAACAGCAATTTTCTGTAAAAGCGATCCAAACATTAGGTCACTGCATTACAGAAAGTGCTGGTTGCAGGCACTACCTTTACTTTCAGTGCCATCACCTCTCCTACAGCCATCTGTAACACAATGAGCTCTCTGCTGGCTCTCCCCATTCAGAGGTGTGGGTCTGCCTTCAAGCAGCAACCCTTTGAAGACCTGCTCAAGCATTTTGGCATTGACAACCCCATCCTCAGCATTCCCCTCCAGCTCTAGACAACTGCTCACCAAGCATACTGCCAGTTTCCATCAGTCTCATTACTTCAGACCTCATTACAGCACCTCGTGGTGCCCATGCCATGCCCTGAGCACAGGACTGCACAGGGTGATCTTGGTCCTAAAACCAGGCACCTGAAGGTTTAGAGCTGCAGTGCTCAATTGAGTTAATACTACATACCTCCCTGCTTGATGTGAGATAGAAAATGTAGCTTTTGCAACTACACAAAATCATCTTAATAGCTTCCAATGAAACTACAAGTACTTTCCAAAGTATTATATAAATATTATATAATATTTATTACTATGTAAACATAGTGACACATAATATGATATACTTCTACTTCACCTGTTCATAGAAAAAAAAAAAAAAAAAGTAATTCAGAAGCTGTTTTACAGGAAGTGGTGAAAAGGAAAAGGCAGTACATATCTATCCATGTCAAATAAGTGGAAGGTATGTGCTTATATATAACTTAATTATACCGTTGGGAACTTCAGCATAAGGCTGTGCATCTTAAACCAACCATTTTCACTTCTGATTTTTAAATTTGTATTTCAAGCCAATGTTTGTATTTCTACTACTCCCAGGATAGTGGCTGGGCAGTAAATGCTATCACTATAGGCCTCTCTATCAGGCACGTTTCCCCAAACCATTCTGCAAATGAGCTGTCTGGGTTTATCTTCAGTAAGCATTTTATTGAAAATAAAATACAAGGCAAAAGAATCTCTCAGAATCAAGTGACAACAGAATTATAACATTTTAGAGATAAAAAAGATCTAATAGCTGGTCTGGTCAGCCCTCTCTAGGAAACAGGACTGTGACCTCCAGTGGGTTCTCTGGAGTATTCTCCACTCCAGATTTAAATGACTCAACAAGAGTCACCTTTATTTCCTCTGAAACTATCCCACAGTTTACCTCCTTGTCAAGGATTTTTCCAGGTGTTCAGACAACCAACTCCTGTGCTCAGTTTCTTCTCATTTACCTTTCCTAAGTAACACGGACCATCATCTCAGCAATGCAGTAGTATTGCATTCAATTTTCAGTGTAGATTTTGGTCAATATTACATAAAACTCCAGGTGCATACAAAGAGCGACCATGTAACACGGTGCAAGCCTTCGGTAGCTGGGATTACCCCTACCTGACCCACATGTGCATTTGCATTTGATCATCAGTTAGCTCAGCTAGTTCTCTCAAGCTTTCCTCCAGAACCAATCCATTTATTCTGTGACTTACAACAGTTTTCCCTTTTAAAGTGAATCTCATCACTTCGACTCATTACAGTTTTGTGAACTGCATGCTGTATTCTGCATAGCCTAAAATTCTGGAAATTATGGGTTCTAATATGATGCCTTTAAATATACAGCATTAAAGATATTATCCTTCCTATTTTTTTAGTGATATTGTAACCTTATAACTAATTTGTAGTCCACTTTCACTCTTAGGTTTCTTCCTATTAATTAGTGCATATTTCCACAGATTATTTCACAGACTATTTATTTATGTTTCAAATATATATATTTTTTTCTCCCAAGTATCTATTGCTTTTTTTTAATCCTATATTTTGATTTCCAGACAATATTGCTAACCTAATCAGTTATTATATTTCTTTCTCTTTTCTACAAGTATTTGCAGCATTTCCAAATACAGTAACTTGTTTCATTTGCTGTCTCCATATTGTTGTAAACTAAGTACTTTCAGATTATTAATTCAGTATACATAGAATCAGATAATAAAATTCCTAAAAATCACCAGTGTGTGACTATATAAGCACTTTTTTGGAGAAAAAAAAATCAACAACAACAACAACAAAAACTACATTGTTCATTTGTGAATTTATTGAGCGTTAGAACTGAAGCTTCAACTATACTCTGGTCTTTAACATTCTCTGCAATTAACATCCAGTTAAAAATAGGATTGGTCTTCATCTGAGGCAGCAAAACCATAGGGATGAAAACATACAAAGAACAGGTCAAAATCAGGCTTAAAACTCAAAATACACAAACTTATATGCATTACTGAGAAATATTAATTTTATGTATGACAGGCCCAACCTGTTTGTTTTAGTATCTCCTGTTTATAGGAGCTGCTTCTTTCAGAGGGCACCACAGGTTAGTAACAACTATCTGAATAATCGGGAGTTGACAGGACAGGGCTCAATATACGACTATCAGATTGTACAATGTCTTTTGGCAGGTATTGTGGCCTACATTGCTGGAGATACTTGAACACACAGTTTGTGAAAACATAGTGTTTTAAACTCATTCAAAAAAAAATAAATAGCATTTGTGTTAAATATAGTATCTTGTTTATTGTGTATACAGCAAGTGAACGCATCAGCGTACTACATGTTATTAGCAAAATGTGCTTAAATGGCTGACTTTCATTTACAATAACTGGCATGTCTTTTTTTTTTTTGTCCTTCAGTGATATTTGTTTTGCAGATATGAAAGACATGAACAAAACTAATGAATATTTCTAAGGAAAGTACTTCCAAATAATACACTTTCAAGTGACAGAAGTATTTAATTTCATGAATGTATCTCATTTATGTTCAAAATAAAGTATTTCACTGGGAGAACATACAAGTTCCAGCATCATCTATCAACAGCATTTAGGAGTGGTATCTTTCAAATGCAGCATTTACAAGTCACCACTTGTCATTAAATGTAACTGTATGTTCAAGAGGTTTGTAATAATAGCCTTTAATTAACTGAGGACTGTTAGAGGTTTCAGTTGCCCTTTGAAGTTCTTAATTATTAGTTGTATACAGCTCTTTATGGCGCAGTTAAGGTTAAATTAAATAATTAAAATATACCTCCAAGAGAAATATAAGTATTTTACATGTTTTAATTAAATTTCTGAATTTCAAGGTGTTTAAAATAATAACGTATTTTTTGATTTTCCTACAATTCATGTATACGATGGCATACATGAATGCTACATACATTAAACAAAAAATCGATAGTTTTTTATGGGAATAATTGCTAAGCATTACGCATGTAAATGAGCTATTTTCTATGCATGGCTGGCAAAAGTGCTAATTAAATAGTTGGTATTCAAGGCTATGCTCGTTCATTGTTTAGTGACATACAAATCCAGCGATGTGTGCCAGCAGACATTTTAAGTTGAATGTTTTCTCCTCTACGCTCTTTGTCATGAAATGGTGGCACCATGATGAGAACACTGGTGTAAGCAAAACACTGAAATATGTTTTAATAATGTTTTAACCATGTAGCGACACCAGTCTAGTTTTCTAATGAATTTTTAATTTCTTTCTTCTTATAAGGATGTTCCGAGTTATCACTGATGCATATTAAATCATGAGTCATTTTCTCACTAAATTTGCATAAAATGGCTAAATGCTAATGCACCAAATGGGGCTTACTATATATGGTACAGTAAATATGCCCTTGCAGGTTTTCTGCAATCAATCTCCTGTATTTCATTAGTGGCTAGATAGAGGTCTGTTCTGAAAGGGGAAGAGAAAAACCATTGTGTATAGGCTGTGAACTTCTGATACTGATGATGATTCCTAACTGATGATTAGAACCCAGTCTAGAATTAGAATTTGTACAAGGTGGAAAATAAAGTTCCTTGACAAGTGCACTTAAGTAGCCTCTCTGAAAGTGGCCAAGTGCTGCTAATAACCAACAGTCAGTTCATTGAGACTTTTCTACATCCAGAATCAATGCCAGGTTCAAAATACACAGAGCCCATGATTTTAATTATGCAGTGCTTGATGCATCACTTAATACTCACCTCTAAGTCTAAAGCTGCCAAAATCTTGCTAGCACATCACTGTTTCTCTGTGTAAGTCAAAAATGCTATTCTCCTCTTATTGTTGCATACATTCACCTTCCACCCATATTAACTGTTCTCTCCTGTCTTCCTGTTAACAGAAATCACACATATTGGCCAGCTTATATTTGGATAGATAGTATGATCGCAATAAGAATGGCATCACTGTTGTAATATTATTAATCCAAACAAAAACCTCACATCTAATGAAGGAAACTTTATTCTCTCTCCTTTTCTTTCTGACATCTGGAACATTTTTGTACCTGGTGCAAAAAAAAAAGGGGGGGACTAATTAAAAATAAATGTATGTTTTGCCCTACAGTTATTTTGAATTAGTCTCGATAAATAATTAAGCAATGCATAATATATTATTTAGATGCAATAGTCTTAAGAATTTGAGTGGTGTTTCAACTACAATTATAGTAATTTATTTATCAGTGAAAAATTTACATAATCACTCTTCAAAATCCAGTGGACTGGAGAGATATCAGAATGACATGCAGGAATGTGCCTAATGACTTTGGGCATTAGATTCACTTAATAATGTAGTGATGCGCAAGATGGTGTAATATCTAACATAGCTATATTTGAGGAATCATTTTTAAATGAGGAAAAGGAAATATTGTTTTCTCTTTGTATTTTTATTTAAAAAAAAAAAAAAAAAAAAAAAAAAGACAACCTTTACACACACACCAAAAATAAAAAACTAAGAACAACAAAAAAGAACTATTTCAAATCAAGTATTATTCCTACTGGGGTGGAAATGAATTTAAAGACAGTTTACAACAAAACCCTGAGGTCTCTCTTTGTCAACTGCCAGAGGGAACACTGATGGACCTAGCACAATGTGAAGGGTCAGTTGATTCTGTTTAGTCACCATAGGCTGTCCCATTGGTGAGGGACCGTGCAGGAAAGAAATGCAAGTTTTGTGCCTTGTCCATACGGGCAGAGTGGTGGCAGAGTAATTCATAAACGTGTAAACAAAAACAAGCCTGCCTGTGCTAATCCTGACTGTGCAAATGCTTCTGAAGTAGAAAGAGGCTCTACATAGATGCCATAGGAGTCTAATTTATGCCACTGGAGAGTTATGGGAATCTACAGGAAGACAAAAAATTAATATTCATATATGTCCCAACAATACCTTTATGCCCACTAGTAAAATATTGGTACCCATTAAATCCTCAGTGCTCAGCTGAACGGACAGCAGCCAACTACAGCCATAGAGAAAGAGGTGTTACTGGTCTGGTTTAAACCAAATATTTAAGATAGAAAAGACAGCAAAGAATTAGTTCTGGCTCTGTTTCAGGCCATTCCACCACAAGGTTGTACTTTTCTGTGCATCTGCGGAGAATTGTGAGATGCCACAACAGCAACCATGGATTGAGAGAGAAAAAAGCTAAAGACAGTAATTCATACTTCATATGAAAGATTGCTAATTTTACATTTTTGTGATGTAGCACAACTGCTGCTGAACCACAGCTGAGAAAGAATTACGTGTGTTTTCTGTCCTTGCTGTGCAGATTTTCTGATACTGACTCCAGCTCTCTTATACAAGGCTATTGTGTTAGACTCCAATTACATTAAACTTTTATCCTTATGCTCATGATAATAACAGTATTTTATAAAACAAACAAACAAACAAACGCCAAATCTTGTTTCCTAGATGTAACATTCCAAACAATAATTACAGTGGAGTATTTTTTTTTATATTAATGTCCCTTTCTGAGAACTAACATAACTAACAGAGAAAATGTAACTTACCCAGAAAGACATCTCTTATAAAACTGTGATTAAAATGTATATATATATATATATATATATATATTTATATTTATATTTATATATATATATATACACTCATATATACATATACACACAAACTTTTTGTTTGCACAGGGTTTATTTTGGAGTTATAACAACCCTATTTGACCAAACAGGTTCTTTAGAAAGGGCATAAAATGATTCAATATGAGTGTGGAGAGACTGACCAAGCTTTGACCCAAAACACTGGACATTTATTTTTCCCAACAAACTCCTCTTAGACTCAAAAGAAGACAAACTACTGATTTATTTCCCATTATTTATGAAGTTCATTTTGACCTATCCTCTACTTTCTCCATGCTGGCGTACAAACTAGAGGTCAAAAGGCTAAAGCACTCCTTATCAAGCCCCTTTGCGTCAGTAGTTTCCTTCATTCCTGCACCGCTCACATGCCAGCCACGTGCTTTTGAGCACTGTTGAAACCACAGTAGGCCACTAATTGTTAAGCAAATGAAGAAGGACTGGGGTTCTTTGCACAATACACTTTAGCACAGATAAATTGTCAGTGTTTAGGAAGAGGGATGCCAGGAGTCCCCAACACTGCACACTTTGTATTTCAGCAACCACTGCAGGGACTGGAAAAGATGCCCAGAGAGCCCTGCGTATGGGGGTAACAAGGCCATTTGTGCCATGAATTTGCAGCACCCCTTGGCTCTTGGCCAAACACTCTTAGTAGGGCAGGGCATCCCAGGTGGAGAACCATGCTGGGGGCACCAGGCTAGGCCTTATCCCAAAGGGCCGTGCCCCCAGCTGTCTTGGTGAGGCCTTAACAGCCGCTGCCCTCTCAGGAGGCCTCCCTGTGTGGGTAATCAGCGCTAATTAAGAGTGGTAATTAGCAGCCACCAGCCCCATCGGGGCTGGGCTATCTCCATGGAAATGCCAATCAGTGCCAGCCACCATTTTGTCAGGTGGATGAGGGGCAGGGTGGCAGTGGTGATGGGTGGCTTGGGGTGTGCTGGGGTCTGAGGGAAAAGGGGGCAGAAGAGTTGCCAGAGGAAAAGCAACATGCATGGGGAATGGGAAGAGCCCTTCCCGTCTGCCTCCTGCGCTCATCTGCTGTGAGGCCATGACAGGGCCTTCGCTGTGGGCAGCTGATTGTAAATTTCCTCGATTGCTGTGGCCTGGTGTGGTATGAGATCAGGATTCCAAGGC